>NC_052047.1:193767971-194436971 GCF_903992535.2 Arvicola amphibius | reverse complement strand
CCTCCCTCTCGATGCCCAGCACCCCGAGGTTCCCTGGGCACAACCGTGTGTTTACCATCTGTGGGCAGTGCCACGCCCTGTGTTCTCTCCCATGCAAGGCTCTACTCCTCCATCTTTCCTTCCCACTTCTCGAGTCCACTTTTTGAAAACATCTTTCCACAGGACCTGCTGTTTTTGCTTGTTCTAGGGATGCTGCAGGCCCTGCAGTCTCCTCCTCTGCCATTGCATCTTCGCCTTGGATCCTCCATGGGTCTCTGAGGCTTCTCGGAGCTGCTCCAAGGTCTCACAGTCCATGCTGGGGGCGGCTGCCATCTCCTGTCATGGCCATACTCAGGTTCCGACTTTGAGGGCAATGCCAGGCTCCTGGGTCTGGTTCTGCAGCACTGGCTCCTCCATGGCCCTCCAGCAGCAGGCAGGTGTAGTGGAGACTGGGGTAGACTGACTCAAAACTCTGGATCTCGGCTGATATGGCAGCTGAGTTCACCAGCTGGTGGTAGTTCATGGTGCAGGTGCGGCACCCTAAAGCTCTTTGCATTGTATGTCCTATAGATATAAATATCTTTACAGAACCCACAAACACAAAACTTTAAGCAGATCTGACAAAATGACACTGTCACAGACTTTGATTCTGAGTATTTCCAGCCACCACTCAATCACTCAGACACATCTGGAGCTGGTGTGACATGGTTGATTTAGAAAGAAAGACTGTGCTGGGAAAGATCTGGGGATGGCAAGCGAGGAAGCAGAGATTGTGCTCATGTCTCATCACACCTTGGAAGGAGCTGTTGAACTTGGTGGCTGCACTGCGCATCTCAGATCTTTAGAACCGAGAGGCTGATGTCCCTGCCTATCTGGATGGGTCATGGTTCAGCAGGGAGCCTCATGGCCTGGCAAAGAGGGAAGAGATCAGCAGAGTTACCCAATGAGCCATAAGAACAAATCAATCTAGACTGTTTGTGGTTCCAAAACTAGCAGGACTTGCTGCACACTCCTTCTTAGGTGTGGTTGGGCAATGGTCGGCAATGAGGGCAGGGAGCCTTGAATTTTTCCTGTCCACGAGCAGCTGTAAGCCAAGAGCTAGCAGCTCCAATGTCTTAACCTTGTGTCTTTTCTCATCTCCTTTCTTCTTTGCAAGCGCGAGCAGCATGACGTGGGAGCAGTTGCTCAAGAAGGGAGTCTCATTGGCTTTCGACTGGAGGAGGTCATAGGGCCAGGAGTCAAGGTCTCTTGTGAGTGTAGGAGCCTAATGGGCTTTGGACCTTATGATAATCAGATAAGTCACTTGAGCAAGAGAGGAAGAATGAGGACAGCCAATGGCTGGGCTCTGGGAGGAGGTGGCCCCAGCAGGGAGTGTGCAGTGCACAAGTGGTAAGAACACATTAGGTGTAGATAGAGAAGCAGGGACAGAAAGGCCCGAGCTTTTGTCTGCTCCTACATGCTTCTAAACATTTGAAGTCAAAGTTCAAGTTCAATGGATCTTCCTTCGTGGAAAGACCATCTTAAACACTATATTTGGTTTCAGGACTGAGGTACCAGGACCATCTGCAAGGAGTGAAGGAGCAAGGGTTAGCAAAGATCATCATGGTGGGCATTCACTCTTGAAAAAAGCCTGGGAGGTCATTTAGATGAACATTTGCTGTTGTTGATCCAGAAACACCTCTAGAGGGAAAGGACTTTCCCAAAGTCACAGGGTTCACCATGGGCCTGGCTCTTTCACCCGAGGTCAGAGGGTTGACACCAGGCCTGTTAAGGATTTCCTATGGACATCGGGTCCTTCTGGAACCCTTACCCCAGAGCTCTGCATTCACTGCCCGCTTCTGAGTCCGCCTTCAACCCCCACCTAATCACAGAAGAGCAAAACTGTCCTGCGTTAAGAATCTGACCAGTGTGCAGGCAGTGCCAGCCTGCACGCACACACACACACACACACACACATACACACACACACACACACACACACACACACTACATGGAGTGTGGGGGGAGGATAGAAGAGGAGAGAAGAAAAAGGAACCAGAAAAACATATCCCAGTTTTAGGAAACAACTGGAAACCCAAGCTGGAATCTTGACATGTGCTAAGTGGCACTGTAAACTGTGGAGGAGAGGACTTTGCTTGTCTTGTCTGTACACTCAGGGTCTAACATGGAATCCAGCATGCCATAGGGCTTCGGTAAAAAGCTCTTGAGGAAAATGGATGAGCATGGCAGGAGCAGTGCGGTGATCCTCAGAACATCGCAGGAGTCCAGAGGAGGCAGAGTCTGAGCCTGGCTCCAGAGTCATGGCCTCTGTGATTCCTGGGCTAATCTGTTCAGTGGATTTACGTCAGGCTTCCTTCTAGGTGGCAGAGATACTAGAGTGAGCAGATAAATGAATGAGTGCTTGCTTACTGCCAAGAAGTGGATGTCCTGGTGGAGGGACAGAAATGAACTAGACCTCTGTGCCATTTTATGGAACAACTCATGAGTGATTCATGGTGATTCGTATAGCTGAGGAAATTGAAGACAGATGAGATGAGGTAGACAGACAGAGAGATGAGAGGGGGTAGGAGGAGGGGGGGACAGACTGGGTGAGATGGGGAAAGGAGGGCAGATGAGAGAGATAGACCGGGTGAGAGTAGACACTTTAGATGAAGAGGTCACGACACCTTCCTTACGAAGGGACTGGTCTGCTCTGTAGCAAACCCCAGCACCAGGATTCTCCTCAAGTCTCCCCAACTCACTGCTCCTGAGCATTCTTGTACTGGCAGATTTTGTGTGTCAACTTGACACAAGCTAGAGTCATCGGAGAGGAAGGAGCCTCAGCTGAGGAAATGCCTCCATGAGATCCAGCTAAAAGGCATTTTCTCACTTAGTGATCAATGGCGGGGTGGGGGGGAGGGCCCAGTTCATAGCAGGTGATGCTGTCCCTGGGCTGATGGTCCTGGGTTCTATAAGAAGGTGGGTTGAGCAAGTCAGGGGAAGCAAGCCAGTAAGCAGCACCCCTCCATGGTCTCCACATCAGCTCCTGCCTCCAGGTCCGTGCCCAGTTTGAGTTCCTGTCCCGAGTTTCATCAGTGATGAGCAGCAATGTGGGAGTGTGAGCCAAATAAACCCTTTCCTCACCAACCTGCTCTTTGGTCGTGGTGTCTCGCTGCAGCAATAGAAACCGCAACTAAGACAATTAGGTTCCCTTTATTTGCTCACAGACACTCTAGGAATAACAGTGACTGGTGGGTGCCACGTGAGGAGTGGGAACTCCCTCTCCATGTGAGGCAGATGTCAATGAATTCACACTTAGTGACAGACATGGCCAGGTGACCCGAGACTCTGATTATTATTTAAACCTTACTTAGTCTGTGGCTTTTTAAGACTTGACTCAATAGTCCCCAACTTCAAGAGTCCAGTCTCTAGAAGTCAGTAGCTCTCAGGCAGAGTCATTGGAAAGATGTCTCAGTGGTGGAAAAACCTCTGCTTGTTATTCCTGCAGAGGGTCTAGGTTTGGTCCCTAGAAGGCAGATCACAACCGTCCAAATCTCCAGTTCCAGGGTGCACAGGACATATGGACATACATGTGAGCAGTACACTCAGACACATAAATTCTAAAAATGCTTAGAAGGAGGAGATAGAGACAGAGTTGGAGGAGGATGAGAAGGAGGAGGAGGAGGAGGAGGAGGAAGAGGAGGAGGAGGAGGGAGAGGATCTGCCAGTACTTAGCTCTCTGGAGTTCTGAAGCTGTGGTCGACTTTGAGCTATGTATGCTAAGGGAGTGTGGTTAATGACTTACTATGAAAACACAGCTCACATTGCCTTCCAGGATGGAAGCTACCACCCGTATTGCAGCCCCTGGCCTTTGAGGGACTCTCTGGAAACTTCCTTGTCAGGCAGCTAAGCTGTTGTCCACTTAGGGCCACTGGGAAGCCCTAACCAGGTGAAGTCATCTAAAAGCATGTGTTAACCACGAGGAACAGTCTGACCACCCATTAGTATGATGTCTATAAACTTGTCTAATTGTGAGATTCTGTGACTCTGGGATAAGTATCATCAAGCTGAAGCTCTTTGACCAGGTTCATTTCACGCTCATACAATGCTCTAACTTCATTTTTATAAAGTTTTATTGAGACACAGTCATACTCCCTCATGCACTACTTGGGGAAGCTTTCACATTGCATGACAGACTGAGTAGTTACGAGAAAGACTGTGGTCCACAATGCCTGAAATATTTATCACTGGAGTCTTTGCATCAAAGTTTACCAAACCACATTAGAGTAGTTTAGAGCCTTTATTATTGTTTTTAAATTTATTATTTCAGTTCTAATTTTGTGTGTGAGAGAGAGAGAGAAAGAGAGAGAGAGGGAGAGAGAGGGGGGGAGAGAGAGGGAGGGAGGGAGGGGGAGAGAGAGAGAGAGAGGGAGGGAGGGAGAGAGAGAGAGAGAGAGAGAGAGAGAGAGAGAGAGAGAGAGAGAGATGTGTATATGAGTGTAGGTGCATGCAGAGGCCAGAGGAGACTATCAAATCCTCCAGGACTGGAGTAGGTAGTACTGAGTCACCTCATGTGGGTTCTGGGATGAGATCCCCAGTCTCTGGGAGAGAGGTATGCATCTTTAACCCTGGAGCCCTCTCTTCAGCCACAACTTTGGAGCAGATATTGCTCTAATATCTCCGTGAAGGAGGAAAGGAGGTTCTATTAACCTCACTCTAAGAATAATGAACGTAAGTCCTTGTGAGATGTACTTAGATCAAAGTCACAGCATGAGTTTTTACTATTCAGGGCTCCCCAAGTCACTGATACATAAGTTTTCAAAACAGAATATTTGAACAAGGCAGGGGTGATGATAAATGCTGGTAAGCCCAGTACTCAGGAGCCAGAGGCAGGAGGGTTACTGTGAATTTCAGCCCAGCTAGTGCTGCATCGCGAGACCCTATTTTAAAAACAAAAACAAACTCCAGTAGAGGATTTATGTTCCTTGCAGAAGAATTTGTTTTAGTACAAAAAGTTCACATCAAATATTTAAAAGAAAAGTGAGAAGTTAAGAGAGTTTGTTTTATGAGGAAGAGTGTGGAAGTCCACTGTTATTGGTAAAGTTCAGGTGTATTAAGCAGCAAGTCTTCAATAGTTTGGAGCTCCCGAGAGGCAGACATCAAAGAGAAGCTGAGAGCTCTTGCTCACTGAGAGGAATGCTTATGCAAGTGCAAGGCGGAGGAAAAAGAGGCAGGTGAACATGGACCACAGAGCAGGCGCACACGGACCACAGAGCAGGTGAACATGGACCACAGAGCAGGCGCACACGGACCACAGAGCAGGCGCACAAGGACCACAGAGCAGGTGAGACTCCAAGGAACAGAGACAGAGGAAGGAGAAGCCATGCAGGAGTGGCTCCAGCCTGTAGCACAGTTATAATACCATGTCTGATAAGTGATGGTGAGTGTGTGTGCCCGCATGTGCACGTGCATGAGTACAGGGAAGGGCTGACTTCTTCCCTATGCTCAGCCACTGAACAGGACAGGCTTAAGGGAATGCTGGGGTGGACCCAAAGGGCAGCGCCATGAGGCTGTCATTCAGCTCTGCTCCTGTAGCAGGAGACCTGAATAGGGAGCAGAGTGGCGCCTCTTGTGGCTGCTGTGGCATCCATTGTCTACCTGTGCATCATACACTATGCTCTGTGCTCGGGCTGGAGACTACAGAGCTTTGACGGCCATTGTTCCTGTCTCCAGGGAGCTTGTGCTCTGTTGGGGAATACCAAACATGGGTACCTGAGCAGGCAAAGAGGTGTTGATTGATGGCGAAGGCAATAATAAAAAGGGGTGGGTTGTGGTGCAGTCAGATGATAGGAACAAGGTGTTCTAGGACCCCAAGAGGAAAGCTTGAGACGTTCCCATTTGGTATTAGGACAGGTGTGTGTGGTGGTGTGGGTGTGGGTGTTCTGCATCATTTAAGGCTTTCCCGTGTCCATGACTTGCCTCTACCCCACTGGCTCTAATTGAGTGTCTCTCAGTAGCATCCTGCATGCCACACTCAGTGATTTTATCAGCCAGCATCTGATTATAAACACGCCTATGGTATTGAAGGAGCTGTGGTCACTAATGAGTCACTAAAAGCATTCTACAGAAGTGTGTGTGGCCTCTTGTGGGACTCTTCCTCCTCTCCCTTCCCACTGTAACCCAGATTGAGTTTAGGGCCTGGTACATGCTCTTCCATAGCTCTCCCATTGCCTTTTCTGAATTATGAGGGAGAGCTTCGTCAGTTGCCCGTGCTGGTCCTGAACTCACTCTGTAGTCTAGGTTAGCTTTAAACTCGCAGTCCTCCAGAGAAGCTGGGATTACAGGCCTGGGCCAAGAGGCATGCTTCCTGCAGGACCCTTAATAACCAGAATGTGGCTAGGCTCAAACAATGAGTAAGCCATTTGCTAGCAACCATCTATCTACCAAGTTCTCTAGCACATAATGAAGTGGTATGTAGGGATAGAGTCTTTTATTCTCCCAAATTATGAACCAATAGAAAAATACACATATAAAAAATAAAAGTATATGGAATAATAAATCACGCTGCGCCTCGAAAACTCCCATCACTCACAATAACAACAACTAAGACAAATTTTATTCCATTTTGACCTCACTCATCTCCCTGTTATTATTTTGGTGATAACTCCCAGACACTTTTCCTTCTTCACTGGTGAATATTAAGGTGTGCATTTCTGAAAGGTAACTTGTGATGCTCCTTTTCTTTTAAAATACTTCCACTGTACTGCTATGATGTGTTTTGTACCATTGAACCTCATGTTCTCATCTATGTTAGAGAGGTTTAAGTTGTAATTTGTATAATGTTCCTAGTCCATTCCCTACCATGGGTGTAACACATGTGGGAAACTACAAAAAAGAAGATCCACAACTCAGCACTCTGGCAGGATGTCAAGGCGATTCTCAGGCAGACAGGACCTGGACACAGTCAAGATGCTTTATTCTGGGATGTAACATGATTCGCTGGGACCATCTTTTTAGAAACAAAGTTAATTTGTGTTATTCTCCACCTACTTTACAGAGAATCTGTGACACATGTGAATGCTTTAACTTAATAGCCACTGCCCTTCAGGGCCAAGAGTCCATGCTTCTTTAATAACGTTGGTGTGTTTTAGACGATCTGTGTGATCCTGGTAAAATTTCTTGGCTAAGCTTGGCAGTGCATTTTTGTAATATCAGCCCTCAGGAAGTAGAGTCAGAAGGATCTGGGGTTCAAGAGCACCTAGGTGTGAAGGTGCATCCACAGAGGTAAAGACAGTCTAAAGAGATGCTTGTACCCCTCCCTCTGTCTAACTCTCAGACTACTGAAACAATAGGACTCCCCCAGTGGAATTTCCCAAACTCTCATGTTGGGAGAAGAAGGTGTAAGCTTGTGCCAGCATGAGACTTCACATGGCCCTGGCAACTTGAGAGCTCCTAGCAGGACAGATACTGATGGTGGTGGGGACCACACATTGAGAAGAACAGTTCATCTCTGCATGCCTCTGTTTAAACCTAACCCCAAGTCAGGACCCATAAGACGAACTTCATGAGGAGGCCTCATGGAATCAGTTTGTTCCTCTTCCCCATGTGGCCACGTTCACTCAATCTCCCTTTTCTGCTTTTCCCTATTTAATTTTCCTCTGGTCTATTGAGGATGGGAGGGAAGCATATTAGACCCAGCTCTGATCCTAGTAGCAGCTTCATGGCAAGTTCAAGAGCAACTTGGGTTAATTAGATCCTGTTTCAAAAATAATGCAAATTTCTGAGTAGGTATTGAGAGTTAATCCTATAAATCCATTTATTTAGTATCATTATTTAGACCTTTGATATAGGGGCCATCTGACCACACTTTGGTGACTGTAGACAGAGGGAGCAAGTGTCAGAATCACATGCAATCAGGACTGGCTCTTGTGGTTCATGGAGAACTTCCAGCCATTTGCAGGAGTTTACAATATGTTGGCAAAGTGCACATTTTGTCCATGAAAGAGAGTGAGAGAACAGGGACAACCAGCAGCCCATGGGCTAGTGTGATTAATCTTGCAAATCTCTGTGGGATTTTGGACTTGAATAGTTGCCAGGATTTAAATAAATGAAGACTTCAGATCAGCTGACATGTCCAACTTCTCTTGACTTTAGAGACATTGCATCCTCACATTTCCCCCTCATTACTGCATGAGGGAGTACATGTCTGTAGTCAAGCTATCTCCATTGTCCTTAAGACCCCACTATTCCACGCTAGCCACATCAGATCCATTTTTATTCTACGTTAGTTATTTATATACACATATTAACTCTACATTAGCTGCCTAGCACATTGATGCTTCTGATATTGTGATATACTGGGCAGTCTACACATTCACTGGCAGGTGCATGTGTATGAATGGGTGTGTACCCCATCCTGGGTCAGTGATGATTTAGCCTGCATCAAAAGTTTTTGTACGGTTATGACATATACATCATTAGGTCCCATTATGGAGATGTCCCAAGAATGGAAGTTTGTTTAAAACTTCCTGTCTGGGATGAGAGATCCATCCCCAGACAAGGCACTCAGAAGTGCTTACAATGTGGTGATTCTCCTACTCACAAGGAATTAATTTCTCTCTTTAAGGGCTGACATGAAGCTGGGAAGTGGTGGTGCATGCCTTTAACCCCCAGCACTCAGGAGCCAGAGGCAGGTTTATTTCTGTGAGTTCGAGGCTAGCCTAGTCTACATAGTGAGTTCCAGGACATCCAGAGCTACATAGTGAGACCCTGTCTTGAGGGAAAAAAAAAGAACTGATTTGAAACAAGAAGCCTGCTGTATGCCCACTATCCCAAGGTCTGCACAGAGCCTCAACAATTAAAACTGAAGCCACTTGTACCTTCTCTGAAGACAACGGAACATATCTGGTTAAAGATGTGATACAGAGGGGGGGGTGCATAGAGAGCTATTCTCATAAAGATGAGTGTCTGTATGTGTGTAGATCTAGGTGTACAGTTACATATGAACTTACAAATGATTAGTGATTTGGACAGTTATACAGAGGGCATTGAGGGAGGATGGAAGTGAGTGGAAGCTTGTAAGAGAGACAGAAAAGTGAGCCTAAGAACTCTTGTGGGGCCAAAAGACTGATCACCAGGAAAAGATCACCACACAAGCCCAGAAACCTGCGTCTCATTCCTAGAATCCCTGTCAAAACCAGCTGTGGTGGTGCTTATCACAGCGTATCTGTGATGAGCTGGGAGCCAAGGACAGGAGACTCAGCCAGAAGCCTGGGAGCCAGTCAGTCTGGAGTATACCGCACAGTAACAGAAATAATCCGGGGAACCCTGACTTAGGCAAGGTAAACTGAGAACCCTCTCCCCAAAGGAGTTGACTTCTGAACCCCACATGAGTGCCAAGACAAGTTCATGCTCTCTCTCTCTCTCTCTCTCTCTCTCTCTCTCTCTTTCTTTCTCTCTCTCTCTCTCTCTCTCTCTCTCTCTCTCTCTGTTGCTCTCTCTGTTGCTCTCTCTCTGTCACACACTATCTCTCTCTTTCTTATAAATAAATACATAATAAAATAAGCAAAAGAAGTTAAAGGAACTCATGGGTGACAGCATATAGTGGCATGGGATAGATTCGAGTCACACAGCCTTTGGTTCAAGTTTCAGCCCCTCCACGTCTGTATTCATGGTATGGGCTCAGGCAGATGAGCTGACCGTCACACAGCCTTTGGTTCAGGCTTCAGCCCCTCCACGTCTGTATTCATGGTATGGGCTAGCTGACCTCCAAGTTCTGCCTTTTCACTCTCTGAAAGGATTGTGAGCTTTCGTAGGTGAAAACGTGACTGAGAAGCACTGGTTTAGGTGAGTACCAAGAACTATTGTTTCTCTACCCCCAAGAAGACTCTACTGACCTGTTCTGAATCCATGATTGCCTCAGGCTCCAAATTTGATTTCCCAAAAGATTGCACAGCTATCCCTGAACAACAGGGCCTGGAACTAGGAGAATCACAGCCATTCCTTTAGGGAGCTTGTCTAACTGATTCTCTTTCTGATAATGACTAGCCAGGTGCCCTTGAGTGCTGCAAGTCATGCGCCTAAATAAATAAAGTGGAAATCAAAGAAAGTTGGCGTGACTGTGATGCAATAATCCAGGGTTCAGGATCTGTGAGCTGCACGGTGGTCCAAGGCCTTTGGTACTCACAGGGGCCACTACCTGTTCGGTCATCCTTAGTGTCAGGTGGAAAGCACTTTGCCCTAGAGACCCAACTTCAGGAGTGGCCTGCGTCCAGCCTGTTACCTTTTCTCTCCTGCTCAGCTCGGCCTCATCTCTCCCCACAGAGACTGGGTGTTTCCAGCAGACCTCTGCCGGAGTTGTGGACTTTGGGACTAGCCAGGTGATAAGAATGTGGGAGGTCTCCTGCAGTCCCACTACCATGCTTGCCATCTCCGGTCGATGTTTTTTGCTACGTGGTTCAGTCTGGCACATCTGATCAGGTTGTTAATCAAATAACCTCAAGGGTTGGAATGCAACATTCCTGCCCACAGGCAAACTGGGAAACTGGCCTCCCAGTGTAACCTTCCTCAGATTCTTTCCAAGTTCTCTCCTGCTCTTGGGCTCTTCAGAGCCTCTTTGCCCTGCGTCTTCAGACTACCACAGTTGCAGAATCTACATGGGTACCTCCCTGCTATTTAGGTCACCTTACTCTGTCTCACCCTAATCTATAGAGACTCACCTAAAGTCCCCATGCCTCCTACTTGAACAACTAAGACATTAGGGGAAGTACTGCGCTTAGCCAGCTGCTGGAAGGAAGGCCACCTGGGCCAGTGACATTCAAGAATAAGACACTCATGACTGCTCTGTGAAGGGCCCCTGACTCCGAGCCTTAAGACAAGGATTTCATCCCCACTAGCCTTATGTAAAAACCTTTAGCCACAATCTCAACTATTTGCCCCCTTCCCCCTTCAGTTTAGAAGAGTCGTCTTTGTTTCTCCTCACCTTGAGCTAATAAGCATCATTAAAGCCAAGGCTGACTCTGAACAAGAGGAAGGAGATGTTGGTGCCTGAGGAACCAGGGTAGAAAGGACGTGGAACTTCTGGTTTCGATTCCTGGATGGGTAGCCTTTGGTAAATCGCTCAAACTTTCTGGCTTCCCATAGCCACCCCCTTGAAATGGGAAAATGACCCTTTGTCTTGCCATGGCTGGCATGGTGGGGAGGGTGATTATGGAATGAGTGTGTAACCCAGCTTTATGTGCTAGGGATCAGCTACGGCTGTGCTAGTCCACCTTCGCTGAGAGACAAGCCCTCCGGTAGCAGATTCTCTCTCCTGCTTCTCCTTCTTGCCCCCCTGTGATCTTGAGAGCAAAGGATAGAGAACACTTGCCCACGAATATTCCACAATCATTATTCATAGTGACACGAAATTATTAGTCAGTGGGTAAACAGGCTGTCACATATTCGTAGAATGGATGGTGAAGGCTGTGAAAGCGTTATGCTACGTGAAAGAAGCAATGCGTGGAGCCCGCGTGCTTATGGAAAATGTCTGGAACTCCTGACTCCACAGAGAATCCAAGTAGATCAGGGGTTGGGCAGAGTATGGTAGGAGTTCTTCTCAGGGAGCTGGTAGGGGGGGTGGAAGGGAAGTGAGTGTTAATGAGAGAAGCATCTTTAAAACTCTCTTTAACAGACCAGATGGCCCTCTTTTAAGTTCCTCTCAATGTTCACCTGCAACATAGCCACACCAGTTAAGGTCTTATGTTCTAGAGAGTTGGGGGAAGTTCCCCCTGGATTTAGCTTCTGCAGCCAGGTCACAGGGCTGGCAGGATGCGGTGCCCATTATGCAACTCCAGGCCAGCTGGGCCTCCAGAACACATCGTCTTTACCATAGGTCTTTCATCTTAAAAGATCAGTGCTATCTTGTAAAGAACGTGGTTGCAAAGGCTGAGTGAATGGAGAGGCCCCATCACTACACACAGGAAAGTTAGCATCAAGAAGGTACCATGGCATGCAGGTACCAGCTCAAAGGAATGACCAACAGTTTCCAGGGTATCCCTCATCAGTGTCACCAACAGGGAGCTGCATAGACAGGGTCCCTGTGCCTGCCCTCTGTTGAACCCCGCACTATTCAGCTCCACTCAAGTCTCTTTCCCAGCCCCCCAGAGGCAGAGAGAAAGAATTCTTGGCAAAGTAGACACAGCCAGGCTCAGAGCCTAGAGCCCCATGTGATGCTCAGTGCAGCCCCCCCCCCCCACACTGCCCTCACCCCCATAGAGAATGGGCTATTGAGCTCAGAGCTTCACTTCCTGGTTAGAAAATCCCCACCAGGCAAAGCCAAGAAGACACCCCAACCCCCACCCCACCCCCATGCAGCGTCATTAAATTATAACAAGCCCTAAAACCATCTCCAGAGCCTGGGTCTGCCTCTTCTCATGCTCTCAAGCTTGCGATTGGCTGAGGAAGCTCAGCCTAGCGGGCCTTATCTCCGGCTGGTTATTATTTGATGAAAGAGCCTTCCGCCTCCTCCTCTGCTGTTGCAAAACCATCCCGGGAGTGTTTGCTTCTGCCTGCCTTGCTTTTCTGGGGTCACTGCAGTGCACCCAAAGGCCTCTGGCCTCTATTCGCACAGATAGGCCCCTGGAGAAGTTTTTAAACCACCCACATCGAGGCTGTCTTCCGCTGAAGCTGTCTGGGACAGCTTTGCTAGTCGGCTGACGGGAAATAATTCCTCAGACACCACATCAAGGATACAGGTATACTTGAGCAGCTGGGGACATGGGGACCAAGTGTCTCAGGGTACGATGACTTTAGACATGGGGGTAGGATGAGTCTGGGAGAGAAATGAAGTGGAACACAGAACACGTAGATGAAGGTGGAGGAAGCAAGACTAAGAAGAGAGAGCTGAGAATCCCGGCACTCTGTGGAAAAGCAGCACTCTTGGGCAGAGGTGTTTGCAGCTCGGGTGAAGTGCAGGGGTGTTTGCAAGATAGCTGTTGCATGAGTTGGTCTGTGTGCACCCAAAGCAATTCTTCTTGAGGTCTAAAGAGGATGTAGACCTGCATACTCTTTAGACATCTGCCACCTGTCACTGTGTCTCAGAGGAAAGCCCGATTGCTTTCACTTGTAACATCACTAAATCTGATTTGTGACTGGGACACGGCCTTCAAATGTGCTGTTGAGGGGTAAGAACCCAAGTCCTTGTATTCTTATTTCAGCAAAATAATAGAACAAAGGAGAAGCTCTGAGCTGAGCACTTCATGCCTAAGCTAGCTCCCCAGTTTGAGAGCTGTGTCAGATGTGCCAGGACTGTCCCGATGCCACCATATCCTCAGTGAGACACGAGGATGGCAGGCATCTCATGCGACATGAGCTAGCATCTGGTAGAGTGCTCTGGGATTAACACTTCTCCTACAGATGAGAGCTGGGCTCCAGGATGGATGAAAGGCAGGAGAAAGATCCTAATTTTTAGACCTGGAGGTGGCTGAGGAGGGCAGGATGTGGTGTTAAAACAAAGAAAGCCACTTACTTTATTTTAGTGGTTGAGTGGGAAAGAATTCTTTCATGCTACTTTGGGTTGTTTGTTTCTTTGTTTGAGACAGGGTTTTACTATGAATCCCTGGCTGGCCTCAGATTCACAGACATCCGTTTGCCTCTCCCTCCCAAGTGCTGGGATTCAAAGCGAGTGCCACCATGCCTAGCTACTTTGTGTTTAAGCCTATCCTGTCCTGCACACACATCACAGGTCACAGACTACCCATACAGATGGCCTTTCATGGCCACTTCTTCCCAGGTGTGCCTCTCCTGTTGTCGCAGTTCTCAAATGTTTGGGTCTAGATTGCCTCCAGTTTGCCGACTGTGGAGGGAGGAGGGGACAGCTCCATTGTATGTGTTTCTACATAGATGGCGGTGCCTCCTTGCTTTCTATGTGTTCCCCAGGAGCTGCTTTTGTGGAGCCCCCTTGGCTTTTCTGGGAACAGCAGTCATAGGTCTGGGGAGCTCACCAGAGTGAATGTTGCTTTTCTTTGCCACTTAAGGGGCATGGTGGGGATGAAGGACAAGCCACGCCAGGGCTTCCCTCCCTGTCTGCTTCTTCTCTGTTGTTTGGATATGTCCTCCTTCCCATGGCCTGGCTGACCTGGGTCTGCTTACTTTGGGGGCCTTCTCCTTCACTCCTTTTCTTCTCTGTCTTGCAAAATGTATGGTCCTTGAGCCCTGCGACCCCACCCCCATACACACACCTCACTCTGCCCCTCATCCTAGGTCTGGTTAAGTTGAAGAGCTACTACATTGGGGTCTCTCCTTTCTACCCTTTCTGCAAGTCAGGAGTCGAGGGACTTCCTCTACTGGACTACTCTGGGCTGTCTTGAGATTGCTAGTTTCCGATCCATTGCCGGTGCCAGACAGACAGCTTTGTGTGGGCAGGGAGTGGGCTTAGCATGGCAGCCAGGTCCTGGAGCTGCACAGCTGCTGGCATGCAGCATTCTCACTGCTCGCAACGTCTAACCCTGATGGAGAATCTTCTTCTCCCTGCTCAGCACCCTCCAAGTGCTTTGCATCGACTGACTCAAACTTCAGAACGAGCTGGGGAAGAAATGTATCAGCTCATTTTGGGGATGAGCGGGTTGTAAGTTGAGGGATGCACAGAAGCTAATGCAGTAAATGGAGACTTCAGAGCCCCATGTTTTCACAGCACAGTGGCGTGGTGGAGCAGAGAGAAGAACCAGGGATGGAACAGGCTAACCATCAGGCTAACAACAGGAGCACAGCAAGGGCCCCACGTGTTCTGGTAGCCTTTTCATGCCCGTGAGCTGCGAGCACCGAGTCTGTCTCAGCTTGTGAGCTTGGCTGTGAGGACACGGTGTCTAAGTGGGTACAGACCTCCAAATGAAATATTTGGGGTCTAAGCTTCACCCTCCGTCAAGATCTGCCTTCTCCATTAGCCCCCCCTCCTGCTTCCATAGACTGCCTGACCCATCTCAGTTCCTCCTAGAGAACCAGGGAGATTTCACGTCTGGCTCTGAAGTAACTAGCTAGCAATGCGAAGGCTCGGTGTTTCACGCGCTGTGCCTCGCCCCGGTGAACCTCGTGCATGGAATGCGGGGTTAAGGTCACCGTGCGCTCCAGAGCAGCACAGGAGCTGGGGCTGTATAGCAGGCAGCTCTGGACTCGCCACTCAGTTCTGCTTTCTCACCCAGTGGGAGCCTTCTTTGGACCCTTAGCTTTGGGCTTACTGCACCCTGATGCCTGCCCTTGGAATAGTCCTGCCAGGCAGATGATCTTGCCCTATCTCCCTCCCTGTCACCAGAGGATCCTCAGTGTACAGGGTTCTCAGCCTTCCATTTCTTCCCTGGGCCTCAAGTTTAGCACCGGCTTAGGCCACTAATGCTTGTGGGCCTATACTATTATCTGAGGTAACCCCTCTGAATTGCCCCCCAGTCTTAAAGGGACCACACTCCCCATCCTCTACTCCCAGAGAATGTTCTTTATGTATTTGCTTCTATGCAAAGAGCCTCAACTTAAGGGACTGCTCTGGTTGGGTTAATCTTACTAGAATCACAGTAGAGCGTGGGAGGAAAAGGGTTATTCTATTGTTGTTTGTTTATCTTTTTTGGCAACTGAATCCTGTGTTTCTCCTTGGCATTCAAACCTTAGTTTCTCCATCTGTAAAACAGGCACAACGTTTTGTTTATAAATGACTTTGGTTTTGTTTATAAATGACTTTGAGGACAATGGTTATGTGATGCACTTACTGTGGCTTCAGCAGAGGGAACAGTGGAGAGAAAACTGGTTGCCCTTGCAGAAGCCAAGGCTGAAAAGGACATCGGGCATGGGCGTTAAAAGCAGCAGACAAACAGGCCATTTGCAACTGTGGAGAGGACAAAGGACTGGACTCAGAAGGGGGTGCAAGCCAGTCAGGAAAGGGCTGCTTGGCAAACCACAGCATATGCACCCCTCATTTCGGGGTGGGGGCAGCAGTGGTCCTGCATGAGCCAAAGACCTGCTCACTTTGGGGCTCAGAGTCTGAGAACAAGAGGAGAAAGCTGAGCTGAGTGGTCCCTAAGACATCATGCTGATGTCCCAGATGCTCTTGACCCATGTCCAAGCACACGGCAAGAGAGTCATGTGACTCTCTTTCTGGGGCTTTTCTGTCCCATTTCCCCAAAGCTGCCACTTGGCTGCCCTAGGAGTACCATGTGCCTGCATCTGTCATCTTTTGTCAGCTCAGCCAGGACATTGGAGACAACACTTAGAAAAGTTGGTTAGCGTAGTTTCCAGACAAAGCCAGTGGCTAGGAGTCCGCTGGAAGGTTAAGTGGTGAGAGAAGACTGCTGGCCTCAGGGTCCTGGACAGCGGCGAGAGGAGCCTCTTGAACTTCCTCCTGCCTTTTCTTGTAGGGTCTGCCCCCTTGGTCTCTGGCAACATGCCAACTCTCTCCATCTCCCTTTCCTTACCTGGGGCCTCGCTCCTGCCTTTGGCAGTCTCTGAGTCAATCCCTGCCCATTGCTTCCTGGGCACAAGGTGTAAAGAAGCTTCCCAGGGGCCTGGATGCTTTAGGCAAAGGTGTCCCAAGGAAAGAATTCCTGGGAGGATGGAGCAGCGCTGTGGTCCAAGGCACAGAGCACTCGGCACTTGGATTCTGGGTTTTAAAACTGCTCATTGGGTGGGGCACTCCAAGGATCAGATGTTGAGAAAGGAACAAAAATACTATGCAGAGAAACAGACACCAAGAGCGTCTCCAAAGGCAGTTCAGACGGCGGCACGTTATACTCCAGGGCAGTCCCAGGCTTCTCCCTCCACTCAGAAGAAGAAAGTGACAGTACCATTGCAAGGGGAGTCCATTGTCAAGGCTCAGTTCCTGAACCTGATCCCCCCACATTGGTGGTGACATCCAGTTCATTTCAGATGTGGGGTGGGGTTCTGGGTGTCATGCTGGGTGTGACAATGAAAGCCCTCTGTCACCATTTGCAGTGCCTCAGTAGGAGCCCCCACAGCAGCAGTTGCTGCAGTGGACCTCATTCCCCGCTTTCCTACCCATCCTGCTTCCTCATGGAGGCACTTAATTTGGAAGCTTAACTTTATCTCTACCCAGAATGGGGGTGTGACTGTATATGGCAGTCAAACCCCTGCCCCCCAAAACAGCAAACAAAAAGCCTAACCAAGCTAAACAAAACAACCCACCACCACCATCCCCATCTACTGCTCCACCTGAGTCTTGAAAGTTTCCCTGTGAGCCCTTGAACTAGCCTTCCCTGCAGAGGAGGGGTGGTTGCTAAGGATGGGAACTCTTGAACACTGCTGGTAACACTGTGTATTTTGAATCAGTTTCAAATAGCAACTTGGAAGAACTAGGGCCTGGGAAAATGGGAACTTTAGCCTTGACAATGGAAACTAAAAAACCAGGCAGCAGCAGAAGGCTGACTCCCCCTCCCCTGGTGTTGCTTCTATCTGGGCCTCTGCAGGGACTTGCAGGAGATGCTGAGATTTTGTTTACAAGGCTGCAAGCACCTTGCAGCAGTCTCAATCCCATGTAATTATCTTGTTCCTTGATGCTTAGGGTGAACAGGAAGAACAGGATGGGGGTACCCTGAAAGCAGGCAGCACAGCTGGCACCCCTAGATCACGGAATGTGCCATGGGTCTGCTAGGCATCACTCTGGGTCTTTAGGACTTTATTTCTTCAGCACCCCTTTGGTAGGCCAGTGTCCCTGACCGACCTCTGACTAGACCTGGAACTCAGCCACAGGCAGAGTCACAGCACTGAAGGAATGCACGGCCCAGAAGAGGGGACAGGTCATTAGTAAGAAATGAATGTGATATTGCAATGTGCAAAGTGTGACCATGGAGCAGTACAGTGTGTCCACGGGGCAGCCCTGTCGCTAGTGTGACTCCTGCTCCTCTCTCCTCTCTCTGTCCTTGTCGGTGTATCTTCTTCAGCTGAGCCTCTAAGCTACTTCTCCAGCGCCTTTCCTGGCTCCAAACACTCTCAGAACCACACAGGCAGCAGATAAATTTTCCATTGAACTAATAATAAAATTGCAAGGTGTGTGTGTGTGTGTGTGTGTGTGTGTGTGTGTGTGCAGGACTGTGTGCATGTGTGCAGGACTGTGTGCATGTGTGGAGGGTTGTGTGCATGTGTGCAGGACTGTGTGCATGTGTGCAGGACTGTGTGCATGTGTGCAGGGCTGTGTGCATGTGTGCAGGACTGTGTGCATGTGTGCAGGGTTGTGTGCATGTGTGCAGGGTTGTGTGCATGTGAGCAGGGCTGTGTGTATGTGTGCAGGTGTACACATGTGTGCAGGACTGTGTGTATTGTGCAGGACTGTGTGCATGTGTGCAGGACTGTGTGCATGTGTTCAGGACTATGTGTATGTGTGCAGGACTGTGTGTATGTGTGCAGGACTGTGTGCATGTGTGCAGGACTGTGTGTATGTGTGCAGGTGTACGCATGTGTAGACTGGAGGACAACCTCACATGTTCTTGCTCAGGCAGTTTCCACCTAGTTTCCGAGACAGAGTCTCTCACTAGGACCCAGGACTTGCCCCTTAGGGGAGACTGCCTGGGCAGTGGACTCCAGGAATCTACCTATCTCTGCTAGGGAGACAGAATTACACTCAAGTGCAGAATTACAAGTGTGTGCCACCACACCCAGTTTTTGGCCTGGGTGCTGTGGTTGGAACTCGGGTCCTCATATGAGGTGGCAGCTATCTCCCAGACCCCAGCTTCCCCTAATTGCAGGTTTTTAGTACAGCTAAACTTATTCAACTGAAGAACTTTCCCTTTCTGAGTTTGTCTTTCGTGCTTGTTGGGTAAGAAAGCATTTTCTTTTTAATCAGTTGATGGTGATGTTTGTCCATGGACAGTTTAGTTTAATACAATGGCCGCACACAATTAAAAACCCAGACTTGCTTTTGTCTTGGCATGACGGCTATTCAGCAAGTCTTGTCCAACAAACTGCCTGCTTGTCACAACAATGACCAAACCCAAGCAGAGGCCCCTGGAGTGGATTTCACAGAGTCTGAGTCCCAGACTGGCTGAGTGGCAGGGACTTAGTTGAATTTTATCACTTCCTAAGATGCTCAGCTGGGTGTGGCAGTTAGACCCTTAAATAGAATCTATCATGTTCTTAGTGTCCCAGGCTCCTGTATGTTTAATGCCTTGAGTATCTGCTTTCTGGGCCAAACTCATGAAATTCTAAAAGGGAATTATCCCTCTCAGACAGAAGCTGCAGTGGAAACAAAAGCCTTTGGTACCCGGCGTTATCAGGCTGCTCAATTTTTCATTGGTGTTTCAAGGTAGAAGGAATTGTGTTAACCCAAGTTGTCACTTCCCCTTAGATGCGCTTCGCTTAGACACTGTGGTGAGAGCTGCCAGTGCCCTGGCCTAGCTTGACCTATAGGAAGGCTCCTCTGTCCCCCTGCTGAGGTTGGGGAATCAGGGGGTCGTTAGATCTGCTCTGGGTGCACACGGGGTCAGAAGACATCAGGCTATCTCACTATTTTTACTTATATTTTCAGTATGGGCCAGAGCACTGGCAACCGCCTCCTACCTACCAGGGAAAAGAAAATGCCCACCAGGCAACTCAGATTTTAATAATTGCCGTCGTAATGCTCAAGTAATTGAGCTATTGCTGCATGTTTCTGGGTTAGATGCGGTTTACAACAGGCAGCTCTCACTCGGCTTAGATGCTCATCTGCCAGGTGGGTTAACCATGTTCAGCTGCACAGAAAAAGCTCACACTTGGACTGAGAGCTGTTTGGGGAGCGCCTTATCAACTTTCCTCTCGCTGTCTGACCACATCTCTTCCTAGGGACTCAGCACACCTCTTGGCACGTACCATGGTGGGGAGAAGGTGCAGCCTGTTGACGATAATGCTAATACAACAGACTAATCTGTTCTAGAGGCAACTACTTTCTGGAAGTTTCTATCTTAATCTATATGACCTTTGGCTGCTACTATTTTTAACTTGCCCGTTTAGCTATTAAAAGTTCTCTGTGACTTCATTACCATGGCTGATCAGCAACCAAAGCCAAGGGAGTGTGGGGAGCAAGAAGCAGCAACAGTCTGCAGGTGAGGATGGACGTCTGGAGCTTCTGTCTTCTGGAACCTTCGTTGGATGTCTATTCCAAGCTGTCCAGACTGGTGAGCAGCAAGCGCTGTTCGTTTGAACTCACATCGTTGTGGCTGACTTCCCTGGGCTCCTTCCCCAGCACAGCTTCCCCTCACTGTCTCTCCGGTAGCTGCAGTCTGCTCAGGAGGGCATATGCCTGCAGAGTGGTGGGGTTCATCATTAACCTGAAACTTCACACATGTATACAATGTATCTTGATTATAATATCCCCACTCCTTCCTTCTGACACCCCCTTGCTCCCCTCAACACAACTATCTCCCTAAGAACTGCAAATCTTTTCAAAATAATTTATAGCCCACTGAGTCCCACTAGCGCCACCCATATGCAAATGGGTGTGGGAACCCACGCAAGGAAAAGTGATCGACCCTTCCCCAGAATCACCAACTACCAATAGCTCCTCAGCTAGGGGTAAGGTCTTGGGAGCTCCTCCTGGCTTAGTGCTGGAATTTTAATTAATTACAAATGAATCAATTAAGCGAGGCAGGGTCTCACTGTGTATCTCTGCTTCCCTCTGCCTCCTGAGTTAAAGGTGTGCTCCATCCCACCTGGTTCATGCGGGGAGCTTTCAGCTGGCTTCATCTTGTGCAAGTCACCTCATCTGCACATGCACAACAGCCTGCCATGTCCAACACTTCTCCCCAGCCTCCTGCTCTTACTATTCCCACTTCCTTGAGCCTCGAGTGTGAAGGGGAGTGTTTTCAGATCGCTGATCTGGGCCTTCCTTGATGGGGTTGTTTCTCTCTTTGGAAGAAGCTTCTCTGATGCACAGACTTGCAGAAGTCATTGCTCACTGCTCACTTAGGCTCATGCATGCAAGTGACAAAGGACCAAGAGCAAGGGTACTCCTCCTATGGGTGCCACCAGATCTTTTCCTCCTGGGGCACTGACTGCTATAACCTTCTCTGAATTCTAAGTGTAGCCAGGGCAGAGGCCATGCCTTGGACAGCATGGTGGCTGCTGTGTCAATTCCTCTGTGGAAAGAGCCTTGGTGTTTGGAACCCTGGCTTGGGGAGAGACATGGTGACCCAGTAAGATGGACTTCAGAGTAAGGATGTGTGAATCTGTGTTTTCCTCTCCATCAAGGGCTCTGGAGACCTTCTAGAGATAGCAGTTCTGGACAAAATAAGCTCTCACTCCATCTCCAGGCTTGCCAGCTGCTGCTCGGCTCATCTTGGGAAGCTCAGGTCTTCTTTCCGACTATTGACTGCCCATTAGAACTGAGAAGTCCCTGGCAGGGTCCATCCTTGCTTAGAAAATAGTGAAATAATATTACATATGGAGAGCACACAGCCGATAACATGGTCCTGCTGGTGCCAAATAACCTGTACTATTTTTTTTTTTCGAGACAGGGTTTCTCTGCAGCTTTAGAGCCTATCCTGGAACTAGCTCTTGTAGACCAGGCTGGTCTCGAACTCACAGAGATCCGCCTGCCTCTGCCTCCCAAGTGCTGGGATTAAAGGTGTGCGCCACCACCGCCCAGCAACCTGTACTATTTTTGTTTGTTTATTTTACTGAAAAATTTTCACATAAATATTCTGACCATGCTTTTCCCCTTCCCCAGCTCCTCCCAGATCCTATCTCTTCACTTCCCTACCTCCCCAACTCTACACTGTTATATTAATGTAGTGGTATGAAGGAGAAAGGCCTCCATGAACTCATGTTTGAATACTTGGTCCCATTTGGTAGAACTTTTTAAGGAGGGATTAGGAGGTGTGACCCTGTTGGAGGAGGTGCTGGGGGCAGACTTGGAGGTTTTTAAAGATGCTTGCAATTCCCAGTCATCTCTTCTGCCTCATGGTTGAGGGTCAAGATGTGAGCTCTCAGTCGTTCCTTTGTTCCACCATCATAGACTCTAAATCTCTGAAACTGTAAGCCAAATTAAATGCTTTCTTGTAGAAGTCACATTGACGTGGTGTTTTTATCACAGCAATAGAAAAGTAGCAGACACTTAAGTAGCAGCAGCTATCTGCAGTAATAAAGATACGACAAACACACAGTTAAAAGCTCAGGAGCTAGCGGGCCAGGAGGTAAGAGGTGACTCATGGCTGATAAGAAAAGGAGCTTGGAGAAGGGACAACTGAGGTGGTTTCCCAGCACTGAGTGCTGATTAATGACAGAGCTGGCATAGCTGACATCTCTCTCACACACCGGTTCCTGAGACTGCTTTCTTGTTCAAACACTGAAAACCCATGTTTAGAAAACTGTATAAAGTTGAGGAGAATAAAGCTAGATCCATGTGTAGCTCATGGAGCTTGTTTCATAGCCGCTACTGTTGGGGGGGAGTTCTTCAGGGTCAGGAAAATTATTGCTTCCCCTCCTATATCTCTAATTAGATCCCCAGGGAGGGGATCTAATTCTCCATCTCAGCAGGAAGAAGAGACGAAGTACTACACATCACATGGTCACACACACACACACACACACACACACAGAACCATCACACAGATCTCACACACACACAACCATCACACAGATCACACACACATAACTACACATACCATACACATAGCACACATATATTACAGATACATACTATATATCTCATACGCATATAGACTACACATACCATGTGCAAGTCACACAACCATACATGTCACACATATACACTATATACACCATGTACACATCACATAGACACACTATAAATACCACATACCACATATATACCACACATGCATGCCATACTACTTACACGCCACAATATCAGATATACACCATGGATACACTATACACACTACATATATACTACACATACATACCATACCCATGTACATATCCCACATGAACACCATACACACACCACAGAAGCATTCCACACATTTCACACACATATAGACCACACACACATATACCCCACATATACCATACCACACAAACACATATATACACACATATTACACAAATACACACATTCTCCCCCAGCACGACCCACTCCCTTTCTGCATGCCACCTATACTTCATACATACACATGCATACACACATTCAGTCTCATCCATTAATTCATTGCCTCTCAAAGCAGAGTGCCCATGGGGGACAGGCTCTTCAAAATCTAGCCCAGAGCTGTGTTGCTTATGCCCAGCCAGCACTATAAAAACACAGGCTTTGCCCTTTGCTCTTACCATCTGTGTTCAACACAGATCCAAGGGACTGGTGAATGGTCTTTTGCGGTAACGCTGATACTCAGGGTTGAGAGCCATTCAAAGGGCCCAACAAATGAACACATACAACACAGCTTCTCAACAAGGTGGCAAGAGATGCCTCTGGGCTGGCTCACAGCTACTGTCCTGACTTTGCTTGTGACTTGGGATCTGCCACTCCTAAGTTTGCTTGCTGGGGAAAGACCAACGTGTCCAGACTCATTTGGGAGAGGTAGTGCTTAGCACAGTGACTTCATGCACTCCTTCCTTCAAGGGAAACTCCTGGTGTACATGTGTAATGTAGATGTTTGAGGGTGTTGGCATGCGACATCATGTCTAATTACATATGAATGAAATCTTGGCCAAAGGAAGTAAACGGAGTTAATCTCCACTTTGATCCTAAATGAGGGTTACACTATAGTGATGACCATTGTCCAGTGCAGGCCAGGCTTTAGCACAGCCCACTTCCTGTCAGAACTCTGCCTTCTATTTACCCTCCCTGACTGACCTTTTACCTGCCTGCTGCCTTCCTTATCACAAAAGACTCACCAAGCACAGGTCAGATGCTTAATGCTTTTCTAATACTCTCTCTGTTCCCCCCGCCCCCCCGTGTGTGTGTGTGTGTGTGTGTGTGTGGTCCCTGTGTTCATGTGTTTGTGCAGGAGCACATGCATAGCTTAGTGGAAGCTAAGTGTTGAGGTCAGGTGTTTTCTCTATTATTTTTTACCTTGTTGTCTGAGACAAGGTTCTCCCACTAAACCTTTTCAGCTAGACTGGCTGTCTGGCACACCCTGAGCTCCCCAGTTCAGCTAGACTGGCTGTCCAGCACACCCTGAGCTCCCCAGTTCAGCTAGACATAGAATGAGCACTTCAAAAAGGAAAGGTTAGTTGTAGCCCATGGGCCAATCCCTGCCCGCCACCTGCTTGGTAAATAAAGTTGTGCTGGCACAAAGCCCCATTGATTTACTTATGTATTTTCTGTGGCCTCTTTCACATGGCAGGATTGAGCAGTCGTCATGAAGACCATATGGTTAGAAAAGCCCAAAATATTGACTATCTGGTTCATTGAAAAATAATGTACTGACTCCTATCTTAAAGTATTAGTGTTGGACTCAATCATGCTGGAGTTCAAATGGGGCTTTGGTTTCTTGTTAGCTGTGACATTGGGAAAGGTGCACAATCCCTCTACGGATCTGGCATCTACGCGATGGGGATGATAAATCTGGGCTGATTGAGTGCGACTGTATTTATGGAAATCTACACCACGTGCCTGGCACCAAGAAAGTCTCAGTAAGTGGTAGCTCTGAGGGGCATTCACTCAGACGTCGAGCGATGTGAGTGTGGGTGACTGCTCACTGCACGGCAGCTGCTACCTATCAGCATCTACCCTCCCTGAGCTTGCGTTCTGCTGGAAGCGAGCAAGGGGAAAGAACAGGTTAATTTTAGACAGGGGCAAGTGGTGAAAATAAAACAGAATGACACCGAATAAGATGACAAGCCTGGGACAGAAAGTGCAAGTGAAGCTAAGAGCTAAAAATAAGAATGAATCAGCAATACAAATACTCGCGGAAGCATGATCCTGGCAGGGGCAGCCAGACTCACAGAGTTCTGAGCCAGACGAGCTTAGACTGGCTCCAGAAGAAAGGTGGCACCGAGGGAGGGGAGAGTGGCAAGGGGGCAGGTAAAGAATGACAGACAGGGGTAGAGCAGGTGAGAGCCTGTGCCCTGGGGAAGGGGTACCGCTCAGAATCAGGGAAATCTGAGACAGAGATGGGACAGAGTGAAAGCAGGCCTGTGGCCTCCTTTGTAGGAAGTACTATTCCTCCTTGATGCTGGCATGAGTCATGCTGGAGCCAGGAATGAGCTTGCGGCCTCACAAGCCCTGTCTCTGTTGTGAAAATCCGCCCCCCACCACCACACACACACTTAGCTCAGCCATCTCCTGGGGCTTTTCTCCATACAGTGCCCTAACTCATCTGACAAATCTTTAGGACAAGCCAGCAACTCTTTGAAATGGCTCTTTATCAGGAATCTTAGTGCTTCTCCAGGTAGAGCACTTAAGCGACTTATCAGTTAATGTAATCTTAAAGCTTCCAATTGGTTCCCTGCAACAGAAGACCACCAGATAAGCATTCATGGCTCTGGTTCCCCAAATTAGCATTTTTATTTTGTCTGAATCACCGAACAGGCGTGAAGGGCCTACGTGATAATATTTTACCTGTATGAGGTTTAAAGAAAGCGTTGGATACCGTCAGTTACCCCAGCTGCCCCACAACCGCTAATAATAGCCTTGCAGTAGCCAGAGTCACAGAGAGCAACTGTACACTCTGCTTGGAAGGGACGGTGCCCTTTCAGATTGCCGATTTTTATTGTTGCCAGGACATAATGTCTGACAGAAGCAGTTTACAGAGACAGGGCTGCTCTGTTTCGGCTCACAGCTGCGAAGGGTGCCGTTCACCCTAGGGGAAGGTGTGGTATCTGACTGGCTCAGCTCGGGGTGGCAGCAGTGGTGGCTCAGCTCATTGACATCTTGGTACATAAGGAAGTGGAAATCTCAGTGGTGGAATGAGGCTAAACATCTGAAGGCCTCTCCCGCGGCTTACATTTAACAGCCAGGCCCTAGGTGCCAATAGTTCCAGAACATTCTTCAAAGCACCACCAAGTGTTTAAACACATGACCCTGTGGGGGACAATTCACATTTGAACCATAATCCCTACCTTCTGATTTAGATAACTTCTCTTCTTCTTTATCTTGTCTTCTTCTCCATCATCTTCACCATCCTCAGAATGATTCTTTACTGAAGTATGGATGATTTGCTTTTTGTCACTATAACGAAGTACTCAAGGCAGGCTAATTTAATAAAGAAAAGAGGTCTAATGTCATTCAAAGTTCTGGACGTGTAAGGTTAAGGGACCACATAAGGTGATAGCATCCTTGCTGGCAGCCTCCTGTGGTGTCACATGGCAAGAAACATGGAGGCTATGTGTGTATCTATAATCCCTTCCTGCATCTTAAAAAGCTCCCAGGATCCAAGGGTGGGCTCTCCCTCTTGTTGCCTTATATAACCCTATTCACTTCTCTAAGGCCCTACTTCTAAATATCTAAATATTATACTTCTCAAATACCCCCATCTCAATAACAATCCCTGAAAGCAACTGGGACTGATTCCTGGATCATTTTTCTAGTTCTCTTAAAGGTACAATACAGTATCTATTATATATCAGGGCCAGTCTCAGAGACCTATATTTTTTTTTTCTTGGATTTTTGAGATAAGGTCTTGTTATATAGCTCAGACTGGCCTCACAGTTAGTAATTCTCCTGCTTCAACCTTATGAGTGTTTTGATTATACACATGCCATATTTTAACTCTAAGCCCTTACAAGTATAAATTAGTATTATTATAAGCTTTGTTTTACAGATGCAAAAGGGGAATAAGTGAGAGAGTGAGGGAGGGTAGATTGACAGTTCTACTATAGACAGATAGATGACAGACGATGATGATAGAATTAAAAACAAATTGCATAACTGCATTTACATCAACATTCCTTCACAAAATATGGATATGTGGTTGACCAGGCTTAAGTATGAGTTCAGAATAATTATACTTTTGGACATGTCTGAGCAGCAGCTATGCCTTGCTGTAATCCCAAAGCACATTCCTAATTAATAACAGGATACATATATGTGCCACCATGGTTGTAGAATAATAAAAGTTTGCCAGTCACATGTTGAGGTCAGACAGTTGATTGTTCTGCTTAATTACAATTTGTCGGAGAGTCACTCTGGTTAAATACATAAGGTTAATTAGCTACATAGGCAATTTTATTTTAGGTATATTACCATTACTTAAAATTCACACAGTGTTCATGGGCTTGTCCCAGTTCTGTGGAGCTAGGAATCAAGTAAGTCTTACCTCTGAGAGGCTGAAATTCCACTCATTCCAGTGTCTGATCAATTGCCGAGGCTTTAGATAATCATTAATTCTTGGTTTGGATTGTATTTGTGCAGTAGTTAATGAGCAAGTGAACTACAGATTTAGATGGGCTACGCTGAGGACTTCACTTGTAAATAACCTCACTCGCATTGACATCTATTCACCTACTTGTTGACTGAAGTTCCTCAGAATTCTACGATTCTTGTGTCACTGACACATGACTCGTGGGAGTGTAGCAGGGGCATGTGGGCAGAACTGCGGAGAGCCTTCGGATGCAGTCACTGCAGTGTCGTTGATAAATGGGGCACACTGCATCACAGACAGAAAACATGTGCAATGAGATGGATGTTTCTTCCCCCCGAGTGACTAGCTGGCTTTGTGATCCAACAAGTGGTGGGGTGACAAGAGGGAACTGGGACCAAACCTCACTGCACCTCCGACTTTGGATAAAGGAAAACCCATCCCCCAGTAGCTGCTTCTGTGTTAGGAGATGACTCTCTTACATGACGAGTGGCAGCAAGACTAGATCTGATGAAGACCACACGCGACTATATTTTCACTTCATATTTGCATTTTTCTTTGTGTCTGATTTGTGTGATGAGACGGACACATTCTTCACCTTGAGTGACAGTCGCTTGATGACTGACTCTACTTTGGAAACCTTTTCTTTGGGAAATTGGTAAGTTAAAATCAAAGACATTTGCATAGAGCATGTTTCTAATGCCCAAGTTTCCCAAAAGAAATACTTTCAACTTTTCTGTGTTTTTGAAAGAAATAAAACCAAATTTTCTCAGAAGTACCCTAGAAAAAAGTGTTGATTAAATTTGGTTGATCTTACTCTCAGCTAGATTTAATGAGTGAAGTCCTAGTTTTCTTTGAACTCATCAGAAACAGAAAACATGCAAAGTAGTTCTGACCTTCTGATACTGAGAGAAGGATAGTGATAAGACCATCTCTGGTCACTTCTAGTTCTTCCTTTAAATACTTAAAAAGTCTTTTTGTAATTTTTGGACCTAAGTGTGTTTAGCTCCCATCCTCAACTCGGCTTTGTTCATGGCTGACGTTCTCATCCAGTGGGTTCTCAACCTGTGGGGTGAGACCCTTTTGGCAAAAATATTTACATTATGATTCACAACAGTAGCAAGACTGTTGTTATGAAGTAGCAATGAAAATAATATTATGGTGGGGTCACCAAAGCAGGAGGAACTGTATTAAAGGGTCACAGCATTAGGAAGGTTGAGAACCACTGTTCTGGTCCAGGGCCTCCGGCCCCTCACCTTGTGTACTTGCTCACTTCTGGGGATCTAGCACCCACTCTCATTACATTACTCTACTTACACTGCTTCTGTAACTCTGACCCAGATGTTGGTGGGGTGTGGAGGCAACTTAGGGAAGAAAGGGTTTATTTGGGTTTCTTACGATTCCAGAGGGATAGGATCCATTGGGGTGGGATGGCAGCCAGAGCAGGAAGCTGAGTGCTCACATCCTCAGCCACAGGCATGAGGCTAAATGGGTGAACTGGAGGTGGTGTAAGGCTTCCACACATGATGAGCTTCCTCCAGCAAGGCTGTGACACCTGAAACACCCAAAACGATGCCACTGAGTGGGGGCAGATGTTCAAATGCCCAAGACTGTGGAACCATTTCTCCTTCACACCAGCACTAAAGGCCAAGGCAGCTAAATTCAGAGAAAGGATGAGAGGAAAATGAGGATAGGGACCTTGGTTAAGGCAAACTTTGACACGGAGTAGAGAATATATTTAAGACGATATTTGAATAAATTTTGGTAAGTTGGAGTAGGGATAAGTGTTTGACATGGCCTGTGTTGTCTTTTTAAATGTTTGTTTTGGATGATGTGAGCAGAGGATGCTTGAAAAGGCAAAGGGTGGCAGAACTAGACATGGGGACCCCAGCAGCAAGCTGCTCTGCCTCCCAGATATGCGATGGTGGCTTGGGCTAGGGTAGAGTAGGAGGGGAGGGAAAGAGACGGGTGATGTTTCTGGGCAACTCAGGAGAGAACACAAATGGGGCTTCATGTTGGGTTGGCTATGGAAAGAAGTCTAAATGTTGCCTGTGTCCTAGGCCTGATAAGTAGAGTGTGTGGGGTGGAACCGAGGAGAACCTTGAGCCAGCAGAAGACGTGGAGGGAAGTCTGTCCAGTGGTAGAAAGGAATTCGGGAGGGTGTGGCTTGTCCTGTCAAGGGAAGGGGGTTTTCCTTATACTCAGCTTCAACTTGCTCCATAACCTATGAACTCATGCAGGAGTCGAAAAGTTTCCTTTGGAGGTATTCTGTTCCCCTAGGTGCCCTCTGAGACCAGATGCCTAGTCTCCATTTCTGTCAGCATCTTACATTCACCAGAAAGCTTACCTAGTATCTTTCAAAGACAAATGGCAAGTTTCAGAGACACAGTCTTAACAATATTTAGGAACCATTTTTCCTAAACCAAGTGCCGTCTTCAGAGGTGCAATGACCTGGTTCTGAGCAAAGATGAGAACACACCTGCATGCTGGCATGTGCAACACTGGCTCCTTAGAGCTCCTCAATTTCTTCACCCCAGATTAAGGCCTTTGCTTTATCTCAGCCCAACTAGAATTGCCACTGATTGTTCTGGAGATCAACTGGGCTGTTCCTTTCTCTCCCCATGTGGTTGGTGTGATTACTAGAGCTAGTAAAATATGAATAGGCCGATATGTAGATGAAGAGGCAAGGTCATCTTTCCCCAGTCTTGACAATCAGTGAGGTGCCTGTCAACACATGACTTCCTTCTGCTTGGCTCACCCAGGGATCTTCATGAGCACAGCCCCTGTAAGAACCATTTGCCAATACACATGCAGAATTGACCTAAATTAACCTCTGTTGTCTTAACACGTGGAGTCACTTGTTGCTGAAGTATAACTCAGCTTATCCTGACTGACCCAGAGGCATTCTTGCCAGAAAACAAACTTGAAAGATTTATGTGAACTTTGGAATTTTGGAGAAAAATCTTTGTTGGAATCCAAGCTCAAGAGAACAGGATTCTCATTTATGGCCCTGAGGATTCCCAAGAAATACTTTCCACCATAGATCTTTGGAGACCAGAACTCTCGAAGAACTATGGTTATATCCACAGCACATCTCTACTCAGTATAATGATGGCTGCCATTGAGGAAATCCACTCATGGCTCACACTGTGCTAATGATTTTGTATACATTATTTCCATTCCCAAATAATACAAAGAGTAAGCGAACATTAGAGAATCAACAACCCAGGTGGGTGAATTGAGGGTCAGAGAGGGTTAAAGCAGGGGCACATCCAGTAGGGGAAGCAGGCTCTTTGTCTCCACATCCCTCACAGAACGTTCAGACATTCTGCTATAAGGGTGTGTGTGTGTGTGTGTGTGTGTGTGTGTGTGTGTGTGCCAGTGTTCTGAGCTGTTCAGGCTGAGGGTCTTCACAGAAGGATCTGTTTTCTCAGGCTAAGGACATCACATCCCAGCCCTAGTTACCAGACTATGTAAGATTTACGGCCATGTGTTCTAGAGCCAGACATCAAAGTTAGTGTGGGGGTTCCGCCACTTAACTACATTCACTTGACCTGATCTTCCCTCTGTGCCTCAGTTTCCCTCTCTGGAAGTAGATGTGTAAGTAGTTCCTAGCCTGTGTGGCTGTGGGAAGGACAGGCTTCCCCATTTTCCTTTTGGACAGCAGATTCTTTCTCCTTCCCCCTGCCTTCCCACTCCCAGACTCTTCCTCATTGAGGAAATGATGGGTCAGGCTTCCCTGCAGCTTGTATTTTGCTCATAAGAAGGCCAGCCAGTGTTTAAATTGCTGAGAGAGGGATAGGCAGGCTCTGGTCCTCTTGCTGGGTGGTGGTTCTGTGGTTTAGACACCTCTTGGCAGCCTGCTTCCTGTGTTCTAGTTGAGCGTCTCTCCAGGCTTTGGGGGCATAGTGATTTGTGTTCCTGCTAATCTGGGTTGCCTCACACAGCAATCTCAGGATCCTTCTAAGTGCTTCTCCGTGTGAAAGTGCCATTCTCGAGCTCTCTGGCATGGACTGTGTTTTCCTGGCTGCTCCGTGGCTGAGAGAGAGGTCAGCCTGACACAGTGCCTACAACGTGCTGAGGACTGTGCTCAGCAAGTAGCAAGTGCTGGAGGGAGGGAGATTACAGAGTGGCCATACTGCCCACCAGCTCTTGCACTGCTAGCATGCCCCAGGCAGGCCCCTGGGGACATCAAAGCTGCAGAGCCACTGCCCACTCCTCCTTCCAGACTGCTCACAGCCTTAGACCCGTCTGTCAGCTCTTACCTAATCTAACAAGGTGAGGGAGATGCAGACTCCATCACGACATCCCTATCATGTGTCACAATTTAAAGTTTTCAAAGAGAATGCAGCTTACAACACCGTGCTTGCTCTGGTCCTGACTTTCTTCTGCCCCTCCTCTGCAACTTCCTTCTTTCTTAGCTTCACTGGCCTTGGCTCAGATTTCCAGCTCTGTCTTCCCGCGGGGCTCTGGAATGTTTCTTTGGCTTCTGGTCAGGTACTTTCTGTGGTCTTTTTACAGGGAGGTCATTTTCACCCTGGGCAAGTGTGGAGCCCTCCACCTAGAAATGCTCTCTGGATGTTACTAGGATTTCTGGTTCGCCTGGGATTCTCAGTTCTGTGATGCTCATCGTATGATTTAGGTGGGACAGAGTAGCGCATAGACGATAAGCAAAGGTGGTTATAGAACAGGAGGAGACTCCAAGGCTGAGAGTGAACATGAGCAAAGAGGCCGTCGAGGAGTTCTGACATGGATCCTGAGATCCCTCTTTTATCTTTCCTGTTTTGTTTGTCACCTCTCATCCTTCTTCCACTGCTGTGTGTCAAGGTCCACTAAACTTTTCCCTCTGCAGGACCAGACCTTTATGACTTTTCAGTTTCTACCACCCGCCCTTCCCTAGACGGGGACGCTGCAGCGGATGAGAGGACCCTCATAGCTGAAGCACAGTTAGATCCCTCGGTTTGCTTCTCAGTGTCTGGGCTGTGCTGAATTCTGCCCATCCCCCACCCCCCTACCCCCGTTTTCGGACAACTTTCCTCTCACACCATCCAGCTGAACTTCCAGCGAGAAAGTGGAGCTCTCTTGAGCTTGTCTTGTTGCCAGGAGACCCCAGTCAGGCAGCTTCTTGTTCTTTCTGTGTTCTGTCACAAACTGCAGCTTCTTGGCCTCCCTGATAGTGCAACTAAGTCTGGGTATACTCTAGAGCAGAGAGGAAATAGCTTTCATTCCGTAAGCGTGAGCTAGCTTGGCCTTTTAAAGACATACTAGCTAATTTCTAGCTTGGATTTTTAAAGACATACTAGATAATTTCTCTGTTACCGACTGCTTGCCCTGCTTGCCTATAGACAGTTTCTCTTTTACACTAAGTCACTACCCTGAGGCACAGCTAGTGGCTGTGGCCTTGGAGTCCATCTACTCTCTGCCTTGTTTTCTTTCTTAATGGTTAGCCTTGTCCCTCACCCTATCAGCTAGGCACTATGCTGTGCCAGGTCAGGGTCCCCAAAGTCTGACCATTGCAGGCAGGTTAGAGGGCCACACTGAAAGGCTGTTGCGCCAACCTGCCTTGCCACATAGACCCTCCCCCATTCAGCGTGCGCGGTCATTAACGCTGGCCTTGTACACCCTTAGACATTATCTTTCGCCACAGTTGGCTTCAGTATTGGGGACTTTCGTTTGCCTCTGTCTGTCTTCTCATTCTTAAAGGAGGCTCAATGTCCGACACCTGAGACTAGAAGTTTACAGGTCACTAGCCACTGTTCTGCCCATTTCAAAACTCGGAAGAAAATACTGGTTGAGGCTGAGCGAGTGGTTTCTGGCTGTTGGCTGGGACCACTTTTCACGGTGTAGTACTTTGGAGGATCCTGAATTCTCTAGGAGCCAGACCAGTCATTATTCTGCTCTGAATTGTTTGGATTTGAAGTGTTATTATTTAAACCAATAAAGATATGATAGGTACATCAGTCTGAAGATATCATGTAGTCAAGCTGTTTCCAGCCAGCACCATACCTAACGTGGAAATCCTCCTTTGGGTTTATTTGGAGCTTAATCTACGTGTCTGTTCCCTGATGAAGCAACGTTCAGCGAAAGTGAGGTCCCTGTAGCACTGTGAATGTGCTCAGAGTGAGTGAGGAACGTTCTGTCCCCTATGGCCTGAGGTCATGTCTAAAGGATGGCGTCCACCCCTTCCACTGCCAGCTCCCAGCCTGCAGGCTAGCAAGGCCGATTTCTAGAGCTCTTCTCTTCTCTGTTTACTCTTTCATGTACTTGAGTCATTCGAGCAGCAAGAACTGTGCCCAGGATGAAAGTCAAAGCAGATGTAGCTTTGCCCAAGAGGGACAGACTGTCAGATGCCAGTCGTTTAAGTAGGTGAGGATCTGATCTGACGATCAAGGCAGCTAGACTCGGGGAAGCAGGGAAGCAGCAATGTCTGCTGTATCCCTTTAACTGGGAGAGCAAAGCTGGGCAATCCTCACAGTTGCTTTTCTCTTAGGTCACTCTGCCCTAAAGTAAGTCACGTGACCATCTTGGCTGCAGCCAATAGTTGCAATATTCGGGAATGAGATTATCCTAATTGGCTTAGATGTCTTGTTTCATTCTTTTCTCAGAGCCTGGCAAAAGATCACCCTGAACAAAATCAGAGGGAAAGGACAGATAGATGCTCAGGGAGAGCAGCTGAGAGAAGGCTAGACGCCACAAGGCAAAGGGCTAACGCCAGCTTTGAATCTTCTGGAGGGCAATAAACAGGAGTTGAGTAAATATACCAGCTATACCCTCCAGAGAAGGAACAGCACTGTCCTGTTAAAGCTATATTTACAGCAGAGTGCCTGGCATCAAGGAGAGGCTTTGTAAATAGTTTCTGAATAATTCAATACCCAGAAGGAGCCTGGAGAAAAGTAGACAGTAAGGAAAAAAGAAGCATAGGCCTCTTCGTCATTCAACTGATTTCTTTGACTAGAATTTTGTAGAATAATTGTTGTGTTTTAGAACAAGAGATGCCATGGCTAGTGACTACAAGATTGGATTTTGAAAAGTCAGCTAATACTGTTCTCTTTTGGAGAAGCGTACAGTGGATCAGTAATAACTGGAACAAATGTACGCATGTTCCTGTCGATCACCAAGGGAAGCCTTCTGGAGAGGGACCATTAAATAGGCAGCGTAAATGTTGGAGAAAACATGGAGCTTAAGTGTGAGAAAGGCTTGGGTTCTGGTCCTGTCACCATTACCTTCCGTCTCTGTGGGGTTGGCCTCCCTGCTGTCAGACATGCTAGTTCTGCGTGCTGTAAACTCCACAGTCCATTGTTCTTTTTTTTTTATATTTATTTATTTATTTATTTATTTATTTATTATGTATACAATATTTTGTCTACATAGATGCCTGCAGGCCAGAAGGGGGCACCAGACCTCATTACAGATGGTTGTGAGCCACCATGTGGTTGCTGGGAATTGAACTCAGGACCTTTGGAAGAACAGGCAATGCTCTTAACAGCTGAGCCATCTCTCCAGCCCCCTCCATTGTTCTTATTTTTGTTGTAAAGCCATATCTTTTAAAGAGATCTTACTATGAACATTACCCGGGGTCCTTAAGGTCTCGTAATGCTTTTGTATAGGTTCATATTTCAATCTACAGCATTTTACTTTTTGTTTGAAAACCAGTAACGTTTCTTGTAGCCCGAGTCTTCTCTAGACGAATCTTTCAGTGTTTACTATTCTCCTTTCTTTCGTGGACACCAGTCACAGGCACCTCGAGTCCCCCATGCTGCGTTCATTATTTCCAGTTCCTCAGTGCTGCGTTCTGCGTAGTTCTCACACAGGGTCTGAAAGGAATTCAGTTTATTTTTCAGTAACAATTAACCTGCTCTTAATTCATCGCAAGTGTGTGTTTATTTGTTTAAAAAAAAATCTCAGACGTGATTTTATAACGTCTGTTTGATTTAGATTTTTTTGAGACAGGGTCACTTGTAGCCCAGCAGGCACTGAACTCACCTTATAGTGGAGGATGATTTTGAACTCTGATCCTCTGCCTCTATTTCCTAAGTTCTGGAATTAAAAGTCTATCTATGTCTCCACACCTACTGGTGTGTGGTTCTATGTATGGGATACACGACTTCATGCATACAACCTAAGCAAGCAATCTACCAACTGAGCTACACCCTCTCTCCCAGTCTAGATGTGGCTTGTTTTTTTCCCTGTCTCTATTCTGCTTGCAATTAACCTATCATCTCTAGGATTCTCAGCTGTCGCTTTCCTCATTTTTGCTATGCATCACTCTTTCCTGTTCCTTTTTCATACCTAATAATTTCACTGTACTGAGGATTTCACTGTGAGTTACAGGGTACAGAATATGTTTTATTCCCTGTAAGTATTCTCATGCATTATTCTAAGATACTTTTTTTTTTTAAAAAAAAAGCCATTAAATCAAGGGTTTGGGGGCAGAGCTTGGTTTTTAAGGTCTGTTAAATAGGACCATAATAGAATTTACTGTAGGGCTAGTTTTGCTCTGCTACTGAGGTGAGATCATTTATGTCAGGGATTATGGGGTTTTCACTCTTTGAAGATCAGGCATTTTACAGTCTTGTATGACCACTGAGAATCTTTTAACTCTGACTTGTAGGAACAAGAATAATCCCCTATCTTGTGCAAGCCACAGGGAGTGTTCTTTCTTCTCTTCATGTGCTTATGTGTCCTTCTTCCCTGTACGTGGATAGCTTCCTGACATGTGTGGGAATCAGCTGGACTGAGGTCTGCAGGCCTTCATGGCTCCATGTGCCACATAGCTTTCTTCTCTCTGGTAATCTGCACCAACTCCAACAGACATGATCTCTCAGTCTACCTACACTCCTGAGTTCCTCCTCTTTCTAGGTGATAAATCAGCCTAATGATGGGGGCTCTACTCACTTGCTTCCCTCCCCCTGGACTGTCCATCTCAGTATATGATGTCTGGTGTGTGACTGTCATTGTTTTATGTCTCCCTGTTTGGTTTTTCCTATGTTACATCAGGCAGTGAATTCACGCATTGCTCCATCTTGACTGGCTGGACTGGTTACTGTAATTCACTCTGTTGATAAAATAGATTGCTTAGGGAGTCACCTGTTTCCAAAACAATTTTCATTAAGTAACCTGGACTTCTTGGCATGGCGACCCACATTGACACATACAGTATCGCTTGTGCAAGAAGAATCCACACAACTGAGTTTTACGTATGACATATTTTCCCTCTTGCTTATAGTGTAGAATTTTTGTGTCAGTCTTTCTACCTAAGGCTTTTAAAAAAATTTTTTTTCCCTTCATGTTTTGTTTTGTTGTTAGGGCCCAGTATCCTATGCACAAAATTTCATGTTTTTCCATTATTCTTTTATTATTATATTTTACTATAATATTTTATTATATTTTTAATTACATTAGCCAATATACAGTGCTCCAGACCTTTAGTGAAGTGTTTCCTGTTTTTGCTCAGGTACACATGAGGCTAAAGGACAGTGGGGTCTTTGACCTCAAGAAGGCCAATAGTGCTTATTGTATGAATACCCATTTCCAATCTCTGGGGTTATTTTCCAGAAGAGAATATCTGCTCCTTCAGATGGGCTTGAAAGTCTTGTTCTTGGGCCTCAGCTTCAGATATTTATGCGGTGCAAGGCTCTGGCATCATGAGTTTGCAACCTTATGGAATTATCACACGCACTGATGAGGGCCTAGGACTTGGTGCTTGTTAATCTTTGAGACATCACAGTAGAGTGTGCTAATTGAGGCTCCGAGAGAATAGGGAAGGCCTGGAGAACTAGTTTAGGGACCACAGGATGCTGGTAGGAGTGGCACAGCCCGTCTCAGGACCATGGAAGGGACAACTGCTGCGGAGGAGTGGGGAAAGAGGGGCCTCCAGGTGCAGGCCTGATGTGTGGGCCCAGGAATTTCAATACTAGGGAGCTATGTCTGAGTTTGTATTGGGTTGTTCATGCACAAAGGTTTGAGAAGATTAGGGTGAGAGCATGCAAGATGGACAAGAACCAACAGCAGTGACTTGAGGACAGACCATGTCTTATTTATGTGTGTTCCCAGATTCTAGATTATATTTAAGGTGTGTTGAGTGGTATATCTTTTCCATTTTAAATTACTAATGCTTTTGATAACCATCGGCCTCGTCAATAGTTCTGGCAAATATTGCAAAAGAGCCCCTTCCTGCCCAGTGTTTTGTTTAAATAGCTCAAGTGAAGTAATGTTTGACCTGAATTTCTTCAAGCGGTTCTGAAAAAGGTATTAATTGTAAATGCATACATAATAGCTTATGTACATATAAACACACATATGAGGGGCTGTTATGAATTATGAGTACAATCTAAATAACTAAGCTGAGCTAATCAGCACACCATTATTTTAAACACTTAGCAGTTTTTGTGGTGAGAGCATTTGGAATGTACATCTCAACACCCTCGGAAGTCAGAACACGGTCATTTAGCACAATCGCCGCATACACTGTTTTGCGCACTATCCCTCAAAAAGGAAAAAAGCTGACTCTTGCTGCCTTGGCGGCTTTGTATCTTTCAAGCCTTACCTTGTTCATTCTTCATTTTCCCCCCTCTTTGAGGATCAGCCACTCACAGAAATTTCACAAAGCTGCCTTTTGGAACCCTTGCCTCCACATTCGTAACAAATTCAGCTGACTCTCACATGTCTCGTAAAAGGGCCAGATCACGCTTAGGTACCTAAACCCACACAGCCCACACGCACTCCACCACGGGGTCTGGTGCTGGTGAGAGCACCCAGGTCAGCTGAGGTCACATGAGGAAGTGGCAGACAGACAGACGGACCGACCGACGCACGAAGCATGGAACCATGAGGCTCACTCCCCATGCTCAGAGTACGCACGCTGCCCTTCGTTCAAGCACATTGTGCCGAGCCCGGCGTTCAGCTGCTCCTGACGTCACTGCCGCGCGCCGCTGGCGTCATCGCGGCGCGCCGCTGCAGCAGGCGCAGAGCTGAAGCGCTGGCAGCTGCGGGCGCCCAGGCGCGAGCTGCCGGGCGGGTGGAGCAGAGCGCGGGGCGGGCTGCGGCTGCGGGACGCCGCTGGGCCCGAGCGCGGGGACAGGTGCGTGGACGCCCTTCTCCCTGGGCCCGCCCGAGGCTTTGCAAGTGTCCCGGGCGGACTCCGGGTTTCCCCCCCTGAAGTGGGCCGGGCTCCGGGCAGGGTGGGCACGGCAATGCTCGAGGGACCGGACTGCGGTGCAGCCAGCGGCAGGGCTGTCATCTCAGACCTCCCGGGGAAACCGAGGCAGCTGGGCGCTCCGCGAGCAGCTGGCTCTGGGGACCGCTCGCTGACAGCAGCCACGCGGGGTGGGACCGAGCGCCGTGCGCTCCACGGTGTCCCGGGCGTGCAGTGGAAACCCCTGCCTTCCCTGCAGCGCGAGCCGGTCGAGCTGGCTGCGGTGCTGCTCGTTGTCCAGACGGGAAACCCAAGTTAATGCAGTATTAACTAACTTGTCCAAATTCCCACGCGGGGCTGCAGGCGGGGCTTTAAACTCCAGATTGGGGCCGCTGCCTCTGCCTGTGCCAGACTGTCAGATTTCGTATTCTGCCCTGCTCAGCACAGCTGTCTGGACCCTTTGGGATTTACGTGTTTTCTTTTTAAATTCTCCCCTGTCCTGTAAGAAAAAAAAAATCTTTCTTGACCTCGGGTAAACCCTGTGGGGCGGGAGAAGCAAGGCGTGGACTTTTCTTGGCACAGCCTCCTTTTCCTCCTCTGATCTCCTCATTTCTTTTCTCAGGCAGGAGTGCGCTCCCCCTGTCGTGTGGCCATTCTGGACCGGAAGTTGGTCGCTGAGAGCCGAATTTTTATGATACAGAACTTTCCCCCCCAGGTGCGATGCTCACTCGTCTCTGGTGTCAGCTGGTTGCTTATGCAGGTGCAGCTGTTTTGAGGCTAAACAGTTACTGGAACAAATCCACGTGGGGATTGCAGAGTCCAAGTTAACAAGTTAGAGAACGTTGTTAACCGAAGGTGATCTGTACATTTTAAGAGGAGAATCTAGTGCTAGGTGAGAAATAGCACATAGCTAAAATAATTAAAAATTGTTTAAGAAAGTCTTTAAAAATTATGAAAAAGCGACCCTGTACCCATACATACAACATGTATCACACTAAGTAAGCTTGTGCTGCAGCCGGAGAAATGGTCAATGGTTAAGCATGCTTGCTGATCTTTCAGAAGAGCAGAGTTTGGTTCTCAGCACCTGCATCAGGTGCCTCCAGACCACCTGTAACTCTAGACCAGGGGGTCTCATGCCCTCGTATGCAAATGCACATATGTGCATACATAGTCACAAATAAATAATAAAAAGTATGTCTTCATCCACTCAGGAATTGCTCAGTTATTAACAAAGTGCAATAATTATTTGTTGCATGCTGACGTTAACCTGTTCGTTCTTACAAGTTGCTCAGGAGTCTGAAGGGTACAGACGTATCCTTGTATGTTCAGGAAGTACTGGTTTACAAATGTTGACTTTTCCTCTCAGGGCGGCTTCACAGAGACATAAGCACAGCAGGCCAGATAAGCGAGCACTCCAGGACCACGCTGGAGTTTTTCTGCAGTGCCTTCCAGCACTAGTCTGTCAGTTCATCTGATACCCAGTTACTGAGCAGAATCCTGTAGAGATCAGCACTTTCAGGATGCCTCCTTGAGTAGTACTTATTTCTTACAGCACATGAATTGGACCTTGCATGCGGTGACATGGATGAATCTTCAGTGATGCTTGGCACGATAGACGTTTCTTACCTGCACAGCTCATCAGAGTACAGCCTTGGCCGATGTAAACATGCCAGTGAGGGCTGGGTAAGCTTACACCTTCAGCACAGTCCACCTCAACTATGTGCCTGTATCAGGTAGAGATTAATCATTGCAGAATCTCAGCATCTGCTTCCTGCTGTGGGAGCTCCTTCAGCCGTGAGAAGTGTGTTTTTGCAGTCTAAGAATAATTTAAAATTTTTACTACTATTCATTGGGAAAAAAAACCTGGATGGAAAATTTCAAAATGGTGATCACATTGCATACAAAGCAGATCCTGGAGGTGTAAACAGTGGCTGTTGTGTTGGGTGGTGTGCTTGTAAATTCTTTTTCTTTCAGTACTCACGCCACAACTTATATTGGGAAAGCGTGAATTTTATAATGGAAGAAAACTCTAAAAGCATTAAAAATAGGAAGCTTGCTTATTAAACTAATTGAAAGAGCATGCATTTTCTTAGGTTACTATTTCAAATTAATATGGAATATTTAAAATACCTCAACACAAATTTACAACAATATTTTATTTATTTATTTTTGTTTATTTTTGTTGGTTTTTTTTTTGGGACAGGGTTTCTCTGTGTACTCTTGGCTTTCCTGGAACTCACTCTGCAGACCAGGCTGGCCTCGACTCACAGAAATTCACCTGCCTCTGCCTCCCGAGTGCTGTAATTAAAGGTGTGCAGCACTAACGCCCAGCATATTTGGTTATATTTAAGATCATTTTATCAGTGTTTATTATTTTATCTCTCAAAGTTAAGGAGAAATCTGAACAGGGGTTGACTCCTGTCTCTGCCTTTCAATGCTTTGATGACAGAATGTTACTAAGTGTACTTTGTTTTTCCTCCAAAGTATCATAAGAACAACTGCTCACTGTGTCAGGCCTTCATAGTTTTCCTCTGGGGTGTTTTGGGAGGGCATAAGGTTGACTGAGCTAGGGATTCAGTAGTCTGATTTCTTCACCCCATGGTCACAAGTTCCTTTGACCTTTGCAACTATTCTACTCTCTGCTTCTCTGAGATCAACATTTTCAACTTACACATGTAAGAAGGGCAGTGGTTGCATTTATGTCCTGGCTGTTGTTAACATAATGAACTCCAGGCTTCTTTTTTGTGACTGAATAATATTCCACTGGGTAATATGTATGCTGTGTTTTTATCCATTTGTCCTCTGGTGAACACCAGAACTGTGATAAAACCTGTGAATGTTGCATTGAGCATGCAGCAACTGTTACAAACTCTAATGCTGCATCTAGCATGCAGCAACTGTTACAAACTTTAATGCTGCATCAAACATGTAGCAACTGTTACAAACTGTAATGCTGCATTGAGCATGCAGTGACTGTTACAAACCATAATGCTGTGTCAAGCATGCAGCAACTGTTACAAACTATAATGCTGCATCAAGCATGCAGCAACTGTTACAAACTATAATGCTGCATCAAGCATGCAGCAACTGTTACAAACTATAATGCTGCATCAAGCATGCAGCAACTGTTACAGACTATAGTTTTAGGAAACCAACCTTTTTTATATTAACAAGCTTTTCCCAAATGATCGTGGAACAAGGTACTTTACATAAAAACACTCAAGGCACATGTAATTATGCTGCCCAAAGAGATAGCATCATTTTCTCTTTTATTTAAAATATCTTAATTTTAGAGACCAATAAGATGAGAACAATCCTCTTGCCATTTAGACACAATTTCTCTCTTACACTTATCAGGGTGACTGTGGGTTCAAACCTACGTTCTTCAGATCTGCGACATTAAAATGGAAGGAGAGTCTCATGAGCCGGAAGAGGCCCTTCGTGGGAAGGTGCTGCTACTCTTGTACGCCCCAGAGCTGGGTAAGAACGCTCACCACAGAAGGCTTCAGTTTTGTGGATTTTGGTTTTTTGTCTGAATGGATTTGACTCTTGCAGAACCAAGTCAAGCATTTCCAGTAAAGAAATGGAGTTACTTCATTTATTCAGTAATGCTGATCTACAGTTAGGGGGAGAGTAGATTTTACTTTGAGTTAACATCCATAGAGTTGATGGCATGCTCAGTACATGGTAGGTGCTGACTTTTAGCCCCCAAGAATGCTCTTAGTTTTTGTTATTTTGTTGAGAAATGAGAAGAGCCGACTATGTGAAAGGTGAGCTGCTGATGGCATTTGGTGCAGGGATGAGTTAGCAACCATAGGATCTTTTCCCCTACTGCTCTAAGGCAAGAGTTATGTTTTGAAAGGTTGTATTAGTTATTAAACTGTTCTTGGGGTGGAGCAAATACTTAGGACTCAGAAGCTGTTGTTTACAGAGGGTGGGAGTAACTCGTGTGAATGGCTGGCTGTGCTGGCTGCATTCTCCACTGGAGGCTGACTGGGCAGAAGGCTCAGTTCTGCTGCATAGAGGGCTTTATTAACATTGGTGAGATTTAGGCAGAGCCTTTGCGGTTCCTGTTCAGTGTTGAGGTCTGCTCAAGAATGGGTTGTTAGAGCGGTGCCTTGCGAACTCTAGGTGCTGTAACACAGGAATTCGCTACCACTGAAGGCATGAAGATTGCCAGTCCAGGAGTGAGGCCAGTTCGCATTTAGAGGGCAGTGGGAACAAAGATTTAAATAGAAGGCCACATGGGTTTTCTTTTTAGACTGACCTCTCACCTAGTTCTAATTTTGAATGCAAGGTAATGCCGCAACTACAGTTCTACACCAAACAGTATTGCAACTGCAGGGCTACAGTGTACTGTCAGCCAGAGCTATTGTTGGTGAGACTGTGGCCTGGGGTTGGCTGGATACATTGTAACAAGCTGTTGCTTTTTGTGTCGAGGTAGTAATGGATGGAATTACATTCATCTTGACTTTCTTCCATGCTCATTTAAAATAATCTGTTAGTACGTTTTTAAATAGTTCTTGATATTTGACATCTAGTCTTTGAAATCCCAGTTTTTTATAAAGGGATTTCATTGCAGTGATCATTACATCTTGTTGACACGTTTTACCTTTGCATTTATTTTTGGACTTTTACTGTTTTGCTCACATTGTTAAAGGGGTAGACTATCTTTTCAAGATTTCCGGTCAAGAGAGTGACTGGTAGACAGACTTTTAGGTGACCGTGAGGTGCTCAACTGTTTTACAGATGGAAATATCTGAGATTGAATGCTCAAGTTGTGGCAATCTCAATTTTCTTACTGAGGGGTTAATTAAACAGTAACTGATATTTAGGATAATAGTTTGCATTTGGGAAAGACTGAAATCTGTGCCTTTGTGGCTGAAGCTGATTGTAGGTCCCTACTCTGGAGGGGAGAGAGCGGTGGTGGGAAAGGGATACCATGGAGGTTTCAAAGTTAACCTTCAGTTAGTGACAATCTTTAAAGTAGAAAAAGTACCATTTAACAAAATAATGTATTTTCTTCATTCTACAAGTTTGGAAGCAGCAATTGCTACTGTTATGCTTGAAGTCTGAATGTTTTCTAGGGACATTACTGGGATTCATAACCATCAACCCAGCTGTGAATTCACGTCTACATTCATTTTGTTTTTACAGGAAAGGTTTTTCAACCCCAGTATCCCATCTCTGGGTTTGCGGAATGTTATTTATATCAATGAAACTCACACAAGGTAAAAAGACTTTTTTTTATACTTCTACTAAGTCTTAGAAGTAAAATTCTGTAATGGTAATTAGCATACTTTAAGATGTACTGTGGTGTGAGACTGGGCAGAATGCGAGCCTTTAACACAAGCGAGCTCGTCTAAAGATCGGAAGCAGGACGGCCGTTGGGGGCCTTCACGGTTGATGCTGCTCTCCTGTCTGTCACCTGTGGTATTCTTTAACACATGTAGACACTGACTTTTGCTATGCAGTAGGAAGTATTTCTTTGACAAGAGATGTAGGTTTGCATGTCTTATGATACATTGTAGCTATTTTATATGGCAAAAACATATAAATGAGACCCACGAGAAGGCTTAGCTTGTTGACTTTCTGAGTCTGATTCCTGAAACCCATGATGGAAGGAGAGTGTCAGCTCCTGAGTCATCTCGGGCTGCTCGCATGTGTGCTCGCATGTGTGCAGACATACACCAACACAGGAATGAAAAATAGACAAGTGATTGACATATCCCTACTCCGTAGAGCCCTCTTTAGTAAGGCCCCCTTTATGAGTGAGCATCTCCTGTACAGACGGTGAGTTTCATTGTGTTTTCATGATATCAGTCTCTGTACTGTGCTCAGATTCGCTGTCTGTCTACCTTTGTCCTTTCTCCCTGCTGTCGGTCCCCTCTTGCAGTAAATGTTCTTTGACTTACATAGCGAAGATAATTTAAAAAAGGAGATCTGATTTCTGAATTCCAGTACATAGGGACCTGGTAGGTGCCAGGGACAAAGGGGCGTTTGCTTTATATAAGGGGAAGTTAGAAAATTGTGTCTACAAAGCAAGAGAAACAGCAGCCAAAGCCACCACCAGTCTTTGGTTCTAAGAACAGATGCCCGAAGGCGGGAAGCAGTGTTCCGGGGTGGGAAATGCTTGGAGTTCTAGAAAGGTGATCCAAGAAGGCAGTGCGTGGCTTTGGAGGCATGGCACTACTCTTAACTAGGTGAAGAGGGTCCTGGGTGAGAGTAGCCAGACCCGCTTGTGTGTTCAAGTTTGCCTTTGTAATAGAACCAGAGGCCAAATCCAAGCATTTCCTTTCCATTTCTCAGGTTCCTCTCTGTCTCCTTCATTTAAATTTAAAGCAGAGAGGAGAGACTGATCCTTGAAATTCGTTTTTATTTCTTGTTTCTTAGTAGACATGACTGTGATCCTAAGTAAATAAACTGTTTCTTCTTTATGTAAACAGACATTTTACCTATGAAGCCATATTTTTTTTTGTGTGTTATTTCTGGAACAGTTTTGAAGATATTTTAAAAGGCATCAGCTATATTGACCTGATGGTAGCTCAAACTATTTCATGGAACAAGTTGCCTATGTAGCTTCTTGTGTGTTAAATGACAAAGGCTGAAAGCTTTTGTGAGCGTGGGTGTGCACTGTCTTGCCACACGTACTTGGGCCATTCGCACACATTCGCATGCGCTCTCACTCTCTCACGTCCTCGGGTGCTCGCTCACCCACACTTCCACACCACACAAATCCATGTCAGGAGGTTGCAAAGCCATTTCAGGGATCACTCAGGCTTCCTGTCATCGTCGTCATCTGAAATGTTCACCGCAGAGGGCTAGGGAGAATGCTGCACCGGGAGCTCACCTTTCAGAACCTGGTGACAGGAAAGGAAGAGTCAGGCCACAGGAGAAGTGTTCACAGACACTTCCACTCTGCGCCTTTTCCGAGTTGTTGACCTGTTTGAATCTGCTGTTGGTGTCACATGGAGGAAATAACAATGTTGCTTTCGGTCATTGTCATACATTGTTTCAAATCATTACACAGTGAGAGTCATAGCATCTTACTCTGATGTGTGGCTCTGTGTCCCCCAGCTCCTCAGCACGTGGTGGCCATCACCTCCACCAGGATGTCCTTTCGCTTAGACCTAATGCGTGTTTACAGTGGAAAGATGGAGGCATTCAGAAGCTGGATGTCTGACCTGATTAGCTTTTAATTCACTTTAAGACTCTGTGATTATCTTGGAAGAATGCTTAAATACAAAAAAATATAGCCCTTTGTGTTTGGAAGGGACCACCAAGTTTCCTCTTTGTAGACTATGGCTGTAGCTCCAAGCTATCCCCACCCCTGTCCCCCAGCTCCTACATAGCTAATGAGTAACACCCCCTTGTTTGCCCTTGTAGTGCTATTGATAAAGTCAGATGTCTCTTCTGTTTTCAGATTTGGATTACTAGTCAGAAAAATAAGACAATTTACGCATTGATAAACAATTTCCAAGTTTCAGTTTTCCCTGAGAATTTATGAAAGTAATGAGCCAGACAGCTGCATAGTGTTCTGACCTCTAAGGCCGCGGCTGGAATAAGTGACCGGAGCGCTCTCTGTGGAAAATCACTGTGTAGTGGAGTGCGCAGGACTTGCTGAGAAGTTTGTGTGTGTGTGTTGCAGGCACCGAGGATGGCTGGCAAGACGTCTTTCTTACATCCTTTTTGTTCAAGAACGGGACGTCCATAAGGGCATGTTTGCCACCAACATCACTGAGAACGTACTGAACAGCAGCAGGTGAGGTGGGGCGCAGTTGGGAAGGTGAGGGCAGCTGGGTGTGGCGGTGGGAGGAGAGGGAGTGGAGCCTCTTCTGTGGTTTCTCTGCTTTTCTCTCTAGGGAAATGCTTGCATTTCTGAGCAGTAAGTGTTAAGCCACAAAAGAAGTTGAGGGAAGTCAGGAGAGTGGGGTGTGGTGGAGGGTGCCGTGTAGACAGACGGACAGTCCTGTCTGATGGGCTGTGTGGAGAGTGCCGTGTAGACAGACGGACAGTCCTGTCTGATGAATATGGCCTGAATAGTCTCCTAGAATGTGAAAGTCAAGTCATGAGTTAGAGGTGTGTGCACACGTGCCTAGGGTTCCTCACTAGTTTCTATAGGATGAACTTTGGGAACAACCCATTTTCTGTTTTGATAGACCAAAGTGCTTGGTATTTTGTGTAATGGTTTTTGCGTACGTACGGCCAAGCCCTTATAGTAGGAATAAAATTCTTTACTCTTAGAGAAAATGTTTACCTGCGAGGGAGGCTGGCCTCAGCAGACTATGAAGAAAAAGGGCCACACACCTTCATTAATGTGTACCAGCCCCCAGGGGAGTGATTGCCCAATGCAGCCAGAAACTGGAGTAGTTGAAAGGAAAAGGAAACAAGGGGATTTAGGGGATTTTGAGGGGTAAATAGCTGCAGGGAGTTATGAATGAGCTGGGGAAGCAGTGTCAGGGACAGAGTTCTCTTGGAGGGAGATAGATGAGCCATGGGACTTCACTGGCGACAGAGTGATTAGCTTGCACAGATAGCTGGGAGCCTTCCTTGGAAGCCTGGTGATATCACCCCGACACTGCTGGGACTTCGAGTCCTGGTCTGGCAGCCTTCCTACCTGCTGAATTGGTTCTAGGAGTTTCAGAGAGCCCCTCCTAATGCCTTAGTTCAGGGGAGACCACAGAGAAGTAGGAAGTCTGGGACAGTTTCCAAGGCCCCCCATTTACCTTTATTTGAAGTTTAACTTGCTCCATACTTTGTGGGGTGGTTTTCTGAGCCACTAAGGGTAGGAGCTTGGGTGAGAGTTCTCTGCTTGGCCTCTTGGGTGTGGCCCACCTCAGTATAGCTGGAGACTAGAGCTGGGGTGACAGAAAGCTTAGAGTTCATAAAGTTTGTTTGTTTGTAGCCGTGTTGGGGCGGTGGCCCCAACCCCAGTGGTGCTGGCTCATGTTACTTAGGAAAACACGTTAAATGCTGAATAGTTGACAGTAACGATACCTCGTTAGCTACGAGAAACATCCTAGCTCCAGCAGTAAATGCTGTCTAGTTGAAACCTCCAGGTAGCAAGGGCGGTGGAAACGCTCTCAGTCAGGAGGACCTGTCTGCTGGGATGAGCTTTTCCTTTGGCACATTTCCTGTCGCTGTGTTGATCTCGAACCTGAGCTCTGCTGGAAAAATAACTGGAAAACAAGAAGTAAATCATTCCGTCCATTTTAATGCTTCTCAGAGAGTTCTACATGCTCCGGTGTTGTGACAATAGAAACAATAACAGACTATGATTTCTGAAGGAAAGTTGTTCACTACTTTGACGTTTTAGTTGCCGTTTGTTTTACTTTCTTCATTATACTGAATCGCATAAAGCCATTTTCACGAAGTCTGCATTTTCTTTGAGTACATTCTCCATGGTGGGTAGTGTACACATGTCCTTTTTCCTTATCGCTAGCAGTCACTCAGAGGATCTGAGTAAAATTGTTACGTCTGTCCAGATTTATAAGGGATTCTTTGCCTTAGGAATGTGTTGCCCATTTTTTATATTATTATTGTTACTTATGTATATCTGAGTATATGTATGAGCAAGAAGAAGCCATGGGGTGGCCAATCCACTAGAAGTGGAAGTACAGGCAGTTGTGAGCTGCCTGATGTGGGCGCTGGGGAATCACACTCAGGTCCCCTGCAAGAGCAGTGCATACTCTTGACCACTGAGCCATCACTCAGCCCTGGCCGTCAGTTTTGATAGACAACAAAGGCTAACGGTCCAAACTGAAACTTTCTCTTTTGCTACTATACTACTTCTTCAAGAGAACTTGCATTTTCTGCATATTAAAGATAATGGACATTTTATTCTGTTTTCCCATCCTATTCATTTATAGCCACAGTTTAGAAAATACCAAATGTGCCCAGTAACATACGATCAGTTTCATTGTCTGACTTTTACTTTCAAATCAGGGTCCAAGAGGCAATTGCTGAAGTGGCTGCTGAGTTGAACCCAGATGGATCTGCCCAGCAGCAGTCCAAAGCCATCCAGAAAGTTAAAAAGAAAGCCAGGAAGATCCTGCAGGAAATGGTTGCTACTGTCTCCCCAGGCATGATCAGGTATTTATTTAAGGGATGGTGGCTTGAGGCCAAAGCCAGCCTCTTTCTATCAAGTCAGTTATAACTATTGGATCTTCCTTTCCTAGCTCAAGGAAAACATGTGAGCAAAGATGTTGATGTATTTCAGTGTGATATATACTTACTCAAATGTGAAATAGCCTGATAAAGGCTTCGATCTGCCTTTGTCCATGCTGATTGGTAGCAGCCACTGTGTTATGGGTGTCACCTATTCTCCTCAAATGGCAGAGTCTAGTGTCTTACAGGGAGTGGTTGCCTGTGTTAGAAGGATTCTTTCAGTCACTAATTTAGTATGACCGTTCACCTTTGCTGGACTGAGTGCTTTCAGAGGAAAGTGTGTTCACAATCTACAGTGAGAACATACTTGTGTGAGCAGTGTCTCTATACATTAGAACACTCATCAGTCCAGATACCTAAGTGCACACACATGAAGTCATATACAAGTGCTTTTAGGTTGTAGACACAAGCCGTGGGAAGCAAAAGTGTACCGTATGCAGATTTATAACATACACATGTTTGTCTATGTTTGTATAGACTCAGATGTTTATATTTCTTTCAGGCTGACTGGCTGGGTATTGCTAAAGCTCTTCAACAGTTTCTTCTGGAACATTCAGATTCACAAGGGTCAGCTTGAGATGGTTAAAGCTGCAACCGAGGTAAGGCTATCTGCTCCCCCCTCTGTCTCTCCTGAGGGTGTGGTGTGCTGTTAGAGCTCCTTCAGAGAGTCTCCCCTGTGCTGTCGGGGTTCTGAAGGCTTTGGGGAGCATCCCACTTTGTGATAACTGCAGTTCATTTTGTGAGAGAAGCAGGACCTATCAAAAATGTATAGGATTGCTTTTCTAAGTTCCCTGGGGACAACCCTGAACACCAGGTCATGTAATACCTGTTTTATACACAGGGAGATGGAGATGGAGGCGTAGGTGGTAGGAAACATTAACGCAAGTCACAGATAGTGAGTAATTTTCTTAGTGTTTTAAACCAAGCCTGGCTCCCAAAAGCTCTGCTCATTTTCCGTAATGAAGACTGTGTCTTAGAAGAGGTGTGGTCGACTTGAACTTGTTGATTCTTCCCCCACTAGTTGCTGTTGTTGTAGTAGTGGATCTTATATCTGGATATGTAGGCACTGGAGAATCACAGGAGCATGTGTGTAGAGAGCGAGTCATTGATTAGCCAGTGATGAGTGACTGTAACCAAATGCAGTGACAAAGTGGAACCAACCGTTAACACCTGAACTTTAAAGTTGGCGCCTCCCTCTACCCTAGACGAACCTGCCGCTCTTGTTCCTGCCGGTGCATAGATCCCACATCGACTATCTGTTGCTCACCTTCATTCTCTTCTGCCATAACATCAAGGCGCCGTACATCGCCTCGGGCAATAACCTCAACATTCCCATCTTCAGGTGAGATCAGCTTCGTTTGAGATTCAAGGTATTAAAAAGATTGTTCTGTCTGACATGTTGGACATGCCTTTAGTCATAGTGTTCAAGAGGCTGAGGCAGGTGGATTTCTGAATTCTAGGCTGTCTTGGTGCACATTGCAGGTTTCTGGTCTGCCAGGGCTGTCTAGTGAGTCTCTGTTTCAAAAAACAAAAAAGGATTGGTTTGAATTTGGCATTTGTTTTGTTATCTTTGATACATGTTATAAAAGTGGCATTGGCCCTTTTTTATTAGAAAACCAGTGCTTCATTGTGTAGCCTTTGGCTAGTGTTCACTGTTCCTCGCCGTATTTCTGTGTATGGGCTGCATGGTGGGCTGTGCCTAGGGAAACCTGAGGGGCAGTGTTCGTCAGGTGGATGGACGGCTGTTAGGAAGTAGTGAAGCAGGGTATGTACCAGCCCTGTCAGAGGAGGCTTAGGTGCTGGCACTGTGGTAGATAAAGGCTGGCGAGACTGACTCTGCTGTTTTCTTGACCTCATGATGGAGAGATTCCGATGCAACCCGGGAGGTGTTTCTCTGCATTCCCAGAGGATGCTGTGCATTCTACTCAAAGGGAACAGTGTGTTCAAAGGCAGGGACTCAAGAGCAAGGTGGTGGGAATGTGGTGGGTAGGCAAGCAGGGAAGTTGGCAGCTCAAAGAAAGGCCAGAGGCTGGAGGGGCAGCTGCACAGATAGTGAGGGGTAGTTCAAGAGCAGCTCTGAGCTGAGGGTTGGCATCTGTCCTGGCTTTGAACACTGATCTGGTCAGACCTGTATGTTGAGTGGCCATTCTGGAATTGAAGAAATTAATTTTGATTCTGTTGTGAGAGTTCTGGCAAATGATGAGGGCTTGCATGAGAAGTATAGCTGTGTTTTTGGGGAGGAGGGCAGAGGCTTAAAGGAATTAGTGAGCTTAGTTCCCAAGAGTCAGGTCTTGTCCAGATGTGGGGCTCGGCTGAGGGTGTAGGAGACTGGATCTACTCTACCAAGTCTGCTCGCTGAGGAGCCAGAGAGGACTGGGTGGAACTGAGAAACAGAACTCTTAACTCCGAGCAGCACAGAGCACTGAGGCCAGTTCTGTGATGTGATGTGACTTAGGAGGGTGAACACAGAGAGAAACTGTAGGGAGTGTTGGTGGCCTGGCAGGCGGAGCCTCCTACAGTGGCATCCAGAGTCCTGGCCTTGGGTGCTCTGTTCTGGTTCCCAGAGTGCTGCAGCTAGCCAGACAGATGTCATCAGCAGAAGCCAGTGGGATTTATTCTAATGAGCATCAAGCAAACTTGGACAAGACACATACAGTCCTTGCTATCAAATAGCTTGTCCTGTAAGGGGAGCCCAGACAAACAGCCAGCCTACAGGAGAAATACACTTTCCTTTCCCAGGAACTAGAACAACCGTGTGATACTCCAGGGTATCTTTTCCCAGCACCAAGGGACAGAGAAGCTAAATTAGACATTATCAACAAGGTTGACTGGGAAGATGGCTTGAGGATCTGAGGTGGGAAAAAGTGTGGGTGTGGTGTCTGCTTGTGATCTTAGTGTTGGGACAGGCGGAACCTCGGGCCTCTCTGGGCAGTCAGCCTAGCCTGTTTGTCAGGTTCCAGGCCGGTTAGAGACCCAGTCTCAAACTGTAGATAGGTCTTGGTGGTTAATGATGCTCGTGGTTGTGCTCTGGGCTCACATGCACCTACACATAGACATTCACACATGCGCACACACATACACACACACACACACCCCACACAGACAGAGATAGAGAGACAGACAGAGAGAGAGAGACAGATTGAGGGACAGACAGACACAGACACACAGGAAGGCCTGTTCTCAGAACTAAGGTGTCTCTTCTGCTGGTACTCTCCCGTGGTCAAGCAGCAGCTCATATACTCATTCCTCCTCGTCTAGTTCTCGTGAGGCCTTTTAAGTGTCAGTGTTGATAATTTCTCATAATTGAGTGTTTCCTTTCAGGAACTCATGCCAGCCTTTGCTCGGCTTGCCTTTCCTTCAGATATAGCGGCTGTAGGCAAACTTGTCTGTTCGCAGTTTTCTTTTGCCACATATACGTCTCCGCAGTGACGGCACATCTCAGGGTACACTGTTCCCTCACTGAAGTTATTCTGGGAATCTCAGAGTGATTTCACACTTCACCCACATCTCACCCTGACTTCCATATACAGATTATAAAGGAGACCGGAGCACGTTAGCATTTTAATATAGCGTGGCTACTCACGCCAGTGTGAACGCTAATGTCTGTTTACACCAGTGTGAACCCTAATGTCTGTTTACGCCAGTGTGAATACTAACATCTGTTTGAAAACAGTTGCTCCATTTGAGGCTGTATATTCAGGAACTCTGACAAACTTTCAGCTTCATATCTAAACTTATCAGTGTTGCAGAAAGAGTCTTGGGGTTGGCAGCAGAATTGTTTGTTTCTGTGTGTGCAAATAAACCTAGGTTTTGGTGTTTTAAACACATAGGTTGGAAGAGGGGATCTGACGCCCTGGAATTATGTTACAGAGGGTTCTGAGCTGTCCCATGTTGGTGCTGGGCATTGAGCACAGGTCCTCTGAAAGAGCAGCTCGTGCTCTTAACTGCTAAGCTGTCTCTCTAGCTCCTGTTTCCGGTTTTGTAAAGATGCTTATATTTGATTTTGGTTTGATAAAATTATTCTTACCATAGGGACCTTCATTAGTTATTTGAGAGGATTTTCCTTAAAGAACATTAGTTCACTTTGCAAATTTGCCACGGGCCAGTGTCTATTTGTCTGAAACTTAAGACAAACTCTTTGGAAAGAGTTTGGAGAGCATGGATAGAGTTTTAAAAACTTTCTTTTTATTAGTTAATTCTTTTGTTTGTTTGTTTCTGTTTCCAAGACAGGATTTTACTCTGTCACTCTGGCTGGCCAGCAGTGTAGGCCAGGCTGAACTTGAAAATCCTGTCTCTGCCTCCTGAGTGCTGAGGATAAAGGCATGCACCACATGCTCAGCCATTGTTGTTGGTTTTGACAGTTTCATAGATGTATGCAGCGTATTCTGGTTGTTCCCTCCTCATCCTCTCTTAGTTTTCTCTCATCTCTGTTAGCCTTACCCCATCCCTACCAGTCAGCCCTTTCTCATTTCATGGCTTTCACTTTTGTTTTCTTTTGTGGATGTGACCCGTTCGTGTTTAGTTTTTTTAAGATTTATTTCTTTCATGTGTATGAATGTTTTGCCTGCATGTGTGTATAAGCATTCTTTGTGTGTCTGGTGTCCAAGGAGTTCAGAAAAGCATGTCAGATCCCCTGGAACTGGAGTTACACATGGTTGTGAACCACCATGGGGTGGTGGGAATTGAACCAGAGTCCTCAGCAAGAAGTCAGTGCTCTTAATTCCTGAGCTATCTGTCCAGGCCGTGAGCCATTTAGTTTTACCAAGACCACCCATCTGCGTGACCACTGGACAGACTGTCCACTAGAGCCTGGAGGACTCCATCTGCGTGACCACTGGACAGACTGTCCACTAGAGCCTGGAGGACTCCATCTGTGTGAGCAGTGGACAGACTGTCCACTGGAGCCTGGAGGACTCCATCTGTGTGAGCACTGGACAGACTGTCCACTGGAGCCTGGAGGACTCCATCTGTGTGAGCACTGGATGGGACTGTCCACTGGAGCCTGGAGGACTCCATCTGCATGAGCACTGGACAGACTGTCCACTGGAGCCTGGAGGACTCCATCTGTGTGAGCACTGGACAGACTGTCCACTGGAGCCTGGAGGACTCCATCTGTGTGAGCACTGGACAGACTGTCCACTGGAGCCTGGAGGACTCCATCTGCGTGAGCACTGGACAGACTGTCCACTGGAGCCTGGAGGACTCCATCTGTGTGAGCACTGGACAGACTGTCCACTGGAGCCTGGAGGACTCCATCTGCGTGAGCACTGGACAGACTGTCCACTGGAGCCTGGAGGACTCCCATCTGTGTGAGCATTGGACAGAGCTATCTACTAGAGCTTGAAGGACTTCCATCTACATGACCACTGGACAGACTGTTCACTGCAGCCTGGAGGACTCCCATCTGTGTGACCACTGGATGGGACTGTCCACTGGAGCCTGGAGGACTCCATCTGTGTGAGCACTGGACAGACTGTCCACTGGAGCCTGGAGGACTCACCAGTGGATATATAACTGAAGGCAGTGATTCTCTACTTTTAAATTTAGAAGCATTCCAAAATCTTCAAAACTGTGTCATAACCTTTGAGGATGACATCAAATCAGAACTCCTTTTTGGCTTAGAACTTCTGCAGCGGTACCCCAGAGGCTTAGAACTTCTGCAGTGGTACCCCAGAGGCTTAGAACTTCTGCAGCGGTACCCCAGAGGCTTAGAACTTCTGCAGCGGTACCCCAGAGGCTTAGAACTTCTGCAGCAGTACCCCAGAGGCTTAGAACTTCTGCAGCGGTACCCCAGAGGCTGAGGAATGGGTGAAGCGTGTCGACGGCATGAAGAATGAGCTTTGCATTTCCACTGTCAACATTCGAATGACACGGGACTTCTGTCTGCATGGGCAGTGCTGTGGAGTAGCTTGACATTTGAGTCTTTACACGTTTCCTTATAAGTAATTTGTGCATTCTTTCATTTGTAGCACCTTGATTCACAAGCTTGGGGGCTTCTTCATAAGAAGGAGGCTTGATGAAACCCCAGACGGACGCAAAGACATTCTCTATAGAGCGCTGCTTCATGGGGTGCGTATGGCCTTTGATTTCCCTCAGCGCTATAGTGTTAGCCGTCACAGAGAGCAATGGAGCTGTGTTGGAACTAGGACTTTTACAAATTTGTTCTTTGATTTGGGAGGTGACTGGACAGAGATGAGTGATTTTATTTTATTTTTATTTTATTTTTTTTTTTTTGTAATCTGCCCAGAATTGGTGGCCTTGGTGGGATGCTCTGCAGTTCTGGATAAGGGGAAATGATTAGTTAGTGGTGACGTTACATTTTCCCATTTCATCTTAAGATTCTTCTGTTCTGAGCTCACCTGAATTGCGAGGTCCTAGTTCACGTTTGGTTCTCTCCTGTCCAGCACATAGTTGAACTGCTCCGGCAGCAGCAGTTCCTGGAGATCTTCCTGGAAGGCACGCGCTCCCGGAGTGGGAAGACCTCCTGTGCTCGGGCAGGGCTGCTGTCGGTGATAGTGGATACTCTGTCCTCCAACACCATCCCTGACATCCTTGTCATTCCTGTGGGCATCTCCTACGATCGGATAATCGAAGGCCACTACAATGGCGAACAGCTGGTAAGGAGCCAGCCCGCAAAGGGCCGTCTTCGCCTTCCAAACTTTGCTTTGATATTGAATGGTTAGTGTTAGATCAGAGTGGCATTTTGCTAACGTGGTTTTTCTTGTTGCTTATCTGAAACCTGCCTGAATGGGCATGGTGAGCTGTCCTCATCATGTCTGTCAGCTTGTGAGTGAGTCTCTTGTGTTTCCCTGGGCTTGGAGAAGTATGTGAACTCGTACGTCGGACGTGGTGGCCTTGATCAAGGGATTGCAGGTGGAAAGCCACTTGTCAGTGAGCTGTGATCTCCACTATGTGGGCGGTGTGGGTATCCATGCTCTCCTCTCTGAGGTCTGTGGCTTGATTCTGAGCGGATTTCAGTGAATCCCGAAGACCTGCTGGGTCACATTGACTGAGCAACTGCAAACTGGTGTGAGAAATGGGAGTAATCTTTTCAGCAAACTTTTGCCAAAGGATGCACAAGTCATAAGCACTGAGATTGGATATCAGAAAGTCGTCACCTGTGAACCTAGTACCCAGATGGCGGAGTGATGTCAGGGTCCCGGAAATCTTCCCACACCTTTCCTGTTAGCTTCCTCCAGGAGAGCCACTTGTCCAGCCTCTTACAGAGAGATTGGTTTTCTGCATTGCTTAACTTTATATAATAATAATGAAAATAATTAATAATAATATGTATGTGGTTCTTTTGTGTCTGATTACCTGTAAGCACAGGCACTTGTGAGGCTCAGCCTTGAATGCAGTTCAGACCCCACAGGGGAGATGTTCCTCCGCTGTGTGAATAAATCACCCACAAGGCTCTTTAGTCTCAGTGCATTTCTCCTGGAGCCCTCTGGGTTCACTGTGGATTGTGTGTGTTGAGGAAGGGAGGTGCTAGCTGTAACCTAAGGGTACGCAGTTTGTAAGCACTGCCCCACCCATCAGTCTATCTCCCAGTGGCTTCACTAGCCGACCACTCTGACCAGCAGTGTACGGGTGCCAGAGGGGCCCGTTTTGTTGACTTAGTGTGGAAGTCTTGGGCAATGCATGTGCTTCAAAGTTTGTGCTCCAGTGTGTCAGAACTTGAGGGTTCCTGGCTGCTGGAGGATTTAAGGATAGGGGACGGATGGCTCTCGACAATCTGTGCCATCACTGTGTGTGCCTTGTGGGATGACTTGTTAAGCAAATACTTTCTAAGTGTCTCGTTAGTGGGAAGGCCACCGTGAGACTGGCTGGCATCCCCCAGATGAGAGGAGTTTCCAGGACAGTATATCATTTTGTCCTTCGCTGTTCTGAGCTGTGTCTTTGTGAACTGAGGTGAGGGAATGCGTTCTCAATGTGCTCGCGTTACATTTCTCTCTTTGCTCAGTTTTCTCCCTGAATGACACGGCTGCATCTGCGAGCATCTTTGAATACTAGGCACTTTCTGTCAGGTTTCTATGAAAAAATTATTCTAAGCCAGGCATGGTGTCTCATGGCTGTCTCTGGACAGTTGCAAGGGGACGAGGCTGGAGGATTGCAGGTTTGGATAGCATAGTGAGACTGTCTCAGAAGAAACAGCATCACCAGAGCACCCTCCCCTTCACTGCTGTATTTAGGGCAAGCCCAAGAAGAATGAGAGTCTTTGGAGCGTGGCGAGAGGTGTCATCAGGATGCTGCGGAAGAACTATGGATATGTCAGGGTGGACTTTGCACAGCCGTTTTCCTTGAAGGTGAGAGTCTTTGCAAGCCCTGGACTGAAGCTTGTGTCCGCAGTTCCTCTTAACTGCTGAAGACGAAATACAGTTTATATGTTGTTATGAAGGGTTTCTTCTTTCCTTTTTATTTTTCCAGGAATATTTAGAAAGCCAAAGTCAGAAACCTGTGTCTGCTCCCCTTTCTCTGGAGCAAGCACTGCTACCAGCTATCCTTCCTACAAGGTAGGGTGTTCAGCCCCGTGCTAGCTCACCTGTTCGGGAACTCCCATTCCTGCATTGCATGGGGCAAAGGTTAATGTTAGTAGGAGCATGCTCCTTCTTATTTCCATCCTCAGTGCAGTGACAGTCCTCTTGATAAAGATGTGGGAATGCTTTCGCTTGCGCTCTCTCTCTCTCTCTCTCTCTCTCTCTCTCTCTCTCTCTCTCTCTCTCTCTCTCTCTCTCTTTCTCTGAAGGCTTTGTCTAATTTTGTGTTGAGCCTTTTTGTGACTCTTGTTAGATGACTTGATATATATACCTGAACTGAATTTATTTGGGAGTCGCTTGGGTAATGCATATTGTGAGTAAGATTTATAAAAGAGTGTTTGATAGTAATTGAATTTTCCAGAACAGAAAATACAGTGTAATTTAGAGCCCTCCCTTTATAGTAGGTAAGATGTTGAGTTTTCAGATGTTCTAAAACATGGTCTCTTGCTTCTTGCATTCTTTCTGTCAGTGCGTTTGGGTATTGTGTTAATTGACTGTTTAGTTATTAATAAATAAAGTATTCTGTCTGAAAAAGATGCATTAGCTCTACATTGTAGAGGAAAACAACCCAGAGAAATTATCTATTTATAATTTAAATTTAAAATGTATGATGATCAGAACTATTCATACATTTAGAAGTTAGTCCTATATTTTTTGCATAGCACTGGGTGTGGTACAGGTGTCACCCCAGAAGTTGGAAGGCAGGAGGAGCGTTGCAAGCTTGAGGCGGGCCTAGTCTGTAGGGAATTTTAACTAGCCTGGGCAACAGAATAAGATGCTATCTCAAATAAATAAATGAATTAAATAAAATAAAATTGAAGTGTGGAGTTATAGAAGACTAATTTTACAAATCTTTTTAGACCTAACGATGCTGCTGATGAAAGTCAAGACACATCCAGTAACGAGTCCAGAAACACCGTAGACGAAGCCTTCCGAAGAAGACTGATTGCGAACCTGGGCGAGCACATTCTCTTCAGTGAGTAGCGTGCCACACTTACCCACAGGTCACAGGGCACGTGGAGTAGTGTGGCCGTGCAGGCTGGAAGTCTGTTCAAGTTTCTCGTGAGTCCGTCACCTATTCCATAGGTCGTGATAGGCGAGAACCTGGAAGGAAGGTGACAGCGAGGGGTGGGTGGGTGTCTGAAAAATACCCAGTGGTCCGTGTGCAGCAATTCTCGTGGTTCTTAAAACAGATTTTGTCTGGATGATTGTAGATCCTTTTGTTCATAACTAGCCTGAAGTATTGTATGGCATGATATCTGGGCTCACAGTTCGGTGTCTCTTTTTCCTCTAGCCCCATGCAGATTTTAACTCAGTGAATGTCGAGTGGCCACCCACCCTGCAGTTGTTTCAGCTGTGGGGATGCAGATGAACCCCAGTAGCTCTGACAACTTCTGCTTTGTCTTGGAGTAGTTGTGCACAAATGGTGCATCCAGACTAAGTGAGCAGAGGGGAGCCGGCCACCTTCAAGCTCTCCTTAAATTCCAAGTTACAGCATTCTGCTCTTGAAGACCTGAACATAGACAGCACTGTGCTGCCCTGGGGCTCAGCTCTTGTTGGCTCTCCTTTCCGTTTCCTGGGCCACTTCTCTCTGCGAGCACTGTTGTAGAGGGTCCCTTCCTTCAGCTCGAGTCTCCCATTTTCCCACCGTGGCTGCTGCTTTTCCTACTTGACTCCCGGCCAGAAGATTGTGTGTGTGTGAGTGTGTGTGTGTGTGTGTGGTATGTGGATGGAATTGTGGACCTCACACATTTTAAGCAGGTGTCTACCCATGAGCCAGGCCCCCAGCCCAGGGAACTCTTCTTTAAGAATATGTGACTGTATCCCCACACCTCCGATATGGATGCCAAAGCAGATTCTTTGTAATTATCAAAGGAAGGCAGAAGTGGAATAAGTAAGAAAAGCCATCTTCTGATAATCAGTGGTGCTGATGGCTAGTCTCTAAAAATATTTTCTGGCTGTCAATTATTTTCTATTTATTCCATATTTATTGGTGTTTTAAAGTTTTTCATAAATGTTTTTCCTGATGGCTGTTAAATGATGCTGGATGCATTGCAAACACTGGAGGCAGCTGTAATTGCAAGTGTAGTATTTCTAAATCCACTGTCATTTCAGAGACTCACAAATGGCATCTCTGTTTCATGGTTCTCTAGATGATGATAATTTTCTACAAACTCAAAGAGCTGGGCTCCAAAGCATAGGTGTGTTCTAAATGTATCTCCGTGTCTCCTCCCTGCTTCTCTGGGCCACAGTGAAAGAGGAAATGCAAGCATATTGAGCATCCCTTGCTAAGAGTATCTACCAGGCCTTCAGCCTGTTTCCTGCACCCCAGTGAATGTCTCCACGTTTTAAAAATAGAGACTCCAGAGTTTGGGAATTCACTCCAAATCAGGACATCAATTAGTGTAAAAGTTAGAATTTGAGCCCTAATTTTGTGACTTCAGGTCTACCGTTTCCCCACTCTTGTACTTTCATTTTTACACATGGAGATACAGAAGAGGAAATAAGGCTGTAGCCAAAGCACACAATGGGGGAGGGGGCTTAGAGTTCCAGATGTGCCTATGTTTTGGGTCTTGGTATACGTCTCACGGCTAGTGGTTGCTGTGAGGCTCCATTGTACCAGAACAGTGGCAAATCCAGTTATATTTCCATTGTAAGTTGCAGCTATAGGAAATACAGTGGAAGATACGGTTAGCTCCCCGTTCCTGTTTAAAGCTAAGGTATTTCCAAGGTCTCGCGTAAGTTAGAGCAAGGCCAACTAATGCTCTGTTTCTTTCCAGCTGCTAGCAAGTCCTGTGCTATCATGTCCACCCACATTGTGGCCTGCCTGCTCCTTTACAGACACAGGCAGGTACGTCCGGTGGTCCTGGTGGTCCTAGGAAGCCTGGGGGTGTCTGCCTGTTCGAGGCAGTGAGATGACAGTGACAGAAGCAGAGCGTCCTGCCCAGAATTCATCAGCCCAGTGAGGGAAGAAGTTGCATGAGACTGAGCCAGACTCGCTCCGGTGTGTAGTTAACTAAAGGAAGGTGTATTTCAGGGACACACAGTATGCATTCCGCTGGAGAAGTTCCAGGAAAGTTGCACTGTATGTGAGGCTCCCTCTGCCTCCCATCATAGGCTTGTGGAGCTCTGCTGTGGCAGGGTCTTTCATGTTCTTTGTCACGCTCTTGACACCAGACATGGGGTTTGTATGTCGGCGCCAACTAAACATTCGGGAGGCGAGTGCTTCAAGCGGGGTCCTCCCTGAGCACTGATCGCGATTCTCAGACTGTGTCTCCTTCCCTTGGTGGTCCCTTGTGCTCAGGGTTTGCGATGTGACACGTGCCCTGACATCCCTCGCTGGTCTGGGCCCGTTGCTGTGTGTACACGCTGGACAGCCACAGTAGGAAGAAAGTCTGGGAGATGAGACTTTCCGCCGTCACAGTCCACTTTTGTCTCTTTGTAGGGCATCCACCTCTCCACACTGGTGGAAGACTTCTTTGTGATGAAGGAGGAAGTCCTAGCTCGTGACTTTGACCTGGGATTCTCCGGGAATTCGGAAGATGTCGTCATGCACGCCATCCAGCTCCTGGGGAACTGCGTCACCATCACGCACACTAGCAGGAAGGACGAGTTTTTCATCACCCCCAGCACAACTGTCCCCGCAGTCTTCGAACTCAACTTCTATAGCAACGGGGTGCTTCATGTCTTCATCATGGAAGCCATCATAGGTATGTTAGGCGGCAAGCGCCTTGTTGGAGGGGTGCACCACTGTAGTTTAGTCCCCAGTGAAAATGTTGCCACTGGATTGCCTTCCCGGCACTGCGCTCTTTAGTGTGGAGCTGAGTGAGAGCTCTGGAGACCAGAGGACCTGAACTGCTTACAGAATGGGAGTCTGTCGAGTTTTGCTTACATTTCTGAGGCGTCTGCAGACCGTTAGTTTTTGTTAATAGGCTTTATTGGTAATAGAAAGGCCACCCGGCACTGACGACCCCGCTGTCCCTCACTGTTCCTTGTGTGTTTTTTTTTTTTTTTTTTTTTTTTTTTTTTCTCAGCCTGTAGCCTGTATGCTGTTCTGAATAAGAGGGGCTCGGGAGGGTCTGCTGGTGGCACTGGCAGCTTGATCAGCCAGGAGCAGCTGGTGCGGAAGGCAGCCAGCCTGTGCTACCTTCTTTCCAACGAAGGCACTATCTCTCTGGTGAGTGAAGGCTCCACCATGCTCCCTGATCCTTTTGTATTGCTTGCATGGATGCATGAAATACCTTTGCTTTTCTCTAGAGAACGTTTGCCCTGTGGCTGGAGCTTTCTGGTCCACTCTCAGTCTCAGTGACTACTAATCTAGCTTGGCCTTGACTGTCTTGGTTTGTCTGGCTGAGTGCCCAGTGCCCTGGCTCTGAGACATGAGAGATTGCTGGCAATTCTCAGTCAGACCCCAAGTTACTGCTCAGTGGCTGTGCAGAAGGTGCTGTGTTGGGTGTCAGTAAGGAGCACACCCACTTGTGGATGTTGGAACCCAGATGATAAATAGGTAGAGAACACCTCAGCTTGCACACTCAGGGGCTCAGAAGTGTGAGTGTTCCCCTTCTCACATCCTTACACAGTGTTAAAATGAGGCTGCACAGTAAGCAGATTTTGGGTACTCAAAACCAATTACAATCTATTTTTGCACCGTGTTACTCTTTTTCTCTCATATGACTCATGATTGGGACATTCACGAGTGTGTGCATTTTGAATGTGGTTGTCTTGAACATGCTCTTCATGTGTGTTTGACACTTGGGTGGCAGGATCAGGAGGGGTGTGGGCAGATAGGGCTGCTGAAGTGGGCCTCATGTTTTCTATGGGTCTTTCACGTTATTGGAGTGCTGTGTTTCTTGTTCATTACTCGTGTGAACTGCCTTCCCTGAGAGACAAAGGTTCCCAGAAGGTCCGGGCAGTTGGTCCGGCACTGGGCTCCAGAGATCTCTCCATAGGTGGGACCACATAAGTCCATGGCCGTTCCTGGGAAAGGACTCTTCTCTGGCCTTGTCATGACCATTTATCAAGACGTGGACATCAGAGATCCTAGGGCTTTGTCAGGGTGGAGGAGGCGGTGGAGCGGAGGGGCTGACAGCCACTCTGCAGCCTCCAAGAGAAGGGAGGCCGACTTACCTTTAAATGACTTTCTTTCCAGCCCTGCCAGACTTTTCACCAAGTTTGTCACGAGACGGTGGGAAAGTTCATCCAGTACGGCATTCTCACCGTGGCAGAGGTGAGCGCCACCGCGATTTCCTCTGCCTAGCTGCTTGCTCTTCATTTTCCTTCCCCACCAATTATTTAAACTACCACTTACTTCAGCTAATAAATCCATTTGCTATATGTATTTATGTCCAGATGATAGAAAAGGACAGTAAGAATGGGACACAAGGGTCTTGGGATCGTTTACTATTTTGATTTCTTTTATAAGTGGTATTTTATAGATTAAAACAATACTTTGATTTGATTCTCTGACATTCTGGGATGAGACAGGAAGCATATCACTTGTAGCTCATGCATAATGCGTTTTTATCTTTTGAGATTCCGGGTCTGCTCTGATAGATTCCGTGTCCTTCAGAGGGACTAGGAAAGCAGTTCTCTGCTCGGAGAGTGTAGCTTTCCCCCACCCTCCATCTGCCCTCCCCCCCTGCTGCCTCCCAAGGCTGGAACGAGTCTGAGGGCTGCGCAGCAGGGAAGGATGAGGCAGGCTCTGAGAAGAGATTGCTCTGTCAGGGTTGATGGGTGCTTGGTTGTGTGCCTCGGCATGTGTTCTTACTGTCAGCTGTCTTCCTGATACAGCAGGATGACCAGGAAGATGTCAGTCCTGGCCTTGCAGAACAGCAGTGGGACAAGAAGCTTCCAGAACCTCTGAACTGGCGAAGTGACGAGGAAGATGAAGACAGTGATTTTGGTGAGGAGCAGCGAGATTGCTATCTGAAGGTACTTTGGTGAAGGATTCTGGGTGTACAACAGCGAAGCATTAAGTTTATGTTACAGCTGGATAAGAGGGATGGTGACTTACTCATGTCCAAAGTACTTCTGGGCCAGCGCTAGCCGGCTCTGGTACCTTTCACTGAGTAAAGTAAATTTAAATTAATGCCTTATGTTGTCAAGTTTGGGGACTGGTAAATGGAAAGGGAATGGTATTTGAAGAGCTAGGATGAAGAAAAGAGGTGACTTTCAGCACCTCCAGGAGATGCTCAGGTGTCTGTACCCAGTGTCCAAATGACACTTAGGCACGCCCTCTCTTTCCATTCGGGTCTTACTAGTTTCCCATTGGACAGTGGTCTTGCTTCATGCACAGGAAAATATAGTTGCTGTTCCCTGTGTTTTGCGTGCATGAGTGGCTGTGATGCTTGGATTACAAACCCTGTAGGGCTCAGCCCCTAGTCCAGCTGTTTTCAGCGATGAGACTTTGTCATAATGCTGTCAGTCGATTGGGACGATTCCCCTAGATGACTGCTGAGTGGACCCAGCCCTCAGGTCCTGCGCGCTGAATGAATGAAGGAATGAGCACACTGAAGAACACACAGCGCTCAGCTGCTCTTCCCTGGTTAACCTGTGCTGGGGCAGCCAGCTGCTTTCATGCAGTGCTGGCAGGAGGGGGCTCTGCTGTCCCGTCCCTTCTGTGTCCTCACCCCTCCCTCACCTCTCAGGTGAGCCAGTCCAAGGAGCACCAGCAGTTCATCAGCTTCCTGCAGAGGCTCCTGGGGCCCTTGCTAGAGGCCTACAGCTCTGCCGCCATCTTCGTCCACAACTTCAGCGGTCCAGTCCCTGAGTCTGAGTACCTGCAGAAGCTGCACAGGTACCTTCTCACCAGGACAGAAAGAAATGTCGCAGTCTATGGTATGTGGAGTCACTGTTTTGGCTTCTTTTAGAACTGTTGCCCTATTATATAAATCTGTTAATTTTGGGAAATTGGGGAAAATGCAGAATTATGTTGACCTCATTCCTTAGACCTGCATGGTATGTCATATAGATTAAGTGGTATAGTTGTGTATTCTCTGTCTGCTTTTTTGCAGTTAACATGATGTGTGATATTCATACATGTAGCCCGTGGTTCTGTCTGCTATGTAGTCTTTCACTATACAAGTGCCACTCCCTTTCATTTTGCTGCTGATGCGTACTGGGCCATTGGCAGTGACGAGCTCTGTACCCGTCCGCATCCAGGTGGTCAGTCACCACAGCGGAGCGCATGCCCTAGCCGTGTTTGCAGGATAGTCAGCGTCAGGGCCAGAGGGAGGTAGAGATGGTTAATCCCATCATGCCTCTTAGGGACACCCGTCCTGGGCCCTTGGCAAATTAGTGGCAAACAGGTTAGAATTCTTGTTTCCTGATCTCTGGACTTGAGCTTCATGTGTGGCCGTGGGCCTCAGAAGCATCCCCACACCACTGCCAGTTTTTAGAGTTTTACAGACCATTTTGTTGGATTCTCACAAACCCCTGTGAGGCGGATGCTCTGTGTATCTTCCCTCTCCCCTCTGACTCTTTTCTCTCTGTTTTCCTTAGTAGACGATAGCATAGGTTTGAAGAGCTGGTAAGTAGGTCATTTGAAGGAGGCCGTGGGAGTTGCCAGTAGCTACAGTAGGGAGCTTGCTCCAATCTGGACTTCTGCCTTCACACTCTGTAGCCTCCAATGTCAGCTTGTGTGTGCGGAGTCTGAACACTGACAGGGCCTTGTGTTTCTCTGCAGCTGAGAGTGCCACCTACTGTCTTGTGAAGAACGCTGTGAAAATGTTTAAGGATATTGGGGTATGTGTCCACCACCGTGCTGCCCTTTAGTCCTGTGTCTCCAATCTGTCGCTCCTCTGGGGTCCAGAAGAAGCATTTTCTGCTGAACTAATTGGGGATGCATCTCCTAGGGGGAGAGTTGGGGCAGGACATGTCGTCGAAGGCATGTTTGATTCTGCAGGTTTCATATTCACCCCCAAACTTGAAGTAACAGCCACTGGGCAAGTTCTGTGTTAACTATTCCGTAGTCTATTATTTTCTTGCATGTTTACCAGCTTTGCTAAAATTAGCCTCAGGTTTATTTACCTTCATGTATGATGAGCTCCACGGAGCTGCACGTAACCTTTGATAAGGCTTTGTTTCTGACTTTAGTTGTGAAAGCCAAGGCACTGCCTGAACTTCCCCCAGAAACCCCCGTCTCGTGCTTCCGGGCTTGCAGCAGACCCACAAACCTACGTGCTAACACCCAACACTCACAGCTCCATGCCACGTTTCTGTGGAGCCCCTGCACCTTTCTGTCTTTCCGGGTCTCAGACGTACGTCTGCGGCAGCTAACAAGGTGCTCCCTCACCCCGGGCCTTTCTTGACTTGTGTTTTCTCTTTCCTCTCTCTTCAGGTTTTCAAAGAGACCAAGCAGAAGAGAGTCTCAGTTTTGGAACTGAGCGGCACTTTCCTACCTCAGTGCAACCGGCAGAAACTCCTGGAGTACATTCTGAGTTTCGTGGTGCTGTAGGGCTCTCTCGGCACCTACGGCGAGGGAGGGGCTGCTGGCAAGGGAGTCTCTCGCAGGCTCCAGTCTGACCCAGAGCGGCAGGTGTCCTGGTGTGGCCCGCCTGCCTTACCCGAGGAGACCTCCAGGGAGCTGCGTGCCTTCTGCCCACCCCGTGGACCTGCGCTCCGCCCAGCACCATCGCAGTGGCCTGCGGGCGGAGCACTCGGGGCCAGTGCCATGTGTGATTCATGATCTCTAGGTTACTAGGGGAAATCTCAGTAAGTTATTTTGGAGTTTATTAAAGATTCACATTTTAAGTTTGAATTTTAAGGACTAGTTACTGTGATGGACGTAGAGGTGTCTGTAGAACTGAGTCCTGTATAGTATGTAATAATGTTTCCTTTGAAGTAATTGGGTCCATTCTCCGTCTCACCATCTTACCGCTGTCAGCAGAGCTCTGGTGTGCTTTACTAAGGAATGACTCTGCCCTGGGTTGGCAGTCTCAACGTGCATTTGAATGGCTGCCTGGAAGCAGACGATACTGTGTAAGGCAGGAAGTGAGGTATGGTGACCAAAGGGCCAGTGCCATGAGGTGAATCTGAGTGGCAAGATGAAGCTGCGCTTGGCCAGGAAGGTGGCACGGGAGGCTTTGCTCACTGACAAAGTGCCATGGAGTTAATGCCCAGCACGTGTTTAGAGTCGCTGCTGTTTGGCAGCTGTACCCTTCCTGCCCTTTAAGGGCAGGCATCTGCGTTTCTTAGGGGCCTCCACCAGTCAGCTTCTGTGCTGGTTGTAGCTCGGCTGGAGGGATGGCAGCCCATGGCACACTGGCTGCCGACTGCTGGCCTAGGGTTTCCAGACACTGCCCACTCTCTGGGTGCTGCTCCCCAGTCTGGACGACTAGTACTCAGATGGTGTGCTGTGCAGCCTGTGTGGCATGCACAGTCACCCTACAGAGTGGCAGATGGTTGCAGGCCTTTGTAGATTGTAAGCTCTGAGAAGACTCCTTGGTTCTTTAGACATTTGTATGGGCTACATACCCAAACTCCATTGCCACTTAAAGGCAAATAATTATGAAAATTTTCTGTTTTCAAGGTGTAGGTGCCTTTTTGTGAGCAAGGAGCATAATTGTTAGTTTCTTGTGGTAATGATGGTGGTTTCTTAATGATCATGTGACAATACAGTTTCTAGCAATCTACTGTCCATATCTCTATGATTTTATGGAATAGGAACTTTTGTGATGAGTGTTCCATAGATAATTTGAATTTGTAAAAGTATTAGGGATGAGACTTGTACTTTCCTGAACTTGAATTTTTAACACTAATAGTATCCTACGAGAGACATGTGTATTTGGGGAGGTGGGGTCCTGCCTGGCATCACACGGTGCATGAAGCTCAGAGCAATAAGGCTGTGCTGTGCTGGTCTCCACCCTGCACAGTTGTGCACGTCAGCTCTCCCTCTCCTCTGCCTCAGTTCCCTGTCCATTGTAGCCGTGGGTGTGGCGTGAGATGTTCACCTGTTAGCCTTCCATGTTGTTAACGAGGATGGGCTTGGAAGATACCCAGAGAGTCTGGCCTATTCCCTTGGGGATACCCTTCTGGGGACTCAAGCATTTTGCTGAAGGTGGCTGCATAGCTGTGGACCTGACCTCCCAGTGGGCGCTGCTGCCCTGCCTGGCACCTGCAGGCAGCTGCTGCTTCTGCAGCCTGCGCAGAGAAACGTGCTTGAGAAACGCGCTTCCCTTGCCGCGGCCTCCCTTCCCGTCAGTTTCATTTTAGGGGCTTCAGTTCACATGCTGTTGCCGACACTTAACTCACTGTGAGATGTGTGCATGCTTTTGTAATTAACTGGTGCTTTGAAACCTTTTTTACGGAGCAGAAATCTCAACCAAAGTTATGCTCATCCCAACAAGCTGACCCTTGAGTTAATTTAGCACAACTCATTCTTCAGTGCCTCGTTAGGAAAAGAAAAGAAAAAAGGCATCACGATAAGACTTGCAGGTAGCCTTTGGCTAATAGAGTCCGTCCCCTTGTTTTCCTGCAGTTGGTGGCTTCCTGGGAAGATTAAACAAACTCGGTGCTTGTATATAATTTATTACAGTTTACTCTATTGCATTTCTGTCAAACTGAAATGCATGCCCTTCAGGGGAAGACTGTGAGTCAAGTTAAATAAATACAAACCTAATACTAAGCAATATGAAGCTGCACTTCTTTTTAAATGAGGCTAACCCAAGTAAATCAGAAAGGGGAGGGAGGAGTATTTGCTTTTGTGATCCTATTGAACCAAGTGCTAAGGGGAGTGCAGCCAGGGGGCATGCGCTGTGCCCTTCTTGGCTTTGCTGAACCTTGGCCGTCATGAGGGTGAGTGCAGAAAGTAGATTTGGGGTGTCCGCGAGCGGGAGCACCCTGTTTCCCAGTGTTCTGAGATGTGTGTCTGGGTTCTGGGGTACGTGGGACCCTGCAGCGCACTGCAGCGCTGCAAGGGTTCATGGGGCACTACACAAGCCTGCTGTTCTGACCTCAGGCCCTCTCTCCCCTCTGGGACACCTCACTGCATGCCATGGAAAACATTAATTAGTTCTTTAAGCAGACCAGTTGGTCACAGACAGTGGCGCCAAGGCAGAATTCACAGACTTTTGTTACCATCCACGATGCACCGAGTGAGGACGTTATTTTTCCTCGCTGGAAAGCGGAAGAATAGAACATTAACTGGAGCGCTTTCCTTTGACGGAAATCAGCTACCCACGGCCCTGGCCTTTTAAACTGAAAATAGCAGAATTAATACAAGGATGAATTGGGGGTAAATAATAAAGGTTTTAATTCAGATCTACAAGAAAACACTGCACAAATGAATGCAGATTTTTATCCGTAGATAACTGTAGTGTTTTGAAATGATAGACTCTATCTTTGACATTTATAAGACTTACTATGGGATGTAAATCTGTTTTTTTTTTAACACTTTTTAGGAGCTTGAGAGTTGCCATCTGGCATTTAGTTTAGTACAAGCAATGACTGCTTCTAGAGACTTTCGACCTTCCTTCCCAAAAGCTAAAGGGCTAATTGTCTCTATGGAAGGTGTTTGTTACAGTATTTGTCCATTGTACAACATACACGAGATTGTTCTGGAAAGAATTACTACTGTAGAATAGCATTGTATGATTTTGTGAGTGGCACTGCCTTGGAAATGTTGGCTGATTTTTATGCCTGATGACGGTATATCCTGAGAAGCATGGAAATGGATTTTGTTTTAATAAACCAGAAAAAAAAACCAACCTGTTGTGGGATGTTATTTTAACGGTGTTACATTTGTTTCTGCTGCTTTTGTTAACAATGCAAAGATGTGTTACATTTGTTTGATTAAATAAAATTAATCTGGGGTCAGAAGGCTGAGTCAGCAACTAGTTGACAGGAAGTAGGGAGGAACTAAGTGTAGCAAGATTCTTCAATGGTGACTGAGCAGAAGGATGCCCCCTTTTCCCGGCGACACGAGCAAGGAGAGAAGTTAGCTATTTATTCAGCCTCTGGGAGCTAGCAGGATTTCACCTCAACCTTTGTATCCTGAGTTATATAGAAGGATAGAAATCTAGGTAAAGTTGCCTTAGCAGTTGTGGTAGAGCCGGTGCCTGGGGAGACAATTCCTGCCTGGCTGCTGGTAGCTTCTGAGTTTCAGTTGCCGCTTGAAACAGTTGCTGAAGGTGCAGCCACTGTCTTGCAACAACAACAAAAAACCCCAACTTATTTTTAATGTCTTGGATTTATTGCTAAGAGTTTCCTGTTATTCAGTGTATGATGCTTGCTTGACTTCATATAGAACTTCATTAAAATGCTGGGTTTGTAACCTGAGATCAACTTGCGAGTCTCCCAGCCCTGACTCTGTCGGCTCACATCCCTCCAGCCTTGATGAAGCACGTGGAGATGGGGATGCTTGCCCGCATAGCAGAGATCTCTCCAGGTCTCAGGAGATCCCGCCAGTGTGCCTTTCCTCATTCACCTCTCATGAACATTTAACTTTACAGAAGTACAGTGACGTCCTAGACTTCTCCCCTAGTTTATAGTAATTGCTCAACAACATTAGCTTACTTTTTATTTAAGAATAAAATATTTCCTTCATGAGAGTTCAGATATTTTGTAGCTCCTCTGAGTGCATCCAGAGGTAGCTGCCCAGGACTGTATCTGGAGATGGAAGCGGTCACATGACTGACAACAATGTATCTCCCTTTTGAGTGCCCGACATGGCTTCCAACTCTGGATTCAGAAGTTCTTAACATCTTCAGTCACTTTCAAGCCTCGTGTGTTCGGCAAGGACTTTCTCTTCCACAGAAGGCATGGAGTTGACTTGATTCGGGGAAGTATGTCTAACATGAACACTGGAACATAGTGCTAACATTGTGGTTAGCATGGAATTCAGTTTTTCACTTCCAACGTCTTTGCATTTGGATGTCTCTCTATGAAAATGTATTTTGCTTTTCTTATCTGTTCACTCAGGGTCACCTTCAGTGATTGGTTCTTGTTGCTGTTTTAATAATAATAATAAAATCTTAGCACCCAGAAGATAATTTTATAAAACATTGGGGCTAAAAGTAATAGTAATGTCATTTGGGGGTAAGAGAAATCAATCAGTGGGTAACAGTATGTCCTATTTACATCTTGTCAACTTGATACAAGCTGGGAAGAGGGAGCCTCTACTGAAGAATTGCCTCTACCAGATTAGCCTGTGGCTGTGTCTGAGGTTGTCTTGGATGATGACTGGTGAGCGAGTGGACCCAGCCCACTGTGGGTGGTACTGGAGGTGGTTCTGGACCCTGTAAGAAAGAGCTAGTCAGCAGCCTCCACCTGTGGGTTCCTCCTCCAGTTCCTGCCCTGGCTCTCAGCCATGGACGGTGACTGGAAGAATCAGGTGAAACCAACCCTTTCTTCTCCAAGTCGTTTTTGGTCAGAGTGTTTTATCCTAAGAGGATGAAACTAGAATAGAGTGCTGTGTGCAATCGTGGGGATCTACCTGAGCTGGGATCTCAGCTGCTGGAAAAAGCCAGGCATGGCTGCAAATGCCTGTGACCCATGGCTGTAGAGGGTGGAGACAGGAAGATCACTAATCCTTGCTGACTTAGAGTCTAGCTCCTGGTTCAGTGAAGACCCCATCTCAAGGAAGTGAGGTAGACACCAAGGTCTTCCCCTGGCCTCCACATGCCCTTATCTGCACATATGCTCATATTCCATACATGTCGACTACATGCACAGACATACAAAAGGGAGTGTCTGGAATTCACGGCTCTGAGGAGTTGGAATATGGTAGACACTGACCATGGGGTCTCTGTAGCCAAACTGAGTGCCACAGATAGGTTGCAGCTTCCATGATGTGTTCTGGATGGAGCAAAGCAAATTAGTTAATTGCTTACATGGCTTGGGGCACATGCTTGAATTCACCCTTTTATAAGTGAGCCTAACAAAGTAACTGGCAGATGAGTCCGTTGAAGTGTCCCGGAAATATAACTCATTCTCAGCTTGACGACGGGCTTCTTTTATTGTACCAGGTTTTCCTGAGGCAGGTTTTTCCAGTGGATTCAGAAGGTCTCTGACCTATTTCTGCTTAGCTACCATGAGAGTCGCCTGTGGGAGCTCCTGTGGGGGTGCCCCACCCATCTCTTCTGAATCTGCAGAGGATGCCCTTAGTCTGTGCCCAAGTGCTGGTGAGCCAACAGCTCATTGATGACCTCCAGTTTCTAAGGCGGAACTGATCAGTAGCTCCCAGTCTCTGCCTCTAGCTTCTTTGCCTCTGAGGAACATTCTGAAGGTCCGGGTGCTGGTGGGCTTCTGTTGCCCCTGCAGCTACCCACTCAACACTCCTTTCTTGTCTTCCCTCTGTCTCCTCTGGTCAGTCCCTTGCGGCTCCTCCTGACATCAGCTTGCACATAGGTGACTTGCTGCTGAACTCCTGTCTCTTGTCTGGTTCTAGAAAACCAGGTAAAGATGGCATTCTTTGCTCTTTCTTTAGGCAGTACTGAGCTGTGAACATATGTCAGGAGTCAGCATTCCCAAGGACTGAAGTTAGACAGTCAAGAATATTTTATGTGTATGTATGTGTGCATGAGTACTTATGCACCATGTCTGAAGGGACCTTGGAGGCTAGAACAGGATGTTGGATCCCCTGGAACTGGACTCACCAACAGATGTGAACCACTAAGTTGGTGCTGGGATGCTGTAGGAATTCCTGCCACCAGTAGCCTTTAAATTGCCCATGGGCGTGGCCTCTTATACTATTTATGCCTATGTAAAGTGCACATCCAGCCTCTTTTCTGGCTGCGGGATTTGGTTGCTGTTCCCTGTTCCAGGAGAGGATTGTGATCTGTGAGTCTAATCCTAAATAAATAACCCTCTTTTATACTCAGTTCTGAGCTAGTGTAGAATTTCTTTTAAGCATCCTTCTTCATATGGCACCCCACATGGATCTGAACTCCACACCTACTGGGTGGATCGGTTTAAAGACCTGAATGGTCCACAGCCATGAGTCCTCTAGATTAATCAGTGCTCTTAAACACTGAGCCATCTCTCCAGCACCCCTAAACATTTCGGATGAGCTGTATGAGAGCCCCATGAGAGGATAGTGATGGAGAGTGGCCCCTCTGTTGTTCCTTTGAGAAGGGTCTAGCCACAATGCTTGGAGATGTCAAAACTGGGGAGTTCAGTGTCCAGGAAGTACCAGCACTATGCAGAGCCGGCCTTCTTCTGAGCATGTGGCCATCATACAAGTGTTGAGTCCTGCCCTCACCCTGTGCAGCACTGTGTCTCCAAAGGGACAAGGGCCACACCCAAGAAACAGTTCCCAAGGACTCTGCTTTTGGATGAGGTGGTTCCAGAGCCTGCCAGGCTGCTGTGGAGATGAGGGAATGACTGTGGGGTTCTCACCCTTGAAGGAAAGGGAAGAACAGAGAGCTGAGATGGGAACCTCTCAAGACCTCACCTGCTGATTCGATTTGACAAACAATAAGTGGCTGTGTGCAGACCTAGATGCTGTCACCTGTCCACTCTGGTAACTTGGAGGCTCCAGGCTGATCTACTTGCACTTGACTTTCGAAGCAACTGGAATACCTTTTCTAAGCTGTTGGAAGTCTTTCTTTTTTCTTTCTGTAAACCCTTGGCTGTGGCTAAAGTTGTTAGATCTATACTCCTATGTGGAGTTGGGGTTTTGTGGGGGAACAGAGAGGTGTGTTTTTCTGTTGCTGCATTTGCCCATCCCTTGTGCCTAGGGTCATTTGATCGCTGGGCCTGTGCAGTTTTGTTTTCTAAAACAGACAGTGGTGTCTCTGAATGCACGCATCTTTAAAACAGAGGACAGCAGACCTTTTGAGTGGGCAGATGGAGGAATTTGATTTTTTCTGGGCACAAACTGGCAGCCAGTCTCCGAGCTGCCAGTCTCCAGCTGTGCAGGCAGAACCAGCTGCTTCCCGTTGTACAGATGAAGAAGTGGAGAGAGCGGGGCGAAATTCTTCACACAAACTCTTCAGCTTCTTCAGGGAAGTCGGCGGCGAGAAGGCCGAACCTCAGATTTCTCCAGCCTTGGCCTTCTTTGTGGATGTTTGGATTGCAGGACTTAGTGTGGTAAATCTCATCTGGGGTGGGCCAAGAGGAGGGGTAGAATGGAGAAGCACTAGGAAACAGAAAGTTATTATTTCCTTCAAAATGTGAAGCCCCATGCCAGTATCAAGCCCAGGGCAAAGGGGCCGAAGCTGTGGCTGTGTGTGTGTGTGTGTGTGTGTGTGTGTGAACCCCAACATCACCACTGCCTGTGATGAACAGCCGATCTCACCGTTGGGACCTCAGCGAGAAGAAATGATGTCCACTGTGTGGAAAGTCATGGGTGAGTGCCTTTTTATTGCTTTCTTTTGGTATGGAGTCTAAATTGCCAACGGAAAATTTTGAACCCATAGAAATTAGCGTCAGCATCCGGAGCCACCACCCCATCTGCAGCAGCTTCAGGTATAGCTGTCTTCGTTTGTATGATATTGTCACCAAAGCTTTGCTGCTCAGAGGCAGAACCTGGTTGAGGCTGCCTCGGTTCAAGTTCCACACCTACAAACCACTGGGTCTTGAACCTGTTTTCTGACGATCTGCCTTCCTCCAATAGGTGACAGCATGAAGGAGCGAACACGCTCCTAGCTCTCTGCCCCAGCCTGGCTTATGGCTGCTTTATAAAGGTTAGCTCAGCTCAGGGGCTCTTCATCTGCCTCTTCAGAAATTCCGCAAACTCGGTTTCCTTCTGCCTGCCTACTCCTTCCTTGGCCAGCATTCGACACACACTGGTCTAGCCTCTGCATAAACAGACTTTGGGATTTCCCAACCCCATTCTGTCTTAAAGTCATACATTGATTTTCATCTCCTTCAATTGAGCCCACCTGTACCAGGACGCTGGGTGTGGCCTTGCCTCACTTTTTGATCTGCCCACTAGGTGGCGATAGAACTTCATCCAGGGGTTCTTAGCCACAGGCTTAGGTGAGTTTAAAGAAAAAAGGAGACAGGAAGAGGGGAGAAAAAATAAAAACCATGGCCAAGGCCGCCCATACATCTAGGGTGCGTGGGTGCATCCACGAGTACTTCTTAAGCGTTGCTTGTCACAGATTGCCAGAGTTAGACCCCAGGATGGCTTCCTCAAATGAAATCAGGACAGGAAAAGCTACGGAGACCTGGCCTAAGCATGGGGCGTGGCAGAGGGAGTGGCTGGGGCAGCTTGATGTCCACGGGAAGCTGAAGGCTCCTGTGGCTGCGGGACGTCTGCTGTCTCGGAACCCTTAGGAATGAATGCCTGCAAGGGCTGCGAAAGGTGAGGGGTAGTGCGGGTCTTTTCTCCCCAGCTCTCCATTCATCGGTGCCAGAGGACTCCAAGTCCTATCACTGAGATCAGGCTCCTTCTTGCTACCCACTCTGGCCTATCTTTATATTGTCCGAAAGTAGGGTGCAAATAATTCCCGAAGTCCAAAGAGCCTTGCAAGTACCTCCTGGCCACCTGGAAACGCCCCTTTGTTGCCCAAACCATCGAGGGAACTGGACTCAGCTCAGGCTTTGCCCGCTGAAACTGACTTTCTCCGGATGAGACTCCCATTTTAATCTCTTTTATTCGTTCACAGTATGTTTTACATGAGCGCAAACGAGCAAGCTGGGAAGGGGTTGAAGGGAGGATGTAAGTTTGGATACGATCTGTATGAAAATGGGGGTCCGCTGAGGAGGATAGAGGAAAGGGAACCGGGGCTGGAGACTAGTGTAAAGCGATCCACAGTTTTATTCTTGTTTGTCCCTTTCTGGGTCCTTTCCACTGAAGGAAGGGGGCCTCTGGAGCCATTAAGACTATGGGCGTCCGGTCCACTAGAAGGCACAGGCGTCCTTCCTCTTAGCCTGGAGTTGGAGCAGACTTGGGGAAGTGTGTGAGGTTTGGGGAATAGCTTTAGGGATCTCTAAACACCCAGCCAAGGGACTATTTTCTCGCATCCCCTTAAGCCCCTTAACAGTTAAGACTTAACCCTTTTCCTGCTCAAGTGTGCCTGTTGTTTCCTGGGGCATCTTGTGCCCAGAACTGATCCCATCTTTACCAGTGTGAACTCTGGGGACCCTGGCTTTTCCCGGGGCTTTGGATTGCTGAGACCTTAGGGACTCAGTCAGCCCTCACAGGCATGCGCTGGCTTTCCCAGGAGCCTGCTCCTTCTCCAGATGACCAGCTTCCCGGACACGATAAGGCATCTTTAGCATGTACTTTTAAAACGATTTTTGAAATTAGATTTTATTTAGTGTTGGGGAGGGGCAGAGGGGCATGGAGAGCAGAAGACAAGTTCTCTCCTTCCAGGTGGGTCCCAGGGATGGAACTCAGGTCGCAGGCTTGGCAGCAAGCGACTTCACCAGCAGAGCCATGGTGTCAGAGACAGCATGTGTTCGTTCTTCTTCAGTGCTCCAGGCCTGTCTTGAGCCATCACTCCAAGGTCAGGCACTGCTACTGTGCCCGGGTGTTCTGGAACCGGATAATGATGGTTCTCCCCAGCTTCCTGAACCCCCTCCTTCCCTTCTGCCAAGCTGTTCTAGGCCAGGGAACTAGACTCTTAGCCTATCGAAGCATGGCCTTCATTTGTCCTCTGCCAAGCTTTATGTTTGTTTGTTTTGTTTTGTTTTTGACTTGCAACACTGCTTGGCCAATAGCTTAGGCGTCTTTTTCAGCTAACTCTTATATTTTAAATGAACCCATTTAAGTTACTCTGCTAAGCTTTTTTGAAGAGCCAGGGCCACCAGCCACCAGCAGCCATGAGTCCCTGTTGGGAGGCTGTTCAGCCACAGCCTTACTGGCCTTTCTGCTGGGTCCTTGGAAGCATTGACAGTGGCAGGACTGGGTGTCATACGCTGTAGGGAACAGAGCTGGTGGGACTCCTGAGAGCTGACTCCACACAGGCTGTCCTGTACTCAGGAATGCACGGTGATCCTGTATGGGATGTCAGCTTCGCTAACGTGTCCCTGGGCCTGCTGGCACATCTGCTCACCACGCCACACCTGCCGGGCTGGATTTTTCTCCTCAGCAGATGACACATTGTCTCCTGCAGTCAGGCACCCTGCTTCCACCATAACCCTCGCTCCTTAACAACCCCTCACTGGGTTAGCCAGGTAGTGGGTTTGCCTAGAGTGCTAATGTCCTTATTTTATCATGGCGTTAGGGGCTGGTTACCACTACAAGAACCTTAGTGTTGAAACTCGCCCAGGACCTGTGCAGAGTCATCGTGGAACTCCAGGGAGTAAGGACCAAGTAGAGAGGGAAGGCTAAAGGGTTGACATGCTGGCATCTCTGAAGCTGAGGGCCACTGGGGCTACCTAGGGAGCTGCTTTGTGTGTGGGGACCTGGGCAGTCCCCACCAGTGCAGGTCTCCTCTCTTCCTGAGGAACAGCCACAGAAGGCTACGCTTGGAGCCAGCAGGCAGGAGGCCATCCGTCTGTTTGATTTATGAGAGGCAAGACTCAGAGAGGTTAAGATTCTTGCTTGGAGCCACATAGCAAAGAAGAGATAGAAACAGACTCTTTTAAAAACCATAGCTTGCAGCATACTGCCTGCAAATGGTACCTTAAGGTTAGAAGTACAGCCTACATTTTTCTAGTCAGTCAAACACTATTGCTGGACACAACGCAGGCTAGAGGCTGAGGAGAGAACTCAGGGGGATGTCCAGGCCATGTGACAAAGCCATGTGGAGAGTCAGGTGACCCAAAGGAGAGGCCTGTGTCTAGGGCAGGAAGTCAACAAATAGTAAGCCATGACCATGATGGCAAATGTATTAGCCACTTGCCTGGGAAGCAGCACTCCTCGCTTCTGAGACAGAGACTCAGAGAGAGTTGGAGTGTTCTGAAAAAAAAAAAAAACAAAAAAACACCAAACCAAACCAAACCAAAATAACAACAACAACAACCCCCCAAAACGAAAAACCTTCCTGTTCACCATGGGACATTCCAAACACTCATCTAAGTGGTGGTAGGAGCAGCGTCATGTTGCAGTCATGGGCTCCAACTATTGCCAATCCAGAGCCAACTTCCTCCCAGCCATGCCCCCTCTCTCTTCTACCCCTGGACTGTTTCCAAGAAAATCTCTCCCATCCTATCTCTTCATCCATAAATATCTCAGCATTCAGCTGAGGATAATGAGGCCCTGTAAGAAAAAAAAATCAGAATCCAGTGATCTCCCAGAAAGCACCAGCATTAATTCCAGCCACTGTCCGATTACCTTCTCCCCCTCCTCTCCTTCTTCTTAAGATTTATTTATTTTTATGCGGTATATTACATTGATGCACATCTGTGTGAAGGTGCCAGATCCCCTCAGTTGTAAACTGCCATGTGGGTGCTGGGTATCAAGCCCAGGTCCTCTGGAAGAGCAGCAGGGCTCTTAATTGCTGAGTCATCTCTCCATCCCTCTTCCTCTTGTCCAATTTAGGATCTGGACAAGAGTCACACGAAGGGAAGTCTTAGAGTTTCTTCTGACCTCTGTTTCTTTCTCCCTCTTTATTCCTCTTGTAATCATTTGTGTAGGAAACCTGGTTGAATCTTGGGCGGCTTCCCATACCTAGTGCTTGCTTTCTGTGGCCTGGGGTCCTGTCTAGCAAGCTCCCAGGGCCCTGTGTTTCTTGGCGTGTGCTGGCGTGTGCGACTCTGGAGCCTTGTACGATTCAGGCTTGAGGTTTTGAGTGTGGCATCTGGAAAACACAAGGTCAAAGGCAGCCTGCTGAGTGCCACGAGCATGCATGTGTGTGTACACATAGACTTGTGTCTGTGGGTGGTTCTCCCCACCTTTGGTTACTTCCAGAAGCCTTTGTTCTGGTGCCCACAGGCTCTTCTTCTAGGGTTTTTGTCAGGCAGGCAAAGAGTAAGTTAAATGTCTCCCTGAAGCCCTGGGAAACCTCAGGGTAAAGAAGGGTGGGCCTCAGTCATCAGGTAGAATCCTACACCGCCCCCATCAGGTAAAATGGGGGCATTGCATCCTCAAATTGCATTTGGATTTGACAAGCAGAGCAAAGGAGGTTAAGCTTAACCCCAATCACAAAAGAACTTGAAGATCAGAATGCAGAAGGAGGGAAGGCCAAGGAAGGGGCATGCTGGTTAATCTCCACTGTTGACTTCACTGGACTGAGAGCCACCCAGGAGGCATATTGTTATGGTGTTTCCAGAGAGGTTTAACTGAGAAAGGAAACCAACTCTGAATGTGGGGGTTACCTCGCCATGAGCCGTAACCCTAAAATAAGGAAAAAGAAAAAAAGAGCAAACTGAGGACTGACATCCATCTTTCTGGTCCTCCTTACGCAGGACACAATGTAACCAGCCACTTCATACCTTCCTCCAGTAATGGACCATAGTCCTCCAGGCTGGACCAGAGCAAATCCTTCCTTCATTAAGGTTTGGTCAGGTCACAGTTTGGGAGTGGAGAGAGAGAGAGAGACACAGACACAGACACAAACACAGACAGACAGACACACAGAGAGAATATTAGCCCCTAACTACCACACAACTACTATAGCCCAGCTGGTGGGTACCAGAGGGGAAAATGATGACCTATATATCACGTCCTGTTGACAAGACAGATGGCAACCAGGAGAAGCCACCTGCAGCTGGCTTTGCAGAAAATTTGGCCTCAGAGTGTGGGTAATTCATCTAGGGAGTCACTGAGCTGTGAGCTTGCTAAACTGTGTCTGCTGGAGGCCTGTGCTTGGCTGACATGGCAGTGTGACAGGCAACTGAGCCAGATGGTTCAGACAGTCGCTCCGGATCCGGGGTCTCCTTGTAGAGAACCACAGCAGCGCAGATGCCTGCGTCTGCAGGTTTGGGATGGCAGAACTCCTAGGAGCACTTTTCTAGCGCCAGAGGGGCGTGTCCTCAGTGGGTGGCATGGCCCGCATTCCAATGCCCACTTTGCTCTGTCCAAAAACGTTCTGAGGGGATCCTGGTGCTTCTGTCTGTCAGGGTGACATTGGTCTCCTTTAGGAATGGAGGTTGCTGATGTGGGAAGGGGTCGATGGTGTGGCATAGAGGATGCCAGAACTCTGGTTCCGGATGGATGCGACTCTTATTCTTGATGCCACTCCTGATTGGAATTCGGGGGCAGAAGGTGATGATAACTCAGATGTTCTAACCCTCAGTTACTTCTTTTGCCAAAAAGGGGGGTATGTACCTCACAGAATGGCTTCAAGAGTTACACGGGCTAGTGTAAAGAGAGGACACCTGGTACCTACTCGTGGAATAACTTCCTGACTGCAAGCAAGCATGCACAGTGAATCCTGCGTAAGCCTCTTCATACAGAAACTGGATGGTGGCGTGGCCCACAGCCAGCCCTTGCTATCTAGGAGGGGCTGTGGCACTTAGACTTTGGGACCTGTATTTTAAACCCGCTTTTCCTACTCCTGGAAAGCGCCTCCTTTTACTCCCCTCAGACCAGACTTCACGAGTCCCAGCTGCTTGCCATCGTGGACGCCGGCCCTTCCACACAGAATTGTATTAGAGGTTTCCATTTCCTGAATCCTTGCCTGTTTCTAATTACTGTACCTACCCATAATTAGATGAATGTGAACTGAAAGAATGGGAGCCACCTGGCCTCGCTGGGTTGGCGTGGAAACTTTCAACCTCGTTAACAAACATTTTGGTGATGAACTTTTGACCACAGATCCATCTCCCCCACCTCCCAAGCATCCTTTGCTCAAAGACAGTGTGTGTCCGGTGGAGAGGGTGGCACTTGGGTCCTCCATCAAGACTGAAGATGTTTCTCCGTGCCGCATCCGCAAAGCGAGAGGTTTAGACCTCAGGACTTCTGGGATTCTTTGACGACTTCAGTGGACTTGAATGCTTGTAGAAAAAAATTTAAATGGATCAGATCTAGAGTTTGCTGCCAAGCAGAGTGGCAGGCTTTCCATGCCCTTAGGTTTTGAAGGTTGTTTCTGTGAGGCTGACTGTGAGCACGTGGAAGGCTCTGTGGCCCTTCAGGAAGGAGAGTGAGTGTCAGGCAGTTGCCTGGGTTGGTAGTTTGCATGAAAGTGAATTTCCATTAGGGCCTCACCAAGTCTTTTAAAGATGTCCTGAGTCTGGTTCTCTGGAGAGCTTTCCAGCATTTGATGTTTAGGTTATACTTGGACCGATTGCAAGGGAATTCTGGGAAGTAGGGGGAGGCAACAGTGTGTTGTAAAGATCACCCATGTGATCCAGTGTGAGGGTGACGTGGATGATCAGCTATAGAAGAACATGTCCCAAATGTCCCAGGGTGCAGGTATAGCCAGAGGTCCTGGGAAGGTGTGTGCTGACTCAGCTTGAATTGGCAATCCATTCAATAACAGTCTCATCCCAAACAGTGACTTTCAAGTTTTTTAAACTTTGGTTTATTGATGAATATCATATGCTAAATAAATCATAGGAGCACTAGGTAGTGTTTTTAGAACATTCATGTTTCAGTGATTCTAAGAACTCCATCATCTAGCAAGTGGCTTCTGTAATTTTGTATAATGTATAGTGATTCATACACATCCCAGGGTAGAGGGCTAACAGAAAGGGGAAGGAAGATGGGCGCATAGCATTGAGCTTTTGGGCAGTGGTCATGATCATTTCCATGGTGACAGCCAATTTGCAGCATCAGCAGCTGAGGGTTGGACATGCTCAGCATCCTCATTTGTTCTTAGAGTTAAAACTTCATTTTCCTATGATCTGATCTCCAGTCTAGGGTGCAAGGCTAATCTAGATCTTCCCTGGGACTATTCACAGGACTATATTTTGCCCTTTCCAATTCATCTTTTTGTTATTGTTTAGAAAAACAAGTGCCTGCTTAAGTAGGGTCTTAGACAGACCTGCTCTGATTGGTAGAACTTTAATGGTATTTTTGCTTCTTTCTTTCTGAAACCCCAAGCATATGGGCATAGTCTATCTGCTATCTTATATCAACTGCACCATTAATGGCTCCCTCTAGTCACTGATGAGACTTTCAGCTGCTACTGATATCAAGGGTGATATCAACAGGTGTTATGGTTTTATATTGGTAAGTTCTCAGAAGACAGGTTTTCATTTCAGTATGGGGGGGGGAAGCACACCTTAGAACTTTAGGCATCAAAAAGCCACGAGATCATGAGCCAACAGGGAAAATCAAATCAACAACACTGTGAGGTCCCACTTCATTTACACTGAGGTAGTCAACAACAAAAAAATAGATAATCGCCAGTGTTGAGGGATGGGGAGAAAATACAAACCCCACATATTTCTTGGAGGAATTAAAAAGAGTTCAGTGTTTTGGGAAACAGTCTTGTAGGTCCTCAGAAGGTTAAATAATAGCAGGGTGCTGGCATGAGAACAGACAAGGAAACGGATGGAGGAGAAGAGCCTAGCACGGAATTCACGCTTTACGATCAGTTGGCCTTGATGGATATCAAGAACATGTGTGGAGAAAAGACAGCCTCACCAACAAGTAGTGCTGGGAAAACCGAGTCAAAGGCAAGCCATTGGGTGAGGAAAAATATCCACAAGCTGTGTAATAGATACAGGGTTTAATATTCAAGCAAACAGAAGCTACATTAAAAGCCTGGGCACAGGGCTGGCTTATCTCCCAGCCAGTCAGGCCAAGGTATACAGGCAGGACATACTTACAGACGAATGTTCATGGTAATATTATTCATCATAGCCTGTAAGAGGAAATAACTCACAACTCCACCAACCAGGAATCAATCAACAAAATGTGCTCTATCCATGCAATAGAATAACAGCTAGCCATTACAAGAAAGTATTGATAAACTCAATAACGTGGGTAAACGTTAAATGTATTACTCTCTGTAATTGCAAAACCTAGTGAAAAAGATGAATAAAAGGTAGGGTTGTCTCTATAGGAAGCATTCAGTGTGGGAAAATGTGGACATACACATATAGATCAGCTGTGGATATAGCTGATGTCTACGGACAAGGAAGAAAGGTTGCAACTGTGCTGTATACGGGGTTTCTTTTTAGCCATAACAAAATGGTCCTGAAATTATAGTGATTATAGTTATAGTTGTATAATTTAGATAAATATTAAAAATAATTAAGATTTGTTCTTTAAAATGGGCAAATTGAGTAGCATATAGATTATATCTGATAAACAAGTTATTACATCTGTTTATGAATTGTATCTGATAAAACAAATGTGGAAGCCGGGGAGGGTATCCCATGAATCCCAGCATTGGATAGGCAGAGGAACGAGACTCTCCATGAGTACAGTGTTATCCTGGTCTACATAGTGAGTTCCAGGCCATCCAGAGCTACACAGTGAGACCTCATGTAAAAACAAGTAAGTGTATGTGTGTGTGTGTGTGTGTGTGTGTGTGGTGTGTGTGTGTGTAGGGGTGGGGGAGTAAAAGAGATAGTGACAGAGACACTATGAGTAAGTAGGTAGATAGGTGGATGGATGGATGGATGGATGGATGGATGATAGATAGATAGACAGATGATTGATAGATGAATTGCTACCTGACTCGGGATGAGAATGTTCAGTGTTCACTGTTGAGTCTGTATAAAGTTACAGTGTAAACAGCAACCATAAAAATATGTCGGCGACGTTAAATGAATCTGCCAGAGTCCGAATAAAAGGATAACGAAGATTTACTAGGGAACATTTTTTTTTATTTTTTGGTTTTTTTGAGACAGGGTTTCTCTGCAGCTTTTTTTAGAGCCTGTCCTGGAGCTAGCTCTTGTAGACCAGGCTGGCCTCGAACTCACAGAGATCCGCCTGCCTCTGCCTCCCGAGTGCTGGGATTAAAGGCGTGCGCCACCACCACCCGGCTTTTTATTTATTTATTTATTTATTTATTGGACTAGGGAACATTTAAGAAGAACAAGATAGAGAGCCTCCTCAGTCTTCCGTTCTGCCCTGGAGTCTATGGCTGCAGTGATCTGATCTCTGACCACCACACAAAAGAGCGAGAGAGCCCCCTCCTCTTCCTTATAAGGGAATACACAGAAGCCACACCCTATTGCCTGTACCCCATGGTATTGTTGGAATGAATCTTCACAACACAAACACTCAGTGTTCTGTGAATTGTGATGCTCCCCAAGATTCATTCGTTCCGATCATGTGTTAGAGCTCTGCTTTCTTTAACTGACTTCTAAAATTTTTTGTTTTGGGCCAGAAAAATATAATGATCTCAATGTCAATGACAAATATGCAATCTTGCCTTTGACCACACTGTTCTAGGAGTCCAGGCATGTGGTGGAAATGGGAGGTGATATCTGATTTCCAGGTTCTAGTGAAGTAACTCAAAGTCCAAATAAGAAAAGTAGCAATGGGCACTCTTTTTTTTTTTTTTTTTTTTTTTGGTTTTTCGAGACAGGGTTTCTCTGTGGCTTTGGAGCCTGTCCTGGAACTAGCTCTTGTAGACCAGGCTGGTCTCGAACTCACAGAGATCCGCCTGCCTCTGCCTCCCGAGTGCTGGGATTAAAGGTGTGCGCCACCACAGCCCGGCAACAATGGGCACTCTTAATGGAATAAGGACACCCGTTTGCTTAAGAATTGAAACGGATATCACTCATAATCACCTGTAAGAGCAATTCAAAGGGCCTTGAGCATTTCTGGTCCTGTCTTGTGTGAAGCCAATGCTAATTTCTTTCTTTTGGGGGGAAATGTGAATGTCTACCTCTCCCTCTGAAGTCCCTATGACAACTCCAAGTTCACTTCCACAGAGCACTTGCTGGGATTACTTACACAGTGAAGAGATTGGTGACAGAAACCTGAGTGAGCCCAAAGCAGCCACACTGGAAACTTTACCCAGTATGGACTTCAGCTTTTCCACAGCCACACAGGTGGGGTGGGCATTCTCTCCTTTGGCCTTTCCAGCCTGGACTGTGGCACCTTCTGAGATGCTGAGACTATGTATGTGGGATTTCATAGAAAATGGTGGGGGAGAAACGGACATGAGGATCCAATGACTCACTCATGATATGAGTCCACATTATGCCCACAAGCCAACAATCATGACAGACTAAAATTTACACAGCTGATTTCATGAAGGTGGTGGTGGCCTGGCTCAGTCTATAGCTGGTATTTTGTGGGAGCTTCCTTTGCATGGGCTGTGTTTGCCTTGAATTCTTCAGAGGTTGGTGCAGAGACACCCAGGAAGTTTCCTTGAAACAGAGTCAGAATTTGTGCCCTTAGAAGATGATAAACTGGCTCTAAACAACCCAGTGGTAGGAACCAGGCCCCAGCATCTCACATCCCTAAGATTCAGCATGGCGCCTGACATGCAATGGGTGTTGCATGAGCTTTTACTGAATGTCAGGTGCCAACTAGAATGTTGAGGCTACACAAGTAGGCATGGGCAGACTAGGAAGGCAAATGATGTTTAAACAATCTCACGTGTGATTATAAATACAGAACACCATGACCAAAACATATGCATGAGTGAGCAGAGTTACCAAAGACTAAATGACCACAGGAAACCCCCATGACCTTTACTTCCGGCTCACTTGGGTTCCTATTTGGAGATATTATAGTGCAGAATTAGATCATCATGTCACTCCTTCAGCAAGTCATGAACAATGAGGTAAAATTATTTATCCTAACTAGCCTCTTTGTTGAAGGACCAAAGGGCAAAGGGACAGGGCTTCCTCTGGGGCCATCTTGCAGGTAGAATGCCATCACCCACTGGGTGAGCAAGCTGTGGCCAGGAGAAGGGACTCCTAGCTGCTCCCTTGGGGGTGATTCTGGGAATGTGCACCTCACTTAGTTCATGGGGCTTCAAGGTTTCCCACCCAGGGCCACAGCACTGGTACCCACCATGGGCATACCAGGAAGCTAGGGTACCATTGTCCACAGCTTCCTCCTGCACTGTGTTTGATGTGTGCTGCTCCCTCAGCCACAGTGGATATGGCTCCATGCTTAGCCCATGCGCCATGGGAACCTGACAGTCCATGAAGTCAAAGATGATCTCATGGCCTCCCCCTCCCCCCACCCTTGCTTCCCCTTCTGTTTGCTTTTCCCAGAATCTGGCATCACTGAGACTGCTCCCTGCCATGCCACCATCCCCCTCTTCAGGTCAGTCAGTCACAATCTGTAGAGTTCATTGGCTTTGTCCTTTCCGTCCCTCCATCAGAGTGGTAAGAAAGAGGTTTTATCCTGTATGAGTGCAGCAGCCTGGTCTTTTGGTTTCTATCTCCCAGCCCTCCAGTCCATCTTCCATCCCTGCCACCAGATCATTCTATTTTTTTGTTGTATGTGTGTGCACATGCGCGTCCACCCCCCCCCCAACACACATACCCTCCTCCACGACACCCAGAAATTTCACATTAGTTCTGGTGATCAAGAATGTTATAAAATCAAGCACTTTACCGACTGAGCTGTTGCTCCAGCACACCAGATAATTCTACAACGTTAAGCAGGCTCTCCACTTCCCAGTTCTGTGGACATCTGTAGCACATGGCTCCAGCCCTCCTCCAGAAGACCCCTGGGATGGCTAGGATGCTTACTGCCCATCTCATGCACAGCATTCTATTGGACTTGGTTCTAGGGTCAACTCCTCTCTGAAGCATGTGCTGCTTTCTTTGTCCAGTCTCCACTCAAGATGAAGCTCCTTACTTCCCCTCTGTAAATCTCTACTGCATCAAGGCCAAAAGCAGAGGGTTCATGCAGATACCCCCCCCTCCCCCCCCCACAGCTCTCTTTGGCATGTATTCTTTGTGTGGTCCCTGGTGCCTACTGAGCATTCCAGGCCCCTGTTTCTCTCTTTAAAGCGTGGAAGTCACAGTGCTTTGTTCACAGGCTCACTCAGAATTAAACCAAGTGGTTTGTGTGAACTACCTGGGACATGGGCACCATAGCCAGTACACACAGTGCTTTAAACCTGCAGGATGTTCTGACCAACTTTTCACATTAGGGTGAAACATAAATCATTATGTTTATGTAACTACACCTGGACTAATCAAGCTTGATGAGGACAAGTTGATCTTATCTTTTTACCCTTCAGTTTCTAGAACGGAGGCGGAGAAAGAGCAGACTTATAATGGTCCACGGTTCACCATTGTGTCTCAGTGAATCTTTAAGATGGATGAAGCAACTGCCACTGGATGCTATGCTTGGGAGTGACTGGGGAGTGATCTGAGCCTCCGTGCAAAGAACACTGGAAACGTGGGGTCCTGGGCACACCTGCAGAGGAAAGTGGAATCGTGGGGTGCTGGGCACACCTGCAGAGGGGACAGTAAGCATGGGGTCCTGGGCACACCTGCAGAGGGGGCAGGAAGCATGGGGTCCTGGGTATACCTAAGTTCACAGTTCTTTTGGATGATATGTTGGAAGGGATCTTGATTTTACTTATTTTTTGCAAAAATATCTCAAATGATGATAGTATAAAATTTAAAAAGCCAAATCTTTAAAAAATTGAAACACATATTCAAGAAATACATATATTATATAGAGAGCACACAGGCTCTTGTCTTGTTTTAAGCCTCAGTGTGATTGTGTGCACCTATATCCTCAGTGCTTGGGAAAATGAGTCAGGAGGATTGCAATATTTAGGAGACTCTGGGCTGCCTAACAAGATCTGATCTCAAATAAAAAAGGAAGTGTTGCCATTTAATGTGCTGTTGGTTAGCGCACTTGTTGGTGGCCTTAGCAGTGACTTTCCTGTGTAGAGGGTTGGCCTGCTGGAAGGGAGCTCTTACTTCCCTCACTCAGCAGGAAGTGAAACATGAACAGTATGACCCTGCAGAGGCTTCATTGTCAATGGAGCTGCAAATTTAGCTAGAGGAAGACAAATACTTCCTTATCTGGAAATGACAATGTCTTTCTTTTGTAACTGTCACCTGCACCTGTCTTGAGTTTGGAGGAGTAGTGTTAAGAGCCAGTGCAAGCCTTGTAGAGCGACCACATTAGATGGAGTTTTCCTGACTTATTTCTGAAGTCATAGTTTAGCTGTAGAAATTCACTGTGTTTTGCCTAGCACTTACCATCAATTGAGTGACTGGTTAAAAACAATGAGGGAGAGAGAGAGAGAGAGAGAGGAGAGAGAGAGAGAGAGAGAGAGAGAGAGAGAGATCTTTATGTAGCATTTGCTAATTTTTTAGTTTATCAGGAGAAAAATTCTCTTATTTAGCTTATTTAGCTTATTTATCACCCTAGTGGGGAAGTGACCCTTCCTAAGTCTCCGGTGTAGCCACATAAATGACACTTCACTGGAGTGCTTTAGCTAACAAATGACTACAGAACATAGGATTAAGAAAGGGTTTCTTTGTGTAAATGTACTACCTTTTCTTTATCCATTCTTCGGTTGAGGGGCATTTAGGTTGTTTACAGGTTCTGGTTATGATAAAGCTGCTATGAACATAGTTGAGCACATGTCCTTATGGCATGGTTGAGCATCCTTTGGATATATACCCAAAAGTGGTATTACTGGGTCTTGAGGAAGGTTGTTTCCTAATTTTCTGAGAAATTGCTGCACTGACATCCAAAGGGGTTGTACCAGCTTGCATTCCCACTAGCAATGCTGGAGTGTTCCCTTTACCCCATAACCTCTCCAGCATAAGGTGTCATCAGTGTTTTTGATTTTGGTCATCCTTACAGGTGCAAGATGGAATCTCAGAGGTGTTTTCATTTGCATTTCTCTGATGACAGAAGATGTTGATCATTTCCTTAAGTGTCTTTCAGCCATTTTAGATTCCTCTGTTGAGAGTTTTCTGTTTAAGTCTGTACTCCATTTTTTATTGGGTTATTTGTCCTTTTGATGATCAATTTCTTGAGTTCTTTGTATATTTAAAAATAATGACATCTTACAATTTGCAGGCAAATGGATGGAGCTAAAAAACATATTGAGTGAGGTAACCCAGACCCAGAAAGACAATTATCATATGTACTCACTCATAAGTGTTTTTTAAAACATAAAGCAAAGTAAACCATTAAAAAAAGAAAGGGTTCCTGGGGGCTGGGGAGATGGCTCAGTGGTTAAGAGCACTGGCTGCTTTTCCAAAGACTCTGAGTTCAATTCCTAGCAACCACATGGTGGCTCACAACCATCTGTAATGAGATCTGGATCCATCTTTTGGCCTGCAGGTGTACATTCAGGCAGAACATTGTATACAAAATAAATAAATAACTCTTACCAAGCGGGAGGGGGGGTGGTTTCCTGTTGCTTGGATTTCACGAAGAATTTGAATTTAAAAAGTCCCAATTTTCTAATACCTTTGTTGTCTAACTTTGCCCTGTTTTTCTTTGACTTAGTTATCTGCTGTTGCAGAATCATGGGATGCTAGCTCTGTGTCCTTTCCCAAATGGACACTTCTAGAAAGATTTCGGGTACTTTGGTCTTCTATGTGCAAAGTTGAAGGCAGTTGGTCCTAACAGACTCCCTTTACCCTAGTAAGCCCACTGCATTCCTGTCATCTTCTTTGCCTCTTTCCTACTTTCTTTTTACAAACAAGACCAAAGAAATTATCGCTCATTGCTCATTCAATTTTGGTGGTGAGCTTTGACCAGGAGCTTCGGCTATGAAGCCTCTTGAGATGTCTTATTTCCCAGGTGTCTCTAATAAACTCTTCTCTGTTGTAGGTGGCAAACTGAAGCAAATGAATTCTCTGATGATGTATAAAGCCAGGCACCTGGAGCTAGTTTTGTTTTATTGAGTTATCCATGTGGCTTGGCATAATGAGTTGTGTTGAAATACTACTTTTCTGTTTGCCGTTATTAGTTTGAAATTTAGATCTTTTTTTTTTTTTATTGGTGGTGGTGCTAGGAATAGGTTTTAAATATGATGTGCAATTATCTTTCTGTCATGTTCATTTTGGTTTAATCGCCTCTTCTATATCATAATGGGCTAAGTCATCAGAAGACAATGTCCCTTTGCCTGAGAAAGCTAAGGTCTCTTCCATACCCTTATAATGTATTCATAATTCCTGGTAACATTGAAACCACCACTTCAGAAACATATCTATCTCTATTCCCCTTAAAACTACTTAACAGCGTAGAATTTTCTGCATACCCAGATAGAATTTGATTCAGTTCTTCCTTTGTTTTTATCTTGTTATTGTTTGCTTGTGCTATGCAATTTTGATTGCTGCTGCATTGCCATCCTTTAAATACATTCACTCTTTGCTCTCTGCAGATTCCCAAACTCGCAGGTTTGCATTTTCTAGAACTGTATATGTAGTTTTGCAAAGACAAGAAATACAATTGTGCCTATTATCCACATCTAGCTGATGGGCTAATGAGAGGCTGTGCATGAATAAAGACCCCCAACCAATCCAGCACTTGTTACTGATTCATTCTTCATCCACAGAAGGTTTTAGATTCATTTGTATAGCAATAAATTATTGATTTGAAATTTATTTTTAGATTTACTTATTTTATCTTGTATGTATGACAGTTTGCTTACATATATTTATGTGCCCTGGGAGGTCAGAAGAGGGTGTGAGATCCCCTAGAGCTGAGGTTACAGATTGCACTACATGGTTGTGACCCTACCAGGTGGGTGCTGGAAACTGACCTGAGGTCCTCTTCTAGAGTAACAAGTCCTCTTAATACTGAGCCGTCTCTCCAGCCCTCTAAATGATAGGGGTATATACTGGCGAGGCCTTTGAGCTATTTTTGGGAAGTATCATGATTCTTTAAAATGATAATTGGTGCTTGGATACATTTCCTTGCAATTTGTGGCCCAGGAGCTGAATATGTGTACTTAAAATTTTATCTTTTGTAGTTATTTATGTGTGTGCATGCACATGACTGGGCGCATGCGTGGAGATGAGGGTAACTATAGGACCTGCTTCCCTTCTTTGACCGTATGTGTTCCTGGCATCAAACTTGAGTAGCTGGGGTTGGCAGCCAGCACCGTTACCTCTGAGCCGTCTCAGCAGCCCTAGTGTGTGAGGTTTTAAGCTTCCAAGGGAAGGCTGTCCAGGGTTGGAGTCACCCGAGAAGAAGACTCCTTAACTGAGGAATTGCCTTCACCAGATTGGACCGTGGGCAGCCAGGGAGCATTTTCTTGATCAACCACTGATGTGGGAGGGCTCAGCCCATTGTGGGCAGTGCCAGCCCTGAGCAGGTCATCCTGGTTGTGTAAGAAAGTAAGCTGAGCAAGCCATGGAAAAGCAAGCCAGTAAGCAACATTCCTCCATTGGCTTCTGTGTCAGCTCCTGCCTCAGCTTCCTTCAATAATGATAATGAGCTATAACCTTTAAGGTGAAATAATCCCTTTAAGGTTCCCTTTGGTCAAGGTGTTTATTACAGCAACAGGAAGTAGTGGGCTAGGCTGCATTTAAAGTCCTCACCACCCACCTCCTAGTTTAAAGAAGGATTTAATGTTTGCTACTATGACAATGCTCAATCCCTTCAGCATACATTAAAGTAGTGATTCTCAACCTTCTTACTGCTACGACCCTTCAATGTGGTTCCTCGGGTTGTGGTGACCCCTAACCATAAAATTATTTTTGTTGCTGCTTTATAACTGTAATTTTGCTACTGTTATGCATTGTAATGTAAACACGTGTGTTTTCTTCTTCTCCTTCTTCTTCTCCTCCTTCTCCTTCTCCTCCTCCTCCTCCTCCTCCTCCTCCTCCTCCCCCCCCCTCCTCCTCCTCCTTCTTCTTCTTCTTCTTCTTCTTCTTCTTCTTCTTCTTCTTTTGCAGTTGAGACCCACAAGCTTACTGCTGCACTACACAGCAAGGCCTTTTCTGATGCTAATCTCATTTTTTTTTCGGTCTGTGTCTCAACATGTTGTGAGTACTGTGCTTCTTTATTTCTTCCAAGACTTTGTTTGTACTCTCCCATCCAAGGACTGATCAGGTGCACCTCTGCTTAGCTTTGAGACCAGACAAAAGCAAGCATGTTCAAGATGTTGTGACTGCAGACAGTGCCTTTGCTTGGAAGGCTCTTCTTCTCTCTCCTCTCCTAGTGAAATCCTATGGCTCACACCTGCTAGAGTCCATAAAATGCCATCTTCAGGCAGTGTTACATGCATGGGCAAAATGGTTTCTTGTGATTTCCCCTTCTCCCCAGAGAGCCTGATACTACCATATCTATTTTCTGGTTTGCTGGTAATGTCTGATCTTTAAGATTTCTCGATCAACCTGTTGCCAAACTTGTCTGATCATCAGAGGTTCAATTGGAGATGCTCCACAACCTTTTGTGGAGGTTTGAGGGTCAGGACTGGGATATGAAACCATTAGGGCTCCCTGGAGAGACCTAAGCGTTCCCTAGGGAGACACTGGCACTGCCTGGAAAAACCCTCTCCCCTCAACTAGCAACAGGAGAGGAGAAAGGGTGGCTAAAGGAAAGGAGGCCTTTGATCAAGGGGTGTGAACTTCATTTGGACAGCAAGAAGAAGCTAGAGAGACTAGTTGTACAGAGTGGTGGCCAATGTAGGGCTGGAGAGATGCCTTGGTGGTTAAGGAAGCACACTGCTCCTACAGAAGGCACAAGTTCAGTCTCCCAACTCATGTCACATGGCTCCCGAGGACGTGACACTCCAGATTCAGAAGATCCCACATTTGCTTCTGGACTCCACAGCTGCTACACTCAAGTGCACATTCACACAGACACACACACAATTTCTCTCTCTTTCTCTCTCTCTCTTTCTCTCTCTCTCTCTCTCTCTCTCTCTCTCTCTCTCTCTCTCTCACACACACACACACACACACACACACTTAAAAATAAACAAATCTTTACGAACCATGACCTATTATATATTTAACAGCTGCTAGACAGTTTTAAATGACTTCTGAACAAAAGAAGGATAAGTACCTGAAGTTATAGATTTGCTGATTAGTTGTCTTGTCATTATGTATTATAAAGACAAACTAAAACAACATATTGGGCCCCAAAAATGTATAGGATGCACATATGTATATAAATTATTTGTCAAAAAATCAAGATAAACAGGCTAGGGTTGAGCTGTATACTGGAGTCCTGGTTTGGTGTGAATGTATTAGGGGCTCCCTCAAGATCATTGTGGTGAAGGGGGGGCTGTGGAGAGGAGAAGGAGCAATGTGGGGTACGTGGGCAGCAGTTTGCAGAAGGGGGGCTGTGGAGAGGAGAAGGAGCAATGTGGGGTACATGGGCAGCAGTTTGCAGAAGGGGGGGGCTGTGGAGAGGAGAAGGAGCAATGCAGGGTACACGGGCAGCGGTTTGCAGAAGAGGGGGGCTGTGGAGAGAAGGAGCAATGTGGGGTACAAGGCAGCGGTTTGCAGAAGAGGGGGGCTGTGGAGAGGAGAACGATCAATGTGGGGTACATGGGCAGCGGTTTGCAGAAGAGGGGGACTGTGGAGAGGAGAAGGAGCAATGTGGGGTACACGGGCAGCGGTTTGCAGAAGTGGAGCAGCTCTCCTGGTTGATGCTGATACGGTCAAGAGTGATTTAGACCAGAGACAAGTCATGTAATGCAGAAAACTCAACTCCTTTATCCCCTAACCCATTTGAAAGTTTTGGCTGCCAGGTGGGGTTTAATCTCTCTCTTGCTCTCCTTTCTCCTCTACAAGACAACGTTTCTGGGCTGGGAGATGCTTCTCTTGCTAAACCACTTGCTGTGCAGGAACAAGGTATGGGTTTGGACTCCCAGCACCCACGGAAAAAGCTGTGTGAGGCCGTGCTGACCTGTAGTCTAGAATGAGGCCAGCCAGGCTGGCTGCAGGTTCGTCAGAGACTGCGTCTTAAAAATCAAGGAGCAGAGTGATGGCGGAAGATAATGGAAGTTGACCTCTTGCTTCTAGATGCTCAACACACACAGTACTTCCAATATTTTAATATTTTTATTTGGAAGAAAATAGAAGGGACATATGGAAAAAGATAACTGGGTTGCTTTTTATAGGCAAAATTTCCCTTTATTTTGACACCCGAAAAGCCTGGTATGTTGTGATGGTCTGAATCTCAGATCTTGTCTTTTGAACAGTTGGCCCCCAGCTGGTGGCACTGTTTTGGGAGATTGTGGAACCCCTAGGAGGTGGAACCTAGCTGGTGGCATTAGATCTCAAGGGTGTGCCCTTATAGGCAGCCCTCTGCTCAGGTCCTGGTTTCTCTCCTTCCTCCACTGTGCAGAGAAGAGCCTCTGCCACTCATTCCCACCGCCATGATATTCCAGTTCCCTTCCCCATGATACTAGTCTGAGATCTAAAGTCACGAGTCAAAATCAATTGTCCATTCTTTTTATTCTTTCTATAGAGTATTGTTGCCATAGGGATACAGAAGTAATGATAAGCATCCCACGGGTCTTTGGGACACTTGGGGTAGCAGGGGTGACAGTAGAGAGGGGCAGAACTACTGTGGGTCTGTCCCATTCACCTGGGAGCTTCAGTCTGGCTGGAGGAGTGGGGGCATGGGGAGCTAGCGCATGTTGCTGGTGGACTGGGGTTTCTGCCACCCAGATTTCTCTCCACATGCTAAACAACTTTACATAGCCCATAAGAAGTTCAATTTGTGAGAATCTGTTTAAAAGATGTCACCACACACACCAGGCAAAAATATTCTCCTGGGGAATGAGTAAGTCATGTTCCACATTACAGACAAATTGGAGGACTGGGTTTCGGATTGCTGGCCATGAGTACAATACGGATGTAATTGTTTGGAGGTAATTTGAAGAAAAATGAAGTGTGCTTGTCCTGGGAGTTCAAGGTCATGGAGCAGACTTTATGAGATGGTGTTTGGGTGTTTGGGGAGGGAGCTCTCTTGGAAATTACAGTCTGAGTTTTGAGTTGTTGCTGTGGTACTGGCCTCTTCATTCTGGGTGAACTGTCAGCTCTCCAAAGGGAAAGTGGCCGCTCGGCAAAATCTCTTACTCTTCGAGAGGAACTGCTTGCAGTTCCACAAAAGCCACCTTATTGCTTAGCGCTTTACAGTGCCATGGCACCGAGCTCTTCAGACTTTTTTTTTTTTTTTTTTTTTTTTTTTTTTTGGTTTTTCGAGACAGGGTTTCTCTGTAGCTTTGGAGCCTGTCCTGGAACTAGCTCTTGTAGACCAGGCTGGTCTCGAACTCACAGAGATCCGCCTGCCTCTGCCTCCCGAGTGCTGGGATTAAAGGCGTGCGCCACCACCGCCCGGCTCTCTTCAGACTTTTTATGGGAGAGCTGTGCAGACTAATTCTTAACTGCCAGCCAGGAAAAGCCTAGAATTGCCCCAGAAGAAAGCATCAGTTGGGAAGTGTTTAGATGGGGTTGGTCTGTGGTCAGGTCTGCGGGTCGTGCCTGGTCGTTGTTGATGTGAGTTGGTGTGAGAAGACGGAGTCCCCTGGAGGTGGCATCATTCCCCGGACATGAGTTCCTGAATCATACAGGACGGGAGAAGGCTAGACGTGAGCAGAAGCCAGCAGACGGCTGAGTCCTTTTGGTTCCCCTTGCTCTTGACTGCACATGCTAACTGTGCCCCTCGGTGATGAACTGTCCCCTAGAAGAATAAATCAAATCACCCTCCTTCCTCCCTGAAGGTCGCTTTGGGTCAGGGTGTTTTGTCACAGCAGCAGAACTGAAGCTAGGGTTTTAGTGACGGTGACCAAGCATGCAGCCATGATGGAATCTAGTGGTATGATATGAAAGAGAGAACGATTCCCCTAATCCCATTTCCATTGTCACGTGGCTTGGCTTCTTTCACTCATGAGCAGAGCCTCTGCCTTACTACATGGGGCATACGGACCTTTGGCCCACTGTCCTCAACAGAATGTGGAGAACGTAACGTTTTCTTAGCTCCAAGGTTAGACCTCAAGAGTCTTGTGTAGGTCCGCTTCTCGCTTCTCTCGCAGCACCACTTAAAATCTGAAGAAGTGCAGCATGGTTTTAAGCTCAGCCACCAGTCCTGTGCTCCTGTACTCTCCATCTCCTCGCCATCCCAAGCAAGTTCCCTTCCCCATTTGACGTGTGTATCACGACACGCTGCGCCACACCTGTGAAGCACTAGCCTAGTGCTACGAGATAGGTGGGTCGCCTTGTGGCTTCAGGATGATTCACAGCGAGGCTCCGGCGAAGCTGCATCTGGGCTCTGCTGCTGAGTGGTACGCGGTAGAAGAGAGTCCTCCCGGACCGCCTTGATCTATCAGGGAAAGCACACAGGGGGGCCAAAAGAAGTCAGGGCCCTCCTTTCAGTCCTAGAAAGCAAGACGAGGGGAAGGGACAATTGTAATTTGGGGAACGGTCACCACAGTTTATAGAGAGTCGGGCCCTGGAACAGTGACAGAGGCAGTAGGGAGGTGGCCCGTGTTTTCTTCGTTTTTCTTGCCGTGCAGGGTCTGAGCTTTGCCTTGTAGCAATGCTGCGTGTGCTAACGAGCAGATGAAGTCCCTAGGCTGCTGCTCCCGGGGACACAGCTATCAGACAGGTGTGTTTGCTGTCCTTGTTATCCCAAAGTGGGCTGTCCTCTGGGTCTGGATTAGCACACAATCTTGGGGTGTGACTGAGGCGAGGCTAGACCTCAAGCTCTCCCCCATTTAATCACAGCTTGGTTGAAACTGCCAACTCCCCTGGCAGACACTTTTCAGACAGCGACTGATTCAGGGCAGACTAATTAGTGACAGAGCTGGCTGGTTAGCTCATGGCTCCTACGTTACGTCGAGAACTCTGGCTTTTCTTCTGCCTTCCTCACCATCTTCGCCATGTCGGTTCTGTCCTTAGCCTTAAAGCTGTCCATGTGTGTAGGACCATGTTCAAGAAAGCCTTTCCTGAAATTGCCAAAAGCATTTCTTTCTCCCCGTTCAGATTACACTTGCCAGAGCCTACCCAATCCCTCAAGGACTGCGTTTGGCTGAGATCAACTCAGGATTCATCTTGGTGCTGGAGAGGAAGTCCCTTTGAGCGTGTGCCCAGCTGGGGAGGGAATTGGGAGTAATTGGGACTTTGAGGACTCAGTATAGACCGTTGAGGCAAGAATGGCGGATGGAGTGAGTGTATGTGGCAGGATAGATAGAGCTGGGCCGAGGCAACAAATAAACCTCGCTACCGCAGCAGCTTTGCTCAGCATGAATTAGTCCAACAGAGAATCAGGAATGCTAGGTGGAGTCTGTCACCCACCTGGTGACTGGGGCACTTGCTCCTCTGTCCCTGCTCTTGTGAGTCACCCAGGTCTCACATGACCTCTTGAGTCTCTACAGCAATGGAAGAATATTTAGTTTATTTTAACAAATTATTTACTTTCATATTTTACATTTTTTAATCTCTGTTTATGTCTGTGGTATGTCCACATGAGTGCAGGTGCCCATGGAGGTCAGCAGAGAGCGTAGGATCCCCGGAGCTGGGGTGGTAGGTGGTTGTAGCCTGCCCACTATGGATGCTGAGAACAGAACTTGGGACCCTTGGAAGAGCAGTATTTGTCTTAACTGCTGAGGTGTCTGTCCAGCCCAGAAAGATTTGTTCTAATTGCCTCAACCCAGGAGTGACACAAATAATCCCTCTTGTCAGACATAGTCCAGGGGCTCCAACCCAACTCTGGGGCTGATTGTACAGTATTAGTGGCCCTTTGAGAATCTCTTCAACATTGACTGTTTCTCCACAGCAGGCAATCAAGATGCAGAGGCAACAAACAAACAAACAAACAAACAAACAAGGGAAGCTGAATCTAGGGTAAGTAGAGGAAGCTGGGCTTCCTGTCTTATTTGGCTCTCATTGTGTCTTTTCTGGAGATGAATGTTGTGAGCATTACAGAGATTCTCATTTATAGTTTAGAAGATTGTCAAGAGCCTCTGAGCACCCCAGGGGTAGGAATATGTAAATACTGATGTCATTGTCACACTGTTTGATGGCCCCCAATCTCCAGCTATTACTCAGCTGCACGTCTGCATCCTAATGCAGCAATGATGATGCTTAAATTTGGAGAGAAAGATGACTCTCTACAGACTTGCCTAGTTGCCTCGTGCCTTGACTCAATAGCCCTGAAGACCCTTTGGTCTTTGAGAGATTAGTCACTTCCGTCCATGTCCTCAAATTGTCTTCCCAGTGCCATCACAATGACTCATCTGACTTTCCAGATGGTGGGTCAGGGTTGTTGATGGATGCAGGCCTGTTTGTATCTCCTGTGGGTTGGATTTGAGACCCAAAGCTTTGGGCACGAATATCTTGTCAGTACAAAAATATAAGCTCTTCTATTTACCCTCTCTACAGGACCTAGTACAGTCGCGAGTTTACAATCAGAACCCTGGGAACTCAATCTGGTGGGAGACGTGAAGACTGTCTGGCCCCTGGGCTAGAACGTTCTCAGTGTCTAGAGAACTCTGTGCAGTCAAGGTCAGGTGTGGGTTCTGTATTTCATGTTGTCTTCTGCGCAAAGTAAATGTCATAGGAAATGTCCTTCTCTGGGGCAAGATCACTGAGGCCTATTATACAGGTGTTCACTCACTAACTTTAAAACAATATACTCTGTAGCCAAAGGCTACAAGGTCACAATGCCAATCATTAAAATGTAGTTACCACACAGTGAATTTGTTACTTTTCTGTTGGTGGTATTAAATGCTATGACCCAAAGCAACTTAAGGGAGAGTATTTGGCTTGTGTATATTTTAGGGAGCTATAGCTCCCAATGAGGAGGATGTTGAATGGTGATATGTAATGGCATTTCAATTGTATTTTAATAAATAAAGACTGCCTGAAGATCTGAGAGTAAAACAGTTCCACTGGCCAGCCTTACAGACCAGGTTATGGTAACACACACATTTAATTCCAGTAGCCATACTAGTTGCCATAGAACTGGATGGTCATGCCTTTAATCCCAGCCCTAGAGAGGATTATAAAATGGGAGGAAACAGCTCTGAATGAACAGTCTCATTCTGAGGTTCCTGGAGGAAGGGTCTTTATTTCTGACTGAGGACGAGGTAAGAGCCAGTGGCTGGCTGTTTTGCTTTTTGGATCTTCAGGTTGAACCCCGATTTCTAACCCTGAGTTTTTATTAATTATACTTCAGTGGTCAGAGCAGGAAGTAGGTTTATCTGCACATAGAAAACATAGAAAGAGAGAGGTGGGAGAGGAAGGAGGGGGGAGAGAGAACGGACACAAGTATAGCTAGACTATAAATGTTCTAAACCCTTCTCTAGTGACATATACCCCCAGCAAGGATTTTACAACCTCCCCAAACAGCGTCACCAACTGGTGATCAAGTGTTCAAATACATGAGCCTATGAGAGACATTTTTTACTCATTCACAAAGCACACTATATAAGAAAAGACCTTGTGAGCAGAGGGAAGACAGAAGAAAAGTCTTGCATTAGAATTCCTTCTAACAGAGTGATCTCCTTCTTACTCAGAGCCCAATGACTTCCACTGTACTGAGTGTTCTAAAGTAGTCATGTAGTCTTATAGCATGTCATAGCATGAATATTCCAAAATAGTCATGTGATCTTATAGTATGGCATGGCAGTGGTCAGTGCAAACCCGATTGAAGGTCTGAGGATTCCCACGGAAGCAGCTGTTTGAAATCACGACAGACTTCTGCCGAGTAACATGGCAATACCGTCTAGGCTGAAAACAAGAAGACAGTTTACAGAACAGTATGCAGGGTTTCTCTCTAGAGAGAATGTGAGCAGATAGGTCCAGGGTATTTATCACCATGGCAAATTGTGTAGAACATGCCTCAGAGTGTCGAGTCCTGAAGGAGAAAGAAAAGAATTGACTTTGGTCACGTGGTCAGTGCAGGGGAAGGTGGGAATGCTTGCATTTGGTCTATGAGAGCATCTGGCAAGATCACCTACTGCCCAGGAACGAGGATGTCAAGGAGGGCTTCCTGGAAGGAGTTCATTAATTACCAGCTATTGAACCAGGCTTTAGTGTTCCTTTCTGTGTGGTGAACACAGCAGTCGGCTGTGACATCATCTAGCGTGTAGTGTGTAAGGTAGAACCAGGAAAGGAGATGGAAAGTAGGCAATGTGTGGAAGGAAGAGGACAGTCTGCCTAGACAGAGGGATCTGCCGTGGGAACCAATAATGTCAAGCACTGAACCAGCTTACTCTGGTCGGCAGTGTTGTGAAAGGCAGGGCTAGTACTCTAGGATACCGAAAGATTTTATTTGCTTTTTTCTTTATGCACACCAACATTTTGGGGCACATATATTGAACATACTCTTTTCTTTGGTTTTTCAATACAAGGTTTCTCTTGTAGCCCTGACTGTTCAGGAATCTGCTTTGTAGACCTGGCTGGTCTCTAACTCACAGAGCTCTGCCTGCCTCTGCCTACCAAGTGCTGGGATTAAAGGCATGCACTACCATGCTGGCAAACATACTTTGTTTTTAAAGGAAAAACAGTTCTACACATGTAATTTTGTTCTGAAAAGAAAAACAGGGAATGCTTTGTTGTTGAAATGTGAGGGGTACTGAGCCAGGGAGATGGTTCAGTTGGCACAGTGTTTGCCATTTTAGCATGAGGATCTATGCTTGATGCCAAGAACCAGTTGCAGGGGCATGTGCCTGAAACCCAGCTCTGGGCAAGTGGAGCTGGGAGGGTCCCTGGCACTCACCGGCTCTAAGACTCAATGAATCGGTGAGCTAGGAGTCAGTGAGAGAACCTAGCTCAGAAATTAAACTGACACTAGAGATTGACCTCTGGACTCCAGATACACACACACACACACACACACACACACACACACACACACACACGTGTGCCTGGGCTGGTAGTAGATGTCATGGGTCCCTTTGAGATATAAAGTGACAGCAGGGGCCCTAGAATTCACCCTTCTGCCAAGTACTACCCCTAGGCTGAGTAAAAAAAATTGCTTCCTACATAGATAAGAATATTTAAAACACTTGATATGTGCCATGCATATTAATTTCTAAATGAAATAAATTCAGAGTAATCCTTTGTAGATTTTCTCAACCAAACAACACAAAAAAGGATCATTGCCTACAAATGGGACTCTGAAAAGTATATTGTCACTAGAAATATTCCCAAGATGTAAAGGTTAAGAAGTGCATTATTGCAAGTACACGTAAGACATACCACCTGGCCCTGACTGGTGACCTGGCACAAACCCAAGCTGCTGCCATGAAGTGGACGTCTATGAGGATGAGGGACATGGCGGGTGGGTGGGCTGAGCCGAGCTTCAGCTGCCAGGCCCTTGGTTTTGCTGGTTCTTCCTCTTTTCATTTAGCTCTGTTTCCTCCAGATAGCAGATGTGACCGCCTGAGATGCCCCTCAGCTAAAGGTGAAGACATCCAGAGAGATTCTCACAGCAGGCCTGTAAAATCTCCTGATTTGATTGAATGATGACGCCAACAGCCATAACTAGCACAAAAGTAATGTGAAGAAGCTCGACATTTCGGAGCCTTTGAAAATGAGATGGTGGTTGTGACAAGCTGGTCTGTCCATTCAGGGGCTGAGTGTGCAGCTCGAGAGCAGACAGGGCTGCTTGTGTGCAGGGAAGCAAGGCAGGTGGGCAGCCAGTGAGCTGGGGAACCAGGTAGCCTCCTTCTTCCTTCCTTCTTATTTTAAGCATATATGTTATATAATATACAGTTACATATGTTATATAACATGGTATACAATTATATATAACATGTATAAAACTATTATACAAACATTAACTGCTCCCCAGTGAGAGGGGGCCCTCGAAAGCTCTGCCTCCACTCACGATGACATGTCGGTGGGCCCCCATCTTGTGCAGTTCTTATGCAGGTAACTGCTGCTGCTCTGAGTCCATGGGTCCAACATCCATGTCATGTCAGCAGATGACAGCATTTTATAGTGCTCTTCTCATCCTATAGCCCTTACACTTTTTTCTGCCCCCCCGCCCCCTTGGGTGACGCTCCCTGAGCTTTGGGATGTGTAATGTCGATGTACCATTTAGAACACAGCACTCAACAGTCACTTGCTCTGAGCACTTAACCAGCTGTAAGCTGTTGCATTAGTTCTCATCCATTGCAAATGGAGGCTCCTTTGATCAGGGCTGAGAATGGCATTCATCTGATTGCCTGCTCTCCTCAGAACTCTCTAGTGTTCCTAAATGTAACCAGCTCCTAAATCATGACATGGAGACTTTTTATTAGTTATGAATGCTTGGCTTAGGTTAGACTTTTTGCTGGCTAGCTATTTTAACTTAAATTAACTGGTTTCTCTTTATCAATCTTTGGCCTCAGGGTTTTTTACTTTTCTTTCCTTCTGTATATCTTTCTTTCAGTTGCTGCTCATGTCTGCTGCCTGGCTGCTGTCTGGCTTCTTGTCTAGAGCATCTTGCTCATGCTCTTCTTCTTCTCCCTCATCTTCTCTGTCTTCCTTCTCTTTTCCAGCCTAGAGTCCTCCTCCAACTATTTATTCTCTCTCCCTGCCAGCCCTGCCTATCCCTCTTCTGCCTAGCTATTGGCCATTCAGCTTTTTATTAGATCAATCAGATGCTTTAGGCAGGCAAAATGAAACAGAGGCAACACATCTTTACAGAATTAAACAGATGCAGCAGAAAACAATGTAGCACAACTTTGTTTACTTAAAATAATATTCTGCAACATCTTACCCTTTATTGGGAGGTCCTCTTCCCTCCCACTCCTGCCTGTAAACTTTTTTATTTTTGAGCCAAAGTCTTACTGTGTAGCCATGGGTGGCTTTGAATCTGTTGCAATCCTCCTGTGCCTGCTTCCCAAGTGCTAAGATTTTAGTGCTACCACACCTTACTCGATCTAATCAGAATTTCAGGAATGGGGAGTTAATACCTGATTTATCTTAACACTTCCCAGTAGTGTCGCCTTAGTAGAGGTGTTAAAAATCCATGGAAAGTTTATAAAAAATGATGGAGGCATCTACGCCCTAGAGTGTTTGACTCAAAGGGGTTGGACAGGGCCTGTGACTATGTATATATAACGGGCTCCTAGTTAGAGATGTGCTCCAAGTTCTTAGTTCTAGAATCTCTCTCTCTCTCTCTCTCTCTCTCTCTCTGGCTTTCCTTCCTCTGTACCTGGCCAAACTCGAAGATAAGTTAGTGATGTATTTCCCTTGATAGTCTACAACCATGTTCATAAAAGAACAAATGGATGGAACAACGGTTTTTCATTGCTTATGTTAGCTGGCATAGGAAGATGGCTATAGCCATTTTCCTACATGAACTCTATTCATTAGAGTTGAGTAAATTAATACCACCCTAGTTATATGGTAAAGTATTATGCACTCAGTGTGTTGGGATGGCTGTCACTTGTCCATGGTGTTTCTTGTCCTTTCAGCATTTATGGATGCGACAGCTGATATGGAATGGGATGTTGATACACTGTGGTTGTCACCATGCATGTTGGCTCGTGTTGTTCTATACATCTGAGTGAGTCAGGCTAGAGCCACGTGAGATTTTCCCCCTTTGGGAGAAATAGGTATGACATTTCTGGATGAAAAGTCACTGAAGAAGTGACCTCTTAAATTGCTACCACCAAAGAGAGTCATTCCAAAATTCTGGGACAGAGTTCCATCATGGGAAAGTTTACCTGACATGTGTCAGGCCTTGTGTTCAGTGAAGAGCTGGATGGCCATCAGCTAGGCGGAAAGAGGTTATGTGGGACTTCTAGGGACAGAGAGCTCTGGGAAGAAGAAAGAAGTCGTGAGCCAGACACCAGGAGACAAAGAACAAACACGATGTACAATAGGAGAGGTAGCAGCCAAAGCCATGCAGAAGTACAGCGATGAAAGAAATAGGTTAATTTAAGTTATAAGAATTAGTTAAGAACCAGTCTATGCTATAGGCTGAACTTTCATAATTAATGAGGAGTCTTGGTGTCATTTGGGAGCTGGCTCTTAGGATAGAGAAAGATTCCTTACACTCATCCACCCATCTACTTATTGCTTAGCTGTTCTTTGAGCCAGCACTTGCTGAGCCTGAGTCTGCCTTGTAACTGATTCAGCTTCAGCGCTAGGGACCCAGTACTGAACAGCTCAGAGATGATTCCTTGTGCAATGGAAGAGATGGAGACCTACAAATGAGTCAGAGGAATGATGTGGGATTCCCCTCTGTATGCTGTTATACCGTTGGTTAATAAAGAAACTGGTTTGGCCTAATAGGGTGGATAGGCAGGGAAAACTAAACAGAATGCTGGGAAGAAGGAGGCAGAATCAGGGAGAAGCCATAGAGCCGCTGCTGGAGACAGATGTGCTGAAACTTGGCTGGTAGGTGATGTACAGATTAATGGAGATGTGTTAAATTAAGATGTAAAAGTTAGCCAATAATAAGCTAGGGCCAATGGGCCAAACAGTGTTTTTAAATAATATAGTTTCTGTGTGATAATTTCAGGACTGAGCTGCTGAGAACACACTAGCAGCTCCTTGCCACAAGAGAATAAAGTCCATCACGTGTGTGATAAACAGGAGGAAGACCAATGAAATCCTCTGGGCTGATGGGGTGGTACCCTCCTGAAGAGGTACATGATCCTATAAGACTGAACAGGAGATCTGGAGCACAGAGCCCTAGGCCTGCTCTGTGCTCTGCAGATTACACGAGGTTCAGTGTCTACACCTGTAAAATGGGAAGGTTGACGGTTGCCCTGGCTGCCGTCTACATTCCAGACAGAGCACGTGATGCAGGTGGAGTTTGCTTTCCTTTACGTCGTAGCCTGGGCAGTGCATACTTTTCTGTGCTTCTGTTTCACTGGCTTCACTGGCACTTCAGTCAGCTCTTCTGCTGCCATCATCATAGGAGGCTGTGCCTCATAATCACCCAAGCTGCCAACACTGAGGCTCTCCACCCACCCAGAGCCTTCCAGGACTTAAGCTAGCACTGAAGAAGACTCAGCCACTAATTGCAAAACATCAGACACCGTAGCTCTTTTTGCCTGGTGCATTTGTCCCAGTGACCTTCGAAGCCCAGAAAGGCGTGGCTTACAAAAGCCGGGACCAGGCTTTGGGTCTGTGGCCTGCATATGCCCTAAGCCACTCATGGCAGAGAGGCCTCTTCCCTCCAGGGGTTCATGTCTATAGGTGTTCCTGACCTTTATTCCCACTACTTCTTTGTCTGGTGCCTTCCACTTTCTCATCTGAACCTTTGGAAGCCGCATTGTTGCCTACACTGATCTGAAGGGGAATGTCTGTCACAAATCCACCTGGCCGAGTCCAGCTGCTTCCATTTTCTCTCTGTGAATCTCTGCACTGTTCTGAGTGTCCCCCTGGTATTTCCTTCCAGGTTATAAGATTGTTTCCTTTTCCAGCACAGGGAGTACCTCCGTGGGCTGTGTCTAGCTCAGCACAGCTTAGGAGCATGTGGTACACGGTGTCCCCAGATGCCCCTGGCGTGATCCCTATCAAAGCACCCTAGTCCCCATGCTGAATCTTCTGCAGGAGTCTTTTTTAAAATCTTGCATGGTTGGAGTGAATTCTTATAAGAATGTGAATATTTTGGTTCATTTAGCACAGGTCAATAACACTTTTGAAGTCTGTGGAACCCTGGAAAGTACAAAGGATTGGAATTGAGTGACTTAATTAGCCCGTGCAGACTGATGGAATGTATCCTGAGGACACAAAGTCTATCTATGGGTAAGGCAGCCTATGGTGGTGTGTCATAGGATGAGGGATGCTTTGTGTCACAATTCTTAGTACTCTGATGGCTACATCAAAGTCATTAGAAAACAGGGGTGATGTGCAGGGTGTCTACATGAATTGTTAGCATTTGGGAGAACAAAGGCAGGAGGCACAGCTTCCCACCATCACCTGCAGTGGCTTGAGGAATTACCTGGTCTTTCAGGACCTCAACTCAAGCCAAACCTGGGTTCATGACTTTATTGTAGAAAAGAAATTTAGGGTTAGCATATGAAGGAGAGGTAGGGTTTAATAAAGATTCAACAATCTAGGCTGAGACTCAAAGATCAAGAGAAAGGGAGGCACCCTCTCCAGATCAGTCCACATTGTTGCTCCCTCTGTGCCTTCCTACAAAGGGGAACATGGATAAAGCACACCTTTCCTCACCCACTGCATACATCTTCATCAGCTGTGAACCACGAGAAAACACACACACACCTTCCTCATGTTCTCTGCAAAGCAGGTCTGCGTCTACATCAAGCAACCTGCTCCCCAGTGGAGATGATTGGCAAGGGAGGGGAGAATCCTATTTTTACTTTTACTCTGGGGCTCCCTTCATTGATCCGTGCAGCAGGGCCACCTGAGAGTCATGCTGCAAGATGAGTGCTTCCCATGGAGCTACAAGCACTGGGCTGTGAGAGCAAAGGAACTTGGGGGTGTGGAGCTTAGGCTGTGGGCAGGTGGGTACTGCTACTTTTTCTTTTAAATTTATTCACTGACAAATAATTGAGGGCTTCAAGTAATAAATTCTTCTCTCTCTATATATATGTATTATAGGGAGACTTGGGCTAATGAACATATCCACGGCCCAATTTGTTCTGGAAATGTTAAGATTTCACATAAGCAGAGCCTGAGAGCATCAAGAAAGGGCAGTTTTTGTTGCTATCATTAAACAGTATACATCACAGAGAAATTCCCATTTGAAATGAGATTAGCCAGGACATGACCTATTTGGCTCTTGCAATTGCTTCCTAGCGACCGCTGGTCAGTAGGCTTGCTGTTGCAAAGCCTATCTGACATGGAGGGCTGAAGGAGATGCAAAGAAACTATAACATTTCTTCTTTTTAAAAGAGCTTATTTTTATTATTTTCAATTGTGCATGTGTGTGCACGTCTGTGTGAAATGTATGCAGGTGTGTGTTGGAGACCAGGTTCGACAAGATACCACTCCCAGCGTAGGGGCATGCGGATCAGAAAGCTAGTAAAGAGCGTGCAAACGCGAGTGGAAATAATAAAACAGAAACAGAAGATAGTACCGGGAGGGCGTTCCAGTGAGTACTGACATCCCCCGCATTTAATTTCTATTTGCTTTAAAATACCCTCAACCCCAAAAGGTAGGAGCAAGATAAAAAAAAAACCAGCATTAACATGATACAAGGAAATGAACAGACCAGTGGAAGGTTGCAGGCTACATTTTTAGTTAAATATTCTGCTCCTAGAACAAGACAAGTAACACTCATACCCTAGACTAAAATATTCTGTAGGCAAACCACCCCCTAGGTGGAATCCATTGTTATCTCCCTAAGGGAGTAGGAACTTAGTTGAATCCTTAAACTTTCCTTTGAGGTAGAAAGAGATCTACTCTCTATTCCTGAAATAGAAGGGCTGGATTTTAGCCACACCTGTGGACAATAACCTTGAGAGAGCAGAACTCTCTGATCTAAATCTAGGTGGGACCTTTTTTAGAGGTGGAAACAGAAAATAACTTTGAATGTTGGTCAGGGTGGAATGGCAACAACTTTGAGCAAGCTGAAACTCTCTGACCTTCAGACAAGGTGAAAATAGGCTCGCATTTTTGGGCCTCCACAGCGGTGCCCTTAGAGACCAGAAGAGGGCATTGAGTCCCCTTGAGCTGGAGTTACAGGCACCGTCTGAGATTGGTGCTTGGAACCAACACAGGGCCTTTTCAAGGGCAGCATATGTTCACAACACTGAGCCATCTCTCCAGTCCCTGATTGCTCTTCTTTAAACAAGTGTCTTAATTCTTAGTTATTTCAGGTTCATCATTTTTGCTTCCTCAGCCTATCTGAACAACTTGCTTTATACACAGTGCAAACCTACTCCAGACTCCTGTTCACGGAGGAATTCTGAGAGCTGAGCAGTGTGTGCGGATGGGTAGGAGCCCGGGTTAGCCTCTGACAATATGTAGGATGAGTGACCCTGGCCACTGATGTTGAGGGGAAGGAGAAGCTTCTTCCCTTAGATTTTAGTATGAGTGATTCATGGCAAGCTTTTGGAATTCAAATTGAACCATTTATCAAAATAGATGACTTGACAATCCAATTAGAAACCCAGGGAGCTGCCGATCGGCTTAATTCAGTCTTCTATATAATATTTATAACAAAAAGTAGCAATCCCTTGTCACCCTTCACTCTGCTTCCGACACTCGTTCTCAGAAGCAATTAGTACTTCAGTTCTTTACCAGCTTCACCTGGACTTCTTCGCATATCTCTGAATTCTCTGCAAATATACATTTTTTTAGTGTTAGATGAACTATTGCTTTCCTTCCATAGACAACGATGACCTAACTCTGTGCCATTTCCCCTAGGCTCATCTCTCAGTCATTGTTTTAGAAACTTAGCTCCTAGTACTTATGCTAAGGTAACCATGTAATATATACATATTGTCCTAGTTCCTGTTCTATGGCTGTTTATTGTAGAGACACTATGACCAAGGCAACAATGTGTGTGTGTATGTATGTATGTATGTATGTATGTATGTATGTATATGTATATATATATACATACATATATATACATATACATATATATATATATATATATATATATATATATATATATATATATGCCTGGCACTGTACCCGTAGCTGAGAGCTTTGCATTTTGATCTGCAGGCAGCAGGGTGAGGGAGAGGGAGAGGGATGAGAGAGAGGGGGAGAGAGAGAGAAGAGGAGAGCACCTGGAATGAGACTTTGAATTCACAAACCCACACCTCCTCCAACAAGGCCACACCTCCTAATCTAAATAGTTCGCTGACTGGGGACTAGTCTTTAATAGTATTGTGGTCTCTGGAGCCATTCTCATTCAATCAACCAGATAAGATATATAGTCAACTAAATACACAATCAGCACATGCCTGTGCATGTCTATGTGCTGTTCTTGCTACCTTTTGAGTACATTTCCCTTTTGATATGTCTTGGACTGGATTCCTTTCACTAGTTCCCATGGCTTTTCCCTTTGTTATTTCAGGGTTTATGTGATGATTGTCTTGGTGTAGATTTCTGAGAAACCCTGCATGGCAAAGGTTACCTTTGGAAAGGCTTGGCCTTGTGTTATTCTTGCTGTTCAACACTTTACCCTCAATCAATGGCCAGACTAGTGTGAGCATCTGCCTGCTGAGGGACTTTTCCGTGGGTGGCTGGGGATGGAGCCCAGGGCTTTGATTATGCCAGCGAGTGCTCTGCCTTTGCCAACCATGGCACAGTAATTCTTTCCTCGCCACTTTGGAGATGTCTCCCATTTCCCACTTGGTCCTTCTCTGTCATCATCATCTCCGTCAGAAGTGTGGAGTAGTTGCTAATTAGAATCCACCTCTCCTGTCCTGTGTATTTAGGGTCCACGCTCATTCCCACTGTCGGAAAACACAGTCATGGCTTTCTGTGGACGCTCATCTTTCTCTGAATTCGCGTAGTCAGTCTTTCAAATCTGTAGCACAAGTTTTCTGGGATATACTCATTAAGTTAAATTATGTTGTGGCGACTTTCTCCCCAGGTCCTTGTTTTTATTACCACTCCGAGGCTCTCATTGGTTGATTTGTCCTGTTCCATGTGCTGGTCTTCTAATTTTCTCCTCTTCTACTGATGGAGGAGGGTCTTCTATCTGTTGATTTCATTGGTTAATTAATAAAGAAAACTGCTTGGCCTGATAGGTCAAAACATAGGTAGGCAGGGAAGACAGAACAGAATGCTGGGAGGAAGAAGGCAGTGAGGCAGGTGGCCGTGATTCTTCGACCCCAGATGGATATAGGTTAGAATCTTTTCCGGTAAGCCACCACCTCGTGGTGCTACACAGATTATTAGAAATGGGTTAATCAAGATGTGAGAGTTAGCCAATAAGAGGCTGGAACTAATGGGCCAAGCACTGTTAAAAGAATACAATTTGTGTGTTGCTATTTCAGGGCATAAGCTAGCCAGGCAACCAGGAGCAGGCGGCAGGAAGTGGCCCGGAGCTCTTCTATCATTTCTACCCCGTTTACTCCTTTAAAGAATTACTTTTATAAAATTTCCTTAACTTTCTCTACTCTTTGTTTCATTTCTCATTTTGCTATCATTTTAAAATCTTCTTATTTTTTTATCATATTTATGTGTTCTTTTAAAAAGTGACAGCATGTCTTGTGTCACCGTTCTGGAGAAGGAGATTCAGCATTCATTAGATGTTTTCTCTGTTCCCTACACACAGTTTTTTTTCTCCCTATGTCCCTCTTGGTTGTTATTTTACTTCTGTCTTTCACATTAAGATACTTTTCTCAAGGCTGAAGGATCCTATTTCCTACCAGTTTTCTTTGAATGATGGGTAAGAAAGTTACCAATGAGCTGGCAGTGCAGGCTTCACGCCTTAGGCAGGTGGGAGGCTCTGACCCTCAGAGAATTTCCAGCTTTTTCATACCAGGTCATTTTTTCTTAGACTTTTGATTTTCCCCATTTCCCCACCTGGATGATATAAACTTGACTAAGGAAGTTTAGGAACCTCTTAGGAAGGGAAATTGGAGAGGGGGGAAAAGGTTGGGGTGGGGAGGGACAAAGCTCACAACGTTTTCCGCCTAGGTTGTCTCCCAGCTGCCTGTGTTCAGCATGGCATTCTCAGACCTACCCTTGAGCGTCCAGGTCCTGTGGATGAGAACAGATCTTTCTCACCAGCAGTCTGAGAGTGTGGTGGGATTCCTAGGCCAAATTAACCCCCAGACCTCCCACTTATCCATGCTTTTGTTTGGGGGCCTCTTCTACTTACAGCCGAGTTCTCATTTTTGTTTGTTTCTTGTTTTGATTGTCTATCCTCAGATGTAACATGGTTTCTTCCTTTTGGTTTCTAAATCTTGTTATCGTTGGTTTCTTCATCTTGTTAGATTTCAAAATGCTCTTTTAAATCCACTTACTGAAATCATAGAGAGGTTTAGCTTTTCCTTCTTTTTAGACAGCACAGTAAGTGCTTGCTCTGCCGTGTTAAATGGCACCTCCCCACTCTTCTTCCTTCATTACTGAAGAAGGAGCCAGACGGAGAATGACGTTCAGTTTGGGTCATGTGTATATTTGGAGGAAGATCTCATGCTTGTCCCTCAGCCTAGTTTACCTCCTATCCTGAGATATTTTATTGAATTCACATTTACCTCCATGAATCCTGTCTCCAAATTTTCCCCCCGCTACCTGTGCCAACATACTGCCAATAAAAATCTGTGTCTATTTATTTAAAGTCTCCCTTTCCCCTAATTTTATTCAAGAAATTTGATTCAATTACTTTTTTTATTAATTGCATTTGTTCTTGACAGTTGATACATGAATACATGTATTCTGCTTACGCTCACCAACCAGCCTCATTTCCCCCATTCTTGCCTTGTTTCCTTTGAGACCCACTGAGTTGACTAGGCTTTCTCTCTGAGCCTAGGTTTGGAACGATCTATTGGCATCACAAGTGAGTACACTGGCAGCAATGCCCACACCTCGCCAGGATCCATCAGTAGCCGGTAGTTCAGCTGGGCAGAAGTAAGGCCTGTGATCCTCTCCTTGATCCTGATCAGCTTGTGACAGTCCCAGTCTTGTACAGAACCACTGCAGGCAGCATATCTTGCCACCAAGTGGGAGTGCCCAGAACCTGGATTGTTTTGAAGTCTCCAGTTTGTAAACAGATGCTTCTTTCCCAACCACCCAGTTGCAAAGAACCAACTAAGAGGCTGAATATTACTTATAAATTCCCCACTGATAGCTCAGGCTTGTTACTAGCTAACTCTTACACTTACTTGAACCCATATTTCTATCTATACTTTGCCTTGTACAGCATTCTCATCTTGCTTCTCCATGTTTACCCTCAACTCTCTGACCCTGCCCTTCTTCTTCCCAGAATTCTCCTAGTCTGGTTCGTGGGCTCAGTTTCTTCCTTCCCAGCTATCGGCCAATCAGTTTTTTTTATTAGTAAATGAGAGTAATACATATTCATAGCGTACAAAAAGATTGTCCTACAACACCAGAGCTTTCCCAAATACTTATTTTTTAATTATTAGTTTTTGATTTCGGGGATTGAACACAAGACCTCATGCAAGCTCAGTACACACACTACCACTGAGCCTCAAAACATTTTTTGATTAACTAACTTGGCAGATATTTATTGAGCATGTGATTGAGTTTATCAAGGAGTAGGGAAATTATGTCTATCTAACAGTCATCTGGTGGATTCATAGCAGCTGCACGACTACATCCATGCTCCTTACCATCTCTAATCTCAAGCTCATCACTTGTGACATAGCATTAATGAGGTGTCAGGATTCAATGCTGAACAGAAAGGGCTTAACACTGTGTGTGTTGTAAGTTGTGGGCTATCTATTGTGTTCATTACTACTGTGGAGGGAAAAAGGACAACATTACAAAGACTCTAGCGTGTGCTAGTGTGTACATATGCTTGTACGAAAGGGCTGATTCAGTCTGAAGCCCAACTACTGTGTTGATGAATCTCCTAGTTTGCTGGTCAACTTATTTAAGAGGAATCAGCACAAAATTTTCCCATACAGAGCAATTGTCCTTTGATTCATTTGCTTGCATAACTTGTGATTTATGAGGAAGCATGTTGTTTTTATCTGAATTTGGAAGCTGAGTCACAGACTCTGTCGGCCATGAGGAATTATGGGATGTCAAAAGAGGTGGAGAACCATTAATGGAATTTATGAGTTTAAGCTGTGCAGCCTCTTAGAAGAAGCTGGAGACTGCAGGAGAGGAAAATTGAAAGGGGTGGGTTGCCATGTTCTGTGTTGGTTGAAATTCTAGGTGGCTTACCGCAAACTGCATGGGGACAATAGGAGAGAGGGTATATCAGCCATTTAGCACCAGGAAAGGAGCTGTTTGACTTGAATCCACTGTAATGAAAATAAAATCGAGGCTCTTGACTAAGCTTACCAAGAGTGAGCCAACCACAGACATTAATAAACAAAACATCGCTGAGAACAGGTCGGAGTCATGGGGTCAAGACTTCCTGGGCACCAGCAGACTGGAATCATGACCATGGTAACAAAAGGAAGGAAGGGTTGGAGGAGAGGACAGGAATGCACTTTGGGATTCTGTTATGTCTGCAAGACATGGAGACAGGGATAATTCTAACTTGTGGAGATGTTTCTGGTTTGTTAGAGAAAGAATTATGAATATGTAAACATGGAAATATCTTTTAGATACCAAATGTAAACAAACTACCCTGGGGCATAGGTGTCTTCTCTCTGAATTTCCATAGAAGGAGAAAGGCTCGAACCAATGGAAGATCAGAGAAGGAGCTCGCTAGGCAGAGCATGAAGGAGGCCATCACCCCATCACTGGCTCCACCTTTCTTCATACAGCTGCTGGTTTATAGATTTTAACTGTGGTGGCTGTGGCTTTCCCTCTGCAGCCTGTTCATTTTGTATAAACATTGTGGATGATTTCAATCAGGTTAATCTCGGTGGAGATTTTCTTGACAACCCAAGCAGTGGCATTTAAAGGGAAAAGCAAGAGAATGATTAACACTCAGTTTGAATGGTAGCTCTTCCTGGGAAGAGGCCGGAAAGAGGGAGGGAAGTGGCTAATAAGTGGGGCAGGCTGTGGTCAGGTGGATGGTACAGAGATGCTTCACTCTTGGGAGAGCTTTGTTTCCTATTGGGTAGAGAGAAAATGCCCTTGGACCCCTTCCACACATCCATTCTTCCTCTCCTTACAAAACCAAAGCTGTCCGTCCCTGGTCTGGACAATTTGACCTCTGATTCTGGACCCCATGGTGAGGTTCCTGTGTTTTGGGCTTATCTAGGAGAAAAGTTGTGATGCCATGGGATTTGGAGTCACAGAGTATGGGGCTTAGTTCCTAGTTGGGATATTTCCTGAGTTGTCATTTTGAAGCACTTATTCTTGGCTGCTAACTGAACTCATTTGCACAGTAGGCACAACAAGAGTCAGGAAGGATGCCGTTGTTGGGGACAAGGACGGTAAACATAGCCACAGCTAAGAATCAGCAGCTATTCAGATTGCCAGCTTTTCTTGAGGACCATTAACCACCATTAAATAACCAACTCTGATGAAGTTCAGAGTGATTAGCATTGCTCTAGTGAGAAGCAACTCACCTGGAAGTCAACACCTGTAAACTTTGGCCTATCTTTTAAATAAAAATGCAGTCTTGTTTAGACTTGTCCTTACCCACGACAATTTAACACCTCTGGCTTGTCGTTCTCAATGATCAGGCCTTTCATTGCATCCCAGTTTTGACTGTAACATTCAGAGTGAGTTTCATACAAAACTGTGTTTTAATGTGGACTGTTCCAAACACATCTTTCAAATAAATTTTTGAAGAAGAAACCAAGCCAGCAGACTTTTGTTTGTTAAAATTGAATATTATTCATCTGGGCGAGGATACCATTCATCTATGTCATTTCTGGGTCTAGAAGGGTCCTTTAATGTCAAAGAATCCTATTTTATACACTTTTATGTCCTAGTGCCCAGCAAGGGAATCATTTATGCAGCGAGTCATTCTTAGGATGCTCAATGCATAGGCATTGCTGGATGCTGGAATCAAGTACTAACTCCGACAGGATATGCTTTTACAGTGAGGGGGTGCAGGAGGAGGAGGCTTGACGTCTTGTGTTTGGGGCACAATCATGGTAAGTTACATACATGGAGGCTCCTGTTACCCTAGTCTAGATCCCCAGGAGTCAATGTTTGAGTTCACGTACCTGTTCTAGAAAATATGAGGATGTTTCCTCGAGGGTAGCATGGGTGAGATGCTTCCTTTGTAGTCCCTGTAGCTCCATGTGTCTGGTGAGTTCCTTGGAGTTGGTAGGGTCAGAGCCCGAACTCTGGCAGCCCTAGCATGCAAGGTGCTGCCCACCAGTACTCAATAGGCCAATGAAAGAGACAAGCAATAGTGAAGAGTAGAAAGAGGAGCAATGAGGTCCTGTGATTACCTGCCAGAGACCTGACGCTAGGCGGTTTAAACAGAGGCCAACAGGTTATGGTGGACTCAGCCATCCTCCATCAAGTCCCACCCACCACTGACCCAGCATTGCCTCTGTTCCAGTCTCTCTAGCGTGGTGGTCTGACAAGTTCTCAGCACTAAGCGTGGTCTTTCTGAGAGATCAGTTTCTCCCTGACTGGGACCAGGCTTCAGCCTTTTTCTTCTCCCACTGTGAAATTCCTATGGAAGTTCCATCTTCTTGGGGTCCAGTGTTCAATAGTGTGATAGCTGAAGCAGGCCAGGGGGTGGAAGGGGCTTTAGATCTTCACTCCTCCAGGATGGCTACAATACCAGTCATTCTTACGCTGACATGGGAGAAACCTGAGCTGCGCAGAAATCTCCATGTAGCTAGTCTCCATTAGGTTATAGTAGGCTGACCTGTGAAATCCCTTGCGTTCTGATTCCAAGCAGTCCTCTGACTACAGTGGCTTGCTTTCATTTTTAATATTTTGAGTAACAATTTTTTTTTCTTGAGATCAGCCCAACATAGAAGTTGTCATGGAAGATGAGCTGCCTGAATGCGCGGTGGAGGATTAGTTTGATACCTGCAAGTTTTTCCTTTGCTACCCTCTCCTTCCCCCAAATCACTTTAGAAGGATGTAAGAGCGGTGTGCAACTTTGATTTAAACCATAATGCCACACTGTATTGCATGTCTCGCTCACCTATTTCCCCCATGGCTTAGCTACTATCGGATGAGCACAATTAAATGGCCAGCAGTCATTATAGCTCAGCGACTGCCAGGGAGACCTTGCTACCCCAGCTGATGAGCAAGCCCTGCTAAATATTTATGAGCGTTAATATCAGCCAAGTCTCCCTAATCTCTGGCTCATTTAGATTTTCACCTGTGAGGCTCTTATGTAAATAAGGAAGCTGAAATGGCCAGGGGGAATCATGCCTCGAAGCCAGCAGGGGCGCAGGCACCAAGTGTTTGTTGATTCGATTCCCTAGGGTGGCCTCAGGCAGAGAAAATATTTCGAATAGCCTAAAATGAAGACAGCATACCCCCCTCCCTGGGACCTATCAGAGACAGAGAGTGTCTAACCTTGTCCTTGAAGACTCTGCAAGGTTAAAACAATTAGATAAATTAGATAAAACATCGAGAACCAAATCGTGTGCCTGCCGCTGACTGGTGTTTTGAGAGGTTGGAGAAGAAAGATTAACAGGAGAAAAATGGGATAACAAGGGTTAACAGTAGAGCCAAGTCGTGCTGTCTCTGGGTCTTGATAGGTTGATAGGGATTACAGAGTTTGAGAGAAAGGGCTCAAGGCCAGGGCAGCCGCGAAAGTAAGAAGGCAAGAATCAATCTGAAGAGAATGAAGTATGAAAAGAGATGAAGAGTATGAAGAGAAAGGACGAGAAAGGAAGTGGATGATTGCAGGAGCCTGGATTGTGGAAAAGACATGAAAGGACCAGATGGAGCCCTGGCCAGTGGAATGAATCGCTTATGCAGGACATAATCACAGGAATACACAACAAAAAACAGGCCCACTGGAACAAGGTTCCAGTGCCTATGAATATACACGGCAAGGTGTAGGTGTGGGTACCTGAAACCTGACTGAAGGGCTGCTGCTTGACCCTGCCAGCAATAGGGAGCTATTCCAGGCTCACGTGTGGAGGAGTCAGATTTCGGAAATGCTGCCAGTGTACTTAGGCAAGATGAAAAGATTGCTGTTCCCTCCTTTGAGCACTTCCCAAACGGGAGGGCTTCTGATGCTTGCAAACCTTCAGTCTTATGGCTATAATGAAAACCTGGAGGCAGGAAACTTTAAAAGAACAATAAATGTGTACTTAGGTCCTAGAGTGGAGGGGCCCTGTCTGGACATGACTTCTTGCTGAGATAAAGAAGAACTTCTTGTAGCAAGAGACTCCTGGCTGCTTGCTCCTCCATCAGACTCTCATTGTGAGGGTTCTCTTGATGTCATTAACTATAATCTTGGAGTGTGGTTGTCGGCCTACAGCACAGTCTCGGGATAGTGACATAATGTGTTGGTTTCATAAAGTTCTTGAAGACGGCTTCTCATCTCTTAATGCTGATCCTCATGTAGACGAATGGTGATTTCCTTCTATTAATGTCCTGCACTAGTTTTTGCAAACATGAGCATTAAATTCAACACACTGAATTGTTCTTTCAGGCATCTATTAAATCTGACCTCTGTACTGATGGCAATAAATTCTGTGGCTAACGAGAAGATAGATGGCTTTTTTACACCTCAGATTTCTTTAATAACCTACAGGCTGGGTCTTCACAATCTGGGAAGACAAGACTGGGTTCTTCAGATCAAACTTTATAGAGTGGTTGGAAGTTGGCAGAGATTTGATGTGTCAGTCAGTCATCAAGTTTAATGATATGGCAAAGCTGAGCATATTATATATATATATGCATATATAATGTGTGCATTTTATTGAATGTTCAACAGCTCAAAAATTCAAAAAACACAAATAGAATCAAATTTAAAAATTGCAAAAAAAGTAGAACTCAAGAGTCTAGCTCAGTATTTTTTTTTTTTTTAATTACAGAAACCAGGTGACTTGTTCTTGGAGAGACCACTGAGCCTGTCAGTTGCATGGACCTCTGTTCTCTATGCTGCTGTCTGATTGTTTAAGAAACTTTTACAGTCGGACAAGGCAATCTCCTGATGACAGAAGATTACACTGTAATACTTTCTCCTTGCTCATTGGAAAAGACTTGAAAGATACCATTCAGTGTTTCAACCAGCGATTCACAGATTGGGGCTTCCTAAACATGCTGATGTCATTGTCTTTCCATAGTTGGATTATTTTCTTGTACTTTCAAAAAATTACATGCTGGTGTGAACTATTATTGGGGGTGGAAGAGGAGCCACTCCCGTGATGAAGGTCTACAGGGACGAAGGACTGACATGTGTGATTGTGGGGAATTAAACTGCTCTAGGCCATGGCCAGATTATCCTGGGTGAATTTTAGTCCCTTGGAACATCATCGTTGCTGAGTTCTATGTCTGACCTAACATCCAGTGGCTATCAAAACATTTAAAATGTCTTCTTGATAAATCACTGCCTTCCATCAACCTTGGAAGCCAAGATGGCATCTGAGACTGTAACAGATTTCTGCATGTTGATAGAAACCTGCTAGCTGTGTTCCCACCGTGTGTTTGGTAAATTCCTTGACTTAGGGCTTCCTTTGTTCTGTAACTACTTCATAGTAGAACGTGTATTTGAGGCAACCTGAATCTGCTTCCCCAGGTTGTGGTCTCTTGTATCTGGCACCGGAAACAAAAAGAACTTTTTTATTTCCTTTAAGATGAGACCCTGAAACCTTCCCTAGTTTTTCTTCTTGCCGTAGGATGCCTCAACTTACACGCTACTCCTTCCTGGGAAGTCAAAAAAGAAGCTTAAAAGATCCCATTTTTTATTTTGTTCTTTGTACCCGGGCTTCATTCCTTTGAGGGTGATCTTGAGGGAAACACCAGCCACACGCTGATTCAGGCTGGCCTGCCTTAGGTAGAGCACCGACCTTGACTTCACTGGCGTTAGCTGGGATTGCCCACTGGGGTGTGATGGATTGCAGCATTAGCTTGAGTTCCAATTCTGAGCCGGTGAACAGAGGAACACAGATGCTCTTGGCTCCTTATTAGCTGCCAGGGGAAACTGCTCTTCAGTGGAGATTCAAAGCATAGAGGGCATCAGAAGGAAGAGACAGTCTTCGAGGGACTGGTGCCATACTGACTCACTTCAGTCTTTACCTTGGCTTGATTTTATTCTTTTAATTTCTTTTTAATGGTTTCATCCCCAAAAGTTGAGGTATCTTTAAAGTGTATCAGTGTCTGGTGAAGCATAAAGGATCCCAGCGAAGTCTGTTAGGCTTGCGGGCAGCTGCGGAGGCTGAAGCATGGTTTCTGCCCTGCCTCCCTGCCTCTGTGCGCATGCTCTGAGCTAGATCTGGGAGGAAGCCTGGTTATCGGGTTGCTGTTGGGTGAACTGTGAAATAATTCTCCATAAGCAGTCTCCCCTCCCATCTTGTGACACCGAAGTAGACAGATGAGCATGTCCAAAGGGAAGTATTATAAGAATGATAAACATTTATGGGTGGTTTGGCCTCAATTTTGTACTTAAAGATTTTTAAAAATACTGAATATTGTCTTCAGTTTCTTCTTTCATCTTTTGAATAAAAGTACAATGAGATGGCCTGCCGATTTGTGAGCTGAATTTTGTGAACCGTGTGAACCCATTGCACCAACAGGGAACTGCAAAATAAGAGAAGGAAATAGTTGCAGATCTGTTTAACCTGTTCAAAGATGGTGCGAACAAATGAGGAAATGCAAATGATCCTTAAAATATGGGCGTGTCCTCTGGGAGACCAGTTTCTGTGGAGTTCCAATGTTCATTACGCTAATTCTACACATGATTGACATGGCTTTAGATATGAATATTTATGGATACGTCAAAAATGATTTCTTTCTGTGCCAGGCATGGTTGGCAATGCTTTTAACCACAGAACTCAGGAAGCAGAGGCAGGGGAATCTGTGTGAGTTTGAGGCCTGCCTGGCTTACAGAGGGAGTTCCAGGACAGTCAGGGCTGTTAGAGAAACCCTGTCTTGAAAAAAAAAAAAAGGATTTATTTTAGTGAAATAGTCTGAGAGAATCATATATAAAGTAAACTGTCTTAACAACGTAAAAGCATAGAGGGCCTTAGGAGCGATAATGGAAACGGCGCGAGGAAAATGGGGAAGAAAGAGAACAGGCGCATTTGTACGGTGCTGTCCACCTTCATTATGAGAGACTGTGGGGGGAGCCAGATGTGCTGACACATACTTTGAATCCAAGCTCTAGACAGGCAGATGCAGGTGGGTCTCCGTGGGGTTTCAGGCTTCCACTTGGTTCTGAGTTCACGGACAGTCAGGGCTACCTAGTAAGGACCCTCTCTCTATTATATAAGAGGAATATACCCTCCCCACCCCATAATCCTGCTATCGAGGAGTTCTGCTATCACTAAAATAACAGGAAAATTCTGGAAGGGGCATTTGTTCTTCTCTCCCGCCCACCTTCCTGCAGAAAAGGTGCCTGTTTTACTCTGTGAAAGAGAGCTTGATCTGCCCTGCGTGTTTTCCCTGCAGCATGCTGATGGGGAATCTTTGTCAGCCAATGATCTTTAAGGGGTGGGATCAGGTTAAGAGGTGACCTTTGGGTACCAGGAGAAAAACGCGGGGGGGGGGGGGGGGGGGGGGAGGGGGGGGGAGGGGTGTGTGGGGCAAGGTTCGCTGCTGTCTCTGTGGTTCACGTGCACAGCTGAGCTTGGACTTCTCGTTCCTGTTTAGTGAGTTTTGCCCCTTTATTATAAGAATAATATAATTAGTCTCATTTTTTAGCTAGCCAGGTTTTTCTCTACCCGAGATAATTCAGCAGCATGCCTAGTCCTTCAGAAGCCCCTTCCTAAGTCTCCTGTGTTCTTATTCTACTAGATAGGACTAGTGGCAAGGGTAGGCTGATTGTAGGCTCACAGGGCTTTTACATGGGTGTGTATATTGCAGAAGCTGGCCTGGTATAGATTTGAGGAGTACGCCAGCAAGACATGTGCATTGAGGACTGAGGATTATGACTCGGAAGAGGACTGGATAGCATGCGTCAATGCTGGCTCCCGCTCCAGCCACTGGATCAAAACAGTTGTCGTGCCACCTGCTATAGTCTAACTAGGGAAGTGGAGGCAGGGGGTATCAAGAGTTCAGACTCATCCTAGGCTGCTTACCAAATTCAATTCTACTCTGGACTACATGAAACCTCTGTCTCAAAAGAAGAAGAGTTTACCTTTTGGCCTTGGAGCTGGAGAAAGTTCCCTAATCCTCTTTACCAAAGGACATTGTTCTTCAGTGCCAGCTACCTATGCTTATCTATGTAAACTTAGGTGTTTATCTCTGCCAATCAGAATGCAGAAGGCAAGTGAGGTATCTGTATCCCTTGTGTGTAAATATCTATTTATAGTGACTTATGAGAAGGTTGTGATGGGGTTAACTTTTCTTATTTCTCATGCACTGAGGCAGGTAGAGGTTTAGGTTAGGTAGAATAAAAGAATGCCAGCCACACGGACATGGGTTTGAATCCCATTTCCGGCACTTATGCATGGGCTCTCATAAGGAGATGTTCCCAAGTTTTCTGGGTCTCAGTTTCTTCCTTTGTAAAACCATCGTTACAAGCTCTTCTGAGAACCAGATGCTGAATACAGAGACTGTCGGGACAGATGTCTGATGCAGAGTCAGCAAGTGGTAGTTATGTGACTGGGTTTGGAGTTGGCAGATGAACCAAACCAGAACTGTGAAGGATCCAGGAAAGCTGAGACTGTGAGGTCCCTCCATGAACAGTGGGAGATGGAGGTGGGGTAAGAGAGGGGGGTGGGGTGGAAGATGGGGGATGGGTGAGAGATGGGGTGGGAGATGGGGATGGAAGTGGAAGATGGGAGTGAGGTGAGAGATGGGGGTGGGGTGAGAGATGAGGGTGGGGTGGGAGATAGGAGTGGGGTGGGAGTGGGTTTCTGAGAGAAATTCCATCACAGAGTGCAGCTCCTCTGGGACAGTCTCATAAAGTGAGTATATTGGTTTTGTTCACAGAGGCTGATGAAGCTACAAATCTTCAGATTGTTAAATTCACTGAGCAGTGGCACCTTTCTCCTCAGGAAGATCCTGGTTCTTCTGAGGGATCTTAGTTTTGTGGTAAACTGTGTGGTAGAAGCAGACAGAGGAGAGGAACACTGCCTTTAAATTTTATTTGCATATGTGTTCATGTGTTATGCCTGTGCACATATTAGAATGTGTGTCGCGGCGGTCCGAGGTGGTCATGTTAGGTATCACTCTCTGCCTTCTCTTTCGAGCCAATGTCTCTAATTGAGCATAGGAATGCACACAATATGTCTAGACCAGCAGCCAAGCAAGTCCCAGGGATGCTTCTGTCCCCAAATCTCCAGGGCTGCCAATTACAGGGCAGGAGTGGCACCCACTTGCTTTTAAAGTAGAATTTGGACTGCAAACTCAGGTCCTTGTGCTGTGAAAAGAAGACTTTACCAACTGAGCTGCCTCTCAGCCCCGGCTGCCTCTTCTCTCCATGGGACTCCTCCAGCGTCTATATTAGAGCCCTGCATCTTACATTGCTCAATGAACGTAAGCAACACACACATGAACCCGGGGTTAGGAATTCTCTAAGCTCAAGCTAACACTTGTTAAAATGTGGCATTTGAGGCAGAAGACCTTGAGCCAGGCATGGGATTTGTAAGCAAAGCGGAAAAGGATCTGTGTTCACAAAACTAGAAGCATTATTTGTGGAAATTGAAAGTCTAAGAGCGAGCAGTGCATCTCATATGTCTGTCTGAAGCGTAGTGCGCTGTGTGCGGCATTGGCATTTATACATCACAGGGTAGCTGGAGCATTCCTCAAGTTCTGCTCAGTGTGCCATATAAAGCCATGTTCTGATTTGGGATTTTCCAGGTTGCTGGTGGCAACAATATTTCTGAAGAGCTTGCTATTTAGAGTTATTTCTTCCTTGCTCGGGAAGAGGGGTGGGTACACGTGGGAGGAAAACTGGCACAATAAAGGACAAACTTTGATGCATAGATGGGCCCTCCTACAAACGCACCCGAGTCATAACTGAGCAGTCATGACACTCTCGATTAATTTAATGAAATTAATTTTTTCCATACCCCACTTTCTGTGCTACAAAGCACTTTGCAATGAGAGGCGGAAAGGAGATAATGAGATAATTGCTTTATGGAACTCCACAGCCGTGAGTTTCCCTATCATTAGCAAGACAGAAGAATATGTTAAGAAATGGTGCAGATGAACAAACGCTCTCAACAGCGAGCAGAGAGAACAGGCTTTGAAAAGCAAGACGAAGCTCCTAAAACTGTTCCTTACTGCACAGTAGCTTGACTGCTTGTGGGATTCTGAGTGTGGCTACGGGGCCAAGTATCTGCCCTTCTACTCTGTGCCATCCGTGAAAAACTGCCCGTCATTGCCAGTTCCTCAGTCGTAAGGGTCTGGCTAGAGTGGGAAGATTATGAATGTCGGTGGTCTGATAAGAATAGCCCTCAGAGTCTCATGTATTTGAATGCATCATCACCAGCGAGGGGAGCTCTTTGAAAGGATTAGAAAGATTAGAATGGGTGGTCTTGTTGGAGGGAAGTGTTGTCAAGGTGGGTGGACTTTGAGGTTTTTAAGAGACACTGTGCTGCCCGTGGGTCAGGATGTACAGCTTTCTGTCATTTCTCCAGCGCTGCGTCTGCCTGCATGCCACCATGCTCCCCGCCATGATGGCAATGCAAGAAGCCTCCGAAACTGTAAGCTAGCCTCAATTAAGTGCTTTCTAAGAATTGCCTTGGTTATTACTGGCCGGCTTCGTGTGTCAACTTGACACAAGCTAGGGTCATCGGAGAGGAGGGAGCCTCAGTTGAGGAAATGCCCCCAGGAGATCCAGCTGTAAGGCATTTTCTCAATTAGTGATCATTGGGGGTAGGTGCTAGCCAATGGTGCAGGGTGCCCTGGTTGGTGGTCCTGGGCTCTATAAGAAAGCAGGCTGAGCAAACATTGTGAAGCAAGTCAGTAAGCAACATCCTCCATGGCCACTGCATCAGTTCCTGCCACCGGGATCTTGCTCTGTTCGAGTTCCTGTCCTGACTTCCTTCAGTGAGGAGCAGCAATGTGGAAGTGTGAGCCAAATGAGCCTTCTCTTCCCCACCTTGCTTTTTGGTCATAGTGTTTCACTGCACAATAGAAACCCTCACTAAGACAGTCAAGGTGTCTCTTCATAGCCACTAAACACTAATTAAGACAATGATGACAGCCAGCTAAAACTGACTTAAGATTCATTTCTGCCCTCACCAGCTGCCCACTCCTGCTGCTGCCTGGTCTGGTTTCTTCATCCTTAAAAGTGGGTGTGGAAACCTGTCTTACGGGCCAGCTAACCTGGTGGCAAACATTAAAGAGACCCTGTCTCAAATAAGGCGGAAGGCGAGAGCCTGACATCCAAGGTTGTCCTCTAATCTCCATATGTGTGCTACATTTATACACACACAAACATGCACACACATCACATACATACAAACACGGAAGAGAAAAGCAAGATAATTCGCCTTGTGGCATCAATGCGAAACTCAAGCTTACAAACCGTTTTAGCACACGACTCAACACACAGTAGGCGCTCAACAAATGTTATCATCACCTCTGCTTTTGTTAGTAACAAGACTGCCAGCTCAACTGATCCCATTGGTTAGATCCTTTACTTTTTGCTGTCGCTGTGGTCAGACAGAAGACAGGGTTGTGTGGATGTCATGTTGAGAGGGAGGTCCACCTGTGTATAAGATATCTCCATATCTCCCCTCCTTTGCTGTGTATGCATTCTACCCTTGGTGTGACTAATCACAAAAATAATTTTTTTTGCAATAAATCTCACATAAGCACACCAGATTCTCTGTTAACAACAAAAGGGGACCAAGTTTAATAAGATAAAATGTCAAAGCATAACCAGCACGTACCTCTCTCTCATTCTGTGTTGGCAGAGTTCTGGTTTTCTTCCATCTCTGCCAGTGATCTGGTTACTGGTCCTGGAACGGTCTCAACAGTCACTGGCTTCACTGTGTGAAGATTTCCTTGGCCAATGTGACATCAGGGGTATCAGTAATAGGAGGTTGTTGGGGAAGTTTCTTTGCTCTTCAACAGAGATGCGGACAGACGTGATTGGCACTTTTCCTTACATGGATGTTACAGCATCTATGTAGGATATGTGGACTGATAGCTATAGGGAGATGAACACCAAAAGGAAATTAGGTCTTAGTGGCATACACAACCATCAGAGTGAGTCAGCCCCGTGCTGGCCCCTCACTGAGCACCTGTCCTCGCTGCTGTGGCTGCACCCATTGGGCTTTTCCCTGTTCGTCTCTGAAGGTATCCTCACTGCTTACAAACTGTCAGGTGGAAATCCAGTTAAGTTCATTTCTCTCTAAGTTTAGAGGAAGGTCCCTACATTTCTTTAGGTGTGCTTTTACCCAAGGAGGCATAATAACAGGGGTTTCCATGGCAGCGTGCCCTAAGCCACCCTCTGAGGAGACATCTGGAACCCAGCACCTGCCTCCCCTCTGGTGTAGAGACAGATATGCTGAGTCTCTGGAGCCCTCAGGTCTACCCAGCTAGAAAAGGGAAGGGAAGGGATGTGCCATTGATGGAGCACTCATTCTGTATCAAATCCTGCACATGTTCTCTGACCACTCCCCCCAGTGTGTTAACATTCCTTTGAAGATGGGGACACTCAAAGGTTAGACAGGCTGGCCAAGTCTGGTCTTAAGGGGTAAACCTGACATGAGAAATCAAGAAACTCCGTTGCTATTTTCTTGATGAAGAGATGGAAACTCAAGGCGTAGACAGCAAATTGATTTCCAAGATTGGCCTAGAATCCAAGTTTATTTTATTATCTTAAGATTTATTATTTTATTTCATATGATTTAAACTGTAAATGGACGCTTCTGTCCCGATTGCCCAGTCCCAATAACTGACTCAGAGGCTTAATAAAAATTATAAATGCTCAGCTGATAGCTCAGGCTTGTCACTAGGTAACTCCTATACTAAATAAACCGTATTTCTCTCATACTTTGCCAACTTGACCTTGTTACCTTATCCCAGCATGGTATTCCTCATCTTGCTTCTCTGTGTCTGCTGGCGACTCTCTGACTCTGCCCTTTCCATCCCGAGACCAAAGGGAAATGCCTAGAAGTCAGAGAGAGAAATGATGGCACATAGATGAGCAACGGCTTCTCCCTCCCCAGGGAGGGGTGGGATTCTTGGTGCAGTTTCTGATTTCTAAGGTGTAAGAATCGTTACTGTGGCTGATATTAAGTTACTGATAAGATGTGATGTTTACTGGTTCCAATAATAAAAATAAAAATAAACCAAAAAGAAACAGTATATCCTTGGGAGCCAGTATGAGGTGGCTCAACTTGACTCCAGCAAATGCAGAGAGAGGCAAACCTGTCCAGCAATGCAATGACTGGCGTCTTGGTATACTAGGGGGGGGGTGGGAGAGAGCCACGGGTAATTTTCTGGGGAGGATAGATGGGATAGTGTGCACATATTACCTGGTTTTGCATTTATTTTCTCTACCTTTAAATATAGATTGCTTTCTAGACATCTCTTTTTTTTCCTGCCTCTCTTTGCAGTAGTTTTTCTTTTACCATTGACTAGAGAAAATATTTAAGAAGGTTAGAGCAAAAAAATCTTGCTTTCTGTTTAAACAAGAATAGTTTCTCAGCTTGTTATTGATTTTTTCTGTTATTCCCGCAATGCATCAAGCTAGAAAAAAAGTTGTTGGCCCTGTTTTCCTACGAAGGAAAGAAATAGCCTCTCTGGGTTTTCTCTCACCATAAACCTGTTCCTTCTGGAACACACCGAGAGATGAAATGCCATAGCCAGCATCCCAGGGCAGCCTGAGAGGGTCCCTGTCTGCAGACTTAGAGTTCTCATTGCTTCTCTCTTCCTCAGTATGATTTAGAATTTTATTGTTCAGCCTGGAAAGGGGGGTCCTATTAATGAAGAGGGCATTTAGAAAACGGGAGCAATGCATCCTCAGCCGTCTCATCAGCTGTGGATTAGTTAGAATATTCTGAGCATCCTGTCTGACCAGAGGCTTGTTTTCAACAGCAAATCTCATGTGCCTGGAGAGTGCAATTATTGGTTGCTGTCTTCAGTGGACAGTTCCAGGGTAGATTTAAAAAATGGACTTATTAAAAACAATTAAATGGATGGGAGGCTAACTCTGGAGATAGGAGAAGGCAAAGACAAAATGGAAATTAGAAAGGGGTTTGAAAATGAAAAAAGGCAAGCTAATTTGCCATTTTGTGTTGAAATCTTCCAGTTGTGATTACCTACACTGTATTCTAGGGTTTTAAGCCCATGTCCTGGAGATGAGTGACTTTTACTATTGTCCTCTCTTAAAGAGGAAACATTAATTGAAAATAGGCAAGCCCCACAGTTTCAAAGCTTGTCTCACCACATAGAAAGGCTTTGCTAAACCACACTTCCCTGAAAGAACATATTATGGTTAGCTTTTGCTGTCAACTTGACACACCCTTGAGTCATCTGGGAAGAGAGAACCACAATTGAAGAATTGCCTTGAACAGCCTGGCCTGTGACCACGTCGATGAGCTATTATCTTGATTAGTTGATTAATTGATGTAGGAGGCCCCGTCCATGGTGGGCAGGGTCATCCTTAGCAAATATGCCAGGGCTAAAAATGCTCGCCGAGAGAGCCAGTGAGGAGCTTTCCCCCTTGGTTTCAGCCTCTGCTCTTCCTCGAGTTCCTTCCTGACCTCCTCAATAATGAACTGTTACTTAGAGGTATAAGAGGAAATAAACCCTTTCCTTCCAAAGTTGCCTTTGATCTAGTGTTTTACCACAGCAACAAGGAGCAAAGTAGAACAGAGCATCTTAGGAAGAACACAAAGGTCAGTTGCTTCTCAAGAAATGAGCCGAGAAGCTGAGAGGGAAGTGTGCTGGAGGACAGACAGGGTGCTCCCCCCATTTTGGGTATCATAGAGGAGCCCGGTTCTGCAGTCAGAGGTGCCTGGGTGTTGAATCTTGTCTGTGGTTGATTGGGTATGTCTCGTTCTCCTTAATGAGCTTCGTTTCCCCCATATGAGCCATGAGATGAGTCACCTCTAGAAGATGAGAGGATGAAAATGAGAAGGGTACTAGGTGAGCCAATACACACTCAGCAACAATGCCTTTCCATTCTCAGGGCATCCTAGCCTCAACACAGGTGTTGGTCCAAGTGTATGGGAGTTCCTGCTTCAGGATGATGGATTCTATGGTCCAGACTGATACCCTATGGTGGGTAAGCAAGCCTCTGGAACCATATCAGCCTGCCTGGGACTTCAAGTCTGGAGACCCATGGGTATTAGAAACCCTGCCTGAAGATGGTCAAGAGCAGGGATAATGCTTACATAAATCCTGGCCAGGACTTCATTAGGAGTTGGCCTAACTTTCTACAAACAGGTAGTGTCAAGAGGGGATGGGAGGTTCGTTTTACTGTCTTGACAGAATTATAACTTTATTATTTTTTCTATAAATACAGTACTGACTCATTTCAGGAAAGAAAAGTCAGCAGACACAAAGAAACCACTGAAGAAAATGTAAAGTACTCAGAATTTTCCCGCCTACAAAAGACATTAGTATATGATTTTTTCAACTTTTAATTTATTAATGAATGAAATTATTCCCAAAGGAAAGAGTTCTATTTCATTATCAGCCTACATTTGTCTCCATATCAACATTTGCTTCTTTAAAAGTATGATACCTTTATTTTAATAAATGCCACCTCATACCGGATCCTTGAATACTGCTGACGCTGACTCTTTGGAGTGATCTCATGGCTTGTTCTATATACCAGTGGATAGATTATTTTTCTAGTTTAGTGCACATTTTCAAAGTCTTTTCCTCTTTTTCTGTGCAAATCACAAAGCGCAGGCAGAGTCCTGGTGTAGCCCACAGAAATGTCTAGTGCATATATTTGGAATAATCTAATAATATCAGGTGAATCACAGCACCGCTACTGAGTGCCTTTTAAAGTGCCCTTCAGGCAAAGCCCAATGCTGTTTTCTTGGGTCCCACATGGACAGGTGAGGAGACAGTGACAGACTGTGCCATGGGTGCTACTTTTAGTGACTTGGTCTAAGACAGAAGAGGATCAAACTAACTCACTCAGCAACGGATGAGCATCTGTCATGATGGGTGCAGAGGTCGTGAGCCTACCCACCTAGGCTGCCTTTCTTGAGATGTACTCTTTGTTGATGAATAAGGACATAAGGGTGTTCGATGCGAAGTGAACTGTGCAGAGTCTGGTGGGACTGATGAGCAGCGCCTTGAGGAGACCTGGCACCAGAAGAAGATGGCAAAGTTGTGGCGGCTCGCTGGTGTGATGGTTCATTGGAAATGTCAACTTGCCACAGTCTAGAATCACCTGAGAACTGAGCCCTTGATTGTGGAATATCGAGATCAAGCTTGGCCTGTGAGCAAGTCTGTGGGGAACTGTCTTGATTGTAGATTGACAGGGGAAGATGCAGCCAGTTGTGGGGCACTATCCCCTAGGCATGGAACCCTGAACTCTGTAGGAGTGAAGACAGCTAGTTGAGCCGAGCAGGGATAAACAGGCCATTCATGTCTATCTGCTGGTGACTGTGGCTGTGATAGGACAGCTGCTTGAGCTTTCTCTTTCTTTGTGACTTTCCTGCATTTATTTTGCACAGTAGCTCTGGAATTGTACGCTGAGTAACCCTTTCCTCCCCACTGTTGCCATGGGTCTTTTTATTTTTTCACAGCAACAGAAATAAAAGCAGGACAAGAAGCCAGTAACTTGGGCAGTACCAGCTTGGGGGAAGCTGCCATAAAGAGTGGAAAAGTGCTATCAAGAGGTGGGGAGAGAAGGGGTCAAGTGGTGTGAGGTCTACTAGATGAGGAAGATCTAGGTTAAGTTCTAGACATTCAGAAATTTTCTATCTGTGCACACAGGAGAGAAGGGCAAGTAGTGTGGGGTCTACTAGATGAGGAAGATCTAGGTTAAGTTCTAGACATTCAGAGAATTTTCTATCTGTGCACACAGGAGAGAAGGGCAAGTAGTGTGGGGTCTACTAGATGAGGAAGATCTAGGTTAAGTTCTAGACATGCAGAGAATTTTCTATCTGTGCACACAGGAGGGGGAACTACGCATTTCATCTTGTCATTTCCTGTTTTCATAAGGCAACAAACAAATGACAAAACAAATAAAAAAACAGCCAACCAACAGAAAATAAACATATTTGATTCCTCTAGGTCTCTCGGCTTTGCAGAACCATGTTTAATTGTTTCAACCCGTTCATGTTTAGTTACCAAGGACCAGCCAAACTTGAGTTCCAAACTAAAGGCACAAGCTCATGTTCTAGGAGGATGATTGATGTACTGTGGCAAATTCAGGCTTTGGTATCACCAGTTAATTTCCTTTATGTCCCACACATTAATTGCTAGAGGAAACAATTTCATTCTGAACAAGACAGGCTGTAACAAGACCCTGATTCTCATGAGCAATTACTTAGATAGAAGAAACTCTGGAAAGGGAGTCAGATAGCGAGGAGTCCAGTGCTCCCACTGCCCAGGGAGGCAGGTGTGTGTCTGCCTGGTGTCCTGGAGGGGAGAGTATTGGTGTTCCGAGGCTAATGGTAGGACACAGGATACAGACACATGAGCTTACATCTTTGTATGGGATTGTTCTCAGGCGCCATTGCATGGCTTATCCAAACTTGATGACTCCTAATGCAGAATTATTTTCATTACAGAGTCACTGAAATAAGCACAAACTTAACACTGTGTATAAACATTTTAATAGTTCATTGACAGCTGTCAGACCCCATGACATGTCCATGTGAAAGTGAATGTGTTCTTCATTTCTTTTAGCTTGTAGCCTTCCTTTGTATTTAATATGTTGGGCAGTGTTTAGCTGAAGTGAAAGCACCGCCATCCATATGAGTTTAGGCCATTTTTATGTCTATTGTATGTATATGTTCATGTGTGCATGTGTACACGTATGCATGTATGTATAGAGGTCAGAGGTCTTTGCTTTTGGAGACAGGATTTATCACCGAACCTGGAACTCTTCAGTTTGCTGAGACTGGCTAGCCTAGGGGCCTCAGGGGACCCAATGGTCTCCCCTGCATTTTCCCCATCCCCAGCACTGGGGTTACAGTGCCCAGTTGTTGTGATTCTGGAGATACAAACTTGGGTCCCCATGCTTGCAAGAGTCGCACTTTACCAAGTGGGTCATCACCCCATCCCAGTTCCATTGGATTCTCCATGCCATTGCTGTGGTGTTCCTTTGCTCATATAATGTCACAGTTTCTGTCATTCACATTCACCACACTGGGTCAGTCTTAGCTGTCTTTTCATTTGCAGCATTTGAGTCATGCCATCTATATCCCATTATTCGTACTTTTTGTTGCTGGTGCATTACAGAGAGGGATTTGTCAAGCTCAAGCTCAGAGCTTACATAGTCACTGAACGCTCTCAGACACGTCTGAGACATTGTTGGTTTCTGTAGAAAGGTTTTGCTATGGCAGAGTTTTAGACCAAGCTCCCCTGGAAGTGTGTGACTTCCCTCAGGTGCTGCCTGCTTTAGCTGGGAACAGCTGTGCTCACTCAGATCTTCTCCTTCCCGAGTACAGCATGATGGCACAAGGGCATCATCATAGGGGTGAGGCGGGCAGGGTTGAAGGAAGGGACACTGAGCTAAGAAGGGAAGGCAGGCATTGTGAGCCCATTTGCTCTTGCCCTCTAAGATATGAGTCAGATACAACGCTGACTTTGACCTTGCTGTTGCAGCGACTGTAATATAGTAATCTCTCCCCGGAACAGAAATGGTTTAGAGACAAGGTGAATCCAAGATGACTTGGTTGTGAATTACACATCTACTGCTCTCAACTGCATGGCCTTGGACATGCACAAAAGTCCACTGGGGAAAGTTTCCCAAATACAATGACCTAACTAAGGTAGATGTTTTCATTTTCTCTCAAGTTAGAGTCTTGTATGGAGTCCCGGAATGGTATATCTGAGGGCTTGCCAGCATTGGCAGCTGGGCTTTCAGTTTGGTCTTCTACTAGACTTGACTCCATGTGCACAATCAGACATTAGATGCTATGTTTTTACAGTTTGTATAGAGTGATAAAATAAGGGTCTTGGTGCTCAGTCCAGGACTAAAATCAAGGGAGGCCGACATTTGTGGGTAGGCTTCCTCCTTCTCGGTGCCAACCCTTGCTTCATGTACATGATCAGAGATGCTAACTACCTTGTCTGTGTTTCAGTCCTAGGTAGAGGAAGGGGAGAAGGCAGCTTTCCTTTAGCTCAAGTGGGCGTCACACTGTCAGCTGCTTCATCATCCAAAATTTACTCATGAGGTCATGCCTACCACAAAGGAAGCCTAGAGAAGAGGAAGAAAAAGCGCTCTCTCTCTCTCTCTCTCTCTCTCTCTCTCTCTCTCTCTCTCTCTCTCTCTCTTTCTCTCTCTCTCTCTCCAAGATGACAGGCTAGAAGGAAACTGACTATCTCTAGTCCCTAAATCTTAGTCCTTATGTATTTTAAATTGGGGAAATGCTTGTTTACTTCACAGACAATAGTTGTGACTGTTCAACTGGGTTTCAAAAGAGAGTTGTTGACACAGTACCTGAAGTTTATCAAGTTCAAAGCCTATTATGATTTTGGGTATAGTACAGTTTTACCCATGATTATGGCTTCCCATATATAGGACCATGCAAAGTGTCTCTGACATTCAGATGATGGAGGTAGTCACACTGAAGACTGGTGGTGATGACAAGCTGATACCAGGCTGTGCATGGTGCTTTTTGTCAGCCCCTAGTCTCTGCAGGTGACAGCAGATAGAGACCCATCCTTGCTCCTTAGAGCTGTGTTATCCAAGGCAAGTTGCTTCGATTTCTATACTTCCTTTTCCTTATTGCTAAATTAGGAGAGCAACAGCCAGCTACTAGGATATATACTGGTACATATTAAATACACAGTTCTTTTTACCAGTATGCTGTTGGGGTACAGCATTGATGAAACTTCCCCTTAATAGGTTTGTTGGAGATGGATTCCACGCTTGCTTTTTAGAGTGAAAGATCCATTCACAGAAGGGATTTCTCCCTCTCTGATGGATAGCCAGTGCCTAGGACAATACCTATAGGTACTTAATATATAACTGGCTTCTGCAAATTTGGTGTCTTCCCCATGGGCATATTGCTTGTCAGAAGGGACCTGACTTCCTAGTTCCTTATTGTATTATCTGCTACTAAATACACAGTGCTGTGCCAAAAAAGATAGTCAAAGAATTCTGGAACAACAGAACTGATGTCTGAGTTCCACAGTCGGTTCTACCACTAGCTACCCATACGACGCTGGGGACAGAGGACATGAGGTCTTAGTTTCTTTATCTGTGACTTGGTGATGATGCTTACTGTATTGAGGATTTGGAGGATTTAAGTGTGTGAATTCACTTTAAAGTACAGGAATGTTTCTTATACCTATATTATACCAATGTCCATCTGTGGTGGGAGGGGCTCTTCTTAGCATGGAGTGTAAGGATATGGAGGATATCCATATCATATCATATCATATATCATATCATATCATATCATATATCATACCATATCATATCATATATCATCATATCATATCATATCATATCATATATCATACCATATCATATCATATCATATCATATCATATATCATCACATCATATCATATCATCATATCATATCATATCATATCATCATATCATATTCATAATCATCATATCATATCATATCAGGCCACCCCTGAAAGCAGAAGGCCTCAAGTTTGAGCACAGGGAGTGTAGAGAGGAAGAAAGCTTTGGGGGCACAGCGTTTGATTCCAATTGAGATGTTTTTCTGATGTAGGAAATGCCAAATAGGCATTTCGAGAAGCTAATGAAGAGACTGTGGTGTGATTGACTGCCCCACTGGAGGGTGCGGGGACCATGTGCATCAGGCAGGATTGAGACTTCAAACCCTGGAATCAAATAAAAGAACCCTGGGAAGCAAACAGAAAATGATGGGTAACGTGGAAATGAATTGGGGAAGTACGGAGAAGGGATAAAGTGTGTGTGGGGGGGGAGTGGGAGAGGAGAGAACAGGAAGACTTTGCACTTCTAATAGCTCAAATGGACCTTGAATGTTATTTTGTGAGATATGTCTCACCTTGGGGACATAAAGCCAGAAGCTTTTGTTGACAGCACACAGAATAGAAACATTGTCCATTATTGAAGGCAAAAGGAACAACAGGCTTTGACGTCTTTAAATTTGTTTAGCTGAGATTATTCCAGGTGGGTGTGATGAACAATGAGCAACCAAGACACACAAAGCTGCTTCTGCCATAGAGGTCAAAGATAATGAGAAACTGTCCAGAAAGCCACAAGAAAGCCCAAATGCTTCTGAGTCAGGTCACCTCCAAGACAGGCCCTATTTATGTAACTGTTGCATCACATCCAAGGCTCGTCAGGAACATATGTACAGATGGTTTTCTGCTTCCCAAGACTTTACAAGTCAAATATATCCCCCTGTGGCTTTAACCGCCCACCATATTATTCTAATTCCCTTCCCCCAGGACCTTGAGGGAGAAAGGCTGGTAGTCTCAGTCACGGGTTATTTGGTTTCTTGGTGGGCTTAGAGTGGGAACGGGGTGTTTTAGCTCAGCTCAGCTTGTGCCATCTCTAAAATGGTGCTGTGTGGGTAGTTGATGATGCAATCCATCACCATGACGAGCAACTGTGCCAAGCAAACATTGGCAATTGTGATGAAAAATGAAGATGCAGAAGAAAATACGATTTAGGAGAAAAAGCTCTCTAAGTCTGGGAGAAAAAGAGATGGGCAATGTGGTGTCTGCTGGACAGAAGGATTTGTTAGAACTAGACAAGGGGTTCCATTTTCCTGGGCAACTGAGCTGATGTCTAACATCACTAACTTCTGTTTAAATTACTGTTAGTGTTTATAATAAGTTCTTCAAATGAATATTTGTAAGCACCCCTGATGCTCATTTTCCTATTTCTTTACAAGATGTTGGGGATGGGAGAATCTGTCTCCCTAATTGGCAGTCACTGGATTCTTCATCGTTGCCCTTTAGTGCCTTGAGTAAAATCACAGCATAACTTTAACACCCAACTAAGCTACCCTTATGATAAGGCGGTAACCAATCTGCTATGAACGCTCAATGAATGCCTGAGACAACTTGGAACTCTTGACAGCAAAGATTTCAGCTGATGACCATGGATGCTGAAGGTGAAACCCAGCTAGGGCCCTTTAGCACAGGTTTGTGCCAGAACTCTACAACCTTTGCAATTTGGCCAGAGGGGAGACCACTTCCCCTAGTTGCCTAGCAGGACTGGTGTGAATGGTGCTAAGAAGCAAGGTTCAGGTGGCAGTGGGTATGGCAATGAAGCAGCTGCCATCATCAGTGAGGTACTGTGAGCCTAAGCAATCCTGGAAGGAGAGTGATAAAGGAAGCGATCAGTCTGGGTTCCCTGAGTTGTGGGGAGGGGACCAGGCAATGGTGTCTGGGCAGGTGAAGAAGATACTAGGCTATTCAAGAATGGCCAGAGTAGGGAGGTCAGAAAGAGAGGGGGGGAGACAGACAGACAGACACACACACACACACACACACACACACACAGAGAGAGAGAGAGAGAGAGAGAGAGAGAGAGAGAGAGAGAGAGAGAGAGAGAGAGAGAGAGAGAGAGAGATTCACACAATCTCAATGAAAGACTTGTCTTACTAGTTAGGTAAAGAGCTGACATGCATTTGTTTACCAATGTGACCATCCATCCATCCATCCATTCATCCATCCTCCATTCACCCATCCATCCATCTATCCACCCATCCATTGATCCATCCATCCATTCATCCATTATCCATCCATCCATTCATCCATTATCCATCCATCCATTCATCCATCCATTTATCCATCTATTTATCATCCATTCAAGGATTCAAGACAGAGGAAACATGAAATACTTAATAACCTTGCAGAGAAAGTGGAGAGAACCATTGTCTGGGATGTTAGTGGGGATTGTTTTTTTGTCGGTAAAAGTTAGTCTTTATTAACATATGGATGTCTCATTTTTGCCAAACCAGCTGCTCCAAGTTGTGATGTTTGGGGCTCTTCCTTGAAGCCTCTGCAGCCGGAGGTTTTGTATTCATGATGTAGTTCCCCAGCCCAGAGTGGCTGCTTGTCCTTGTTTCCTTACTAAATTCTATTCTTCCTGCTTAGTGGCAGAGCAGTACCACACAAGCGTCTTCTACCCCAGGGCCTTTCTGCGTGAGCAATCTTGGTCTCCCTTCCCTAGTTCATTCTCAGTGTTTAGGTATTGTTTAAATGTCTGTGCTTCAAGTAACTTGTCCTAGGTGTCTGACTAGGGTGTGTGTGTGTGTGTGTGTGTGTTGTTTTATTTTTCTTTTGTAGAAAATAGATTATTCCCTGATGTGGGATTCCACTCTGAATGCTGTGAATACCATTGGTGAATAAAGAAACTGCCTTGGCCTGTTAGGGCAGAACTTAGGTAGCTGGGGAAAACTAAACTGAATGCTGGGAGAAAGGAGGCAGAGTTAGAGAGAAGCCATGTAGCCCCGCTGGAGTCAGACAGAACTTTACCCGGTAAGCCACAGCCACATGGTTAACAGATTAATGGAGATGGGTTAAATTAAAATATAAGAGTTAGCCAATAGGAAGCTAGAGCTAATGGGCCAAGTGGTGATTTAAATAACATTGTTTCTGTGTGATTATTTTGGGGCTGAGAAGCTGGGAATGAACAAGTGCCCTCCCTCCAACATTTCCCTTAATATAATATATCCTGATTACTATAGTTTCCCTTCCCTCTACTCCTCTCAGTTCCCTTCCGGTCTATTATTATATCATTAGAAAAACAGGTTTCTAAGGTGTAATAATAAAATAAAGTTATATCAAACAAAAATTAACATTGGAATAAGACAAAACAAATGAACAGAAGGAAAAGAGCCCAAGAAACAGATACAGAGACAGTGACCCACTCATTTGCAACACTCAGGAGTCCCTAAAACACTAAACTCAAAGTTTTACTGCTTCTGTCTCTCCCTGCATCTGATCTCAGCAGAGAGCTGCATATTTTCTGCATTGTGGCCCACAGGTCTGGCTGGCTATCGGCAATCATCTGAACCTTGGCCTCAATATTTGTGACTGCAATGTGTGCAGGGGCACGTGGATTGTGTGAAAGGCACAGGGGCACATTGGCAGAGTTGTGGGGAAAGTAGTGGGTTGCAAGGATTCAGTCTCTGTCTGCATGTACATCCGCAGGCCAGAAGAGGGCACTACATCTCATCACACATCGTTGTGAGCCACCATGTGGGTGCTGGGAACTGAACTCAGGACCTCTGGATGAGCAGTCAGTGCTCCTAACTTCTGAGTCATTACTGCAGCCACTGTCTTTCTTTTCTAGGAATTGCCAGCCTAAAAATGAATGAACAAGCAAACACACCCAAAAAGCAAGAAAGGAGAGAAAGCTAGAGCAGGGCAGCTGTCAATCATTGGCTGTCAAATTTTCCAGCATGGCGTGTTTTGGGGGGACAGCCGTCTCATTGGGTTTCCATGGACATTATCGAGATATTATATGAAACACTCAGGATAGTATCTGCCTGCCACATAGAAAGTGCTACTCATGTGCCAGCTATGACAAACTGAAGGGATTTCACATACATCATAAAGAAAAATTTGGGGCTAGAAAGTAGGTTTTTGGTAAAGTACTTGAGGATCTTAGCACCAACATAAAGTCAGTTGTAGTGGTGAGTGCCTGTACATCAGATCTGGAGAGAGGTAGATAGGCCTGGGGCTTGCTGGCAGTAGCCCAGCCTAACTGGTGACCTGCAGCTTCAGGCTCAGTGAGAAAACTTGTCTCAGAATAAGATCAAGAAGGAATAGTGTAGATTGGAGACTGCTTATTCATTCCTAGCTGCCCAGACCCGAAATAATCACACAGAAATTGTGTTATTACAGCACTGCTTGGCCTATTAGCTCATGTTTCTCATTGGCTAGCTCTTATATCTTATCTTAAATTAACCCATTCCTATTAATCTGTGTGTTTCCATGTGTTTGTGGCCTACTGGTAAAGTTCCGTCTGGTGTCTGACTTCTGCAGCAGCTATATGGCTTTTCTGTGACTCTCCCTCTCTCTCTCTCTCTCTCTCTCTCTCTCTCTCTCTCTCTCTCCCCCTCTCCCTCCCTCTCCCTCTCTCTCTCCCTCTCTCTTTCTCCCCCTCTTTCTTTCTCCCCCCCCCTCTTCCAGGTCTTGCTATATTCTCATCCCAGTGTGAGAGTGAGCATCTCTGCAAGACCCCACAAGGGAGGCACAGGGCCCTGCAGCCTCTTAGGGCAAAGCTGATCAAGTAGCTGGTGCTCAGTACAGAGGACGAACCTGCAGGCAGCAACACTAGTTGGGAGGCCTCTCCCTTCCCCCTTTCTTTCTCTAGGTGTGTCTCTGTTTCTTTGTTTCTCTCTGTGTCTTCCCCTCTCTTGCTCTCTGTGTGTCTCTGTTTCTCCCTATGTCTGTCTGTCTGCTCTTTCTGTGTATGTGTAGGGGGTGAGAGGAGGGGAAGAATGGAAGATGATGATGGTTTGGGTAGATAATATATTTACAGTTGTGGATTTGGGGATTGCTAAGACTTAATTTGGAGCAGATAAGGAAAAGGTCAGAGAGGACATGGGTCCAGGTATTGGGCTTAGGCGATTTTATTAACCAGAAGTGGATGATGAAGCGGGACAGGCTACAAGGGAAGCTGGTGAGCAGTAAGAATTACCGTGAATTAGAAGCTTCCAGAACAGTAGTAGGGAGGGGTTCAGGAAATCTTTCGGTACTCTGAAAACCAGGAAGGAGGTGTTTACTGCATTTACTTTGCACATTCGGGCCATCATCCGCCATGACGGTTTTGTAAATGTCACTGTGGGTAGTTGGGCAGGCTGAATTTCTTAGACTCGCCCTTTTGTTAGTTTTAATCGTTTCATCTCAGTGAGCACTGGTCTGAAGAGAGAGACTCCAGGGAGGTTAGCAGGGTGGGTGCGAAGCTGCAGCCATTCCGTGGCTCCCGCTGATTTGCTGGGGTCACCACACTGGCCTGAAGCAGGGCCCCCATAGCCGGCTTCCGTATCCCGACATCCTCTTCAGCTCTGAGTCTGAGCTCTGGTGTGTGTTCAGCTCAGTAACGAGGGTCTCTGGTTTTCCACAGGGTGCCCTAGTCCATCTTCATGAGCTGGGTTCCATGCTCCTGCTGGGGGCTCCAGCTGCTTTCAATTCCCTCCCCCTTCTCTTACCTGCTGCTTTCTAGCCGAGCACCCAAGATGCACCGCACAGTGATTCGGCTTGAACCGTGGAGTGTGCTGGAACCCTGAGCGATAAAAGAAAGAAAGAGACAGACAAAGGTTTGAGGGAAAGTGGATGAGCACTCCGTTCTGCCTGCAGAGCAGGTGAGGTTGGAGCGCGTTCTAATAGGTCTTAATAATAAAAGCCTGGAGCCAGATATAGGGGAATGTTAAGAGATCAGAGAGACCGACACAAGAGCAAAACCCGCAGCCACCTTACCTACTCAACTTCCCAGCCAAAATTAGACTGAGTTCCTGTCTTCTTCCGTCTTATCAATCACTTCCTGTCTGTCTGTACAGACCTCCAGACTTCTGTGACTAGTTAGTGTAACTCTACTCTCTGATCGCCAGGCAAGTTTTATTTGTACAAACAAGATATCACCACAGGTGAAGGCACATGGAGTCTGGCTGCTCGTCTTTATGCCTCCCACGAGGAGAGGAAGCAATCTCTCTACTTCAGTGTAGACACTCAAGACTAATTTTGGAGCTATTTGTGTTCTGCCTTCACTTCTGATGTTGGGTTCCAAGGCTTGCATAAGACTTGAGTCCACTGTAGGAGTCTGGGAATGGATGGATGGATGGTGGAAAGGCAGTGACTCTGATAAGTTTAAAAAATGGGAAGAAGAGAGGACCCCTGAAGACAAGTGACTTCAAGTTCAATATGGCAACCAAAATATTTAGTCAACCAATCTTTACCAAAAAATAGGTCTTTACTCATGTGCAAAGCACAATATATTATATTTAGCCTTTAATAGGATCTTTATGGAGAAAACACAGTATCTAAACCAGGCTTGGCATAGAAGGTTGGGACTGCTCAGTCTAAGGCTCATTCCTGAGTGTGCTGCTTGAGAATAAAGAGTATTTTTGACTCTGGGTTTGGGCGCTTTGCTATGCTCTTGCTTCCTTTAGATACGTACATTGCTGCAGGGGAAAAATAGCAATTTAAACTGCTGACAATATTTACGCATTTCCTGTGTGCCCCAGGGTGTCAGCTCGCCATTAAAGTGATTCAGTGACTTGAAAAACGAGAGAATGTGACTACAGTTCTACTTCACGATTGGACTCAAAGAAAATGGAACTTTCCTTCTTGTGTGTTCTTGCAGCGCCAGAACTTTAAGGGTACTCAGAATGCCTGGAAAGAGGAAGCAGCTTACGTGTGGTTGTGAGTCCTCGATCCTGGGCTTAGAGAAAGTTGCTTTGAAATAGAAAGAGCTTGCTTTGGGCTCCTTTCCTTTCAAGTCCCGCCAGCATCTTTGAGTCAGTCATTGACCTAACGTTTTGATTAACCAAGATATTAGGCTCCTTTTGAAGGCCAAACTTGGCCCGCTTAAGGGAAGGAGGAGCACACTTTTCAAAATTAAGTTTCTCCTTAGTTCTTCATTTCTTCAAAGGGCTGTGCTGAGGTGGTTATATTTCCTGGTGAAGGCAAAGGCAGTGTGGTCCTTGGCAACTTGCAGATTCTAGGAAGCTCTGTTGTATCTTCTGCCAGGAGCCTGCCCCTCACAGTCTCCATACTGTCTCTTCCACCGTGCTAGCAGCTCTGTGCTTTGCTAACCAACTAGCTGGGTATTTGCACAGGGATCCTTTTTTAGTCCTACAGTCCCCAGTCTGTGATGACTCCAGTAGCTCTCGCTCATTCTGCCACCTCACCCATTCATTGCTCAGAAACTAGCTCTACCTCAGGGTTTCAGATTCTCCGGTTCCAGTCACAGTGCCAGCTCAGTCCCAGAGTTTCAGATGCTCCTGTCTCAGCCACAGCACTGAGAACCTACATTCATTAGACACTTAAAATGGATAGGTGTTGTGTTAAACACTTCAGTCTTCACTTTATTCCCAACACAGCCATATGGAATAGGTTATTATGGTCTGCTGTTTGCATGTAAGAAAATGGGGCATGGCCAGAACCTTTAGACCCGTAGACTCTGAACTCTAGAGACAGGATTCAGTTTCCAGTAAATGCTGAGTCTGTACTCAGCCTGTGCACTCGCCATCCACGCTGTTCAAATCTTCATTTCCCCACTGCCTGGTTGTGAGCAGTGTGTCGGCTGCAGACAATAGCAAAGCTCCGGATCTTATTTCTCTCATCTAGCATGAACATTTTGTTTCAAGGCTGAAAAAAAAACTCCACACATGAGCAGCTCAATTAAGGTGCACTTGAGAGGGGTCATTGGGAGGTTGCTTTCATCTTGACCATAACTAATCCCAGGAAAGGGGAAACAGGCCAGAAGTAGTCTTTGAGATATTGCATTTGTGAAACTGGCAGAGTAACTTTAAAAAATGCATTCAGTTCTCATAAGCAGGTCTGGGATCTAAGTGAAATAGAATTTGAAATATAATAAGGATAGGGCTGTAAAAGAATCATGAAAATTGCTGTATTTCTGTAGTCCGGTCTCTAGAAACACATTAAGTGGATTGATGTACAACCTCAGGCGCTGGCAGAACCCTCCAAGCTTGTCCTCCTTCTATCTCCTCCCGCCAGCCTTCCTCCCTAGGCTTCCTGAGCTCCAACTGTACTGCAAAGTGCTGAGGACAATGGAATCCCTGCCCACCACATAAGGTATATTCACAGATAATTAACAAATAAATCACGATGTATACAGTAGACTAAGCAGTGGCTACAGAAAGAATAGAAAATGGCTAGACATCGGTGGCACATGCTGGTTTTGTGAGAAAGCCACTCTGATGAAGTCACATGTAAGCAGACACCTGAGAGGATTCAGGGATTCAGCTACAGGAGTGTTTGAGAGAAGGCTCCTTATAAAAAGGAAATCATGAGCCTAGAGATTTTGAGTCTGGAGCACATGTGTCCTTTTCAGGGAACTACAGAGATGGAGGCAACCAGACTGTGTGGGAAAAGGGAAGAATGAATACAGCAAGGCCTTGGAGCTGTCCACGGGAAAGACAAACAGTGGGGCTGGGTTATTTATTCTCAGAATCGCAGGTGCTACTGGAGGGACTGACATAATGGTGTAAGGTCACCTGGTTCGCTGCTTCACAGAGTCACCTTGACACGGTGGGAGCAGTAGGTCAAGGGGACAAACTGATAGCAGAGAGACAAGAATCTGGAGGTTGCTGTGGTTGTGTAGCAAGGGGAAGGACGACTTGGGAGCCCAGGGTCTTCTGGAACTCCAGTCCTCCTGTTTCTGGCCTGCATGGGGCACTCAATGAGGGGCAGCTGCCAGCAATTCCTCCTTTTTAACGTGCACACTGTTTTTTTTCCACCAAAGGTGTTTTTGTCACTCCCTTATGATGTGGGATTCCTTTCTGTATGATGTGAGTACCATTGGTTAATAAAGACACTGTCTTGGGCCTGTGCAGGGCAGGATAGAAGTAGGCTGGGAAAACTAAACTGAATGCTCGGAGAAAGAAGGCAGAGTCAGGGAGCCACTAGGGAGCCACCAGAGGGGAAAGTTGCAAGCTTTCCTCTATTCTGCCCTGTGCAGGCCCTCTCTTTTATTTTTTCCAGTCTGGCTATATTCTTTAAAATCATTGGCCGAAAGCAGCTTCTTTATTAACTAATGGCAATAAAACATATTCATAGCATACAGAGGGGAATCCCACATCACCTCTCCTTTTCTGTTTAAATAAAAAGGAAGGTTTTTAACTTTAACGCTTTCTCCTGTGTTCTGCAGAATGTCTAGCAGACTCTTTCATGAAGCAGGAGCCCCGAAGTATGGTCTCATCTTTAGGCAAGTTCAGCAGTCATTTTTCTGTGGGTTCTGCATGTCCAGTTCATACAGCATAGTATCAAGCAGTCCAGGCAAGAGCAGTTTCTTGCCCAAAGGGCTAACAAACTCCATAAGGAGCCTTTTTGATGCCCATTATCCTCTAGAAGTAATTGGTGCTACCAGGAGCAGATATGTCTCATTGTCATGAAAAGCTCTAAGTTATTAAAATATTTTAAATGCCATATTCTCAAGGTCTCTAAAAGATTTGAAGAATCCCTATCTAACTGAAATGTATATCTATATATCTAGAAAACCTAACTAACATGACTACAAGCTTGACTATTATAGATAATTATCTATTAACCTATATTTTAAATTATACATTACATTTTTAAATGACATACACAAACACAATACCTCAGTTAAGAGCAGAAATGTATATATGTATAAAACAAAATTAATATTAAATTTGTATCACTAAACCAAGATTCTTCCCAATGCAAATCTCTATAGCACCCTTAGACCCAGAATGGCCTTCTGCTCAAGTTACTTTGACTAGTAATGGTAGACAATAATACCAATACCATGACATCTCCAGATCTGTCCTTTAAGAAGCCTGGAAGCTTTCACATGCCCTCTGGGGAGTCTAGCTAACATGTAAAGACTGTAGTTATGAGCTATGGAAAGAGGAGATGCCAAAGGGGAGAAGGGAAAAGAATAGAGGTGAGAAGGAAGGCAGACTGGCAGATTGGGTAAGTGTGGAGGAAGAAGCATTCTTAGATTTCCATCCCAATCTAGCTGCTGGATGGAAGAATTAAGCTGTATGAGTGACATCAGCTTATGCCAATCAGAGTAGAAGAACCACCCAGCTGTCCCCTGCTTATCTTTTCAACTGTGAAATATTGTAAGCCATTTAGTTAAGAGGTGGCTTATTACGTGATAAAGAGATTTGAAACTGTTGATGTCATTATGCCTAGGTCATGAATTGGGACAGATATATTGAAACCACTGGACCAATCTGTTTGTAACTTTGTTTTGTAAACAAAGTTTTATTGGAACAGTCAAGTTTATGTTTTAAAGCATGGATTGAGGAAGAAATCAAGAAAGAAATCAAATCAGAAAGCAGTTGGTTAGCCCCATGATACACATACCACTCTTGCACCACCGAGCATGTCTTGCCAGTCCTTTAATTATTGCACGTTGCAGGGTTCTCAGCTGTATTAGACTGGTGATTCCTTTTCTCTTGGTAGCAAGCCTAGCACCTCCTAGTACTATGAGAGTTAACCAGGAAGGATGATGCTTGCTACTGCATTTAACCATGAGGATAAGTCTGGTATCTTCTTTAAATTCATCTCCATTTTTCCCTCTGTGTCTCATCACAGCCCCAAGTAGCTTTTGCTCTGGTTGTGAACCTCACTTTTGTCCAAAGGCCAGTTGCCATCTGACAGATTGTATGCAATGAAAAGAATCCCGACATAGAAGAATGAGTATTAAATAATACTTTGTCAAGGTTAAGATGAGACAAAGCTGTCAAATGGCAAGGCAGTGGCAGTTCCTGGAGGGTGGGGTTAAGTGGAATATGGTAGCACGAGACCTTCTGAATGTGTGCTACACTGGCAGAAGTTACCAGGCTGTTTGGGGATGTAAAATAGCATCACAGTAAATATAAAAACGTGTTAATGCCCCTTTAACTTGATGAAGGTTAGTTAATCTTCTAATATAAAAAAAATGAGACTCAGTTTGGAATGAAGCAAATGTGGCAAGCACACAAACACGCCCCATGCTGCATGTTGTGGTACTCAGGGAAGTGTCTGAGGCAGTGAAGCTGGCTTATATCTGGTTTAGGAAGTATGAGATAGTATTTCTTGGTGCATATGCAAACGTGTACAAATACATTTCCCAACATTATACATAAGTACTTTCAAGGGAATCATTTCCAAGGCAATTACATCCCACTGTTAACAGCCAATTAGCAGGAAGGAGATAATTCCTCACTCACATGTGGGCAGGTAGAGCAATGTAAAGGCAACTAATTAATACGCATCCTTTTAAATGTACTAATTAATCGAGCCAGACAAAATCAGTTTATTTAGAATTCATCGAAGGCTATGTGTCCCCCCAATTTAATTTTTCTACCATACCATTAAATAATTGAAACCCGCAGCTTTCATTTATCCTATTCATCCCTCTTCTTTGATGCCACTCAGCTTTGAAGTACCATCGCTAATAGAGGCAGGAAGCTATTTATCTCTTTCTTTAGTAGACTCATGAATATTTCTTCATTATTTCTAGCCAGCATTTGCAAGTTCTTGACATTTCAAGTTTGCTCTCCTAAGTTGTTTTCTTTCTTTTTCCCCTCCTTTTCCTTCCTTCCTTCCATCCTTCCTTCCTTCCTTTTCTTCCTTCTTTTCTTTCTTTTCTATCTATCTCTCTCTCCCTCTCTCTCTCTCTCTTTCTGTCTTTGTGCACGTACGTGTGTGTGTGTGTGTGTGTGTGTGTGTGTGTGTCTGTGTGTGTGTGTGTGTGTATGATGTGGGAGAGTCTTCTGTTTGTGTTGATTTCATTCGTTAATAAAGAAACTGCCTTGGTCCATTTAATAGGCCAGCCCTTAGGTGGCTGGAGTAGACAGAACAAGAAGAATAAAGTGAGGCAGATGGCTCAGAGAGATGCCATACCTCTCCTCTCTGAGCCAGATGCGATGAAGCTCCGGCCCAAGATGGACTTACGCTAGAATCTTCCCGGTAAGGCACCACTTCATGGTGCTACACAGATTATTAGATATGGGTTAATCAAGATGTGAGTAAGAGGCTGAAACTAATGGGCCAGGCAATGTTTAAATGAATACAGTTTGTGTGTTGTTATTTTGGGGCATAAGCTAGCTGGTGGCTGGGAGCCGGGCAGGATGAAAAGCAAGCCTGCCCGCAGCCCCTCACTACATGTGTACATTTGTGAGGGTTAACACAGGCACAGTAGTGCCATGGTGCAGATGTAAAGGTTGAAGGACAACTTTGGTTGTTGATGCTCATCATCCACCTGCTTGAGATAGGGTCTTGCATTCACCACGGTACCAGGCTAACTGGCCTGGGAGCCTCTGTGGAACTGCTTGTCTCTGCTTCCATATCATTGCAGAAGTGCTGGAGCATTTTCTTTTTCTTTTAAAAATGCTAGAGTCCCAGGCGGCAGCTGTAGGCAAGCAGCAAATGCTATGAAGTCCCAAATGGTGGTAGCAGGCTATGTGGTGGCAGACAGTGGGCCCTGCGAGCAGCCAGTCCCAGGCAGAGAAGGCTGCCATTCTTAGAGCGGTGGCCTGAGCAGTGGTGGTGGCCCATGTGGTGGCAGGCAGTGGGCTCTGGGAGCAGCCAGTCCCAGGCAGAGATGGCTGCCGGTCCCTGAGCAGTGGCTGGTCCCAAACAGGGAGACACATGGCTGGCTGGCAGAAGGCAGAGACATGGTGAGGTTGAATATTTATTCAGGGGAGTTATGAAGGGGGAAGGGGGAGGGGGAGAGAGAGAGAGACAGAGAGAGAGAGACAGAGAGAGACAGAGAAGGGGAAGCAGAGAAGTGGGGAGAGAGGGAGAAGCGAAGCTGCCTCTCTGAGAGGAAGATGGAAAAGAGAGTGAGCTCAGGCCGGAAGCTGAAGATCAGCCTGCCTCAGCGGATGGGGAGGGAATGGGCGTGGCTTGTCTCTTAAAGGGACAGGGACCAAAACCATAACAAGGGTTTTCTCAGGATTAGTAGTAATGAGTGCTTTTAGGAGTTTGCCTTAAAATCCACGCTGGAGGCTTACCTGAAATGTAGGTTCCAGGATCCCACCTCTCTTTCTTTTTCTGTTATAGCAATAAAAATATACTAGGTCAGGTCTAAAATCTGGCATTTAACTGTTCCGTTCTCTCACACCCATTTTCCTGTGGTTTGGAGACAGATAGTCTGCCTTGGAGAAATGCTACTTGGGTAGACATTGAAATCTTTAGCGGTTTTACCTCCTTAGGAAGTAAAATCTAAGAAATAAAAAGATAACATCCCATGCAATGTGAACCACCCTCTTGAGTCTCTGATCATCCTGCCCTAGCTACAAATAGTTGAGAATGAAATGAGAGGAGACAATGGTAAGGTACAGTGTACTCCTACTTACTAATAAGGGTGAATTTATACAAAAAGGCAGAGTATGAGAGCCAGGTAATCCACTGGCCGGTCCACAGGGCAGGGCACCCTGTCCTCAGTGCTGAGGGCAAGGCAGGGCACTCCTCATACCACGTCAAGGAATAACTAAGAACTCTGGCGAATAAATGAATAAAGATTGTGTCTAGGAGGAGGACAAGAAGGGATGAGTCACTTATGCTTCCCAGATGTGCTGATCTGATGAGACTTTTACTGCCTTCTGGAGACTGCAGAGAACCTTAGGGCTTCCGGCCTGTCAGGAACCAGCAGGAGTAGAGCAAACAAGGTCCTTTATTTTCACCCCCACCACCCACTATCGGTCCCACCTCCAAATGTTTGACAGTTCAAAAGTTTGTGGATTTTGGGGCATCAGACTTTATAGTGGGAATGTTATAAAGTAGAATTTGATTCATCTGCAAAGTAAAACGAAAGTTTCAAGTAGATAAAAAGAACTGAAAACAGTTATTCTAGGTGAGCTAACCTGGATCCAGAAAGACAAACACCACACATTCTCTCTCATGTGTGGATCCAAGCTCCGAATCTCTAGCTATGTGTTCTTAGAGTTCTTATAGAATCCAGGGAACTAGAAAGGGACCATGGTGGGTACCTTAAGGCAGGGGGTATTGTAAAGCATAAATAAAATGAAAGCAGTCACATCTTGCTTCTTCTGCATCTGGGTGATGGCTGCTCTGAAACTTCACTCTTCCCAGAATTCTTGTTGCCCTGCCTATAGTTCCTGCCTAGCCACTGGCCAATCAGCGTTTATTTAAAATGCAAGTGACAGGGTACAGACCATTGTCCCACAGCAGTGTGGGGACTGAGATGGTGTCCTAGTGATAGGACTGGGTGGGGGGGACAGAGAGAATGCCCTAGTGATAGGATTGTGGGTGTGTGTATGGGGACATCGATGGTGTCCTAGTGGTAGGATTATATGTGGGGTGTGTAGGCAGAGATGATTTCCTAGTGATAGGATTTTGGGGGTGTGGGGGACAGAGATGGTGCCGTAGTGATAGGATTGTGTGTGTGTGTGTGTGTGTGTGTGTGTGGTGTGTGGGACAGATTTGGGAGCGGTCATGGGGTCAGGGAAATGCATTTGAATCCTCTTCATTATCTGCCTTTTTCCTCTAAGACAAGGTGTGCCACTCAATCTGAATCTTACCACTTATGGGCTAGACTGACAGTCAGCAAGTCCCAGCAATCCCCCTACCTCTGCCCCCAGCCACAGTGCTGGGCTTACAGGAGGACAGTTTGTCACTAGGTGCTGAGGATCTGAAATCATGTTTTCATGCTTGCACATGTGCTTGTTCAACCATCTTCCCAGCTTGCTTTACATGCTTCTGAAAAGCTGAATGCTATTTAGTTATGTATGTATACTGTATTTTCTTTACCTGCTTATACACATATGGGTGGTCAGTATGATTTTATTCACAGAATAACAATAGTCACTAAATCCTCCATATTCAAAATAATTAAGAGAATAAAATTTAAATACATCACCTGTGAGTGTGGTGGTTTGAATGAGATGCCTCCCCCTGCTAAATCTCAGCCATTTGAATACTTAATTTCTAGTTGCTGGAACTGTTTGGGAAAGATTAGGCCACAGCTGTTTGTGGCCTTGTTGGAGAAGGCATTTCATTTGGGGCAGGGTTTGAGATTGCAAAGGACGCCAACCTTTCTTGGTATGCTTCTCTCTTCCTCCTACTTACAGACGAACATGTGAGCTCTCAGCTCTCCTGCCACCATGCTTTTGATCCCTTGTCGTGTACTGCAACCCTGTGAAAGCATGGGCCCATTTGAACACACACACACACACATGCAAACAAACACACACACGCACACGCACACACACACACACACACACACACACACACACACACACATGCATTGTTTTTGTAAAATGGGTTTCTCTGTGTAGCCCTAGCTGTCCTGGAATCGGCTCTGTAGATCAGGCTATCTTCAAACTCTGAGATCTGCCTTCCTCTACCTCTGGAGCAATGGGATTAAAGGCATGTGCCACCACTCCCAGATCAAATAACTTCTTTTATAAGTTACCTTGCTCCAGCTGTGTTTTATCACAGCAAAAGAAAAGAAACTAATATAGTCAGGTAATTTGTATTGTGTAGATGTTTCAAAACATCACATGATCACTTAAGAATGGAATATTGTCATTATTAGTTAATAAGATATATTTAAAAATAAAGAGTACATAAAACCACATCTGTGGTTTTAGAGCAATGTTATATTTGCATGGAAATTAAACCAGAGGTAATAAGTGCACTGGACTATGCGCACAAGACTTCCTTATTTCATCTCATTAAGATTCTGTATTTGAACAGAATCAAATTGTCAAAATAGAAAAAAGTAATGAAGAAAATAAAGATAGTGCATGAATAGATAAATAATATATATAAATCATTCATATATATATATATATATACATAATATGACATTTATATTATATACTACATAGATCCCATACCTGAACTGGGGAAGCTAGGGTCCCCTTTTGGGGTTCTTAATCTCATTAATTAGAAAATTTGTGAATGTACTCAAATGAAAGCAAGACAACTTTATTAGAATTAAAAGAGAAACCCCGAGGCAGGCACATGGTGAATCTCAGCAGCTTCCTGGAGGACAGAATGCCACTGAAACCCACATGGCAGGTAGAGCCATGGTGGACAACTAGCTTTATAGGAAGGAATGAAATGTTGGGGCAAGTGTTAAGGAAGGCACGCGTAGGAGAACAAAAGGAAAACTCTTGGGGAAGAACTGCTTGCACCGCCACTGTGCTGTGCCAATAAATTTTATCTTGATTCATAGGGCCGAGCTAGCTACTGGCTGACCAAAATTAACCATAGAGGTTTTGGAGGACTGAAGACATACAGAGAGACACAGGAAATAGTAGGGAGGGTCTTAGAAAGATGTGGGGGTTGTTGGGATTGAGGAACGAAATGGAGAGTAGGTCACTGGTTGTTTCTCTGATCAGTCAGGTTTTAACCCCATATCTAACTTCCAAGTTTTTATTAATAATAGAGTAATTTAGATAATCGTTACATCTAGCACCCAATGAGGGGCGTTATTAAACTTCACAAAGGTGGTGAATCTGCCACCTCTCTTCTGCCAGTGTACTGGCTTTGTCTCCCTCCCCACAGGCCCTCTGCATCAGTCTAGGGTCTTATCTTTCAGTCCTTCCTACAGCAGCCTCGCCCCAGCTGCTGCTGGTGCTAGCAACCCACTGCTCACCTGAACCCTCACTTCCTGTCACATGAGTTTTTCCTGGACTTCCTCCCCGGGCCCCCAACTGGGACCAGCTCAGCTGCCTTGACACGCGCCTGGCATCTGCTCGGGGACTCAGTCTTTACTGCTGCTGCCACTGCCACAAGCTGCTAAGTCACCAGTCATACGTCCACCACCTGCGTCCTCTGCCCATCCGTACTGAGCAGCAACAGCTAGCCATTCCCCTTTCATCTCAGCTGAATGCCTCCAACACAGCTTGTTACCTTCGCTGTCATAGCAGATTTGGTGAGATACCTAGGAATTCTTAAAGGTGGGATTAGTTTCTTTTTTTTTTTTTTAAAGGGAATATCTTTCCCATGTTAAGAATGAGAAATACCATAATACAGGGGGTTAGGATTCTATTTAGTGCTACTATGGATGATTTGCAAATGAAAAAATTAAATGAGGAAATAAACCACTTAGCTGGTATTGACATAATACTGATTGTAATTATTATCAGTTTGGTAGTTTATATTTTATCCTTAAAAAGTGGTTTGATAACTGTGCCTAATATGAAAATTTGATAAGATGCAAGACTTAGACTTACTAATGAAAATAAGTATTCAGAAAGATAGAAGACTTTAGAAAAGAACCTATCACATCATTGCATTATAAAATTAAAGAGGAGCCACCCAAGGTTATTAGAAAACCAACCTAGTTCATCTAGTTTCCATACAACAAATGACCACCCCACCATGGCTATGCAGAAGTTGGAAGGAATATTATACAAGTTTTAGATTTGAAGATGGTAAAAGAAGTAGTTGTTTCATATGGTATGCATTAACAGATGTTACATTCATGGGCAACTCAGAACAGAATTATCCCACAGGACTGGTGTTGGCATATAAAAGAGTTCCAAAATATCCAAGAATGGAGTATAACAAAGGTTTATTTATTAGGGCATACACTCACATAGATAGTAGCAATCTGCAGTCCTCTGTATATACTGGGAACTAGAACCCAAGCCAGTAGTCAAGAGGCCCATGAATGCACTTCATCTGCATTTATAGTATATGAGACCATGCCCAGAGTGGGCCATTATCTTAAAGGCTATTAGCTGAAAAAGTTCCCATAGCACCTCCCCTCTTTTGTCTAAATAAGAGTACAAAACTATATACAATAAGAACAAATATCAAGTATTGTTCAAGGAAAAGAAGAGGCAAAAACATACATAAAAATTAGAATTACAACCAGCATTAACAACATCAAACAAGGAACATATGCTAAATGTTTCGATAGCTATTCTATTCTAAGGAGTCTAAGTCTTATATTAAAAATGGATTGGCTAAGTCATGAGAGGAAAGTAACTATGACTATTTAGTCTTCAACCCCATCAAAGTGCAATCAAGCAACTTCCAAAAGAGGTAAGAAATGACAGAGACAACTAACTACCTAGGAAACCACCCAAAGTCTCATTTGTCATGTTGGGGCAACTGACTTTGGCTAAGGCCTAGAGTAGCTGACAGACCATTTTCAGGAGGCAGGAAAATTTGAAAAATTGTCTTACCCTGTCTTGACAATATTTGGCAGTCTTTTTCTTGTATCCTGCTTGTCTAGTCTAGACACCATGCATTTTGTCACTGGTCAAGGCAGGGGTAGTTCTTTGCCCAAAGGCCAGTTTTGCCAAGAAGAAACCAGGCTCCAAGTGGCGTGCCTTCGGTGCTCGACCTTCTCATGGAAATAAATCGGTTTTGCCAGGAGCAATTATGTCTCATGTCAACAGAATCCTAAGTTATTTAAATGCCATATTCTATAGTTTTCTGAAGTATTGAAAGATTTACTATCTATACAGAATATAACCGCATCCATCTAAAGAACCTGATTCATTTAACTGTAAGTATGACAAAAATGAATGACTATTGACCTGTAATTCTTAATACCTATATAACTTAAAGACTAAGGCTTCATATTAAAAAATTTAACAATCTTTGAACAAATGTGAAGCAAATGAGGACAATGATCTCAAAAATGTAAACAATATATAAGTATCTTGATCAGAGGTAGTATAGTACAGTATGGTAAATATATCTTAAAATTGCATCAATATACAAAATATCTTAAGCAGAGATAGAAACACGCATGAATATAATATGACAAAATAATTGTAATCAGAAATAGGAGCATATTCAATATAATAATTTTAATTTATATTAATATACAAGAATCTATACCAATGTAAATTGTCTCTAAATAATAGCTCACAAGTAATCTCACTATTACTCACTATTATTATTAGTGTGAATAGGCTCAAACTAATTTACCTATTATCACATCCTTTTTTACAGAGAGATCCCCAAGCCTACTTCATTTTTACTGCCAGCCCTATCCCAGTTATAACCAATCCGTAATAATGTCCTAGACCTGAGGACAAACTTTGTTGGGAGAGGGAACATTGTTTTCTAGAATTACTTCCAGTTGTCATGGGGGTGATGTTCTTTCTATGGGATCCTGTAGAAACTAAAATGATGGTTAGGTTTTAAGATTACTGTCTGATACAATTGTAGATAGTCTTTGAGTAGTTAGTAGGGCTTTTTGAAATTTTTATTTGAAGTTCTGGCCAGAATGGTATAAGAAGGTGTAGCATCTCGGCTAGCCAAGTTGGAATCATCTTGAGTAGTTTGTAACTCAAAACCAATTTTGAAGTGGTGCTATCAGCATAATGATGTCATATCAACCAGGTGGAGTCATCATTGTGGGGCCCCAGTGTAATGACGTCATATCAACCAGGTGGACTCATTGTGAGGCCCCATCTTCTTCTTGGAAACATTAAAGATTACTGCAGGAAAATTTATTGTTCATTGTGGAAAACTTAAACATTATTCATATATTCAATGAAAGGTACCATAGGACAAAAGTGGGTATGGGGAAACAAAATTTTTTGAAAGCAGAGTTTTGATAATAGTAATCTCTAAATTTTATCTTCCTTCTGTTCCACACCAGGTAACTCCTGATATGAGACACAAACTTTGAAATTTTCTCTAAACAGCATGCTTGGATTTAGAGAAAGAGAGGCATTGTCCAACTCCAAAGCCATTTTTGATTTTTAAGTGTCATGAAGAAGAAGCCTTCATTGATTTTTATTTATAAAGATTGACTTCAGCTGTAAATAGAATGATATCAGATTCAGAAGTTGAAAAAATATTAATTGAATCTTTGGCTTTTGAAAATTCTAATTCAAAATGCAAAAGGGTAATCAGGCCTTTAAAGGCAAGATTGGCATCAATAGATGAATATATTAGAAAAACATCTGACATTGTATCTCATGCTTATGATGTTGGTTTGATAGTAATTTTTAGAAATTTTTAAGAAAAATCAAAATGTCAGATATTTTAATTGTGGTAAACAGGTCATTTGAAACTTGATTATAGGCACAATGTCCCTAGATACAATATTTTTTTCTAAAGATATTCCAAACAGAAGGCCCCAGCCTTCTGGAAAATGCAGAAGGTTTGGCAGAGGTATTGGACTAATGAATGCAGATCAACAAGGGACAGACCATAGGAAAAACCACACTGCTCTGGATATGACTAAAACCAGAACAACTTCTATAAAAACAACAAAAAGTTCCAGAGAGACCAGAAACAAGTATTTTGACAAACTGTTATAAATGATCAGAGACCAAAGCTAAATCACATATAAATGACATTGAAATTGAGGGTTTAGTATATACAGGTACCAATGTAACAATAATTTCACCAGAATCTTGGTATCCATATGACCTCTTCAGGAGATATTCAGTTTCTTGGGATCTCAGATAAAACAAAGTGCAAGATGGGTCGAGTATGTAGGGCCAGAAAGATAGAAAAGTTAAAACCATATGTGTCTAGCAAAACAATAAATTATGGGGATATGATTTGTTACAGCAATGAATACCACATATTAACATTCCTCCAGTCTCAGAAACAAACCATGAAATAAGGAATGCTTCTGAGAGAAATATTAAAAGGTATGATAAAGAATAGTCACCTACTGTTTAGATTTTACATAACCATGGTATAGCAGCTGGTTGTCTTTCAACAGCTCTGCCTTTAAAATGCTTAACTGACAAACCTATGTGATTGCAACAATGTCCTTTGGCATCAGAAAAGTTACAGTCTTTAGAACAGCTGGTATAGGAACAACTAAATGCTCAACATACCAAAGAATCAACCAGCCCTTTGAATTGTCCTGTATTTGTTGTTAAAAAGAAATCTGGAAAATGGAGAGTGGTAACAGATCTAAGAGTTGTTAGTAAGATGATTTAATCAATGGGAGCTTTACAGTCTGGTGTTACCTTGCCCTCTCTATTACCTAAAGGATGGGATATTGCAGTGATTGATTTAAAAGATTGCTTTTTTTTTTTACTATACCTTTACAAGAGGAGGATTGAGAAAATTTTGCCTTCACAATGACTACTTATAATTCCCAGCCTGTTAAAAAGTATCAGTGGAAAATTCTTTCACAAGGGATGTTAAACAGACCCATCTTGTGTCAATATTTTGTTCAACAGCCATTGGGAATAATTTGTAAACAGTTTCCTCAATTTATAATTTATAATTTATGGATGATATCTTGATAGCAATTCAGATGCAGATACATTAGAAAAATGTTTGCTTAAGTAAAGAAGATTTTTTTTGCCTTGTTTGTGATTACAAATTTCTCTGAAAAAATACAAAGAGGAGACTCTATTAATTACCTGGGATATAAGATAGATTTGCAAAAAAATTCAACCACAGAAAGGACAAATCAGGAGAGATCAATTACAAACTCATAATGATTTATAAAAATTGCTAGGAGTTATTAATTGGTTATGATCCTCAATAGGATTAACTACTCAAGAACTAAGTAATTTATTTCAAACCTTACAAGCTGACAATGACTTAAATACCCCAAGAAAATTATCAGCTGAGTCTGTGAGAGAATTGGCTTTGGTAGAAGATGCGCATGTGGATTGCTTGGATCAAGAGCTTGTATCCTGGTCTTAACTATCTTCTGTGAAACCCCCTCAGGAATTCTTACGCAGAGAAAATAGTATCATAAAATATGTAGTTTTACCACATAAACAGAGAAAAAATTAGAGACCTATGTAGAAATCAATTTCTGGCTTGACTCTTAAAGGAAGCTTGCAACTTTATTGATTAATAGGAATAGGCCTAATATAAATTGTGGTACCTTTTATTAATATTGAAATTGCCTCATGATGGACAGAAAATGAGCATTGGCAAAGAGCTTGCAGTAATTTTTGGGAGAGATTAGTGACAAATATACACATAGGAATAAACTTCAGTTTATAAAAAGAACTAATAACAAAGGTTTGAAGACTTTTTTAAAATCACTTGGTAACAAGTCAAGGAAACTATAAAGAAATGTCCTACTTTTTCTTTTTATAATCAAACTACATTATCTGTAGGAAGTAACCCAAAGGGTATCTAAAGAAATGAAATTTGACAAATGGATGTATTTCATTTTGCAGAGTTCAGAAAATTACAATATGTACACCATACCATAGGTACTTATTCAGGATTTTGATGGGCAACTGCTTTAAATTCTGAAAATGCTGAGTATGCAATTACACATTTATTAGAAGTTATGGCCACCATGGGGACACCTGTATGAATTAAGACTGACAATGCTCCAATTTATGTCTCTAGTAAAATAAAACTGTTTTATATATTACAATATAAAGTATATTATAGGAATACCACACAATCCTACAGGATATGCAGTTATAGAAAGATCTAATCACACTTTAAAAGAAATGCTTAATAAACATAAAGGAGTAATAAAGGTCCCCAGAGACAGATTCACAATACTCTATTAACTTTACATTTTTAAAATACTAATGAAAAGGAATGAATACTTTGGAGAGACATTAGATAGAAAAAACTGATGAATTAAACCAGCTTGCATACTTTAAAGATGTGTTGACCTCAGAATGGCTATGTATTACATTGGGGAAGAAGTTTTGCTTTTGTTCCATAGAAGAAAAGCTATGGCACCATCAAGATTGATAAAGATTAGGTTCAATCAGGAAAGACCCCTTAATTAGGAGATGTGAAAGTTCATCAAACAACATGGCCATTCATTCTAAACCAAATTATAAGACTAACAAATGCCTTTCATTTGATCAGATATAACCTGCCAAAAGTGGAACCCCCAAACCAAAGGGTTGGAGCAGGGTTTTGTTATTATATTTCCAGGAAAATAAAAGTATTCAACTAAGAAATCTGAAGACCACTGGAATGAAAAAGAGTGATGAATCATCCAGAGAAAATGTTCCAGAAAAAAGAGTAAATTAGTCTAATGGTATACCACACTTCCAATAGGATAAGATCTCATAATTCTTCCCAGATGTTTATTTCTGCTGTTCTTTACAGACATATAAAGCAAATAGTCTTTTGTAGTCCCAAATAAATTAAAAATTAAAATTGGCTTTGGAGTTAGAGTGTGACTCTCTCCTTCTCTAAACCCAAGCATGCCTGTTAAAGGGAAATCCAAAATCTTTGTCTCATGTCAGAAGAGTCCCCTAGTATGAGACAAAAGAAAAACCAAAATTAATTCTGTATTCTCTTTCCACTAGTCTTATAATACTTTGGTTTTATTTTGATTTTAAAAAACATTTTTAAGGTATAAATATTATCTCAAAATGTATAAGATCACTCCATATATATATATGTATATATATGCCTTCTGTTATGATATTAATGGGCATATACAGTGCTAACTAATTCTAGAAATAGGCTTTATCTAGCTTCCTGTATACCAGGCTTGAGTCCGAAGCAGGCAATTAAAAATTCAGCTTGTGTATTCCATATGTACTTAAAAAATTGTCATCCTTTAACATCTTTGACATCTGCTGCATATGACATTTAAACTGTTTAGGTTTTCTGCAGTAAACTGTGACCATTTCTAACAGCGATGTTTGAAGTTTCCAGAAGAATGATGGGGCTCCACAATGATTCCACCTGGATTGTGGTAATGCGAGGCAGCTGACAAACACCACCTGAAGATCAGCTAAGGATCTACAAACTGCTCAGTATAATCTCAAGGTAGCTAGTTAAGATGCTCCAACAACATATGCTACTCCAACCAGGACTTCAGATGAGCTTTGTACTTCCCCACTACACTGAGACTGGATAACATCTAGCTCTTCCAGGACTTGATCTTTATCTTACCTTCTCAGGGTTCCATAAAAATATTTTCACTCCCAGAAAACAGGAAGTAATTTTAAGAACATAACACCCACATTCCCAAGGGGTGGGGTGAGCAATTTTTGGTCATCCAATAGATGGTTGTCATCATTTGGGGGGTTGGTTACAAGTTGTTATTGGTCATGGTCAGGTAGGCAACTAAGCAAAGGAAATTAGATTCAGGTATCTCATTCTGAAAATAAAAAGGGGGATATAGAAATGAGAGGATAAAATGGTAGATTATTGAATCTACTTTCAAACTATAAAAACAACTACAAGTCTCAATCTTTCACATTGGTATGGATTTTTTATATTAATAGAAATTTAAAGTTATTTTTGCTGTACTGTATATGTGTTTCTATATTTTGTTTAAGCTATTGTACTTATGGAGCTCATTTAAAAATGTAATATATGTTTTCATCCTTGAAAGCTATTTAAGACACTAAAGAAAGACAGGTTAGTAGTTAGTCATCTATGGCAATTAAATTTATAGTCATGTTAGGTATGTTTTCAAGATCAAACAGAGATATATTTTAAGTAGATAGATGGGCTTCAAACACTTCAGCGACCTACAGAATATGGTATTTTAAATGTTTTACTAACATAAGACTTTTCATGACAGTGAGACATACCTGCTCTTGGCAGCACCAATTTACTTAAAAAAAAAAAAGGATGGACATCAAAGAACCTCCATATGGAGTTGCTTTCAATGTGGCAAAGCTAGTCATTTGGGCAAGAAATTGTTCTTGCATCCTTCAACTGATGACAGTATGCTGTTCAAATTGGACAAGCAGGACACAAAAGAAGGAATTCGTGAACTTCACCAAGACAAGGTAGGACAATTATTCAAAATTATTTTGCTTCACAAAAATTTCTGTCAGATCTTCTAGGACTGTAGGCCAAAGATGGATGCCCTCACATTACTGAGGACCCTTGGGGGCAACTGTTCAGGCAGCCAGATGTCTCTGTCATTTCTATAGTTTTATGAGTTGCTTACTCTGTACTTCCTCAGTTTTACTCAGGTATTATTATATCCTTCTCTGGTCTCTGATGGGGTTGAATATTACATAGTTATTTTTAGTATTCTGTTGTTATGATAGAAAGTAAAACAGATGCAAAACTTTTGACTTACTAAGATAGGTAATGGAGTATTTTCTCTGAAGTTAACAAATACTAGTGAACTGGACATTGTGAATGTAATTCTTACTTGATAAGATTTTTTGTATATAGTTTTACTATGTTAGAGTTAAACATTTCTTTTTTTATTTAGACAAAAGGGTGTTGAGGGAGAATTCTTCTCACTAACACTCTACTATGCCAATAAAGTTTATATTGAATCAGAGGACTAAGCTATCTATTGGCTGACCAAATAGCCACAGAGACTTTGGAGGACTGAAGACATATATAGAGAGAAGTAATGAGGAGGGACTTAGAAAGATGCAGGGCTGTTTGGTTGAGGAAGGAGACAGAGAGGAGGTCACTAGTCACTTCTGTGCTGCTTCTCTGGTCAATCAGGTTTTATCCCCACATCTGACTCCTGAGTTTTTATTAATAATAGAATAACTTAGATAATCATTACAGAAAAGTTAACCTTTTTTGATAATTTAGAAAAACAGACTTTTGATCTTTGGGTGGCTGTGACCCATGAGCTGCTGCATTGGGGCTGGGATTCTGGGAAGGGAAAAGTGCAGTATCTCATTATAGAGTTAATTTTTCCTCCCATCTCTTTAGCATGGCTTAGGGGAAGCCACCTTCCTGGGGGGATTCCCTTAGTCAGAGGGTTAAATCTACACCCAGGCCAGAGATTTTATTTCTCTTGACCAGAAGTTTTTCTACTGTAGAAAAACATCCTACAAATGTATTAAGGAAATGTATGTAACATGGCTACTAATAGCAAGATATTGACTTTTCTACTAGCCGGAGGTTGCTAATTGAGCCATGATATGTCTGTATGATGGATGACTACTCAACTGTAGAAAACACAAGAACTTTTAATATTCTATTATAGATCAATCTTCATGATGTAATTTTAATAAAAAAGGCAAGCTGGAATAAAGCATGTCCTGTGCAGATATTGATGGGTGTTAACAATGCAGGGAAGAGGACAAGGGTATTATTGACATAAGATATAGGATCTCTCCAGAAAAATAGGATTTAAAATATCAAAGAATTGAGCTATGTATTGACTGCCTCTTGGTAGATAAAATTGAAGTAGCTAAGGGAGAATAACAGTAATGGCTCATTTATTTTGAAATTTTAAGCATATGAATGTTACCTATTCGAAGTATGAAGACAATAGCAAAACCAGCTACCATGGTTAGCCTTGCATCTAACCCCAGGAATTTACATTATCTCCCATTTACAATCTCAGAGGACTCGTGTCCTCCAAACCCAACAGCAGCTATGGCTTGGACTCCTCAATCTGTCCCCATTATTTTTCCAGGCTGAGCTTTTGTTCCTTGAAGCTACCCAGAATGCCAACCATGCCTGCCATCTCTGTGGTCTCTGGTCCTCTCCATATTTGCCTATAGCTCTCTTGACATCCGGTTTATTCTTGCCTGTCATCCTGTTCTGGAGCTTAGACTGAAGCACTTGCTTTCAGTGAAGCCTTCTGACCCCCCAGAGTTGCTAGGTGGCTTTTTTCCTCTCCAGGTTAGCACTCAGCATACTTGGTGCCACTTGGTCAGTAGTTAGTTGTTTTCCTGAGATGGGCCCTTTTTGTGATCTGTGCAGGGTTTGCAAACTTGTAGTCACTGTAGCTGTACAGATGTGGTAGGCCTTCTTTATGTCTACAGCTGATCAGTGTCTTCTGAGCCTCCACTTGATGAAACAAAGGAAAAGCAAAGCGAAATACTTGCTAATCTTTGCTTATTCAACCGCCAGCTACCCAGTCAACCATTCTATTTGTCATCCTCTCACCTTTACTGGAAGGATAATGTTTATTTATTTCTTTATCATGTGATTCACTTCAAGGGTATTTAAACAGAGACATTTCCTTTTGAACACACAATTATTTCTGCTTTAATGAATAACTTTTTGCTTCATAGAAAATCACTATATTTGGTCATACGTGTTTTACAAACTAAGAGGCACTTCGGTTAGCACTCTGTTTTTAACTGCTGCAATGGGAAGCTAGGGACAACGGCTTCATCTATAACCCATAAAGTCTACTCTTTCTTTCTCTGGAATCCCAGCTCCGCCTTTTCTGTGGTGCATGTGATCATAATGATCTACCGAAAAGATGACCCTGCCTCCTAAACTGTAGTTCTAAGCACCACCACACCTATGCCAACTCTTTCTCCCTCTTCCTCTTCTTCCCTTTCTTCTTCCTGCTCCTCTTTTCCTCCCTTCCCTGACTCTCGTTCTACCTCTAAGCACTGAGTATTGAACCGTAGCGATGTATATGCCAAGCACATATTATACCATAGCGGTGTATGTGCCAAGCACATATTATACTGCTGAGTTGTGTCACTTCACCGGGGACACAAGAAGTAAAAGGTTTGCTAACAGATAGGACCTGAGGATCTAAGGGAAAAATAAGAATTCCACTCAGAAAAGTGCTGTACATGTGTTAATACATGATTTCGGTGAGTTTTCAGTACAGAAGGGGCCAGCATGGCCTCCCCCCAACTTTTAGGGCTGCACCCTCCTCTTTGTCTTCTTCAGGTCTTTGCAGACCTCTGGTCTGTGCACGCTTACCTCCCTCAGGCCTACAGCATGGTGGAGGCCTCATGGCAGGTGTTCTGACTCAGTCACACAACAGTGAGAATGCTCTATTTGTAGGTTTTGTATAATTTAGTATCTATCAACTGCCAGCCTCAATTCATCCTCTTGAAAACAAAGACAACACAAACAGAAATGTCAAGGAGGTTAGGTGCCTTGGCAACCTAATATAGTCAGACGGGGACATTTTATAAAAGGCTACCACATGGCTCTTCCCAGGTAGAAGACGCTGGCATCGATAGGGTCCAAGAACCCGAGCAGCACTCAGGTAATCCGAGCACGTCTCGGTGTCAGCCAGGCTGATGGCGGAGCCTGGACAACTTGGTGAAACGCAGCAGAGTTTTGTCTCACACACTCTCCAGCTCTCTTTTCTCTTCCTTTTCAGTACGTGGGCCAAGTACATGGAGGAAAGGCGAGTACCTGTGTGACCCCCCACAGAACTGAGGTGAACGCCGGCTCTCAGGCCATGGGCTAGGCTCCAGAGTTTCTATACTTCAGAGTCCACACTGGCCATTCTGCTCCTTTCTGCTGCTCATATTGCTGAACCCCATCTTTTTCCATATCCACCTGGGGCTTGTCTCCCCACTGCTGCCTTAGATTTCCCTTGGCATCCAAACAGTTGAAATTCCCAGACACAGTGCTTTATCTGTCAAGTGCTCCTAGTCTGTCTTGGTGTTGGCATACCAGGCCTGATCTTGCCCATTTCTAAGGCTAGGTCATGGGTTTGTGGGCTCCAGCTAATCATTCTCTCTGCACTGAAAATGAGGGACACCTGGGAGAGTAAACTTGGCCTCCTGTTTGTTCTGTCCCCACTGTAATGGGGATCTCTGCTTGAGTGCAGTAGCAGCCTACAGGGTGACTCCCAAGGTTCCAAGGGCAGAAGCAGTGAAAGGCCATCTTCTCATGGTGTGCATAAAGGTTCTGGTGTCTCCAGGACTTGGTACTACAGAACAAACGTCTGAACCTTCACTTACATGTCACAAGTGATCCTTGTCACAGGGTGTGGACACTGGGATAAAAATGACAGTGCAGAATATTTATTAGGAGGCCCCTGGGAATCACCAGCCTTGGAAAGAGGAAGCTTAGCTGGTCAGAGAGAGGAGTTGTCTTCTGCAGTCTCAGTGACTCCACCCAGGTGCACAAGAGAGCAGAAGCCAGGATGGTCGGTTATGGTGTCCTGTCTTGGGGCAGGAGGAGTACCCTTTATCCTGCCAGTGGCTGAACTAGGGCTAAAGATAAGGCACGTGGATGGCTGGTGGCTGTCTGTGCAGCCGTTTCCTCCAGAAGGTATTGGAATCGGCCTCTCAGGCCTGAAGGGCTCCCTCGAAGACCAGGGCACTCACTGCAGATACTTTTTTCATCTCTCACTTGGTGAATGTTCTTTTGGCTCAGGAGTAGATGTCAAAGAGCCAAACTTATATTTGCTGCATTATGGAAGAAAGCCTATGATTTAATATGCCAGGACTGGCCCTTGATAAGTTAAATGGAAACTAAAAGAATTTAGAAAATTGTTTCATTTCCAACAATGTCTGGCTTACAGCTAATTATCTCGCAAAAAGACACTATTTTGAATTTGAGGAGCTTAATCGTAGCCCTTTCTTCTCCTTCGTGCTTTTCTGTTATTATCTAATACTCTAAAGCATCTTGCTATATAATTTGGACTTAGGGAGAAGGTTATACAGACATCCAAGAGACTATCACACATGTATTTTGGGAAATAGTTTTTAATCTACCTACACAAATGCTTCTGTCTACTCTAAAGCTATTTGAAGGCTTGGGGTGGAGAGGGAATCTTATTGTTCTATTCTCTTATTTTCCTGTGACATCTACAGAAGATTTTGCACAGGCTATGTTCTAGGGAATCTGCCATTAGTATTTCATCATGTTTGTACAAACTCATATGTACTCATGTATCAGTTATATGATAAAGATTCCTCCAGAATGGAATAGCTTAGCAAATAAAGTTCATGCTGTGGCAGATTGTGAGTTCAGTGGAAGCTTAGCTGGTGGCTCCAGCTCAGGTTGTCTCCAGAGCTCTGGTTCTCTCAAGGTTTGCTGGACATGGACTAAACAGTCAGTTTTCCACTAGTGGAAATTTTCTTAACACTATTCTAGAATGGCTGTGTGTGTGTGTGTGTGTGTGTGTGCGTTCATGTGTATGTATGTGTGCACATGTGCATGTGCATGCATGTGTGTGTGTATACATATGGCAATGGCATCAGAGACTCTGGAATGGTGGTATATGTATATAGTACATAAATGTTTATATAGTATGCATGTGTGTATAGTATTAATGTGTGTGTGAAGGGAGGGAGTGAGACGGAGAGAGACAGATAGAGAGAGACAAAGAGAGAGACAGCGAGTGACAGAGAGAGAGGGAGGGAGGGAAAGAGGGAGGGAGGGGGAGAGAGAGAGACAGAGAGAGAGAGAGAGAGAGAGAGAGAGAGAGAGAGAGAGAGAGAGAGAGAGAGAGAGAGAGAGAGAGAGCCCTTTTCTTATCTCAAAAGTGATAGACTGTCTCTTCTGCCCTATGTGATTAGTCACCAAGATCAACCTTAGAGCAGTAGGAAGCACTGCTCAGGGGTTTGAATGGCAGGAAGCTGAGGCCTCCAGGGACACCTTGGAAACGGGCTATAAAGTATACAGGAGGAGACTTTGGTTTGAGACTCAGATACACTCAATAAAGTTAATGAGGGCTTTAATGCCTCTTCAGAGTATCCCTGTAACGGTGAGCAGACGACACAGGAAGCCTAAACCACATGACGCAGCACCAATCCAAGGCGACAATAATTGTTGTGATTGTTGTGCTGTTTTAATTTTTAAGAACTCCCCTGTTTCAATAGCCTGCCTGCAGCAAGGTAGGCCCTTTGTCAGCGATCCGCTTGGCCAGCAAGGAGACCTGACTGTATACCAGAAGATCCATCATTCATTGGGGGTTATTCTCCCTGGAGACTGCCTCTCTCTTCCTGTCCCTTCCCAGCTTGCACCCAGAACCCCCCCCCCTCCGCTCTTCATCCTCCCGTCTTCAGGGCCACAAAATCCCACAGTGCAGCCTGTTTGGGTGCCTGGACCGGGAATTGAGTGCACCCAGGCCGGTGGGAGGTCCCCTGTTTCAATAACCTGCCTGCAGCAAGGTAGGCCCTTTGTCAGCGAGCCACTTGGCCAGCAAGGAGACCTGACTGTCTACCAGAAGATCCATCATTCATTGGGGTGAGTGAATTGAATTCATTGGGGTGAATTGAACTTCTAAAAGAAGACCCAAAGGGGATTATTCAGAGGAAGAAATGGGCAGGCGCCAATGCAAGAATTCCTCCAACAATTTGAGAAACAACATGAAAGCACCAGAACCCAGCGAACTTACAACAGGAGGACTTGAACACACTAATCAAGAAGAAGTAGAAAAAAATTGACTTTAATTTTTAAGAACTCAATTTTTAAAAAGTACTCTGTACTTTTTGTGGGTGCACGTGTGTGACACACATGTGTCATGGCACATATGTGGAGGACAGAGGACAACTTGTGGAAATCAGTTCTCTTTTTCCACCGCGTGGATTCTGGGGCTGCAAACTATCAGCTTGGTGGTGTGATGGTTAGGGTCTTTGTTTGCTTGTTTGGTTGGTTTCCTTTTTGTTCTTTGTTTTTGTCAACTTAATGCACATGAGAGTCACATGAAAATAGGGAAGTTCAGTTGAGAATATGCCCCGGTAGGCAAGCTTGTAGGGTATTTTCTGGACTGATGGTTGATGTGAGAGGGCTCATCCCACTGCTGGCAGAAAATCCACAGGCTGTTGGTCCTGAGTTATGTACAAAAGCAGGTTAAGCAAGCCAGTAAGCAGTACTCCTCCATGGCCTATGCTTCCGGGTTCTTGAAGATTTCCCTTCTTAATGAGCCATGATCAGGATACATCAGCTGAAATAAACCGTTTCTTCCACAAGCTGCTTGAGTCATGGTGTTTATTACATTAATAGAAACAAGGTGGCAAGTCTTCCATGTGTTGAGTCTTCTCACTATCGTCAGAACCTTCCCAGCTCATATCCGTTTGACTGGAGACTTTGGTCAACCTCAGAGCTCATGGCTATACAGATGCAGAGTTCCAGAACATGGGGGAGTCTGGTACATCTGAAACCTTCATCTAAAGATCATCTGCCTCTCTATTGCTGTCTCTGGCAGGGTGACAGAACCCAGTTCAAGAGGGGAAACAATTCCAGGACCAGGTACCTTTCTCTTTTCCAATTTTTCTTGCTCAATAACAAGGCAAATTAGTTATCAGAATTCAATTTCTTGAGTGGTGTTTGTTTTGGTCCAAAAGCGACCTCAGGGGAAGAAACTCAGGATTCGATTCTAATTTGCTGTAATCAGAGTTGATATTTGCATTTTTGGAAGATTTGTAATTTTCCTGACAGTATGTCAAGCCCACAAAGAACAATCTATTCCAGGTTTTAGATTAAATGTTTAAAAATACACAAGGGGGTTTGAAAGTAATCGATCTCCCTCAGCTCGCAGGAGTGCACAGAGCTTCGGGGGTGCCAGTGGGCCTCTAGGGATGTCTGTGGCACGGAGGCAGGAAAGCTAGGCGAAGTCATTTAATGCTGAAACATCTCATTTCAAGGGACAGGTCTGTGTTTTCTAAAAACTTTTGTTGGGATGGGCACATGTTTTCATTTAGTTCTACACAATTAAATCGTCTTTAATGGGAAGCTCTAACCTTTCTTACAAGTCACAGACTTGCCATGGGTTTTGGTGCAGATCATGCAAACACATCTCTTTGGAAGAAATAAAATAAGAAGAATTAAGCTTTCCATGTTTTACACGACTCTCCACAGCCTGAATCTTCAGGAACCTTCCAAATACAATTTGATGTGTGTGTTCACCTTCCTAGAAAGCGCCGGCCTGGCAAAGGGTTTTATCTCCCTGGTGAAGAGAGCTCAGGATTGATTCGGGCTGATGTTGAACCTGGACACCCTTTCAACCATGAAATATGCAATCAGAACCAGAGCATTTTGAAGCCTACAAGATGCTCTAAATGGAAATGTGCTCCGGAAACAAACTCACTTAGGTGTCTTTGATGTACAGCTGAAGTTCAGTAGGCCCCGCCGGAGAGTGAATAAATAATTTACTTTTCTTTTTAATCCTTTATGTAAGTTTCTCCCTGTTAGCTAATTCTCCTAAAACGTGTCTTTCATTAGAAAGACTTGAAAGAATTATTATTTTATAAAGCTTATTCATAAATATTTCCTTTTCACTGAGAGTTGAAATTCATATTAAAAAGAGGTTTCCTGAAAAACTTGCTATTCTGTTTTTTCCCTACAGAGTGAAATCAAATCAACATCCGCACTGCTTTGAGTGGATGACTCAGGGTCACTCATTAGGTGAGGTGAGCACACAGCTCTTCAGAAAGATTGCTTTGTTTGGGAAATGCATGCATTCTGATCCTAGAATCTAATCCATTTTCTTCATTTGTTTTGCATCAAATATTTTAGAAATTTTTCATTAAGATGGTTTGGGTTTATTAAAGAAAAATTGGAAATTCAGTAGCATGAGAAAGAGCCTCACACCCTGATTACTCCTTTGCTCAGGTACTTTCCCTTTTCCTGTCTTCTTAGAAACATTTCCTTGGTTTGGGAATCCTGGGAGGGGTCCTCCAGGGAATAGCTCCACTCTAGTTTGAAGGCTTTGCCCTGAATAATGGGTGTCTAAGCAGTATTTTCTTCTGATTTTCATCTAGATTCCATCGTGATCAAACCTATTAGTTCTCTGCATTTTTCATACACTCAAATTGCATAATATATTATTTTGAAGTAGAGTCTTACTATTTTACTATGTAGCTTTGGCTGACCTGGAACTTACTCTGTAGACCACACAAAGATCTGTTTCAGAACAGACTGTGATGTCCTGAAGGAACATGTCTACCCCAGACAGTTCAGCATTGTCTTCTAAGAGTTCCACTAGTCTTAGTCCAGGTCACTTCTATGCTGACTGATGACATTAATGGTGACTTTAAACTTGAGTTTGACACTTAACTATCTAGACCATGCCTTCAGTGGGTTTTTTGAACAAGGGCAAATGATTGGGCTTAGAGCCTGTGCCTACTTAAATTTCTCCCCACGTATGAAAAGAAGTAGTACAATTATGTGGTCATCAAATACTGTGGTGTCAGCTAGTCTTAGAGTCTAAGAAGTCTACTATCACAGGGCAAGTGGCTGTCATTTTATCTCATGCACCTGAAAAGAAGAGGCAGCGAGATTTCTGGTGTTACTTTCTTTTAAAAACTAAAACGTTATAGGTTTTATTTTGTGATTGCAAATATTTTTGTATGTTGCATTCATATGGAGGTCAGGGGACAGCTTGCAGGAGTCGGTTCTCTCCTTCTATCCTGGGTCCTGGGGCTCAAACTCCTGCCATCAGACTTGGTGGCAGTCATCTTTACTCAGTGAGTCACCTCTCTTAACTCTCTTAACTCTCTCTATCTCTTCATAAGGACACTAATCCTATCATAGGCACCACTCTTGGACTTTATTTCCGCTTGAAGGCTATGCTCCCAAATGTGTTACAATGAGGGTCAGACTTCAGTAAGTTTGAGAAGTGGAGAAACCACAGCATTGTATTGTATGCATGGGTATCATTGACTCTGAGCTGCAATCGATCAACATATTGTCATGAAAAGCTCTCTATTCTTCCCTTTAGTGAGATGTATTATCAAAAATTGTACTCTAACTACAAATTGCATAATATATTTTTTTGAAGTAGAGTCTTACTATTTTACTATGTAGCTTTGGCTGACCTGGAACTTACTCTGTAGACCACACAGAGATATGTCTGCTAGGATTTAAGGCATGTGCCAGAATAGTAAGTACATAATATGTTTTGAATCTCATTAAACATTTGATGGAAATCTCTGTTTCCTCCTGATATGTACATATTATATAACTTTGATGCTCTTTGCATGGAGTCTAAATCTTTAGCATCTACTCTTATGAAGAAGTTGGCTGGGCCCTTGCTTGGTCTTAGGGCTTCAAGTGCATGGATCAGTATGTAGTCTTGGTAAAAGGATTAGGGGCACCACTTGAAGGTTTCTATTTCACAGAGTGGAGTCTAGGGTGAGACTTGAGACTGTTTTTAGCAAGGTCAGGGTAAGCCTATTGGTGGTGCCCAGAGGCTACATTGTGAAAACAACTGCTTTAAGCCAACAGTTCTGAAAATGTTCAGGGTTTGAGGATTAGTTTTGTTTCTTGATAGATTTTCTTCTGAACATTTGGCCCAGACAATGGTCTTCTTCTGCGGCATGAATTCCATCGAAGAAAGCAGCTCTTCTCCCACAGAGAGATTAACTTGAGTGCAGACAGTTGGAGGGAAGATTTAGTTTAAGATATAATGTGTGTTTATTGAATATCTGCTTTGCTCCAAGCATTAGAGGATGCTAAAGCCAAAAATAATTGAGGCATAGCTTCCCCCTGGCTCAAAGTGAATAGGAGGAAGGAGAGACAAGGGGAGAGCCAGCATGTACTTTCTTCTTAAAAGCATGGTGCAAAATGGCATCATTTCTGCATTAAGGAAATGGTCAGGAGAGGGAATGAATGCAGGAGCAAGGTGCTGGGTGGCAGCTGTGTCGGTGGTTAACTGAGCACAAGGAAAAGCTGAAGACAGCCGTCATAATTCTCAGTGATGTAGACATGGGAAGATATGACTCCTCTCTCCACCCACCCTAAGAATGGCTCTTAACACTCTGGTAAATAATAGAAAATAAAATAATTTATTTAATTACAGTTATATGTGCTGCTAGAACCTTCACAAATGGAGGGCCAGTGGCCTAGAGGAGCTGCTTTTATGCTTAGGCTTGATGAAGAATGTGTTTGAACAAAAGGGCCTGAAATCATAGTTATAGACTGAGGTGCCACCCCCAGCAAGACCAGTGTGTTCAGACTCTTCTTGAACTCGGTGTGACCTTATTTACTCCCAGGTATAGAGCAGGTCTCCTCTGGAATGAGAGTCTTCAGATGATGAAGGAGGGGAGAAAGGGACTCTCTTCTTCTTCTTCCCCCCTCCCTCTCCCTCCCTCTCCCTCCTCCTCTTTCTCCCCCTACTTCTCTTCCTCCTCCTCCTCCTCCTCCTCCTCCTTCTCCTCCTCCTCCTCCTTCTCTTCTTCCTCCCCCTCCTCCTCCTCCTCCTCCTCCTCCTCTTCCTTCTTCTAATGGCTCACTGTGGGGGAGGGAAGGGATAGTGTCTATGATGAACCTTGGGGAAGAGGAATTCTGCTTGCTTTTAACTAGGTTTGGGGTAAAAGACAGGAGACAAAATAAAGGGATAGGCCCAAGAGAAACTACTTCCAACACCCCTTGAAGTTCAAAGCATGTCCCATATTTTGGATACTGCATTCTGAATTGCCAAGTAGCCAGTGATAGAAACCAGCTCCCACCAATCAGCTACTCGAGGCAAAAAGAAGCAATTGTTGTGATAGCGATGGACTGTTGAGCTCAAGGGTTGGCGACCATTTTATTTTGTGAAGTGACTATTTTCTGCCTTTTGAGACATATGGTCTCTGACACAGTGACTCAGCTCAGCCTTCACAGTGTGAGAGCAGCCACAGGCAATTTATAAACTAACAAATATGTTTGTAACTGTGTCTCAATAAAACTTTATTTCCATAAAATAAGCTGTAGCCAGATTTGACCCTTGGGACTCTATGCCTGTGGCCAGCCATTTTAAATAGTTCAAGGAAATTTGAATGAACACACCATGAAAAGGTTTAACTGTGGATTTCCATTTAGGTACAGCTATAATTGGGGACCTAAACACCTGTAGTCTTTGGTTTTCTTTGCCACTATTGTCTGTGGGAAACTGGAGACTTATAGCTGACTACATGACCCAAGATGGGGCTGGGAGACTGCCACTCACTTCTAAGAGGAAACATCCAAGAGAGGACTATCGTTTTCTGTCATACTGGTTTCTTGTCTTATTCCTGGGACATAATTCCTGACAAAAGCAGCATAGGGAAGGAAGATCTTATCTTGGCTTACAGTTCTAAGGGATACAGTCTGTCATGGAGGGGAAGCTGGGTGACAGGAGCAGGAGGTGGCTGGCCAGGCTGTAGAAGCAGAGAGCAATGAGTGTTCATGCAGAGTTACCGTCCTCCTTTATATTTGGTCCAGCAGTTAGGGTCAGTCTTCCATTCTCCTCAGCCAACACAGTCTCACATGGCCAGAGATTTGTCTCTAAAGTGATTATAGAGGCTGTCAAGTTGAAAGTCGATATAAAACATCACAAGCATACTCAGAGTTCCTCCTCCTCTTCTCTCTTCTCTCTCTCTCTCTCTCTCTCTCTCTCTCTCTCTCTCTCTGTCTCAATTGTAGAAAGCAATATTGGTTGTGTAGACTCTGAGGAACAAGAGCCTTTATGCAAACCCCACGACAGCTGTGAAGTGGTAGAACCACCCGTCCTCCTGTCTCCAAAGCCTGGGTCCTGAGCTTTGTGCTTCTTCCCACATCCCAAGGACACTTTGATGGTGGCATCTAGTAAGGGGCATTCCCTTCAGCCCATCATGGAGGTGTCCACCTTCTCTCTGGATTCCAGCATTGCTGGCCTTTCTTGGTATGGGGCTGTTATAGATTAATAACTGATTAATGTCCTGATTTTAAAAGGAAACAGGGTGCCAATCAAGTGTTGCTGCTGGTCTCCTGACTAACAACTTTCCTTGTCAGAGCTGTTCACTCCAGCTGGAGCTCTAGCTCTCTCTTCCTCACTCTAAACTCAAGGCCTCATTTTCTCCCAGAGAAAGTGCCTCAACTTCTCTCCTTCCTGATGAAATGGCCCTTCATTCTCTGGAAGGAAGACTGCTTCCTTGAGGAACTTAAAGATAGCTGTGTGCTTCAGCTTCAATCATGAAACCATTCCTGGAAACGTTCCAAGTGAGAGCCTTGTCTCTCACTCAGCATCGCTGCTGAGAGAGAGAGAGAGAGAGAGAGAGAGAGAGAGAGAGAGAGAGAGAGAGAGAGAGAGAGAGAGAGAGAGAGAGAGAGAGGTATCCACTGAGCTAATCATTTAACCAGCTGACAAGGACTTGTGCATGCACTTGTGTGTGTGTGTATGTGTGTATGTGTGTGCATGTGCATGCATACTTATGCATGTGTGTGAGTGTGTGTGCATGTGTGAATGAATGTGTGTGGTTGTGCATGTGTGAGTGTGTGTACATGTGTGCACATGTGTGATTGTGCATTTGTGTGTTGGAAGTGTGTTTCATGGGGGTAGGGATAGTATAATTTGAATTTTAATAACGATGTGTGTGTGTGTGTGTGTGTGTGTGTGATATTCATGTCTTAAAAACAGGCCCTGAAAAATCTATCAAAAGTAGAGTTGAATACAAGATTTCATAATGTATAAGAAAAAAACCTTTGTAGGGTTGGTGGTGAAAAATTAAGTAAAGAATATGAACAATTAAATACCATTCACTTGTGTTTGACTTGCCAAATGCTGAATCTACTGAGTCTTTTTCTGTTTCTGTCTTCCTTTCCAGACAGCAGAGCAAAGCTGAGACCTGTGTCACAAGAGCCTCCTAGGCATACACAGCAGAGTTTGTTGTCTGCTGTGTCCCTCTAGGAGGCCATGCGATCTAAAGAAAAGCAGGCAGGTTTGGGATGGTATCTGTGTGACAGTGGGCTCCTTATGGAACCGTTCTGAGTCTTAGTTGCTCCCTAAATAAAGCAGATTTTTAAGTTCCTTAGCTTCTTGGGTCAAGATTTACAGGCTTGGTGCAAAAACGTCCTTGAAGACTTGACGTGACTAGCACTGCCCCTTGACGGCTCACCATTCTGTCGATTTCCTTCATAATGGTGCTTGGTCATCTGTGTGCAGACTGCAGTGTAGAGTCCTTGAGGGGAGGTGGTCCGTGTTGAAGTCCTGTCAGCCTAGACAGCATTTTACACGTTGTATACATATGAGTGGGCAGCAGAATGATTCAGTATCTACTTTATGTATTTACTTTAATGGAAATTTCAGACCTGCTTAAACTACAATAACATCTTGAAATAAAATATTTTGTTTGTTATAGTTTGATTGAGAATGCCCCCCCCCCCATAGGCTATCTTAGATATTTGAATACTTGGTTCCTATTGGTGGCACTGTTTGAATATGTTTAGGAAATGTGGTCCTTGCTAAAGGGAGAATGTCACTAAGAGTGGGATTGGAAGTTTCAAAACCTGACACTATTCCTGGTTGACTTTCTCTGTTTGTGGTTCATGATGTGAGCTCTCAGCTTCAACTCTACAAAGCCTGTCACTTTTCTGCATTGATGGACTCTTATTCCTCTGGAATAAAACACCCAAATGAAACCCTTTGCCTTGGTCATGACCCTTTCATCACAGCAATGGGAAAGTAATTTATACACCTGCCATTTGGAGTTTGCCAGGGAAGCACACCAGGGTAAGCTAGTAGCATGCACACGGGTAGCTGTGTTTGGGATTGGAAGGATAGTAATTCCATATTTATTATTCCTTAGGTGTTTTCTACATTCCAAGAATGCAACAGGATTCTATATCTAACTACCCCAATGTGATAAGCACTAACACTGTTATAGATGAAGTCAATCAACTCTTGGTATAATAGCATACTCTTGGCTTTTCATGTTGCTCATACTGCTTGATATTTATCTGTGTCTGCATAATTGGAGATTAGAATTTAACTAATAAGCTGAACATTGTCATGGTTTGATCATGTAATGGCCCTCCTAAGCTTATATGTATGAACACTTGCTTACTCACTGATGGTGCCGTTTGTGGGTGTGGCTGAACCTTTGGGACATAGAGGTGAGGTGGTAGTTACAGGGGAGGACCTTTAAAGGCTGTGTCCTGGACTTTGTTAGGGGGTAGCCTTCTGCTTCATGTTACCAAAGAGGTCAAAGTCTCTGCGATATAGGCACACCACTGTCTTTCTTCACTGTGATCAAGTATACCACCAAAACCAGGAACCCAAATCAACCTTTCTTGCCTTAAGTTGGTTCTGTCCAGCATTTGGTCACACTGACTCAAAAGTGACTTATGTAGGTAGCAACCAATGCTGCGTCCTTCGTAAGCATGGGTTTGGAAGACATCCGAGAACAGGAGAAGAGAATGAGAACTCTCCATGGTAGTGAACAGATTCAAGACTGCTAAGCAGGGAGGAGTACCACACCCACAAAGTCCCTAAAGTCTGGCTATCTTAGGAAGTTACAGAGGTCACAGCAAGCCCAGGCCCAGGACGAATAACTCAGTAGAAAAGCAAAACCCTCTTATCTTTTCACTCAGGTTCTTTAAAACCCTCCGTGACCCAGTGGCCAAGTTCACCGTCCTTTGTAATGATGTGCATTCTGGTTGAGGATATGCTGTTGGTGGGAGGTCAGGGGCAGGAGGGAATGAGCATAGCTAGGCCTCAAACAATTGGTCCTTTGCTGATCTCCAACTGAAGTCTAAGACTGCTCTTGACTTCTTGTTTTATGGGTAAGAAGCAGGAAGAGAGAAAAGAAGAATAATATTAAACCAATGTCATTAGACTGGTAACCACGGGCATCTGGGCATTATGACTTCAGTCTGTGAACACACACCTCTTCTCCATGGGAGCACAGGGAACAAAAGCTTAGGAATTTATAGCTGGTGTCATTGACTTTCTTCCTCTCACAGCTGTGGGGGAGTGCATAACCCATACTAAATTGCTTACAGGAGGTTGGATTTCCCATACTTTACAAAAATTACCGGTACCAGCACTACAGTTATGAAACCCATAGAGTTGGGCTAACTCTTAGGTAGGAACCCACATAGGTAGTAATAATTCTCATTTTCCTCATCAAAAAATAAACTGTAAAGCATCATCACACTTAAATGCAATGTCTTTTGAGATGTGGTTTGTCTTTTGTGTGTATGTGGGTATATATAACAAGGTTGACATAGCTTGGTGAGGGTTTAAATATTCCATAATAATCAAAGACACTTAGGCAGGTTTTCTTCCTGTAAGTAATTTCAGCTAAGAAATCAACCAGAGTTAAGTACTGCATTTGGGCAAGAAAATAAGATTTCCCAGGGAGAAACATATTCCAAGCAAGGAACTAAGAAACAACAACGGATGTTCGTGCAAATGCATTTCCCAGCAGTGTTTCCCCATTCAAAGGTTCTGGCCTGTTCTTATGCTGCTAAGAACACACTTGGAAGAACCATTCTTTTTAAAAATGCACATGAGAGTGCTTGCCTCTTTTAATGTTTAGCTTGAAAAGCAGATATTAACTGAGGACTACATGTCCAAAGGTGAGACAAAATGAGGCGGTGGTGATGGATCATGACCTCAGGGATTTATTGTCCCCTGGGACAGACAGGAGAGACCCAGGGGAAGCAAATAAAATACCAGGAGGCCCAGAAATGATGCAGCTGATGATATAAGGCTTTCCTGAGAGAAAGATTAAGTTTGTGGCAATAATTTTTCTGTTTTATGTCTTGGGCCTTCTGTCTACCATTTTAAAATTACTGTTTGCTCTTTTCAACACATCTTCCAGTTTAACAAATGTGGTCTGTGGTCTGTGGTCTGAATGCATGCCCAATTCCTAGGTAACTCTTCTTAATGTTCTCTCTGCACTATGTGAAACTGTTTAAGAAACATCCCATTTTATATTAAATATAATGTTCTCTGGTCAGCGTGATGATATATTCCTGCAAGTCTCAGCACTGGGAGGCTGAAACAGGATGATTGCAAGGTTCTCTCTCTCTCTCTCTCTCTCTCTCTCTCTCTCTCTCTGTCTGTCTGTCTGTCTGTCTGTCTGTCTGTCTTTCTGCCCCCTTATCTCTTTGTGATGTGTGTGGTGTGTATGTGTGTATATGAAACTGTGCATACCTGTGAAGTCTAGAGGACAATGTTGGGTGCTGGAGACATCTACATTGCTATTGTTGTGTTTTGGTTTTGAGACAAAAATCTCTCAGTTCTCATCAACCTGAGACTTGCAGATTGGGCTAATTGGACAGTGGATCCTGGTGATTCACTTGTTTCTACCTCCCTAGTAGTGGGATTACAAATTTGAGCTATAACACCTGGTTATTTTTTTTCTTTTTTGAGATAAGATCTTACTGTGTAGCCTTGGCTGAACTGGTACTTTATATGTAGACCAATCTGACCTTGAACTCATGGATCTGCCTGCCTTTTCCTCCCAAGTTCTGGGAGTAAAGGCATATGCCACCATGTCTAGATATACACCTGGCTTTGTTACATAGATTCTGGGAATGGAAGTCAGGTCTTCTGCTTATGTGGTAGCCACCTTGCCAACTGAAGTACTCCCAGATCCCTCTGCCATCACCCCAGAAGCCAGTAGGTCTGATTGAGGCCAGCGGGTAATATAGAAAGACTGCATCTAAAACAAAGTTTTAAAATATGCTTAAATATTCCATTATCTTGAGCATTTTTCAAAAAGAATTTTTATTATTTTTTTCTTTGAAAATGATTCTGACTCACTGCAAGACAATTCATTGGTGAATTCAATTTCTCTGCAATCATTTCAAGAATTCTTCAGTGGTGTGTGTGTGTGTGTGTGTGTGTGTGTGTGTGTTCAGAAACATACTCAAAGAAAAGTATACCCAAAATGTTTCTAAATGGAAGCATTTTTTATGAAACTAATTCTACCTGTCAAAAAATTGGCATGATGTTAGATTTTGTAGACATTTAATTAAATAGTAGTTAAATCCAATTTTGTACTTTTCTCTTAAATTTTAAAGTTTTTTTTCTCAGCTCCCAAACATTTCACAGATGCTTAAAAATTCCTTATTCACAATGGCATGCACAGACTTGAAATACCATGAACCAAGTAAAGAAGAACAGAGCCTACCTTCCTTGTTGATAATAGGGCAGGCTACTGCAAGAGAAGTTGTGTGGCCATTAAAAAAGCATGAAGTAGTGAGTGTGGGTCCTTATTCTTCATGTACTTCAGCCAGCAGAATAGGTTACAAATGACTTTCTTGTTATTTCTAGATAGCGACTAGGTTTGTAGCTTTGGGCAGTTATGGGGTAGGAGTCTTCCTTGGTAGTTTAATGGTGTTCTCCTTGTGGTTAAATGCTTGCATTTACTGTAAGGTGCCATAGAGAGTCAACAGCTTCAACCTTCTGACACTCAGAAACTCAAACTTCATTCTAGGTGCCGTGTATGTGTAGCTATATAAACTCATGAATATGTGATCTCGGTTCTTCTAGTATTATTTTACAGTTGGGCCAACTGAGGACCAGAGGGATTAATATTAGATCCAAGTGAGGTAAAGGAGTAATTGACATTTCTTACATTATGAACTGGATTCCTGTAATGATTCAGCCACACAACATGGCTGACACTTCCTGGTTCCAGGGCCACGCATGTGAGGACAAGCCCTCAGGCAGAAGTGCCTAATGGCCCTGGGAATCTTAAAGGACCCCGCATGACCCACGAACAGCATGGTTACATCATATATGTATGACACAGCTGTGTGAGCCCTTGCATACATGCATGAGTTCCATCACCTGTGTATGACTTAACCATGCCATCCCCCCTGTGCACATGCACTAGGCAGCCTTTAAAATCTAAAGGCACCATCTTCAGCCCCCCTCTCTCTTTTTCTCTGCACACGTCCTTCATCAGGCCTGTACATGACCCCCCACCCCAAATAATTTCCTACGTGGCTTTGTTGGTTTTGTTGCGTGTTCTGTGTTTCCTTCTCACTCACCCCAGGTAATTTCATTGGTGCTGTGACTCCTTTCTATGTTGATCGTTATTGTTGGTGGTGTAAAAATAAATGCCATTAGTCTTATGGTTTTGTGTGTGTGAGGGAGTGAGTGGGTGGGTGGATGGTCTGTTGTCCCATGGTATCATGGTGCACTTGTAGGGATCAGAGGCAAATTAAGTGTTGACTCCTTCCTTCCCCATTGTGTCTAAAGATCAGTGTATACTTTTGACAAATATACCACATACCAGGGTAGGGGTATGGGGATTAGAAAAGTTAGTAAGGAGTAGGAAGAAGCAAGTGAAAATAATAAAACAGAAATAAAGAATAGTACCGGGAGGGAGTTCCAGTGAATACTGAAATTCTGAATTTACCACATTTATTTTCTACACACTTTTATATCCCAATATAAAAAGGGGAAGAAGACAAAAGATGGCTTTGGCATGATACAAAGGACAGTTACTTGCTTTAATGCTTTGAGCCATTAATCTATTAATCCATGAGAAAAGCATTTTGTTGTTTCGGCAATGAACCCACCCCAGACCAAGTATCCTGAAGACAGCCACTCCCAAGGTCAAATCTCTTAATTCAAAAGGAGAAGAAGTATGCTTGAATTTTCTGACCTTTCATCAGGGTGGAGTGGATCTATCTGTATGGGACATCTTAATGACAAAAACACAAAGTAACCACACCCTAGGTCAGGACATGTAGCCATACTTGTTGTCAACACTTTGAATAAGCTAAAACTCTCTGACCTTCAGATAAGGTGGAAATATGCTCACGTTTTTGGACCTCCCCACCATTGTTTGAGGCAGAGTCTTTTATTATTTACTACTGTGTATGTGCATCAGGCTAGTTTCCTCTAACCCACCCTAGCTCTGGGGGGTGATTTTGTCTCTGCCTCCTGTCTCAGGGAAGCAGTGAAGAATAGGTATGGTTTACATGCTTAGGGACATATAACTCTGGCCCCCTTGTAATTAACCAATCACTTTATCCACAGAACCATCTCCCCAGACTCAGTTTTTATCATTAGTTTTAAAAAATGTTCATCCTTCTGTTAACTTTGCTTTGGGGATCATCATGTTGACAGTGGTTGATAATTGTTCTTTATCCTAATTTCTGCTTATCCTTGGTTTGCTATTATTTCAGTAAAAATCTGTGGAACAAGGAGAAATAGAATGGGTAATTATGGGTATTCTGTCTTATGTCTTTACTTTGGAGAGAGATGCCATTAAAATTGATACAGTATCTAGGATGGCTTGATTTTCACATCTAAGTTGCTACGTTTATTTTATTCAAATATGTGCTAGTATAGAATTTTTGGAATGCTTCCTAGGATTTTCCCCATGCATCTTTATTTCTAGAGAACTATGTCTTCAAATCTTGGAGAGTTTACCTGATATCTGGTCCTCAAGGGTTTTCCAGTTGGCAATTGAGATTTGGGATGACTAGTGAGAGTGGTTAAGATGCAAAACCCCTTGCTCATTCTAGGTTTGTGCTTTCCACTACCGTGTTAACAAAATGGAAGAAGACTCCCAGCTTTTGTGGGATTTCATTCTGTGCTCCACAAGGTGTGAAGAAACATTTTACCTTAGCAGGAAAGTCCTGTCTAGTTTTATAACACAATTGGCGACAATGAAAGCAGAGTCCTAGCCTTTCCATCTTTCTCTGAGCCTTCACTGGAAGGTGGCATTGGAGTCATCAAGAGGAACCTGACCTCGGCTTGCTTTCATTTCTAGGCTTCTAGTCTGTGGAAAGCCCTCTTCAGACTGCAAGCCACCCAGTCCCAGAAACCTACCCCAAATATCACATGCCGAAGTGTAGGTCTCTTGCTTGGCTGGTTCTAGCCAGTAATTATCACAGTTACCCTCTGTTGTCTTTTCCAGAAAATTGGACTGTTTTCGAAGAGAATGCTTAACTTTCCTGGTGACATCAAAGAACAAATACATATGCATGTATTTGAGATAGGATTTCTCTTTGTAGCCATTTTCTTGAACTAGCTCTGTAGACCAGGCTGGCCTTGAACTCACAGAGATCCAACCTGCCTCTGCCTCCAGAGTGCTGGGATTAAAGGTGTGTGCCACTGCCGCCCAGCTGCATAATTGCTTTTTCAAATGGATTGTTCTTGTTTCTTGTTCACATTAGTCTCATGGCTCTGATGACAGAAACCTTGGTTATTGTCCTAACTCTGTCAATTCATTCTTTGAGACCTCGATGACCTTAAAACAATTGACTCTTAAAGATTCTGACATCCAAGCTCTGCTTTGAGGAGTCGTGAGTTACTTACAGTGTCTATTGCTCTGTCACCTCCAATTGACTTGCTGATGCTTCTGTGAGTATGTCTAAATGTGAACGTATTACATAGGAAGGGTCATGAGATGCTGTTGACTATACAGTGAAGAACAGGGGATGGCATGACTAATTCATCTGTAAGTGATGTGATATATTAAAAAGTGGCTTAACAACATGTAGGAGATTTTCTGGCTGCTAGGTTTCTAATTAGAAACCTAGATTGTATGGTCTACATATGACTGGACCCAGGTGCTCAAAGTATGGTGTCAAGAATATGTCTTTTGGCTCAGTTATCATCCATATTGGTTCCATTAGCCAGCAGTTTTACCAAGGTTGGCTTCTGCATGCTGTTGACAAGATTACTTCCTAGTTTTTTGTTTTGATTTTTTTTCCTTCATGGGAGTTAGTACTGATTGGCAGAAGTATGCACGGCTGATGAAGGTCAGTTTTCTGACTTTTTCATAATTTTGGTCCCAATCAACAGTCGTTGTCCCTGGAGAACCCATCTCATATGTTGACCTACGGCCCCATCCCAGATCCCCAGTTGAGTCAGGTTCCACTGGCTGCCACCAGGCTCGACCCTTTCCAGTACCGTTCTTCCTGTTCGTGGCCCTGTGCTGCATCCATGTCCGGTTTCCTCTGTCCTTAATCCCAGACTCAGATAGAAATCTTCCCTTTATTTCCCACTCAAGTGCCAGTTCCCATTTGAAGTGCTCAGATCCAGGATACAATTGGTTCAGAACAAAGCTACATTTTGTTTTTGAAGACGGTGCTGTAAGATGGAATTCTGGGGACTTCATCAATGCACAAGCCCGTCTCTCCACCACCACCCACAGACGCCACATGCTTTCCCAGGGCTCGGTGGACTCTGCTACCACAGCCTACCCTGCAGCAGCCTCTTGACCACGGTTGGACCTTGAATGGTGATTGCAACATCAGGAAAGGGAAAAGCGTAGAAATCAGTGTGATTCGGAGATCAGCAGAAGAGGCCTCTCCAGTTCCCTAGATCCACCAACTTCAGCTCCTCCTGCCCCACCCTGATCTCTTCTCCACCCCTCTCCCAAACCAGCAGGAATAAATGGAAACTACTTACTTATAATGAGGGAAAATAGAAACATCCTTTCTCAGAGAGACAGAAAAGTGCCTGTCATTGTTTATGTGATGCTCCAAGCATGCCCTATAATAGAGTCATACAATATTCTGTCTTGGGAGGGGGTGCAAGTTCTCGTTCACTTGTTGCTATGGTAGCTGGGCCATTTTAATAACTGAGAATTCAAGTCATTGGTTTATTGGGTCCTTTCAGGACCAGCTGCGATTTCTTTTCTTTCCCTGGGATTTGTTTTCCTTTGACATCGCAGGCCTCTCTTGGGCCACTCCATTCTCCACTTTCCTATAAATACAGAACTCTTTCTCCAGTCTTGTTTGTATAAGCAAGTAGTTGACTCATACTCACTGAAGTTATGAGGTTGGTGGCCTTGGGCAGGCAGCTGAGCTGTGCTTGATTCCAATGCTGTATTCATAATATAAATGCAATTGCTGCATATAAGGGAGCTACGAATGTAGCTCAGTGGGCAGAGTACCTGCAAGAGGCTCTGGGTTTAATCCCCAGGACTCGGTAGACTGTGTGTGGGTACATGTCTGTGATCTCCACACTCAGGATGTGGAGGCAGAAGGATGAGAAATTCAAAGTCATTGTCAATAGCAGCCTGAGCTACAATGAGACCTTGTCTCAGAGGTCAAAGTAAAGCAATTGCATGCAAATGACAGGTGAAATAATTCAAATGAACAGCACTATGTCTGCACTAGAAAATACTGCACCTGCTTTTTCAAGGGGGAGTGCTAACTTGAGGTGATTTTCTATCAGGCACAGGAGCTCAGGTGAGGTCAGTGAGGAAGCTCTGTGAGTAACTTCAGAGCACAGCTGAGAGCAACTAAGCCTCCTCTGCCCATCATCTCTCTTGGAGCCCTGATGTCGGCTTTGGGCTAATACTTTCTTGGGTTTTCTGTTCTGTGTCTGAGGATTGGAATGGCCAAAGTAGATGGCATCTTGATCACAAAGGCCCCAGGACAGTATTTTATCTGTAGCAGTGCTCAGGGTGTATCTTCTGGTTGACAATAACTAAGAGAAAATTCTGCAAAACAGGGGAAATGCAGATGAGCTCCATAGAGGTGGGAATATAACAAGGGCTATTCTATCACAGGGAAAGCTTCTGCTAGATGGGAACATGTGCTCTAAGGAGCTGTACTTCATTCATCCCCTGTTGTCATCTCAGTTGGGACACTGACCGAGCTCAGAAAGGACATGGGGAGTCTCAAGGTCATGTACTTGAAGTCCACAACTGTACCATGTTTCCTCTTCTGCCTTTCCCATCAAGAGTATACTACTTCAGTCAAGTAATGCATGCCTACGATCTATGTGTATATGTCTATATCTATCATATATTCAAGCAAACAGATGCAAATAATTTCTGTCTTGGAAGGTCCCCGACGTTTTCTATTTAGTGTGTATCTTTCCACATGCTCACATTCATTTGAACACACACACACATCCAAAGGCATATAATGAAAAATGAGCCTTGTGATACAGATGTTATTGAATAAATGAGATGACTCTGAATTTGTTGTCTTGTAGATTGCTTGTCATCCTTGGCAATATATCTTATACATCGTTCCATGTTTACACTCAATCTTTTTACCTGCTACATAATAGAATTTCTTAGTAACAATGTTCCGTAGTTTATTTCATTAATCCTGTACTAATGGAGACCTGGGTTTTTAATTTGTCAGTGTAGCAATGACCATTACAAAGCATCAGTCATTACATGTATTTTCCTTTCCCTAAAAAAAAAAATACCTTGCCATAGAATTCTTGGTCCTTTCATTAAATTTTATTTTGTTATTTGGTCAAATTTTGTAAACTTAAAGTCTAAGAAGAATTTATTTCAGAATATCATTTCTATTGTAGCCAGAACCTATTCTTCTGTCATATTTATTATAGGTCAGCTTTGTTTTACAGACAATACCACTGGCTCTTGAGTGTTTGTTAAAACTGCTTATGAATTCTAGAATCCTCTCACTGCTACTAGTTGCTACCATGTCGTTTTCAAACAATAATAACTAACATCTTTCTGACTCATTCTGTTGTTCTTTTTTAATATTAGTACATTTGCAGTGACATGCCATGGAAGCTTATTTTAGCCTCCACACCGAAACCTCGGCAGTGGAGTACCGCACAGAAATGGTCGCAAACATGGATTTGGAGCTATTTCATGAGTAGTTCTTCTGCCCTGCAAAGTTTGGCGACTAGAGAAAAATCACAGTGGGTGTAGTCCAGTCAAGGTACAGTGGGAAAAGGAATGCCATTTCTTTCCATTAAAAAAAACCCCAAGAACTATGTAAGTGATCCTCACTGGCTGAAAACTGCCACGTCTCTCCCAGAAATAAATGTGGTCTTTCTCCTTCTTGTCCTGTAGCACTAGGTCTCCTCTTGGTTGGAAGTTTCCAGATCTGCTTACACGTTTTCAAAGGTCACACCTAGGTAGATTCCACCTGACGCAACGTTTACACCTGTGAGGGTGCCATCTTGGCCTCACATAGTGAGATATATATGTCTTTGTCATGCTTGGAGCCTGGCCTCACACCTCACCATTGCTGCTTCTGACCGATGGGCTATATCAGAAGGCAGTACCTCAGGTTGGGGTAAATAAGCTATCCTACACGCTTGTTTCCTTTGCACAAACCTTTCTTGTGGATTCAGCCTAGCTAACTTGTCCGAAATGAAGTGGTTTAGATAAATGTAATGAAGATAAACAGTTTGCAAGTGTGGATGTGCCCGTTTTCATAGGAGGAGTCTTGAGCATCACTATGTAGTCAGACATGTTTGTATGTCAGTGGTCACTAATAGCCTTCCATACAACGCCTCCTGTCAGTTTCCTCTTGTTAAAAGGACTCTCTCAAGTTGACTATAGCACAGTAATCAATGCTCATTTCTGTTTAGAGACTTCCATTGTTCTTCTCATTAGAAGTCATTTCACACGAGAAACGTACTCCTGGATCTTGCTGATATGAAGTTACTGAACTTTAGCTGAAAACCTTAGGCTTTTATAAAGTGTATTTTCTCATATTTCTTCTTCTTTTTCTCCCAAGAAAGCAAACCTTGGAACTTGGGGTAGAATTAAAGAGCTTTGAGCGAGTATGCACAAAGAAGAAACGACAGTGTGGGCAGCCTGGTTCCGGAGCAGACGGTCCTAATGATATTGCTTTTGTGGGTTTTCCCCTCTCTTCCTCATGTTAATTTCCTTTTGACTAATGTTTTGGGGCCCAGAGGAAAAGCACACGATGCTCTCTGGTAGTTGAAATGAGGCTAATGTAATGAAATTCTGCCAACTAAAGCTTAAGAGGAAAATGCTCGGACGTTTCCAGGACACAGCCAATTGTGGAGGAACCAGTAAGGTTTATGGCCAAGAATGGATTCATCAGTGGGAGATTTTCTTGGATGTGGGGTTCGTATATACATGGCAAAGACTGGGGAGTGTCCTGTTTGAAAAGTGACTCAGCTGTGCTCCCATTAGATTGTAAGCTTTCGGAATAAAGCGTTCTATGCTGACCGAGGTATCACGAATGCCTCAGCCACAGCCTGTGCCTGCTTAAAAACTATCAACCAAGTGCATCATCCCAAGGGCACTGACCTGAATGATATCACAGGTGTCTCTGGTGCTCAGGTGTGCCACATGCCCTCACCGACCTCAGGATTAGCTGTAGCTGCTGTGAACCCCTTCAGGTCTGCCCTACCTGACGGGTCTTCCCAGCATCATAAACGTTTGTACAGCTGTGCAGAGTACATGGGGGCGACCTGAGCATACTGAGAGAGTCCACAGCCCATGGGAGGTGACAGCGCAACTGCCAAGTGAGTGCTAGAAGACAGTCCCCAGTGTCCCAGGTGGGCAGCTGAGTGAGGTGTCCTGGACCTGTGAGGTCACCCCGTGTTGTTCCCAGCAGCAGCCACACAGAAGCCTGAGGAATAGGCTGGCGCTGGCCTTCCTTGCTGCCCGGTCACTTTTCCTCTGCTTTCTTCCAAAAGCTTTCTGAAGACACCTGCTAAGGGAAACTTGCTCCCTAATGGGGGCTCCCGTTCTGCACGGAGGAACCTAAAGAAGGACAGAAGGAAATGTTAGCATTAGGTTTTTATAATGTATTCTCTCGTCATCTCAGCTTTACTTGTCCCCAACTGTGTGCCACCCTGGTGTCATCTTAACTTCCACAGGTTTAGAACGTAGTCCTAGCTCTGGCAGTCGGAGTTTGCTACTTACACATTGCTTGATCTTGCTCATGTGGTATATATGAATGCTTGTCTACATATATATTTATTTTCATATGATATGAGGACATCAGAAAAACAACTCCTTTCTCATGACGAGTGAGTTCTTACTGCTCAGTCAAGAGCATGTTTTGGAGCCGCCCTTCCTCTGCCTGACGCGTGCATCCTGGCATTAGTCAATGCGGCGTCACCTCTGTGAATTAGAGTCCCTGAAATGATCAAAGTAGCCTGTGTTCTGTGTTCACCCTGCCTTCTCTGGCCTTCCCTGCCAAAACACAGAGAAGGCTTGGCTTGAGGGTGCTGCCCATCACTTGCCTGCTGCCTCTAAACCACTGTAGCACTGTTCTTTAAGGAGGGCAGTGCTCTGAACTCAAGGACTTTGAGTCATACAAATTTTGCTCCTTGAGCCTCCTGGTCCCATCTTGCAGCCACATCTGACTACATCCAATGGGACTAGAAAGCAGTGTGATTCTCAGCCTCTTTCTGTTTCATGTTGTTCTTTGAAGTGAAGCTGACAGTAGTGTGTGTCTCCTGGGTGATCATCATCAATCAAAAGATCAGGTACACATACTCTTGGCTCCACACTGGCGAGTCGTCTGTCCTCCATGCAGGTTTTCCTTCCTGGTGCATGATGGGAAGAATAGCTTTCCTGTGACTGGCCGTGGTGTGAGTAGAAGTCGCCCCATCTCAGAATAGTCAATCAATGATTCCAGAATCGCTATCCTACCCTTCATAAACACCTGTCTCCAAGGCAATGCACCTGTGAGGATAATTTTCAGATATACCACCATCCATCACCAGATTTCTCCTGGAACTGGCTGAGAGTCTCTAAAGCAGGGTTTCATTTTTTTCCTCTGTCAGTTCATGCTCAGTGTTGTCTGATAGAGCTTCTATGATCTTAGAGGTGTGTCTGTGTTCCCTGCCATGTTCAAGGCAAAGCTGCCCAGGGGACAACTGTGACCCACTTGAAAGGACTTTAGAGTATCCGGTGGGAAGGGGCAGTCCGAATGCAGTAGTCTCCGTGAGTCACTTGGCTGGGAAGTGAGACTTTGGTCTTCCAGATCCAGCTGCTCTTTAGCAGAATTTGTTTCTAATGGGTTGTGAGGCTATGAGTTCTGCTGTAGGATACTGTAGGATAACTATGAATGGATAAGATAATACCTTGTGCCTGTGTTGACATTCCTGTTTCTTTAGTAAAAAAAAAAAGGTTTTATGCAGAACTGTTCAAATCTATGCTCACTTACAGTACTAGAGGTTTTGAGTATGCAGATGGTTAGGCTGAGGAGAACTCTACTGATGGAGACCAGGAGGGTCTACAGACTCACCTGTGCACCCTGTGGTCAGATATGGAAGAAGACTGGGGTGCTTACTGGATCCTTTATATCTGGCTTTCCCTGTGGCATAAGCTTGTCTAAGCTGAGCACAAGGGCTATATGCTCCCTCAATAGCTCTGAGTGAAGCTCAACAGAAAGACATCAACTTAACACATTATGAGATGCTTTTGGCAACTTGGTTGTAAAGTTCTTGAGTGTGAATTTGTAAATGACAGTGTTGCGTTAAATGTCAAAAGACTGGGAATACCTGGCCCAGATGACAGATCCGATGTGACAGTATCAAGGTGATTTCCCAGAGCCCACGGAGATACAGTAAGCAGCAGGGTGAGCATGGGCCTCTCCCCCATTGCTGGAAACACTGACTGCAGAGCTATTTTTCAGCCTTTTCTGGGCTCCAACCTGCAGCTAGAATGTAGATTCCTGTTCAGTTTTGCATGTATTAAATATATGTCTCACAGCCCCTCTCTCTGTGTTCCTAACAGAAGCCGGCAGTATGGAAAGCAGGTTGGTTGAACCCTGTGCTGCTGAAGCAGGGGTGTGCAGGTCATAGGTCAGGGATATGTGATAGGCAATGAGTGTTTCAGAGGAACAAGATGGAGGTAGGTTGGGCTGGGAAGGGGGCATATAAAAGGAGACAAATGATCAAGTCCTTCCCATACCTCTGTTACTGACTCGTATGCACATGTGGAAGCCAGAGAAGAAGCCAGTGTTGAGAGAGAAATCTTCAAAAAGGTTTGAGATGGAAAAAAGTCAAAGTAACCTGAGGCAATTTTCCAAAGTCCACCACTGTCGTTTCAAAGGGGTTGCTGAAATAATGCCGCTGACCACAGTTTTCTCTCCCAATTTCAAAGATACCGCTGATGGTTAGGTCACTGCATAGACACGCACACATGCACACCACACACATACCCCACACACATTGTGGTCAGGACTCTACAGTTACAGGCTCATATTAGGTTTCTAATTAATTAGTTTTTCTTTGCAGTGGTATCAGAGCCTCAAGATTGAGTTATAACAGAATTGCAAAAATCCATTCTCATTGAGAGCCCTTTTCTGTAATTATTGAGTATACTGTGTTCACTGTTCTGGGAGGAAGAGAAAGTCAGTAGAGCCTAGACTCACCCTTTCTAAATGGGAGACCAGATATCCACCCTAATTGCATATTGCAAAGTGGATAGGGGCTTAGGCGACAAGGGAAGTGTGGCTTTGTGGTTTCTGCTGGGGCAGTGCGTGCTCCCAGAGGCAGGGACTGACGGGTGCAAATTTGCAGAAGATATCAGGGCTGTGATGGTGACAGGGGCTCAGGCTTGATGAACAAGGTTAGAGAATGACTTTCAAAGGCAGGCTGACCTGTTCAGGGCCCCCAACCATGGGGAAAAGTGACAACTGCAGAAAAGATGCAGCAGGTCCCATCCTGGGACGGAGGACTTCGAACGCCAGGCAGTTGGCTTTTCTGCTGCTGGTGGAGAGAACCACCATGTCGTTGTTTTAATGCGAGGCCAGGAAGATGAGTTGAGAGCCCTGCGTCTAGCAGTTCGTGCTGAGAACAGCGGAAAACTGGCAATCACAGCTTGTCTCTGAGGCCTGCCTTTGATTTTATGTTCCTACCAAGTGACAGCTCTGATAAGGGCACTGGGGCTACCTTATGAATTACTCAGATCAAATTAAAGCCATCAATCTCCAGGCCCAGCCCGGGAAGGACAGACCTACCTCTGATTCTGAAGCTGAGGAGCTGAGGCTTCTGTAATGAGCCTGCCACAGGGACATTTGCTGTGTTCCAGGGACCCAAGCTTGTGAGAGCTTTGTACTTTGTGGAATCCGAGAGGGAAGGAGACACAGTCTGCCTCTACCTCCCTTCACTGCTGCCTGGCTTCAAGGTGACATCTCTGGTCCCATATAATCTGGTGGGATTGGGACAGTGACAGGTTGGGGGCCCAAGGACTGTTGAACTTCTGTTTCTTTCCTTCCCGTGGATGCCAGAGTGTTTGCTAGTTCATTGGCAAGACAGGGGACAGGAGCAAGAGCTCAACACTGACAAATTGGCGAATTGAAAGACTGGCTTGTCTTCTTTTGAAACAAAACAAAACAAAACACTGCATGGGAATGATGGAGAAGAAGAAGTGTGTGGGTTTAAACCAGTGACTGTTAGTTCTTTTCTTCACAAGCTCAGGGAGCTCTAACTGGTTCACTAAGTAAGCTGTCACCTGTGCAATGACTACCATGGGCCAGGCTTTGGAGTGGGGGCAAGGCAGGAACTGCACCAGGCAGCTTTGCTCAAGGTGGGAAATAAGTTTTCAGGTAGAACAGTAGGTGGGAGGGCTTCTGGAAAACAGGATGTATGAGGGAAGAGTTGAATGGGTTCAGGTTATTCTCGACAAATGGCCTGAGGAAAGAAAAGATCTTTCAGGGCAGGAGAGCTTACTATGCTCACTCCTACACTGGATTAGTCTATATCACACCAGATCAGCACCAGTATCACCACCAATCACCACCGCCATGACTGCTCCCACCAACACTACCATCATCATCAAAATCCTCGCCACCATCACCACTACAAACACTATCACCACCACCATCACCATAACCACCACCACCACCATCACCATCACCACCATCACCACCACCACCACCACCACCACCACCATCACCATCACCACCATCACCATCACCACCACCACCATCACCATCACCACCACCACCACCATCACCATCACCACCATCACCACCACCACCACCACCACCACCACCACCACCACCATCACCACCACCACCACCACCACCACCACCACCACCATCACCATCACCATCACCACCACCACCACCATCACCACCACCATCACCACCACCATCATCATCATCATCATCATCACCACCATCACCACCACCATCATCACCACCATCACCACCACCACCACCATCACCATCACCACCACCACCACCATCACCACCACCATCACCACCACCACCACCATCACCACCACCACCATTACCACCACCGCCACCACCGCCACCGCCAGGAGCAGCTTGGAAGAGAAAACAGAATAAGAGCCCGATGAAGGAAGCAGTGTTGGGAAATGCTGTCTTCTGGACACTTCATAGTTTTCTTATTTGCGAACTCACCATAGCTGTGGTTACCCACACAAGATCGAGTCAGTCAAAATTCCGGTATAGACAGGAGAAATGATTTGTAGGGAGGTAGTAGCAGTTGATAGTTATTGGAAAGAGGGAGAATCAGTCATTTTGAGAAATGGCCACCGGTAGCTTTCCCATGTTCCTGTCGTGACCCCATACCCATGTATATGTGGGCAGCACTAATGGACGTAATGGAATACATATATCCCACTTATGAAGTTGAGAGGGGATATGTTGAAGGAGATATGGAAGGAGTGAGGGGCAGAATAGGGTACATATGATCATATTTTTTATGTACATGTATAAAATTCTCAAGTATGATAAAAGTTAAAGCAAACAAGCAAATAAACAAAAAGATAATAGTTTTATGAAAAAAAAGAACAGAAACAGTCAGGTCTCTAAGTTCAAGGCCAACCTGGTCTACAGAGTGAGTTCCAGGACAATCAGCCATCAACCAGAAAACCCTGTCTCAAAGCAAATGAACAAACCAACAAATGACCCCCAAAAACAAAACAAAAAAGAAGCAAAACAATACAAAACAACCGGAAGTCAAGGAATGCCTCGGGCATTGGAATCAATTCCTAGCCAAGGAAGCTCTGCCCTAAGAGGGCCCTCAGGCATCGGTGCCCTGACAGTGGCTCTCACTATGTAGCCAGACATTACCTTAAACTTTCTGATCCTCCTGCTTCCACTTCCTTAGTGCTGAGATCACCGGGCACACCACCATGCTGGGGATTGGACCCAGGATTTCACGTGTGCTAGGTGGGCATTGGCACCAACTGACTACAGCAGCACTCAGCTGCCACTGTCTTGGAGCCCAGCTTAGCTTGGATCTCTGCCGTGTGAGCTGTTTCTCCCTTCTGTGTCCCATCCTCAAAACCCTGCCTTTCACTTACTCACAGTAGATCCTGCCTTGACCGGCAAAGAAGAAGGCAAGTGGCAGTGGTTTCTGTGGAGAGCAGTGTGCATGCAACCTCCCGCTACATCGCGGCTGGCGCCCAACAGCATTTTCAGATGGAGGCTTCTTACCAACTGTTAATCTTCGTTTTCGTCTCTTACCTCTTTTCTTCATGCTAGCCTTTCCCATCATGGCTCACACGCCTCCTGGGGATGTCTGACTTTGGTGCAATGTATCCTCTATCCCAGTTCCTCTAGTGACCACCCTGAGCCATCTTTCCAGCAGCATCTGACCTAAGCGGGTAGGGCTCTGTGACTACCTCACACTTCCCAAGCCATGCATCCCGTTCCTGCCCATCCTTGGAGTTGTGTTGTGTGGCAAGAAACATTTTTGCTAATCTCTTCCATAGAGTCTTCAAGAGCCCCGGAAAAGCATGGAAGCCCAGTGAGATGACCCTTTCTAGAAGCTCCAAACTCCACAGAGTTAATAATTCCAAGAGCTGGGAAGGAAAACAGCCAGACCTGTCACATATAGCTTATTGGGGTAAAATTAATATCATCACCTGGAAAATGTCATCAAAACTAAATATCTTCCTATAGTATGATCTGGTGTTTCCATTTCTAGGAATTCATCCAAAAGAGATGACCGAGTGTTTATGTCCTCCCAATGACGTGTACAAGAATGTTTACAGCAGTTGAGGGGAAGATAATGGCACCAACAGAATAGTCACACAACGCAACCCTGTACAGCCGTAAAAGGATCTCTTGCTACAGAAAACAAAATGCTCACCGAAAGAAGCAAGGCAGAGGAGTAAGCACTCATCTAGATGAGGTGAGTAATGGCATACCCAACCTGACTGAGACAGAGCATGGGTATGGGAAATACTACCCACGGCTTGTGGGGGTCACTAGAGGAGCTTGGATAGAGGGTCCACTGCACCACAGACAGACAACCCCCAGGAGGGATGAGAGATTCATAGGTTCATAGCTTATATATAGATGGTGGTTCATGGGTTATGCGCATACATGAAAATTCTGTGAGCTGTCAACTGAAGCTTGCATAATTATTGTGTACTAATAAATTGTTTGTTTCAACTTTAAGAAAAGAAAGAGAAAAGGGAACTGGTCTGGAATCCCATGTGCACTGACATTCTAGTTAGGGCATGATGGCAGTAATAACAGGCCCAACATTCCTGAGTTTGTTTTTCCCAGTTCCTTGTCTATCTGCGAAAGAAACCAGCCATCTGGCACCCCAAGGGTGGGATGGGCACTCTTCTGGTTAATTCTTATTTGTTAGCTTGCTGCAACCTAGCCTCACCTGGGAAGAAGGCCTTGTTTGCAAAATTATCTAGATCAGGCTTGTCTGTGGGTGAGCCTGTGGGAAATTGCCTTGATTGATATGAGAGAACCAGCCCACATTGGTGGCACTGCTCTCTAGGCCAGTGATTAATTCTATAGCACAGGAGAGATCTAAATCAGAGAAAACAGACAGGAAGTACCCTTGTTTCTGTCTGCTCTGGAGAGTGGGTGTGATGTGATTGGTTATTGATGTTCCGCCTTTACTCACCGATGGACTGTAGCCTGGAATTGTAAGCCTAATGAGCACAGTGCTTTCTAGGTAGGTTATGGTCAGAATTCTTTCCCACAGCAATATAAAAAAAGCGGGCTCTTGAACCTCCCACGTTGGATCTTATTTCTTAAAACGCCTAGAGAGTAAGGTTCTGAGAATCTCAGTTAGGTCAGCATTTCCTCTTGTGGATTGAGTTCAACACTCAGATTAATAAGACAAAATGATCTTAGGTCAATGGTCCACCTTAAAGAGTAATCAGAGAAGTAAGTGTTTTAAAATAGCATTTGCAACATTGACAGCACTTCATGAAATTACTAAAAGAGCTAATGTGGGATCCCACACAGTTCTTGGTACTAGTCTAGTCCCCGATTCTTGGATTATGGTTCCTGGGCCAGCAAAGCACTTCAAACGCGATTTTTTTCTTATTTACTTATTTTTTAAAGACTGGGTCTCCTGTAGTCTGAAGTGCTTCAAAAATATGTTTGTACTGCTGGAATGGTGGGGCATGCCTTTAGTCCTAGCCCTTGGAAGGCAAAGGCAGGTGGCTCCTATTGAGATTGAGGCTAACTGGTCTATATAACAAGTTCTAGCCCAGCCAGAGCTATGCAGAGAGACCCTATCTCAACAACAACAACAACAACAACAACAACAACAACAACAACAACAACAAATTTCTATGTAGCGAAGATGACCTTGACTTTCTGATCTTCTGCCTCCACCTCCTGAGTGCTGGGATTTCAGGTATGTGTTGTGATGCCTGTTTATGAAGCAGTAGGGATAAAACCCTGGTCCTCATGCAGAGTAGGTGGGCACTCTTCTGAGCTGTATTTCTGGCTTCAGAGACAGAAAATTCACGGTTGTGTTTATTAGGTCATCTAATAAGAATATTGCAATTTTCTTATACCCTCTACTTGCAATTCAAGGAGAAAACAAGTTTTTTGATCGAACCTCTCCAATCTTGTCCCAATTCTGCTTCTTCTAGCACCCTTTGTGGGTTTTCTGTGGACCAGAAGAAGCCAGGAACCACTCGTGCTTTGCCGAAGCACTCAAGGAAGAGCGATCTGTCTAGAACTCATGGGCTAGACTCACACTGGAAAAGCTCAGGCTCGCTAACAGGCAGCATTAGCTGTCTCTGCCGAGTGCCCAGCCTCTAGGCAGAGAGTTAGGTCGGGTCTTCTCCAGCTTGTGCAGATAAGAGAATCTCCTGGGGATGTGAGTTACAACCCAGGGTTGCTGTTTGCAGGTTCTCAGCCTCATGAGCTGGGCTGTTACCACTCAGGTGGGTCTGGCAAGAACCCATGCTTGCTGGATCTGGGGTACTGTGGCTCTGTGAGCACCCCCACAGTTCCCTGTGCAAGCGTTTGTGGTTGAGCCTGCTGGGCTTGAGGCTCCACCTCACAAACCACTGTTTGAGTGCTGATAGTCACCCAATGAAACATTAAAAGGGGCATGTCATATCTCTTGAGTGCGGGATAACTGGGACATGGGGCCACTCTGCCCCCATGGTGAGTGACCAGGGAGCCATCTCTTTTTAGTTACTCGTCCACTTCTTCAGGTCTGACCTCCAAATGGAGACATTAAAACCAGAGCTGGCCCTTTCAAACTAGAATCCTCACATGCTCTGTGTGGAGGTTGGTTAAGATGCAGAGATGAATCTGTTGTTGCTGGAGCAGGGGCGGGGCTTCTGCCCTTCTAACAAGCTCCCGAGCAGGGGCTGCCAGGCCACAGACTGCTACAGAATAGGGAGATGACAAAGCAGCCATTTCCAAGCTTGTCTGTGCTTTGTTATAACCTGGGGTGTTTAAACAAACATTGACGTGTGCCTGGCCTCCTCTCCCATTTAAGACTCCTAGGAGGTTCTGGCATGCATACAAGCTGGAGTCACTTCTGTGAAGGCCTAATAACTACTGGATGCCCAAAAGACTCATGGCAGATCAATTATAAGGGGGCCAGGTAATGGAGAATGAGGCATCTTCCAGGATAGCTGGTAGAATAGGCTTATCTTGTCTTTCCGGGTTGCCTATGCATGTAACTCACCTGGGAGCTTGTTAGCGGTCTGGAATGCAGAGCCTCATCCTGTATTCTGTGAATTTGAATGTTGGTAGAATCCTAGAAATGCTTGTATTTTAAACAGAGTTCCCCACGCAGTGGGGGAGTAGACAGCACTTGATGAAGTAGCATGGATCTGTCTCAGCAAAGCACTCACCATCTCTCAGAGGCTTCTCACGGCTGTGTATTGGAGGTCACTTCTTAGCAATTGCAATCCCACATGCTGCCTGTAATAGTCTGTCCCTTTAAGAGACAAGCCACACCCACTCCCTCCACTGTCCACTGAGGCAAGCTGATCTTCAGCTTCCAGCCTGAGTCCTTCTCTCTCTCTTTCTCCCTCTCCCTCTCCCTCTCCCCCTCTCTCTCCCCCTTCCTCCCCCTCTCTTCTCTCCCTCTCTTCTCTCTCTCTCTTCTCTCCCTCTCTCTGCTCTTTCCTCTACTCCCCTTCTATAACCCACTAAATAAATATCCAACTTCACTCTGCATGGCGTGCCTATCAGTCTCGGTCTCTCACCCACCATGCAGCTTCCTGCCTGGAACTCAGCTGTCTTTGTGGCCTGCCATGGTCTCATGGGCCCCTGCCCACTGCCACCACTTGGGGACCTGCAGTGTTTCTGCTGCTATGCCCCTTGGGGAATCCACAGCATTTTATTTTTACCATTACAATGCCAATCATGCACCGACAGAAGTGTGTGGCTTGTGTTCTGATATGGTTTTGGAAATAGGACCGGCCACGCCATAGCTAATGGACTGTTGGAACCGTTTTGATCTGTCTTCATGACTCCTCGAAAGGGGTCATTGCAGTTGTGCGAGATAAAAGTGTGCTTAGAATTGAACTCTGGGCTCTACCACAATGCTCAGCTCCTGAACTGTGTGTTCTAGAGAGGACTTACTTTTTTTTGCCTTTGAAAGTTAAAGCCTTCATTGCTGTCTTTTGTGTCTTCTGTGTTTGAATTGCTTGTTCCTCCTTCCGCTTCCTTTTTGTTACCCTACATTCAGAGATGACCAACCATTTAGAATGAATGTGTCTGAGCTATGGAGTAGAACTGGGGAGTTTTAGAGCCTAGAAAAAATTTTGGTTATCACTATCTTTCTCAGAGCTTTGTTCCAGGACCCTGAACTTTTGTATTGCTGTAATTTTACCGATGTTGACTTGACACAAGTTAGAGTCATCTGAGAGGAGGGAACCTCAATTGAAAAAAGTGTCTCCAATAAGATTGGGTTGTAATCTGGTAAGCGGCATCCCTTAATGGTTTTTGCATCAGTTCAGCCCTGTTTGAGTTCCCGTCCTGACTTCCTTCAGTGATGAACAGTGGTGTAGAAGTGTGAGCCAAACAAACCCTTTCCTCCCAAAGGTGCTTTCTGTGTTTCATACATAACCGTAAGTGAGACTCCCACTTTTTTGCCTTTTTTCCTTTCTTCTAGAATTTGCTGTCTATTCACCAGTCTTGACCTTTCAGCATGGCAGAAACTTTCCTTTTCTCCGAGAAACTTGTTAGAATTTAGAGTGGATAAAATTTGATATAAAAACTGTAAGACAGCTCACTGAGTGACTAACTGAGATATCTGGATTTGTTTCCCTGTGGAAGCAGAGCAGCAATGAGCTGGGAAATAATAAAATCAGAACTGAATATGAGGGATATTGAGAACTTCAGTTCAGAAATGGCAAAGCTCTTGAGATTATTATAATATTCAAGTGAGAGTCATATTAGAAGATGTGCTTATAGAGTGGGAGAAATTCAAAACAAGGATTTATATAAAGAAAATAAATATTACTACCTAGAAGGATGAGGGACCATTTGACAGATCTAGTCACTGTCTGGCCCAGCTTTGGAAGAGGTAATATATTCAAACTTGCTTTGATACACTGGACATTCTAAAGAGAGTAGGAAAAATCCTTATTAACAGCTCATTATGGCCCTGATGCTCATGAATTTACCTTAGTCTCAGAAAAAAAACTATTGAATTTAGTAGTTATCAAAAGAGACAAATGTAGACAGAGGCCACTGTAGCTTTCATCAGAGAGGATGTAGGGCTGGCTGGGGGACCTCAGTCAGTGAAGTACTTGCCTTGGAAGCATAAAGAGACTGGTCCCCCAGAGCCTGTGTAGGAAGATCTTGGCATGGTGGCACACTCTTGCAATCCCAGCAGCACTGAAAGGCAAAGAAGGTCAATCCTCGGTGCTTGCCTAGCCTCACAGGAGAACTCCAGGCCCATGATAGGCTGTCTCAAAAACCCAAGGTTGCTAGCACATGAGGAATAATATTTGGTTGAGGTGGTTGACCTCTAGCTTCCATGCACACATGTGCACACACAGGGACACACACACACACACACACACACAGGGACACACACAGACACCATCTAAACATCAATGTAGTTTCAAACAATCCAACTCCTAGCTCTGGAAATCCTGCTAGGAAATGTCACAAGTGGAAGTTTTCAAGTGAGTCACTCTGCAGGACGAGCTGTTCTTTTCGGTTGTTCTATTCATGCTGCTCTGGCAATCTCAGAAGTTTAAAAATACATGCCCATGTCCCAGAAGAGTCATCGTCGATGGCTTGCTGCAACAATTTGTAGTTTGGATCCAGGAAACAACTTGACTCACCTATTTCTCTGTTGGGTTATTAATAAAACATTCCTTAACGGCAACTTCCAAATTGATGTCCGTGTGCTATTTCCAATGGAGCTGGGTACAGCAGGCCGCCATTAATATCTAATGGGTTCTCCTGGAAGCTACAAGTCTATGGTATTTCAAGGTAAGGGAACTGTGTCTTAATTTTCTAGAATCTTCCAAAGATTACAGTCTTTTTTATTACTGCATTTATGTGTGTGTGTAAGGTGGCTCAGGTGTCCCACAGTGTGCATGTAAGGTCAGAGACAGCTTGTGGAAGCTGGCTTTCCCCTTCTGCCATTAAAGCCAAGGGGATGGAACTCAGGGTAACAACTTAGATATGTCCCAGAGTGAGTGATCACTGAAATTTTAAGTTAAATATAATCACCACAAGTTTAAAGCATGTGATATTTGCTAATAAAGGTGCCGAGGCAATTTTGACTTCACACACAGGCACACAGGCACACACACACACACACACACACACACACACACACTGCATAAGAAATGACTCTCCTGGGTTTATAGCTCACTTGTGGCATTTGATCAAAACCGACAGGAATATAACACAAAACAGCCTAAATGTGTTAGGCTGTATTGCCTTTAGGAATGGATAAAAGTCAGGAATACATTTAAGGACTAGTTTTGTATAGACTTTATTCTCCAGTAGGTTGTCTCCTTGTAATGAAAAAGTAGATGTTGTATCTCCAACTTGTATTCTATGTGGATTAATAATTTAGGATGAAAACTAGATTAATTCTTCCAGCTGTAATTCCAGACTGACTTCCTACATTCTAATTGGCACGCCTCGGTCTCTTGAACCCGGCCTTGTCTCTAGTTGAAAGCCTCTTCTGCTAGACCTGACTTGACTGGGGTTGAAGGGTGGGGTTAACTTTTCCAGAACCAGTTATGCCAAGACTATAGTGACATTCCTGAAAGAGGTGTTCTGAGGCGAGACATTTGCTGTAAAACTTTGCTTCAGAGACTCCTTCGTAACTGTCTGACTGTGTTTAAAGGCACCTTCCTTAGCAGTGAAGAGTGTCTACTCTAACCTGAGCTTTCTTCAGCTCTGACTAAATGACTGAACTTTAGCCAGTAATGTCCTCTCCAAATCTTACTGCATATACCCCTGAGGTATACTTTCTATGGCAATCACTCCTTGCAGCTCGATTGCCTATAGTGCTGTAGAGTTTGCACTGTGTGCCCATCAACGCAAAATGATCCTTTGAAGTCCATATCACTCCTGTTCTTTGATGCCAAAAGCAGCACTCAGACTGAAACGAGACATGTACTTCACAAGGAAGGGCTGCCGCTGGCACGGGGGTATGATCTCCTGTGCTAGTCTTGCTCTTGACTTAGAATTTGAGTCTTGGGTTGATTCTCCTAGAAGCAGAATCAGAGACATGGTTCAGATGAAGGCATGGTTTTGAAGGGAGTGGAGGAAGCTGAAGAATAGCTTGGATGAGAATGTACATTTAGCCCCAGCCTGATGGTCTGTGGGTAGAGGGAGTTATAGAACTTGGGTAGACCCCAGTGTTGTCCTAGAGAAAGGAATTGTGGCCAGCCTGCAATTGTTCAGACCAATGCCTTGCCCCTCCCTGGGAAACTACTGTACCCAGAGTATCTCTAAGGCATTTCTTGGAAAAATGGTTCCAATGGACAAGAAGTGTTTTTAAGAGAAATGACCATTGTCAGTCACTGTCAGCCAACACTCCTATTTGGAACCTAGAAGGAAATCGAATGCACCAGCCTATAGGGGGATTCAGGGAAGGTGCCAATGCTTCTGCACCCACAGTGGTAAAATACAAATGGCTGCTAAGGTCACACTAGCCATGAACAGATTTTGAATTCTCTCTCTCTCTCTCTCTCTCTCTCTCTCTCTCTCTCTCTCTCTCTCTCTCTCTCTCTCTCTCTCTCTCTCTCTCTCGGCTATAATCCTACCATAGGAGATTGTAGGGCAGCCTGCCCCACTGTGCTATGTGATTGACAGCACTGCACATAATTTATTGTTTTACTAGGAACAATGGAAAGTTGCCACGGCACAATAACTTGCCTTCCTCTTAGCATACCAGGAAGATGTCACAAGAAGTTTCACGATAGCTGCGTGTTTGAAAGTGTAGCATAAGGGTGACATTTATTGTGTTCTGAGTTTTAAGGTTACTAGGAGTAGAAAACAATGGGCAATGGGGTTCAAGGGCGCCTCAGGTTTCACCACAGCTCACCATCAGCATTTCCGGGCATGTAACGCAAAAGAGAAAGGCTGTTCACAGGCGGGAAGCAGATCTCTTCATTAGCTAGAGTGTTTCATTGCATAGAAGAGCAGCTCCTAAGGAGAACTGATGGGAATGCACTGTGCTGATGGGAAAGACAAGACCGGGCCATGGAGCAAACGCTTCAGGGAAGTAGAAACAGAACGAAAGTTAGAAAACTTGCAGGCTAAGAGTTCTAAACTGGCCCAGGCTGGACGCCGTCACGATGGCCGTCACAGCTCTTTCTGGTCCAAGTTCTTTTTATATTCGGCAAGTTTTGATGACTATGCTCAACATCAGGTCCTAGAGCCTGCACTAGATCACCGGGTCATGTGATGAAGAGTTACGGCCAATCTCTTTCCCTTTGTCTTCATCCTACTGGATCTTGGGCAGGGGCCCTGCTGCTGCTGTCGCCGCCACCACTGCTGGTGGTGTTATTTGTTTTGTTTGGGGCTTTCTAAGTTATGATGAATAATGAAAGCCATAATAAGGCTTTCTATTTTAAGTGAGTCTTTTCAAAATTAAGTAGATGAAAAATTTCCTTTTACCAAAGTTAACTATTGTTATTATCCTGTATATGTACTTCAGTTACCTAAAGTCTGTTGTGTATTGCTAAGGCGAGTTATAAGCAAAGGCTAGCAGAGCGGTGCCGCCTTCTCCATAAACTCACTAAAGGAATGTGTTGCTTTCCCCCTCCCCATGCTGGGCAGAGGCTGACTCCAGAGACTGACTCGTGTAGAGCCTGCCCAGGAGTGATGGTGGAATAATTTTTGGATCTTTTTCTGTTTGTGTATCCACCACCGCCTGGCCCCATTCCAAAAGAAAGTGACTTGCATGGTGACCTAAGTAGTTTGTAGGAAGCAGATTCTGGAGTTTACTAATGAACTCCTGTTCTAGGCTCTTCTACTATACTTGGGTAAAGTTGGACAATGGCTCGGGAAACAGTCTCTAAAAGACTACTAATGTCAGATTCCTCATCCACAGAACATGGATTAGACACTTCTTTTACCTATCAAACAGGAATCGTGGAACAGGAATCTTGGGAGCAGGCACAGTTTAGAAACTGGAAGATGTTTCTTTTTTTTTTTTTTTTTTTTTTTTTTTTTTTTTTTTTTTTTTTTTTTTGGTTTTTCGAGACAGGGTTTCCATGTAGTTTCTAGAGCCTGTCCTGGAACTAGCTCTTGTAGACCAGGCTGGCCTCGAACTCAGAGATCCGCCTGCCTCTGCCTCCCGAGTGCTGGGATTAAAGGCGTGCGCCACCGCCGCCCGGCTTGGAAGATGTTTCTTAAAGGCTTTTAGAGGTTGACTTCAAGAGGATCGTATTGTTTCTCCGACTCCTAGAAAAATAGCACCTTTTCCAAGATTCCCATCTCATTAACAGCCCTGCTCCTGGCTGTCTTTAGATAAGAAGGTAGACCTAATTTGTGATGATTCAGTGTGTATCTGTTTGGAAATAGTCTTTGCCCTGTCTGTTAAGGTGTGTTGACAGAGGTTTCTGTCCCGCCCAGTCCTGCAGCCATTCAGTCCCAAAGAAAACACACCCAGGTCTACATTAATCACAAACTGATTGGTCCATTATCTCAGGCTTCTTATAACTCTTATAACTTATATTAGCCCATAATTCTTGTCTGTGTTAGCCAAGTGGCTTGGTACCTTTGTCAGTGAGGCAGTCACATCTTGCTTCCTCTGCAGACTCTCTCTTTTCTCTTCCCCAGTTCTCCTCTTCTTGTTGCCCTGCCTTTATTTCTTGCCTGGTTGCCCCACCTCTACTCCCTGCCTGGTTGCCCCACCTCTACTCCCTGCCTGGTTGCCTCGCCTATACTTCCTGCCTGGTTACTGGCCAATAAGCATTTTATTAAACAAGTACAAGAAACAAATCTTTACAGGGTAAAACCATTGTCCCACAGCAGAGGTATCTCTTTTTTTTCTTTCGTTTTGAACCAGGTGTTTTCTTAATGATGGATCAAAGACTTCTTTCAAAGCACAAAGGGGATTCTGTTTTTTAAAGTGACTGAGCAAGCATCATGCTTTGGCAATTAGCATTTAATCCTTATACAGTGTATTACAGGGAAATCAAAATCTGAAACATTACAATGAGCCAATATTTTTCTATGGCTTTTTTGGCACCAATGCAAAGACTGACCAGCATTGTGTGGCTTATGTCTGCTAGGAAGCAGCAGTAGCCTTCAAGGTTGTTTGTTTTCTATCTCCTTAGTATGAGACTTAGCCAAAGACTGAGCAGCTCCAACCCTATCAATAAATACGACTTCATGGACTTTTGAAAGCCTTGACGCACTAACTGCAGCCAAAAGCAGCGTTGAAGAGATGAACATGCCTCAGATACCAGGAAGGAACTTCTCCACCAAATCATCTGTTTTCCTCTTTCTTCTTGGACTCCAGAGACCCCCCAAGCCAACTGTGGAGGCCAATCCAAGATTGTAGAAAAGGATTGCTGTAGTTCTAGTGTCTCCACTGACTCTCCTGTTTAAATCTACTCTCCATTGTGGAGTACAGTTGAGTGCCGCACAGGAATGAGGATATGTCAGGACGGAGCAGCAGAGTGTGAGGCAATTTCATCATTGTGTCAACATCAGAGCATGACTGGTGTACACCAATGACATAGGTCAGTCACTCAAGGGTTTTTCTTGATGCAAACATGTGAAAGGGTAAGCCTGAAACATGTGAGCATATTATTAGCCAAAACTGATACATCATTTTGCAGTATATTATTTTAGTATATAAGTTAAAGGAGCACAACTCTAAAATAACAGTAATTAGTATAGTATGTACTTGCAGAAATAGCATAGTCATTGATTTTCATTCTCAAGTATTATGTACTGTATATAAGGGTGTCATACTTTTACCGAATGATAGTGAAGTGCTTTTGTTGACACCAGAAACGTCATTAATACATAAGGAATATGTAGTTCTATGGTATTACTGCAGCTCTGATGTTACTAGAGAGATGAAGATTTTTAGCTCTTTGTAGTCCCTGGTACCCAGATTGTATGTGCCCATCCTACTGAAACATTCTGAAGACTACATTTAAAGTGTAGAAACAATACAACTTAGGTATTCTGGGGATGTGGTCTTTCGAAGGGAATTGGGGGTAGAGAAAGCCGTAAGGGTGAGGCTCCTAAGTGAAGTAGTGGCAACAACAGAGGAGAAAGATCCAAGTTAGCAAGCTTATTCTTCTCTGCAGGCAATTCCCTTTGCCATTGTGGTACTTTATATCTCATTGTAGTACTCTAGAGTCCCCACCAGAAGGGAGAACTTTGTCAAACATAGCTGCCCACTTTTTATCTTTATAGCCTCAGCACTATGAGGATAAATCTTTATGTAAATTTCTCAGTCTGTAGCGTTTGTTTAAGGGAATAGACAGAGATAAACTCTAACTTTATTAAAGATTTAGAGATTATTTTTATTTATGTTCATGTGTGTGTGGAGGTGCAAAAGACAGGATAGGATGTCCTGAATCTAAAGTTACAGACGGCTGTGGCGGCCAGCTCTCATGTCTTCTGGAAGAGCACAAAGCCCTCTGAAGTGCGGATCCATCTCTCCAGTCCCCAGATTAAAGATTAAAGTCTAAGATCTGAAACTATACGACTCCTTGAGGAAAGCATTAGGTAAGAGCTGCTTGAAATTGATTTTGGAGATGGGTTTTTTGTGTGACAGAAAAACTAGAAGACAACAAGAGTAAAAATTAACAAATGGGACTGCAGCAACCTCAAAGAAAATATTCAATAAAATGAAAAGCCCACCTAAGAAGGGAAAGAAAATATTTGCAAACCATATATCTGATAAAAACTTAGCACCTGAAATACATAAGAAGCACAGCTGAATAAAATCCCAAATAACTTGATTTCAAAATTGACCAAGGACTTGAATGGACATTTTCCTCAAAGGTCAATAGTAAGTCTGCAGATCTATGCACATTAATATCAGTACACATCAGGAAAGTGCAAACTAAAATCATAATGAGATTTCAGTCCACATCTGTAGGATGGTTATGATCAAAAGGTAAAAGATAGCAAGGGTTGGCAAACAGGTGAGCAGGGATTTCCTGCATTTCCAGTGGAAATTTCGATGGGTAAAGGTATTATGCAAAACACTATAGCAGTTTCTCCCCCAGATGAAGACAGTATCATGTGATTTGGCTACTGAAATCTTAAGTATAGATCCAAGAGACCTCTGCACCTCTGTTGCTAACAGGCATTATTCAAAATAAACAAGATATTGAAACAACCAAATTATATGGAGAATAGAGAAAAACACACACCATACACTTGTAGAGTATTACTTATCACCAAAAGCATGGGATCCTGCTGTCTCTAACAATAGAGGTGAACTTGGAGGACAATAGAATAAGTCAAATAATGCAGGAACTTAACACATAAACAGTTTGACTTCACTCCTGTGTGAATTAAAAAATCAAATTCCCTGAAGCAGAGACTATGGTGCCTGTTGTGCAGGGTCTAGGAGCTTGGCAAATCAGCGATGCTACTTACAGGGCCCAAACTTCCACTTAGAAGACGGATAACCTAAAGCACAGCATGCTGACTGTAGTTAAAAATATTGTATTATTTACTTGAAATGTGGTAAGAAAACCTTAAGCATTCTAACCACAAAGATGATAACTATGATTGTGATAGATGTGGAAATTAATTTGACTATATAATCAACAACAATATGTTTATCAAGTCATCATTGTGCGTCTTGCACATAACAATTTTGCTAAATACTTAAAGTGAAAAAGAGCACCCCAAGGGAGCATCTCAAGCTCCATGTAGTCCTCCATTCTTGTTTTTCTTTCCATATTTTCTCCTAACATTCTCCTCTCACATTGTTCTCCGAATAACGTGGAGCATGGATGCCGACAACTTGAGTTGGGCTAGCCATTCTCTATTTCTGAGGCTGAATGGAAGTTGGGTGCTTCTCTTTATATGTTCTAAGATATGAGTCAATGACTTTGTGATTAAATTAGGTTCAATATGTAGTGTGAAGCGGCGGGGCTGTGTCCCGCCACCCGGCAGCCGGCTAGCTTTATACCCGAAATAATTACACGGAAACTGTATTCTTTTAAAACACTGCCTGGCCCATTATCTGTAGCCTCTTATTGGCTAATTCTCACATCTTGCTTTAACCCATATTTAGTAATCTGGGTAGCACCACGAGTTGTGGCTTACCAGGAGAGATCTTAACCTGTGTCCATCTCGGAGAGCAGCAGCATGGAGACTCAGATAATGGGCCAGGCAGTGTTTAAGAGAATACAGTTTCCATGTAATTATTTCGGGTGTAAAGTTAGCCGGCCGCCGGGTGGCGGGAACAGCCCGCCGCTTCACACTACAGATTGGCGCTCCAACGTGGTGACTAAATCCACGTAAAAACCTGAAAAAGCTTTAAATAAAGGAGAGAGAGAGTTTAACACAGCTTTTTGCTGTTTGCCTGGACGTGCAGTAGAGAGATTTCCTGTTTTGGCAATAGCGGCAGAGAAAAAGCTGAGTCATTTTAAAACGCGTGCGCTCGTGCTCCACCTCCCCGGCGCGGCGGGCGAGACGGGCCGGTGGTGCACCCTCGGCGGACTGGGAGAGGCCTCGGGATCCCACCTCGGGCCCCTGGACGGGGCCCTTCACCTTCATTGCGCCACGGCATTTTAAAACGCGGCTTCCTGATGCTCTGCCGCCATGACTGAGGCAGTAGCAGCTCTGGCTCTGCTCCGCCATGCTAAACTGTGCTGACCTCAGGCAGGTCTATCGTAATTACCATAATAACAGCGCAGTTAAGGTTTAGACTTGGCTGTAAACAGGTGATACCGTATTACCTCCACCTGGCGCAACTTAAGTTTTTAAAAAGTGCTTAACCTTTTAAAAAATGCTCCTAGATAGTAAAAAAATTACAGATTCACAATAAAAAAGATTCAGACATAGAAGGCCTTTAAATGGCTCACAATGTTGGATAAATATACGTAGGCTTGAGAGAGAGAAAAAAATAAATATATAGAGAATAAAGTTAATGTATTAAAAAAGGGTAAAGTCTTTAAAGAGACAGAATAAAGTAAGTGATAGAGTAAAAATAAGCCACGTAAAAATGGAAAATTCACAGAGAGTCTGGATTATGTATTTTATTGTGTTTTCTTTGAAATTTTTGACTGTAAAGGAGCTAAGTACAGAGAGACATTTCATTATATGGGCTGCCAGGCTAGACCAGAATGGACATCTTAATGGTATGACTTTAGGATTTGGATCTAAGAACATGATGCTTTGGAAAAGAGTTTCTTCTTTTGTTTTCACAGAGGACAAGACTCTGTGGATTGCTTCTAGCCCAATATGGTATGATAGACCACGTCCTCCTGAAAGGTTGCTGTGAACATCTTCAAAAAATTACTTCACTCAACTGCCAACTGAGAGGAACCTAGCACACAGGTTACACCATGAAAGACCTAAATAACAGCGCCCCCATTCAGCAGGAAGCAGTTTGGAGAGAAAAAACTGCGCCCATTTTCCCAAATATTGCTTATAAATGTTCTTTTACATTTAAAGGGGGAGATGATATAGATATGAATTTGCATTGGTATAGATTTTAAGGTCAATTTTGTTATATGTATATGTATTTCTGATCTTGATTAAGCTATTGTGATTGTAGTTCATTTTAAAAACTGTAATGTATAATTAGGAAATATAGGTTGTTAATGGATAATCATTGATAATAGTTAAGCTTATAGTCATGTTATTAGATTTTCTAGATATGTAGAGATATATTTCAGTTAGATAGACATTATTCATATCTTTCAAAGACTGCAGAATATGGCATTTAATGTTTTAATAACTTAGGGTTTTTCATGACAATGAGACACGTCTGCTCTTGGCAGCACCAATCTACTTCGAGAGGAAGATGGGCATCGAAGAGGCTACTTATGGAGTTTGTTAGCCATTTGGGCAAGAAACTGCTCTTGGCTGGACTGTTCCATAAACTGGACACAAAACCCGCAGAGAGAGGACTGCTGAACTTGCCTAAAGGTGAGATGGTCTTTCGGGGTTCCTGATTCATGAAAGAGTCTGCGAGACATTCTGCAGGACACAGCAGAAAGTGACTGAACTGTCTTTGGAATTTCCTGCTTCATGAAAAAGTCTGCTGGACACTATGGGCCTGAAGGCTGAAGATGGATGCCCCAACGGTACAGAGGAACTTTGGGTGACTGTCCAGGCAGCGAGTTGTCTCTGTCATTTCTAGAGTTTTATAAGTTACTTATTTCTTGTTTACTTAGGTAGCATTATATCCTTCTGGAGTCTTTGATGGAGTTGAAGAATAAATAGATAGTTATAGCTTTCCTTAGTTATGATAAAAGATAAAATAGATTTAAATATTGTAACTATAATACTTGCTTGATAACTGTTTTGTTACATGTAATTTTGCTATGTTAAAGTTGAAGCCTTTCTTTTTTGTTTAAACAGAAAAAGGGGAAATGATGGAGGAGAGTTATCTGTCTATGTTTCTTTCATTGGTTAATTAATAAAGAAAACTGCCTTGGCCCTTTAAGAACAGAAAATTAGGTAGGTGGAGTAGACAGAACAGAATTGTGGGAACAAGGAAGTAGAGTTGGAGAGACGCTTCAGGCAGTCACGATAGTGAGTCTCCATGCTGCTCCTCTCCGAGATGGACGCAGGTTAAGATCTCTCCTGGTAAGCCACACCTCGTGGTGCTACCCAGATTACTAAATATGGGTTAAAGGAAGATGTGAGAATTAACCAATAAGAGGCTGAAACTATGGGCCAGGCAGTGTTTAAAAGAATACAGTTTCCGTGTAATTATTTCGGATAAAGCTAGCCGGTTGCTGGGAACTGGGCGGCGGGAACGCAGCCCATCGCTTCCCACTACACAAATAAAAGCACAAGCTGAGAATGTTGCTCCTCTGAAGGAAGAGTGTGGGGTGGGCCCAGGGCAGAGCAAGAGCAATGCGGTAAGTCTTGACAGCATCAATGCTGGAAGAGAATCTGATGACTCAAGAATTTTTCTGCATGGGGAAACCTCAAACCCAATGGGAACGTGTATAACTGCTGGTGGCAACTCCAGAGTCCAATCCAGGTTCATACATGCTGCAGGGGAAGCAGCACTCTGTTGCCCACTTGCCAAGGCAGACAGAAGTACTAAGCAGAATGAAGCTTACACATTATTGTGATTGCTTTAGTAAAAGTTATTTTTTAACTTCTTTTATTGTTTGAGAATTTCATGCATGCAAATAATGTGCTTCTATCAAATCCAGCCACTTCCTATCACCTCCAATCCCTACCCTGTTCTCCCACCACTTCTCTGTCCCCAATTCATGTGACCTTTACTTTTTAAAACTCTCACGGTCTATGTACAGATATTATATTAGTGTTATAAGCCAAATTACACTGACAAAAGTTGGTTCTTAGAGTAGAATCAGGAACCTTGATTACAAGTTAAGGCAACTGCATTAAAAAAGGGGACAAATCTTCAACAAGAGTAAAGCTCCAGGTGACCTGGGAGGAGACTGGGGAAAGGGAATGAGGGATGAACATGGGAAGGTAACGGGGGATGAACATGGGAAGGTAACGGGGGATGTACAGGGGAAGGGAACAGGGGATGAGCAGGGGAAGGGAACAGGGGATACACAGGGGCTCAGGCTTTCAAAGTCTGTGTGAATGAAGCTTTGGTCCTGATCAAATGGATATCAGAGAGGAGCAGAGGAATGCAGAGGAACTTTGGACCCCCACTGTCTGTGTTCAAGTTCTGTCTCTCATTGTTTATGGGGAAGTCAAGAACTCTTCACAGATGAACTGAACCTCTTAATCTATTGCACCAGTGACTGTGTTCTGTGTGTGTACTTTGCATACCCTGCCTATTGCACCAGTGACTGTGTTCTGTGTGTGTACCTTGTATACCCTGCCTATTGCACCAATGACTGTTCTGTGTGTATACCTTGCATACCCTGCCTATTGCACCAGTGACTGTGTTCTGTGTGTATACCTTGCATACCCTGTCTATTGCACCAGTGACTCTGTTCTGTGTGTGTACCTTGTATACCCTGCCTATTGCACCAGTGACTGTGTTCTGTGTGTATACCTTGTACACTCTGTCTATTGCACACCCTGCCTTGTATTTTCCCAGCCAGTCTGGTCTGTCAAGGCCAATTTGACTTGTAGTTCTATCCCCACAGAGTAGTAAATCCCATTAGTTGGAAACTCAGGAACATTTTAATGAATTTACCTTCTATATTACATTGGATGAAAACAAAGCCATTGTCAGTCAAGTCTTCACAAAAAAACCCGAGACTTCTGGGGATCTGCATGGAAATCTGTAGAACTGATGGAAAGAAAACATTTTTAGCATTATAGTTTAGCACCAACCACTACCCAAAAGCAACCTCCGTAATTAATATATTTGGAGACAGATTCCCCGGCTCCAGCGACTTTTCAGTAGAAATGTCAGCTTTGTCATTTTCCTCCTGATGAATTGCATCTCTAATTACTAAGTATTCTAGAGCTGAAAATTACAAGGACTCTTTTAGAAGTGGAACTTCAAAGATGATTTTGATGTTGTTTATCTTCTGTGACTGGCTGCTTCCCTTAGACATTGCAACTTGTTTCCAAGCAGGAGTGTAAAGAGAAGCTAGAGGGACCCAGGCGACGACGTTGTCATCAGGGGGTCAGGGCATCTGATGCTGACGGCTCTGCATCCATTTGAAGAGAGGTCCCTGAGGAGTTTAAGCTCTTCTTTTAAATTATTCTTCTTTGTTCACACTGTCAGCATTTTAACGGCCGGAAAATACTGCCTTTTGACTGCCGTGCTTGAATCCCCCTTCTAAAACCTGTGTCAGTCTCCACTGTAGCAATATTAAGATGTGAACTTTTTAAAATGGCTAGATCACGAATGTATTAATGTGGTTACCAGTGGAGTGGTTTGGTCATTGTAATGGACATCTGAGAAAAAGATGAGATCCCCTGTCTTGTCCAAGGCTTCTTGCCTTTCTACTGTGTTATGACGCAGGGTGAAGGCCTTCAACAGAATCCAGAACCATGCTCTTCTACTTCTGCCTTCAGATCAAAGAATTAATCCCATTCCATTGATAAGCAACCCAGAAGTGAAGGTCTTGTAGTAAAAGAAGAAGATGAACAAGTAATAAACAACCTAATTGACCAGCACTGAAATAGATCGCTTCTAAATAAGATCGCTGAAGTCACCAAAATAAATGAATAGATGAATAAAATCACAGAAGGGAAATCCTACCCAACATTCTCTTTCTTTTTATTAAACAGTTTTTTTTTAATGATGCCAGGGATCTAGCCCAGGGCTTTTTGCATTCTGGGCTAAATGCTGTAGCCTGAGCTTCATCAGCACCCCGGTCTTATGTTATTCCTTAATAGGAAGACACTATAGAATAAATATGTAACTTAGGCATAGACTGTATTGGAGATAAAGTCCCCAGTGTTAGCCTCAGCTACAAAGAAAACACATCCAATCGGTGTCTCACTGGGGATCTTTGCAGCAAGCAGATGGCTTCATGGGACAATATGGTCAATTAGGTCCAGGGAGACGCTGCGGGAGAGTTGGAGAGGCAGGCTGAAGCTGTGCCTTGGCACACCTGGGCAGCTGAACTTAAGAAGCGTAAGAGGTGGGGTTGCCACATCTTTAGTGTTAAGTTTAATCTTCCCTGAGCTGCAGAGAGGCTCAACGCCATTGGAAGTAAAAATGGTTCCATTCGCTGTGTTTCTCAACCTTTGCCTGTTAGCATCCTGGGCAAACCTTTTAGATGAAATGCTCTTAGTGGGAAAACAGAAAAGCCGTGATTATGCTGCCTTTAAACCTTTCTTCCTCTTCTATTTCAATTTAGAGCTTTAAAATGCCCTTTTGTTCCCACCCCTTGGCTTGTTTCACTTTTATCTTCCTAAAAGGAATAGTTGTTTAGAAGGTAAGAAATAAATCGATGGGTGATTTCTCTCCTTAAGCAACTGACAGTTGCCTTAATGTAGATAAGAAATGGGTTTTTAAAAAAATCTCGGGGGTTGTGGTGTAAAGTGCAAGATAGTTCTGGCTTCAGCGACTTAGAAGCTGATTAATTTGATTGCAGTTGTTGAGAATATCCTAGAAATGATTCAACCAAATTATCAGTGTGTGTGTGTGTGTGTGTGTGTGTATGTGTATGTATGTGTGCACACGCATGTGCATGTGTGTGTATGTTGTATACATGTTTGCAAGTGAGTTCTCTGTGTGTGCACATGTGAAGGTCAGAGGCTAAAGTTGGTGTCTCTCTATTGTTCTCCACTGTATGTTTTGAGACAGGGTGTTTCACTAAGGCTAGATTTTTGGCATTTCCTGGGCTCCACTGTCTTTGTCAGTGCTGAGTTATAGGTCATGGACTCTGTGCCTGGTCTTTATGTGGATGTCAGGGTTCCAAACTCAGGTTCTCCCTTTACACACTGAGCCATCTCCCCAGCCTCCCAAGCTACCGTTTCTGTAAATGAGCACTTTTACACCAAGGTTCCACAGTGAGGTGGTCATGGTTCTGAGTACATTCTTCATGCATCCATGGATCCATTGTCTTACAAACGTGACCTGTGGTTAGGTTTGAGTCTATAGCACCACTCTTGGGTTCTATCTTACTCTACCACCTCTTTCCCCCACCCCTGCCCATCTTCCTGTTCTCAGCTCTCTCCAATTTTGTGACCTCACTTCTGCAGCCCTGCCTTGGGCAGGCTCTTTGGTCTTGAAAGTTCAGTAACTGTCCTCTGTGGAGGTGTGCATGAACTATGCCTCACACACGCTTGGGTATTTGAACACTTGATCCCCAGTTGGTTGTGGGGCCATGGAACATATAGGACATACAGTCTTACTGGAGGATGTACATGACTATGAGCTGACTTTGAGGGTTTCTAGAATCACCCCACTTCCAGTTTTATATACCTGCTTTCTGTGTGATTGAAGATGTGATCTCTCAGCTTTCTGTTCCAACCTCCTGCTGCTATGCCTCCCCTGTCATTATGGACTCTCCTTCTGGAGAAAGATGCCCAGATAAACTCTTCCTTCTATAAGCTGCCTTTGCCCATAGTTTTTTTTTTTTTTTATCATGGAAAAAATTAAAGAAAAGCAATGGATACATGTTCTGATGTTCAGTGTTTGGTGCCTCACTTAAGGCATTTTTGCTCCCCCCCATCCCAGCCCTCCACAGCTAATGCCTAACATAACAGTTAATGCCCCATAGCTACTCTCCTGGCTGCCTGGCTTATCTCACTCCTGGCTTCCTCCATTACCTAAATCATTCTCGTTGGAGTACGTTGAATTCCCAACTGAGAGTTTCAGCATTCCCTTCCCTCTCTGCTGTTCCAGCCTCCTTCCTAATTTGTTATTTCTTCTTGGGAGATCTGGTGAAAGCGAGCTGTGAGCAGGCCGGTCCTGAGAGGAAACCACATCAGGAGCTGCTAATGTGTTCATGTGTTAAAATCTTCTCTGAAAACTGCATGCCCTCGAGAGGAGCGCTGCTGATGGAAACATTCAGGCAGTTTGGACAGTTAGTGAGGTGAACGTGTCTCTTCACTCTGAGCCACTTGAGAACCTTTTAGAGACCAGCACACAGCAGAACTCTCGCTGTTCTTAGGGGCAATGCTCAGCCAGTGAACCTGGAGCGCGCAGTGGTGAGACCTGGCTTGGGCCGTCCTCTGCTGACTGCTCATCTGCAGCCTCTCTGTGTGCTTGTGTTCACGTCTGTGGGATGAGGTCATAGCTTCCACCTCAAATTATTTCCTCCCAAGGCCATGGCCTCTCAGGCATTCATTCTCTTCCTTCTTTTTAATGGTTTCTCACTCTGGGATGTCCCCCAAATCAATGATCAATGATCCTTTCTTATCATCTTTCAGCGATAACCTCTGGCAGGCAGCCTTTTATACATTGCTTTCAGTCCCAACCCTTTCCCCCATTCCTATGCACACAGTGTCTTATGGGTAACCAACTGTAGTATGTCCAAAGACTTAGGTACTGTCTTACATGTGACCTACTTGTTCAAGTTCTTATACATCTACTTTGGTCAGCTAATGAGATGGCTCAGCGGGTAAAATGTGAGCCATGCCCATGTGAAGACCTGCATTTGGATCCCTAGAACCTGTGTGAACCCAGACATGGCAGCACATGACTACAGTCCCAGTGCTTCCTAGCCACAGACAGGAAATTCTGTCTCAAAACAAGGTGGAAGGCAATGACCAACACCCAAGATTGTTGTCTGACCTCTACATATCCACTGTGGCATACATGTACTCAATATTCACACACAGACATGTACTCCACATTCACACACAGACATGTACACACATTCACAAGCATTGACATACAATTCTTAACTGGTATTATCTATGTATCTGGGAATAGAGGTCATATCAAACTTTTCCTGTATAATCAATAGATAAATTGGCTTACTGCCCCTCTCTGTTTCTTAGACTGGTCTATTTTTCACTATTTTGAAAGTGTCTGGAATAATCTATTTTTTTGTTTGTTTGCTTATTTTTTTTTCTGGACATTTGGTAGCCAGTTGAATTTTTTGAATACCATTTGCTGCTTATCCAGCTATAGATACTCTCAATATAGCCATCAAATTGTCTCTCCTGAAACACAAATCTTACTAACATATTTTCATTCAAAATATTTTTGAGTGATTCTATGATCAAGTTCTGATATTGTGGTGTCATGTTCAGATGCCTATTCTACCTTGTCATAGCTCGGCATTTTTCCTGACCCTTCTCTGTCTTTTCCACACGCATCCCAGGCACCTCTGGCCTTGGTCAACTCATCTTTGGCCATTAATTCATTCGCAATGTGTACTGAGAAGTTACTGTCTGCTAGGTGCTCCCTTGAGTGCTGGAGGCTTAATAGTGAGTAAGGTTCTCAAGAGCCCTGACTTCTAGTAGCCAACAGTATGGAATACAGGAGGAAGAGACAATGCCTGGGGCAATTTTAGAAAGTCATCTACAGCACAAGGTGTGCTGTGCTCTAGTGTAGGAAGATGAATAGGTGGTTAGATGGTGGCTTGTGAGGATGTGACATTGGAAGACATGTCTAAGTAAGCCGTGTGAAGGGTAGGACTTAGGGTATGTTTTGGGCAGAGAAAAGAGCAAAGGTTAAGGCTGTAAAGTAGAAAGAGCCTGTTGTTGTATGGGAGGGACTTTGATTCGAGCAGGATGTCTGGAATATGGAAAAGTAGCTGAGAATGAGGTAAGAAAGGCCAGCAGCTCAATCCTGAAGGATCTTGGCTAACAGGAAGGATTTGAAGGTGTTAGTAACGGTAGTAGAAAGTCATAAGAAGACTAATTAAGGGATTTGCCTACTTTTGTTTAAATACTTAAGGGATTTTTCTTTTCTCCTTTTCCGCCAAGAAAGAGATCCTTCCTGGTTCAAGCTCATTTGTAGATAAATGTCACTCCTCTCTTACTCCCATCTACTCTAGACTTCTCGTCCATTTTTAACTTCCTGCTTACCGAGATTGTGTCTGTCTTCTTGTGCTAGCTTTGAGTTCCTTGGGAACAGTAGCTTCTCTTGTTATTCTTGTTCCTGAGAGGCAGACACACAGTAGGACTCAGAAAATATGTCCTAATGAGATAGCACATTTTATACTGCTGCTGTAGGCTGGAAGGGTCAGAACCACCCAGGAGTATGTTATGAATGAAGTCCCAGGGGACATCCCAGTTAATCTTGTGAAGACAAAAATTAAGGGCACATCAAACATTTATTTAACAATTGCCATTTGTCAGGATTTATCTTCTTGGCAGCACAAAGATAAATGAATAAATATCCTCAATTTATTGCCCTTTGGATTCCAAGAACTTAGTCATTTGTAAAATCTGTATTTCAGGTTGTAAATTAAGTTAAAACAAAATACCATTGAGATACATTCAAATTCAAGACCCACAAAATGTGTTGATTCATGCTTTTGAATAACATGGTGACATGACCAAATTCAAACATGTAGCAAGGGCTTAAGAGATGGCTCAGTGTGTAAAGTGTTTATTGCATGAGACTGAGGACTGATATTAGATTCTGAGCACCCTTGTAAAAGTCAGGAATTGCTGTGGGCATCTATAACTACAGCTCATCAGAGCAGAAGCAGGGAGATTCTAAGAATTCCCTGGGCAGAAATAGCAAGCTTCAGACTCACTGAAGGACCCCTGTCAAACAATAAGACTGGGAACGATAGAAGACATCTCAGTGTTGACCTCTAACCTTCACATGCCCCAAGACAGGTGTCACTATAGACAGACAGACAGACAGACAGACAGACAGACAGACAGACACACATACACACACACAAAAGGAAAATAACCAATAGAACTGCCTTTTCTGTGGCATGGAGTCTTTGAAAGAGGAATGATGCTAGACTCTCTATCTAGGTACCAATAGTAGGAGTTTGTTGACAGAGGTTTTTGTCCTGCCAGATCCAGTAGCTGTTCAGCCCCAACAAAACACACAGAGGTCTACATTAATTATAAACTGGTTGGACTATTAGCTTAGTCTTATTAACTAATTCTTACATCTTAAATTAGCCCATCCATTATTCTTGTCTATGTTAGCCATGTGGCTTGGTACCTTTTATCAGTGAGACATTCTCATCTTGCTTCCTCTGTGTTTGGATGGCAACTGTAGACTGAACCTTTCCTCTCCCAGAATTCTCCTATTCTGGTCATCCCACCTATACTTCTTGCCTGGCTACTGGCCAATCAATGTTTGATTAAGCCAATATAAGTCCATTGTCCCACAGCAGGGATTGCTGAGAATAAAGCATGCCTGTGGCCCATATAACTTGAAAACACTCTTGAGTAATATGGCTCAAATGTGGCACCACACTGGAATAAAGACAGCAATGCACACCAAACTCACACACCATTCTCCAGCCCATGAATTGGCAGTGAACCCTGATGTAGTCCAGGATCCTAAATTTGCCTTTTGTTTGGTGTGAGTAACTCCAAATCAGTGCATCAGCACCATGCATGTGGCTCTTTTTTTTTTTTGGTTTTTCGAGACAGGGTTTCTCTGCAGCTTTAGAGCCTGTCCTAGAGCTAGCTCTTGTAGACCAGGCTGGTCTCGAACTCACAGAGATCTGCCTGCCTCTGCCTCCCGAGTTCTGGGATTAAAGGTGTGCGCCACCACTGCCCGGCCTATGTTATGCTCTTGTGTGAAAGAAATATTCTCCTAACCACTGAGAATGATCTCATTGCCAATTCTTTCTCCCCAAATAGACAGCTGCCCTAGTCCCCGTGATCACTATAAATTGTGATTCATATAGTCTGTTGAGCATCTGGTCAACCTCCTAGGATCCATGAGAGCTTTGACAGAAGGTTACTAGTGTCCACATGAATCCTGGAGTTGGCTTGGTTCTCTCTATCTAGACTGGCATTTCTTAGGAATATCTGTAACATTTTCTCCTCTGGGTAATGCCCTCGTGCATTCTTCAAAACCACTGCTGCCTAGAGAGTTTTCCAGTCACCATTATATTATCTGGTATGTGAAATTGTGTTTTGTAGCCCTGTATCCACAACATTGTTACTTGAAAAGCTTATTACAATATTCTGATAATTTCCTCCAGAGATTCTAGTGACAGAGGTACAAGATTAGGCTTGGGCATATAATTACAGTTTTTAAACATTGTTTTAATGAGCATACATAGTATTATGCTTCTTTTTGGAAATTTCATGGAGCACTTATTTATGTTGGTGCTCTCTCCTCAGATCGTTATTTACCCCATAGACTCTCTTTTATCCCATGTGCCCCTTTGAAGCCCCCTCCTCACTAGCTTGTTTCCCCCTTCTTGGTTTTCTACCTAGACTCACTCTATGCCAACACTCATTTACACACACACACACACACACACACACACACACATACACACACACGTTAAAAGCTAGAATCCATTTATGAGAGAAAATATGCAATTTTGTCTTTTGGAGTCTGGATCATCTTGCTTAATAGAATATTTTCCAGGTCCATCCACTCTCTTGAAAATTTCATTTTTCTTTGCAGCTAAGTAAAATTCCTTTGTGTGGATGCATCACATTTTCTTTATCCATTCATCTGTTGATGGGTATTTAAGACCCTTTCCCCAGCTCCTGTGAATAGTGCAGGAACAAACATGTATGTGCAAGTATTTCTGTGCTGTATGTGGAGTTTCATTAAAGCTCTCCAAGAAATTTGAATGTTCAGCAAGGTTTGCAAGTTAGAGGATAGAAAAGATCTTATTGAATCTTAAGAGGAAAGTGTTTTTAGGGAGTGGGCAGAACTACCTTGATTATATGTGGAGAAGTCTGTTCTCTGTGGAGGATGGCTTGCCCTGTACTTAGGTAAGTGCCTTATGAACACTTGATGATGAAGAGAACCCAGGAATTTTGGTTGAGTTCCAGTTATGTTTAACATGTGATTACTTCAAATCTCCCATGGAGCAGATACTTATGAAGCTTTTAACATTGCAAAGATGATAAAGACAGGCTGCCTTGCCCTAATAGTTCATATTTGAGTAGAGGATATAGACATGTGACTGAGACACTTCAGTGAGATGCAGTGATTGCTGGGAGAAGCTAAAAGGAGGGACCATAGGAGAGTTCAACTACGTAATGGGTTTGGAGAGTATTGATAGACTCAAAGATGAAACCAGCAAAGAAGTATTATTCTCTAGGAATGGATTTCACTATTGGAAAAGGTGAATTTCGTGCAAAGTGCTCAATGGATAGCATGTTTAATATTAGAAGATTTTATAGAGAATAGAGCATCCAGCATGAGGAAGCAGTGAAGAGAGATTAGCTGGGCAGGACTCAGGTATGCAGGTTGTCAAGACAGGGGTGAGCTAGAAGCTCAGGTGTAGATTCATTCAATGGTATCTTTAGTCTCATGAAAATGTTGCCTGATTTTACTGACCAGAGGGCCATGGTTGGCCTTGAGTTTCAGACATAGAAAAGGTGGAGAGGGGACCTTAAGATCTGAATAGATCTGCAGAAGACCAGGTAAGAAATGACAATCAGAGAACCTTTTCAGAACTTAGTGTATTCTGGTTGGAACCTTAGAGTCTAAAGCTTTGGTTCTCAATCTGTGAGTCACAACCCCTTTGGTGGATGCATATCAGATAATTACATTACGATTCAGAACAGTGGCAACATTGCAGTTATAAAGTAGCAACTAAATAGTTTTACAGCTTGGGGTTTTGGTTTAATACAATTAAAGGGTTGCAGCATTAGGAAGGTTGAGAACCACTGGGCTAAAAGGACAGGGCTTTTAGCTAGGCTTTGTGGCACTGTTGAGAGCACAGGGAAAGAAGTTTCCAGAGAGGCCCTAGCCCTTTGGTGGGAAGATGGGGCATCCATCGGACTTTCAGTAGCCTCCTGAATAGATCTTCAGATGTAGGCTGTCGGCTACAGGGGGTGGTGATGTAGGCTGTCGGCTACAGGGGGAGATGGTGATTGGAGGTGCGATCGCCTTTCACTGGTATTTCTCCAAACTCACAGCCAGTGAGGAAATTAAGAGCGAGAAATCCATTTTCTAAGAGGATTATGTTTTTCCATTAAATTCTTCAGCACAAGAGCAAAATGAATAACACTTCCCAGGTCTTTGTAAGTGCTTATCGTGCTATTGTGGCTTCCTCAAGATGAAGACCTTTCTTTTATTTCTTTCTGCTTATGTGCACTCCTTTCCCAAACATGGCACCAAGGCCAATTTATTGCCTTAGAAGTCTTTTTAGTATTTTCTTTTTCTATTCATGTATTTATTTTACATTGGTGCAGCCTCCTCCCCACATGTGCCCCTCCCAGTCCTTTCCCTTCTCCCCACATTGAACTCCCTCCTCGTTTGTCTCCATCCAGAAAAGGGCAGGTCCCCGTGAGTTATCAATAAAACAAGACATGTCAAGTTGCAGTAAGACTAAGCACCCTCCCCTGTATTCAGGCTGGGCAAAGTGACCCTGTATGAGGAGTTGTGTCCCAAAGGTCAGGAAATGAGTCAGGAACAGCCCCTGTTCCCACTGTTAGGAGTTACCTAGAGGACCAAGCTACACAGTTGTAATATATATGCAGAGAACCTAGGTCAGTCCCATGCAGGCTTCCTGGTTGTCCATTCAGTCTCTGTGAGCCCCTGTGAGCCCAGGTTAATTGACTGTGTGAGCCTTCCTATGGAGGCCCTGACCACTCTGGCTTCTACACTCCTTCTTCCTCTTCCTTCTCTTCCTCTGCAGCATTCCTGAAACCATCATCTAATGTTCGGGTGTGGTTCTCTGCATCTGCCTCCAGCAGTTGCTGGATGATGACAATTGTTCCAGGTACCAGTCTGGTCACAGGAGACACCAGTTTAGGTTATTTATTTGCTATTGTTAGGAGTCTAAGCTGGAGTCTTCCTGGTGGACTCCTGGGAGATTCCCTTGCTCCAGGCTTCCACCCAAAATTTCCATTTTTTTTTTTTTTTTGCTGGAAGGGATTAACTTCCTGGAAGTATTAATTTTGTGTCTTCTCCTTGGGCTACATTCCCAATACAATGCTTAAGTACTGCCCCACTCCCCAGCAGATTGAAATGTTTCTCCTCTGTTCTCAACAGACCACACAGAAATCAATACAAGAAGAAAGGGAATTAGTTTGGGTTGTGGCAACATATCAAGACCAACAAAAGAATCATCTTTAATTTAAAAAGATAAATATAAAACAGAAAGACTTCTATCAAAGCATGAGTATATCAAATGCGTTTGCTTTTCAGTGAAGTTGTGAAGAGAAAATGAGCTGTTACAGGGGAAGAGATGGAGAAGGAGACAAATCTCTCCACAGAAAGATGCCATGGGACAATAAAATCTCAAGGAAGGCACAGCAGTGAGGCTGCTCTTGGGGAACACAAGAAATGCACAATGTAGAGCACACTACAATGGGCACTGAGCTAAGAAGACATAGCGTGGCTTCCTCACATCCTCCACGAGCCAGACATGTTGTCTTGTTTGCAGCTGGCCATGTCTCTCATTCATATGCTTATCAACTTTTATAGATTTTATGGGTTATAATATTTATTGATATGTAAGAACTTTTCTAATATGAGAGCGGTAAGATCCTGACACATGGTAAGTTGTGTTTCCATGTGTGTGATACATATTTTGTTTTGGCCTTTGAAGTTTTCATGATGTCATATCTTGAGAGGAAATTTATTATGTATGTATAATAAAATGTGCCACATCAGCTTTTTCTTTTATGGCTTTTGGAGGTTTTGTTATGCTGATGAATGTGTTTCCCATAGAAATCTTTAAAATTATTCTGCTTCAGTATCTTCTGGGACTTTTCTGATTTTCTTGTCCATTTAGATGTTTAGAAAGAAATTTATTGTCAAGATGTAATAAGTACAGAGAAAGATGCACTGCTCATGAAATCACTAGCTTTTTCAGCCTCTTTTATGCTAATCAAACTAGAATATCTATACCATACAATTTATCTACTAAGCTGTAGCAGCCAAAGCTTTAATATATGAAGAGAGACCATTCATCATATGGTGACTTTTTCCCACCCGCCTTCCAAACCTTGGAACCACTAATCTATTTTCTGTCTTTATGAAATTATCTATTGACCCCATTAGCCTTAAAATCCATTTGGAATTTGTTTTTGTGTATGGGAAATAAGACCTAGTTTTTCCCATGTGGAAAAATAAGTCCATTGCCAATGATTATAAAATGAGCAAGTGAATGAGCCCATAATCATCTGTCTCTATCATATCTACATACCTACCTACCTATCTCTATCATATCTATCTATCTATCTATCTATCTATCTATCTATCTATCTATCATCTATCTATCTATCTATCTATCTATCTATCATCTATCTATCTATCTATCTATCTATCTATCTATCTATCTATCTATCATCTATCTATCTATCTATCATCTATCTATCTATCTATCATCTATCTATCTATCTATCTATCTATCTATCTATCTATCTATCATCATCTATCTATCTATCTATCATCTATCTATCTATCTATCTATCTATCTATCATCTATCTATCTATCATCTATCTATCTATCTATCCATCCATCCATCCATCTACCTATCTATCATCTATCTATCTATCCATCTACCTATCTATCATCTATCTATTACCTACTACCTTCTATAATAAAAGTGGAGTCGCTAGAATGGCTTACTCAGTGATCTGGGTAGTTCGACCATGACTATCTGAATGCAGCTAGCTAGAATGGAGTCAGAAGAAGATGCAGAGGCATTATTATGCAAGATTGCCTTTTTCACCCTCAGATATAGCTAGGTATATTCATACAAAATTTTGGTTTTCTGAGCAACCGTGTGACTTCATCTTGTGTCTCTGATATAGTGGATAGAGAATCACATGTATTTAAGGGTAAAAATTTGTGACTCTACTTAGTTCTGGGTTTGGTTACCACATGTGTCTCTTAAGAAAAGTGAAAGGTAAGTGGTCTAAGTGCTTGCTACACACGGCATGCTTTGCCATTTCCTGTGTAGCTTTGCCATTGCAGCTGTGAAGATTTCACACTGAGGACATTCCTGTGGTGAGAGCAGCAACGAAGCATATGCAGCTAGCCTGTGTAGAACACCCAAGAAGTTTGGTTTTACCCATGGAATTTTCCATTGTTTCTTTATTATTGGATCATCACTTTTTTTTTCTGCTGGACTTTGTGCTTCAGTAACAAATGATTAAGATTTGGTGATCTATGCCTTCAGATGTTTCATGTCCTCGAGTGAGTCCCCTCTTCTTTATTTCAACTTATTTACTTTTCATGAAAGCTGATATGAGTTTAGGAGTGTATTCCACTCACCACATAAGCCCAATAAGATTTATGAAAATTGTTTAGTGCTTAAGCGATGCTTTCCTATTTGTATTTGTATTTCTAGATAGATTTTGGATAGCTGATGTTGTTGGAAGTGTCCCTCTGCTGATGTGTGCCCATTGATTCCCTACAGCAAGGCTGCTACTAAGAAGGTCCCTAATGAGGTCTCCTCAAGACATACAGCATGCCATTTCTGGGGCTACGTTATCAAACACTATGGTTCTCATCCTGAGGTAATTTTATCTCTCTACTTTGCTATTGGCTGCCCCTACCCCATTATCTCTATCCTGAAAGTAAGGATGAGCCCCCCTTCCCGCCCAAAACCATGTTAGTGTCCTAGGAATAGGTTCTCTTTCAGACCGGACCCAGCCTTTCCATGACCTGAGACCCATCAACCTTGTGAGAGTCTTTGATTGAGACAGAACCAATCAGCTGAAATATTCATCCATTCCTAACTCTAGGAGGCAGGGGATGATAATGAATACTATTTTCGTTTGCTACATTTTGGGATAATTTCCTATCGAGCAAGAGATAGCTATTTTACTCCTTGAAAACTGCTTAAAAATAGAGAAATCTACTCTAAGAAATACTGGGAACTTTCCAGAACATAATTTCAAGACATACTGTCCATTGTCCCCAGAAGTGGAGAGCTAGCCCAAAGATAAGGTCAGTCGCAGCTCCTGGTAACTCCCTGGCTCTGGCTCTTGGGATTGGGGTGGCCTCTCACGGCTGCTGTGTCCTGATTTCTGCCTTGCATTCTGCTTGCTGATTTCTATTTGTTCTTGCTTCCTAGAAACATTAGCTTGTGTGCAGTATGGGGTTACCATGGAGCCAAAGCTGCTTTGATTCCCATGTTCTCTTCTCCATACCCAGAGTAGTATAGTTCAGCCCTGGGCCTGTATTCCCAGGAGAGAATCTCATCAGTTGAATAATCAGCACTGAAAGGGAGTCATCTCTAGGCAAAGATGTGCTTATACTCAGAAATGCCCAGATTAGACTAGAACAGAAAATCTTTTTGAAAGCAGATTGAATTACATTTTCTCTGGACACTGATAAACCAGCAGGAAAACACAGTGTACACTGGCATGCTGACTGCAATCTTTGTGAAATAATCGCTTTAGGAAGCAAATAGTTGTGCTTAATTTACCTGGTTGCAAAGTTTGTCTCCACCCTTTTAGCATCCCCGAGGGAAGAGTAACTCTATGTGTACTTATTATGGTGGATAATGTTCTACCAAAGGGGAGCTTTCCCTTGGGGCAGGTAGATCCATTTATGTGTAGATACTTAGATTGGAAAAAAGATAGGAAGAAGTTGGTGGGTAAAATTTCATGCCTTAGTTGGCGAAATTGCAGTCACTAAAATAAGGATATTGGAGTTAGTTGGATCAAAATCTATACCCTGAATTTTATAACCAATTGGTACTGGGTTTCTCTGCCCCTCTGTCTCCTCTGGTGAAATGAACATATTCTCTCTTACGCAATAATTTTGGTAAGAATTAGAGTACCTAATGTGGTCAGCACACCTCATATATTTGCTCACACATATTACACACTCAGAAAATGATCATGTTTCTCTGTTTTGGGGATAAGGTCTTGCTTGTTCGACAGGCTAAGCTGGCCTTAAACTTACCATATTGCTTTGGCCTTCCAAGTGCTGGGACTAGGAGTATGCACCACCATACCTGGTCCTGGTTTGTTCAGTGAATATTTTCCAGTTGAAAATTATACAAAGATGTATGTAATAACTCATTGCACACTTAGAGATGTAGTGACAATATTCTATGCCTGCTATTTTTGCCTTGAATATGTAGGACTGGTTTCGGAAAGGAATGAATCATGCATTCAATCTCAAGCTCAATAAATTTCTGTGATTCAAAGGTAGTGGTTCCAGTGGGGACAGGTCCTGGAGGCAGGATGTACATGGGGTCAGGAAGAATGAAGCATAATGACGAAAGAAGCTTGTGGCTTTTGTGAACTCCCCACAGGACTTCGGGGCCTTTCTTCCCCAGCTTGTCTAAATGCAAATACCTCTCATTCTTCTAGGGAGCTTTCAAACGCCACTGCTAGCACATTCTGCTCAAATTCTTCCCAGTTTTAAATGTGCCGAAGGGAAGTGGTGCTCTGGGACATCTCTGCATTTCTTGGCTGGAAGTTGCATCACAGCAAATATAAGAATTGAGAGAGTGGCTTGGTATGTCACAACAAAAGGATAAAGGGTCTAAGTTAGTTTGGCTCGGGATTGAGCCCATAATACCCATTAGTACCGGGGAAAGTTTAAGGGGTCTTTCCAACTCAGATTAGAGGTCATCACCCAACCTTGACTGGAAATCATAGCAACATTGATACAAAGAAAACATTTGCTAAATATATCTAGCTGGGTTTTTTTTTGTAAGTTTATTTAGCAATGTTATCTTATTACTTAATTATTCTTGAAAGCCATATCTCCTATCCTAGGGGGTGCTTAGGTAATACAGGAACAGCATCATGAGTGACAAGGTCTCTAGTGAGGTGGAGTTGACACCCTTGGTTCTGGGAGACAGAGAATGAACACACATGGCAGGTGGATGAGTGCGGTGAAGAGAAGTGAGATCAGAGAGGGATGGAGAAGAGGGGAGAGATGGGCTTGCTGCTTGGCAGCTATCTTTGGGGAGAGTCTCTGCTTGGCATCTGAGCAAATGGTAGCCTGAAGTATAGGAATAATCTCAAGTTATCATTAATAACAGCTTTGGGTAGAGGGAATCATGAGGGGAAAGACCCTGGAATAGAAATATGTGGGATTAGATAAAGCATAAGGCACAAATATATCTGTGTGGTTGAGTGGAAGGAGAGGAAAGATGATTGAAAAGGGAAAAGAGAGGCAGAGGAAGAAGGGAGGGGAGAAGAGAAGGGAAGAGGGGGGCGAGGGAAGAAGCAGGGAAGAAAGGGAGAGGGAGAGAGAAAGAGAATAGGGGGAATTACAAGACGTTACATCTCCCATGACTGTCAAACAAGACCCAAAGGCAAAGAGAAGATGCTGTGTAACAGGGAGGATGTTCTGACTGCAGGTTGGGCAGGGATCTCAAAGGGTAGCCCAGGGAGACTAGTAAATTAGGTGTATCAGTTAGTTTTCTTGTAACCAAATATCTGAAGCGACTTAAGAGAGCCTTCCCAGCATTCTGTTCTGTCTACTCCGCCCACCTAAGGGCTGGCCAATCAAATGAGCCAGGCAGTTTCTGTATTAACCAATGAAATCAACTCAAACAGAAGACCCTCCCACATCAGGTACTGTATCATGTATGTATACAAGGCTGGCCTAAAACTTGTGATGTAATCTGAGATGACCTTGAATTTCAGATCCTCTTGTCTCTGCCTTTCCAGCTTTGAGATTACAGGTGTGTTCCCTCATGCCCAGGCTTGTGTTAATATGTTGGCATGTCATAGTGTAATTAAAAAAACAAACTAAGCTCTTCACAAGCATCCTTATGAAGATACCATTTTATAAGCTCCTACTGTTGTGATATTTCAAGCATCTTCTCATATTATTAATATTTTGGTAGAAGAATATTTACTAATTTCATAAAATTCTAGCATTACACATATACTAGAATTAGTGTTAGTTTCCTTAGTAATGAACCTTCATTATTTTATTTGCTATCACAAATGACCTAATAGTAGACATCTCTTCCCCATTTGTTATTTGTAAGAGTTCCTGGAATTGGAACTACAGGGTCAAATGGTAGGGATGTTACCTGTCTACTGCTAAATGTATTTTTCTGGTGTGTTTCAGTGCACCCCACCTTAACCCTTACCACTGTTTGATAAGAGAAAATCTGTGCTGCTTTAATTCACATTTTAAATGGGTAATATCAAACATACACTTATATGTTTGCAATCCATTTCTCATTTGTTTGCTGTGGTGATCATACATGATGCTTAGACTTTAGAACCTAGGATTCTAAACATGGCTCAAACATTTATAGCCTTCACAGCCCTAGGAAGTTGCTTTTCCAAGCTCTCATCAGTGGGATGAGAAACATGTTATTTGTGCAACGCTGTCTTGCTATAATGATGAGGAATATCAAGCCCCCACCTGCACGCATAAATCCTTGAATGCCTAGGTTCAGGGATTGCCAGTGTGGGAAGGGCACACAATGTTCTCTCAGTCTTTGGTTGATTTTGGTTAAGTGTGTAAATGACAAGAGGACAAAGAGCAACGGAAATAAAAAAGGACTGCAACTGCATGCTGCACTGATATCTAGCCCCGCCCGCAGACAGGCGCATGCAGTACCAGCACGCATGCGAGGTAGGTCCTATAACACACAGAGAAGTGGTGGCTACAGTACACCCAGGAATCACAGACTGTACTCAGACCTCAGCGGGTAGGGTCCCATTCTACTTTCTCACACATCACCACTTTACGGCATTGCTTTACGGCAGCCTCACCTGGGCCCCTGTCTCCCCAGCCTCCTTGCCCCATACCAAGCGAGCTGCTGCACCTTTTCGGTGCAGCTGGAAGTTGTTGCGACAAGGGCTCCATCAGTCTTCTTTGCACTTGTTCTCTGGTCGTATCCTAATACTATGCTAGCAATTGCATATTGTTATCCTGCCTCTGCGCCCTTTATGGAGTCAGCTCCTCTCTCCTCTTCTTCTGCTCTCTAAAATACCACAGGATAAGACTGTTGTCTAAAAGACATTCACTCCGGGGAAGTGGACACAGAGCTTGCGACTCTAAGCACATAAGATGTGTTAAACTCCACAGTGAGACTTTATCACTGTCACTGTTGCTGGGCCCATTCTTGCTCACTAGAAACTTTTTGATTTAATCCTTGACTCACAGATAATGAGTGGGTCTTTCCTGCTGAAGATGGGGTTCTATCTCTGGACATGACTGGCCTTTCAGGAAGGGTGACCATTTTGATATGGGACAGTCCCGTGAACCAAAGAATGATCGGCAGAATGTCTGTTTTGCCAGCCAGATGCTGTGAGCATGTCTTTTCCAGCTGCTGCAGGCAGACGTTTCTCTAGATCTTGCCAAATAACTCCTCAGGGAAACCTCATCCTGAATTAAGAAACTGAGAATTGTCTTCCCTTGTTTTCATTAAAGCAAGCAGGCAAGCGAGCAAGCAAGCAAACAAACAGACAAACAAAACCCAAAAAAATCTTTAGTCTTCAGGCCTCTTATTTTTACAAGAATCCTCAAGATTTCTGCTCCTTTGTCATGAAAAACAGTTTAACTTCTGGTGTTCATCTCATCATGAGCTCTTGGGCTTCCTTTGTAAGTCAAAAAGAACTTCACCAGGGTGTTCAGTTGCACTAAACACAGGCAATCTGTTGAGACTCTATCCCTAGCGATGCAAAGAATATGCAGACCTTGAAATACTGATTTTTTTCTTTAACCCCTATAAGACTTAATTTTCATGCGTGTGTGTGTGTGTGTGTGTGTGTGTGTGTGTGTGTATGTGTGTGTGTGTTTCTCTTCCTTCTGGCGATTAAAGGCAAAGGTTGATTTATTGGTTTCTAACAGTTTCTACAAGAAGCTCTAACTGAAGTTCAAGTTCTGGTGAGAGACTTGCTGTATCCAGGAACCTTTACTAAGCATATAAATGACCCCCCTGAATACATATAACTCCCTTTTATTGTCTGGCTCTTTCTTCCTCTGAAGGTTCTGGGTACATCTGGTGTTTCCTGCCTCTGGTTTTTTGTGGGTCTCCTTCTGGGGCCCTACGATAAAGAACTCCCTTGGAACCTAGACTCCATGTCTTTGGGCATATTTCTTTATTTTGTTAATGTGTTTCACTGGCGGGGATGATGAAAGAATTCATTCATATATGTTCAAACACACACTTTAGAGTCTACTACAAAGCGAGAAAACACTGTATCCACCAGCAAAGCCAAGGTCCTCTGACAGCACACAGCCTCTTTCCTTTGTTGACTAGCCTGCACGGGGCTGCACCCTTGGGACGGCCCTGCAGCAACCGAATACATATCGGGATCTGGATGGCATTTTCAAATTCGTTTGTATTTTGTTCCTATCTTCAGTTCCACGCTCTTATTCCCACTTACAAAGCTTTCTCTTAAATTATTGTCATTCCGTTTCTTAGAACAGTAAATCTCTGCATTACAGACTCAATTCTGCCATCTTTCCTTGTGCACCTTGAGGAGCAATAGGCTCGGTGACATTCAGGAAATGCTGTTTGGAAGACGCTGCATCTCCTAGGCTGCCTGTGCCAAAGTTCTCCCCCACAGCAAGCCCAGAGGTTTGAGACAGTTGCTTAGCTTTTGTTCTCTTTTCCTTTTCTTAAATGTGCAGGCAAACAGACCTTCCTTTCCTTTGCTGAGTGGAGAGTGGGAGAAAGATGATGTTTGGAAGGACAGACTCAGGGGAGCTGGCAATAGCAATGTTTTCTTTAGATTGACTGTAGCTTCTTAGGATGGGTGCCCATCGTCATACTGAGGGTTCATTCTATGTGTGAGTGTGTGTGTGTGTGCATGTGTGCACACATGTGTGGAGACCAGAAGTCAGTGGTCCGTTCCACATATCTTCATCAATTATGCCCCACCTTAGTTTTTGGATCAGAGTCACTCATTGAACCTGGTGCTCGCTGATTTTCCCAGACAGGCCACCCATTGACTTCCAGGGATCCTCCTGTCTCTGCATACCCAGCACTGGGATTACAAAAGAGTATCACAGAGCACAGTCTCTCAGTTGGATGCTAGAGATCCATACTACACACATGTGCAGCAAATGCTTTCTCAGCTGTGCCTTCTTAGCATCCGTTATGACAGTCTTCTTGGCTCAGTCCTTCTGCATCAAGCCTGCTCTGGTGTGCTCCCATTCCCTGGGCCTGCATATCTGTTTTGTTTGTCACTTGATAAGGTCACAGGAGTGAGGGTCTTAGATTGTTGGCTGTTATACTACACTTTTAGTGTGTTGATCATTTGAGTACCTTTCCAATTTGGCCTGTTAATCTATCCCTTAAGTTACAAATGAGGAAACTGAGGCTTAAGGCAATATATCTCATATCCCTACAATAGATTGCTACTGAGTGATAAAATGGAGCAAATTGTTGACACTGGCTTTGCCATGGCTGAGCCTGGTTCTGACTGGAACCCCGGGTTATCTCTTGAGAAGTTCACAGGTGTAAAGTGCTCTTGTTCTCTGCTATCACCTGCTCTTGGCTGCTCCTCACAGCCACCTGGCTTCCAGGGTGTGACCACAATTACCTCAACTGAATCTCTGTGTGGAGGGACCCTCTGGGATGGAAGCCATCATTCCCTAGTCCATTGCTACAGCGGTCACTCACTTTTCTTTTTAAAAATCAAACTAAAAATGTAGATATGTGGGTATCTTTGTGGGAGTATGTGGCTGTGAATGTAGGTACCCCTGGAAACCTGAAGAAGGAGTTAGATCCTCTGGATCTATGATTGCAGGTGATTGGGAGCCACTCCTTGTTGGTGCTGGAGACCCAGTTAGCATCCTCTGCAAGGCGAGTACGGCAGTTCTTACCCCCGGAGCCGTTTCTCTAGCCCTTCCACTCTTTGTTCCATGCTTCATTTTCCTACGTGGATCTCTCTCCATTGGATTATAGATTAGTTCATGCAAATGCAAGTTTCAGCAGCAAAATGCTGGTCATAAAATCTGCTTCCTCTTTGAAGAATGAAGTTTCTAAAGCTGAAGTATATTAAAGCTGGGTGCCATCTATCCTGAGACAAAGGCTAAAATATCTGTCACTCTTGCAGACTTCATCCCCCATCCTGCCTGTTCTTAACTAGGAATCATCTTGATTGAAGTAACAGAAAACCTGGTCCAAAGACCCAGAAACATGAATCTATTATCAGCTCACGTATATGAAAAGTCCAGAAACATATTTGCTGCAGGAATGGCTATGTCCAGGGGCTGGAAGTTACATCATTGTGGCCTGTCTCTCTCCTCTTGGACCTGTTTTGAGTTTGTCTCAAAGGAAGGCATTTTTTGTCCTGATGAGAAAAGTCAGACGCTTAATACTCTATCATGGTTGAGTTCTATGTCCTTCAATGTGTTTTTCCATTTTTCTTGGAAATTTTCAGGCCAATAAACTGCAAACAGAAAAGTGTTTCCATGTTACTGGGCCTAGTAGAAGCTAAGGACCTGAGTGCAGAGAAGGATATACACTCTCAGCTGCTCGGGGTCATTCCTCAAGCCCCTTGCAGGTCTCTGCTCTGTTGCTACTTGCTTCCCCTGGCTGATGCGGATACCGAATGCACTCAGTATAAGCGCACTGTAGCAGTTTGAAAGAAAATAGCCACCAAAGGGAGTGACACTATTAGGAGGAGTGGCTCTGTTGGAGTAGATGTGACCTTGTTGGGGGACATGTATCACTGCGGAAGAGGGCTTTGAGGTCTCATATGTGCTTAAGCCACAACCAGTGACACAGACTACTTCCTCTTGCCTGTGAGTCAAGATATAAGAATTCTCAGCTCCATGTCTGCCTGCATGCTGCCTTGCTTCCCGTCATGATGACAATACACTAAACCTCTGAACTGTAGGCGAGTCCCAGTTAAGTGTTTTACTTTATAAAAGTCGCTGTGGTCATGGTGTCTCTTCACAGCAGTAGAAACTCTAAGTAAGACAAGCATGGGAGAATGATCCACAGCTTTCATAGAGTCTGCTTTGAGTTCTTTATTTGGAACTATCATTAAATCAGTGTGGGCAAGAAAAAAATCGTGTAGGCACTAGAGCTTTAAAACTAACACCTGGGACTGAGCCAGGACTCTTCAAAGAGTATGGTCTCTGAGAGACCATGGAATATTCATCATGTGCTCCTCAAGCTTTGGAAAGACCTCTGGGTGTGCAGAAGGTGCACAGAACTCACAAGTTATTCTTCACAGCAACACACGTCTACAGAAAGTGACTGCTGTCCTGAGCATGTCATGTTCCCCAATAGGAATGATTAACCTTCTCCATGTGGCAGGTAAGTACATTTAACGCAGAGCAAGGGGGAAGTGATTAACACGACATTCATTATCAGTCCCAGTGATTAAGTTCTAATTGTTACTTTGACTTTCAACGTGCATCATTCTGTTCCCCTTGAATAATGGTTAGTGAAAGGGGAGGATGCTGTCCTCTCATATGTCAGGCTCTATTGAGTCCTTGACACGGCCTTGGGGACTTGACAGGATTGAAGTGCCTAGGAAATGAGGACAGACAGATGGACACATAGAAAAGTTGAGACCGGGTGAACTGGACTCTCTGATGGAGAAACTGCAGCTCCCGGGAAGCTCAGCATGTTTATTACATAGAGTTGAATACGGAGGTGGGGTAACTGCATGCATGTGAACAAGGAGGCAAAGTTATTAACACAGATAAACAAGGAGGCAGGGCTTACAGTATGCAGCTGGAACAACAGGACAGGTTTAGCTTATCTTGGTAGGAGCAGTCATGCCTGGAATATCTTCAGGCTGTATCGTTGGGGAGATAGCTATGGTGGACATTTTCTACATACACTCTCAACATCCATACATGAGCCAGTAGAAGACTTTGCCCTTCCTCTCAGCCTTATCTCAGAGGGATGGAGGCTTTTCCATTTTCCCATGGATTTGAGGCTATGGTCAATGTCATGGCTGTGCCCACATCAACAACACATTCACTCACTCAGGGGTTTCTTTGCTCCCCACTGGGCTGGAAATATGAAGCTTTTTACTTGTTTGACAATGGGAGATCCAGATGAGGTCTCACAGTGATTGGATAGAGAGCTTCAATTCACCACACTATCTTTGAATTGATATGCACTCATTACTGCAATTATTTTCTCTAGTGTGGTTATTTCACCTTGACTTGATATGGCCCTCTTGTGCAGAGTCAAAAGGTTACACTCAGGAGAGATGAGATGAAGGAGTTTAGCTTTGTTTGAGGCAGTCTTTGTGACAAGGGCAGTGGTTTCCTGTGTGGTAAAGAGAGGTGCCATGGCTGACAGCCAGAGTGTGCTTCCCAGCACGATCTCCTCTTAGAGTGTGGGCACCAAGGGCTCTAGGGAGAAGAATCTCAATACTTCTTTTCTTCTGAGCCTTTTGAGTGTTATTGGCTTTGTAGTAGACCAACCGCTATACATCTATTTACCCTAAGAGATGTGTGCACTAATGATGCTACAGTTGTGAGTGTGTGAGTGTGTGTGTGTGTGTGTGTGTGTGTGTAGCTATACATAGACTGAAGTTAGTTTTTACTAAGGCTAAGACTCACACCCTTCATGCTATCCAGTCTCTTGTATTCTTGTCCTGCCATACTCTGGTCTTAGGCAATGGCTTATCAGTTGGCTACAGGTTGGAGACCAATGCCCCTTGGAAGATACTTAATTCATTTTACTGGTGAAATGGACAAGGGTGGCTTATTTTTTATTATGATTACGAACTTTTTTTACATCCTGATGGTCTAATCCAGGTTTAATAGAGAGGCCTTCTAGATACCTCAGGGTCAGGGGGTCTAGGGTATCATGAGTTCACTGGCCTCATCTCCTCTATCACAGCTACTGGGATTGATCTGTTAGGAGGTGCAAAAAGTTAGAAAATGCCTCTGAGGAAAGTGTGACCTTAAGAAGTGAATAAAATAGGGTTTGGGATATGGCTTAACTGGTAGGGTGCTCACCTAGCACGCAGGAAACCCTGGGTGCCATCTCGAGCACTGCACAAACTGGCAGAGATGGGCAAGTCTATAGTCTCAGTACTTGGGAAGTGTGTGCAGGAGGAACAGAAGCTCAAGGCCATTCTCAGTACTTAATGAGTCCAGGGCCATCCTGAGCTGTGTGAGATTTGTCTCAAGTGAAAAAGCCAAGGTCTTCTTTGAGTTCTCAAAGCTAAAGGAAAACGCTGGTGTGGAGCCTGACAGCGCTGAGTCCTATGATTTAACATCCTCTACTAAAGGCTGTCCTTTGAAGCAACAAACTTAAAATTAACAGCATTGTCCCCAAACAGCATCCATTTTCTTAAAAAATGTCACTTTTCATCTTTATTCCAATGGCACTACACTTTTAATGATAAAAGGCATGGCAGAGCAAAAAAAAAAAAACTATAGCAAAAGAAGAAAGATTAAAAATAAAGGAATATCCATTAAAAGATCCATTTTGTCAAAAGAAATCTTGTTGTTGAGGGAAAGGATTTTGGGGGACTCTAGGGATTGTGTAATGTGGGGAGGGGTGTCTTAATTTTGGGGCAGCCCCTTGAGGAAACTTAATATGCCAGCTTATTTAGGGGCCCTGGAGGAGGAAGGTCAATACCTGGGTCTCAGTGGGCCTATTTCTTACCAGGGGACGTGGACCCTGATACTAAGACAGTGTTCCTTGTGCTGAGATGATCCTCCATAGTGCCGGCCTAAGTAGCATGCATGGCTAAGGCTCAGGGCAACTCCCAATCTCTGCTCTTTCCTGTTCTTCCAGGTGAATCAATAGGTTTTTCTTTAAAATGTAGTATCTGAAAACTCCCAATCGAGAGGCAGACCTTAGTTAGGAGGGGTTTAAGCTAAACTTTCTCTCCCCACCTCCTTTCAGCTAAAATATCATGCAGTATTGACCACCTACTTCTTTTGCTGTTTCTTAAGCCCCAGGCTGATGAGAGGATAACGACTAGCCATTAGTTATTTCAGAGAAGTGATGACCCATTCTGTCTTAAAAAGGCTGCCCAGAATAGCTCAATCTAAGATTGAGCTCCGTGGACAGGACCCCTGGAGGTGATGGGCTGTCTGCTTCTATAGTGGGTAAACAACCAGAATACATTTTATAATACTGGAAAGCAGGGATTTTTAAACGTTATTTTAAAAATTATTTCTTATTTCTATTTTTTGAGGTTATAATTGCACTGTTTCCTTCTTCACTTTGTTCTCTCTAAATTTTATATTATTAATACAATAATAGTACTATTCCTTTAATATCGTTTACTGGTTCCCACCCACCCCCATGTATGTATGTGTGTGTGCACGCACGCACGCATGCATGCATGTGCACATGCTTGTTATATTTTGCATATGGAGACCAGAGAACAACGTGCAGGACTTGGTTCTCCTCTACCATGGGTCCCAGGGATCAGGTGCACACCACCAGGCTTGGTGGTCAGTGTCTTTATGCACTGAATCAATATGGCCCTTAATAGAAATTCTTTCGGGCACAATATTATAAATATTCTCTTAACCTAGAGAAAAATAGGACAAAGAAAAAACATCCCATGCTTTTCTTGACCTTGTATACTCACACTCACACACACACACACACACACACACACACAGAGAGAGAGAGAGAGAGAGAGAGAGAGAGAGAGAGAGAGAGAGAGAGAGAGAGAGAGAGAGAGAGTTTTGTCATTTCATGAAAGGGAAAGACCCTGTCTTGGGGAACACACTCTGACATACTTTATAAAGTCTTGTTTTGAAGCTCAAGGAAGAACCCTCAGAAAACAGCTTTGTTGAGATGCCAGTCCATCTTTTGGCTCATTATTGGGAAAACAAAGCTAGGAAGCCATGTTTTAAAATCTTTAAACAATACATAGAGCAAATGCAGGCACATGTAATGAGCAAATCCAGATTCCTTTTCCTGGCTAAGACCTGTGACTTCTTTTCTGTCTCTATGCCATGCATCTTTGATCCTCAACAGCAACAGTTGGGAGCGTACATGAAGTTATTCCACCAATGGGGGAGCCGACCAATCCCTTGTCTGAGGGGCGTGACCCCTCCAGGCTCCAAATACCTTTAAAAGATCCCTGTTTGTTTGCTTTTACCCTCTTTGTTTCCCTGCACTCCTCGCTGGAACCTTGGCTTTTGTAAGCTCCCTTTTCTTTCCTTTATTAAAGCTGAATATTATATATTAAAGCTAGTCTGGTTAATCAGAATTGCCGATCAACCACACCCCTTCATTCCACACATCTCTGCTCACTGTTTTCTTGATGGGCATCTTTCTCTAAGGCTTCTTCAGTTTTGTCTTTATTCACCAGAGTTAGCACTTTTCTATCTAACATTGGTGTAGGATAAAAAAATGTATTTATTGAGTTAAGATGTAAGAGTTAGCCAATAAGAAGCTAGAGCTAATGGGCCAAGTAGTGATTTAATTAATACAGTTTCTGTGTGATTATTTTGGTTCTGGGCAGCCAGGAAACTAATGAGCAGCCTCCTTACTACAGGAACTTCAGCTGGGTAATTGCCTCAATCAGACTAGCTTTTGGGCATACCAGAGGGGGCATTTTATTTTATTATTATTATTACATCCCAACCTCCGTTTCCCCTACCTCCTCTCCTCCTAGTCCCCTGTCACACCTCCCTCTTCCTTCCTATCCACTCCTCCTTCGTTTCTCTCCAGAAAAGGGCAGGCTTCTCATGGATATCAACCAAACATGGAATATCAGAGGGGGATATTTTTTAGTTGATGCTTGGTATGGAGGAGCCTAGATCACTATGGGTAGTGTCTGGGCTAGTGTTCCTGGGTTGTTTAAGAAAGCAGGCCAAGCCAGCCATGGGGAACAAGTCAGTAGGTAGCATTCCTCCATAGCTTTTGTTTCAGTTCCCAACTCCAGGTCAGGTGGGAGCCTTGTCTTTCTGAGATAATGGACCTGAAGGCCAAGCACACCATTTCCTCTAGCACGACGGCATTGGCACCACAGTGATAGCAAGCAAAGTAGGACAGTATTCCAGTGCCTCATATTAAATCTGTAAAAACCAGCCGCTTCGTACATGCCTAAATGCCACAAAATGGGCTAAAATTTCCTCCTGCCCCTCAGTAGTCCTCCCCTTCTGTTCCTCCCATCCATAGACAACCATTCAACTACTTTCTACTACTGTAGATTAGTTTGCATTTTCTAGAATTTTCAATTTCTCTATATATGTAGTTAAACATTAGGTGCTTCTTTTCTCTGCCTTCCTTGCTCAAGCTGCTCTGAGACTTTTCCATGCTGAGACATTATAGCACATCTTTTTTATTGCCATGGTTTCCGTTGTGTGGATATAAGGCCTTATTTACCTGTTGATGGAAATGGTGGATTTTCAGTTTGGGCTGATACAAATAAAGCTGCCATGAATCTTCATTTGCTGGTGTTTGGTTGGATGTATGCTTTCATTTCCTTCCAAGGTAAATAGCTGGGGGTGAAATGACTGGATTGTAAAGTAAATTGATGTCTAAGTTTTTAGAAACTGCTGAACTGTTCCCTAAAGTGATTGTAGCATTTCTTGTTGCCACCAGCAATATATGAGTGTTCTGGTTCCTCTAATTCCTATCTGTTGGGGCAGGGGATGCTTTCCATTCTGGTTTATGACACAGGCACTGGGATGCTTGGCTGATGGCTGATCTTCACAGTCGTCAGAAGCATTGGAAAATTATAGCTTGTGTGTGTGTGTGTGTGTGTGCATGTGTGTGTGTATGTGTGTATGTACGTGTGTGTGTATGTGTGTGTGAGGGTGTGTGTGTGTGTGAGGGTATGTGTGTGTGTGTGTATGTGTGTTTGTGTGAGGGTGTTTCCAGAAGGCAAGAGCAACCTGGATGTGGGTGGTTCCATCCCATGGAACTCAGTAAATGGAGAGAGTCAGCAGGCTCTGAAGCTTACATACTGCTTCTCGGCCCACCTGTGACATGGACCACTGTATCACACCATGCCTTTCCCACCAGAATGCACTGTCTCCTGTGGAACTATGAGCCATGTCGCTTCTAGCAGGGCTTTTGGTCATGGAGGTAAAGAACTATATCTAGGGCCTAAGGCATCTCTGAGTTATAGATAAATTTCCTTTATAATTGATAACATGGAGTAATCTTTCCTCTTGTCTATCTATCACTGGTGAGTATTTAAATCTGTTCATTTTCTGAAGGAGTCCCTTATCATTGAGTTCTGACTGCTTCCTATTCATTGTGTCTCCATTTAAAGATAACTTTGAAAATATTTTTTCCAATGTGTAGGCTTTCTTTTCAATGTGTATATGTGTGGGTATATGTGTGTAGGATGTATGTAAGTATATTTCTGCATGTGGGTGGGTGCATGCATGTCACAGTGCAAATATAGAGACCAGAGGGTCAACCTTAGTTGTTGGTTATTGCTTTCCAACTTGTTTGAGCCAGTGTCTCTGCTGTTTGCCGCTGAGGTGTTTGTTAGGCTAGAGGACCTACAGATTACCAGGGGATTCTCTTCTCTGCCACCATATCTGAACACTGGGATTGTAGCTGCACGAATTTGCCAGCTTCACAAATGTGCTAGCAGTTCACACTCAGGTCCTCACATTCGTAAGGCAAGCACTTTGCATAGGTCCTAGCAGTTCACACTCTAGGGGTTCATACTCAGGTCCTCACACTTGTAAGGCAAGCGCTTTGCACAGGTCCTAGGGTTCACACTGAGGTCCTCACACTTGTAAGGCAAGCGCTTTGCATAGGTCCTAGGGTTCACACTCAGGTCCTGACACTTGCAAGACAAGCGCTTTGCATAGGATCTGGCACTTCAGTGCTTTTCCCACTGAGTCAAACCCCCCGCCCCTTGTCATTCTTCTTATTTTGTTTTCATTTTCGTTTTGTTTTGAGATAGATTCTTTTTTTTCTCATTTTTTATTAAAAATTTCCATCTCCTCCCCTCCTCCTCCCTCCTTCCCTCCCCTCCCCTCCACCCATACCCCCACTCCCTCCCTCTCAGGCCAAAGAGCCATCAGGGTTCCCTACACTATGTTAAGTCCAAGGTCCTCCCAACTCCCCCCAGGTCCAGGAAGGTGAGCAACCAAACTGACAAGGCTCACAGAGAGCCCGTCCTTGTCGTAGAGACCAAGCCCATCGCCATTGTCCTTGGCTTATCAGTCAGCCTCCACCGTCAGCCACTTTTAGAGAGTCCGGTTTGGTCGGATGTTCCATCAGTCCCATTCCAACTGGACTTGGTGATCTCCCGTTAGTTCTGTCCCACCGTCTCAGTGGGTGAACGCATCCCTCAGGGTTCTGACTTTCTTTCTCATGTTCTCTCTCCTTCTGCTCCTCATCAGGACCTTGGGAGCTCAGTCCAGTGCTCCAATGTGGGGCTCTGTCTCTATCTCCATCCATTGCCAGGTGAAGGTTCTATGGTGATATGCAAGATATTCATCAGTATGGCTATAGGATCTGGCCTTTTCCGGCTCCCTCTCCTCAGCTGCCCAAGGAACTGGCTGGGAGGCATCTCCCTGGACACCTGGGAACCCCTCTAGAGTCAAGTCTCTTGACAACCCTAAGATGGCTCCCTTAATTAAGATATATGCTTCCCTGCTCACATATTGAGATAGATTCTTAAAATTTAGCTCAGGTTGCCCCGGAACTCATTGTTTTTCCAAGGCTGGCCTTAAACTTCCAATCCTCATGACTCAGTCTCTTTCATGTTGGGATTATGAATGTGTGCTGCCATGCCCTGCTTTTTAACCGTGTCTTTTGAAGAAGAAACATTTTATCTTTATCTTTATGAAGTCCAATTCATCAGTTTTATGTTTCTTTTTCATGTAGCTAAAACTTTCTTCTTAATCCAAACTCACTGGCTGTCTTGTCTTTATTCTAGTGTTTTTAGTTTTCTTCTAAAGCTTGTAGCTTTAGGTTCTACAATTACCTTGTGTTGAAGTTATATATGGTATAGATACTGGGTTCTTATAGTACCATTTATCACAAAGTTGCTCATTAGTGTGTGACACTGTTCTTAAATTCTACTTTGTATTATTGATGCATTTGTTTATCTAATGCTAATACCATACTGTCTGGCTTACCACAGCTTTATTATAGAACTGAAACAAGACAGAGTTAGTTCTATGACTTTTACTTCTTTTCCACATCATTTTCCACCACCTTCTTGTGGTGACCAGATTCCATAAATTCAGTTCATAGCTACAGAAAAATATGGAAATGTATTAGATTTGTCACCATCGAAAACTCAATAGTTAGCTTCTACAAAGCTGAGAGCTTCCTGGTGTGTGGTGTGGGTAGCAAGAGTTTCCCTTTGCCAATCAAACCACCTTAAAGAAAAAGGCAGTGAATCCTGGCCACTGCTGCTGATAAAGAGTTGGAGCAAAACCTCATTGGCTCTGACTCATGATCTTAATTCCGAGTCCCTTTCGTGTATGAGAACATAAATTCTTCTGCCTGGGTCTGGAAATCAGGATGTAGTGTTAGCCATGCATAAATATCATAGGATGTGACTAACCTTCCTTCCCCTTCTCTAAAATGAGGCACTACCGAGTGGAAATGGAGGCTCAGGAGGTAGAAACCACTCAGGTCTCCCCTGATTTACTTCCTGCTCTAAAGTTGCCCTGTGCTTGCTGATGAAATTGATTGGCTGCAGTGGCTCCTGAGAAGCTGTCTCTCAGCTGTGCCTCCATCCTAGTAGCCGGTTAGGTTGTCACTGGGCACTGTGACTTCTTCAAGGGAGGGAGATTGATTATGCACCCTGTTTCCATGTCTCCCTACAGTGCAGTCAGTTTCAATTGATTCACAGCCCAGGGAAGAATCCATACACCTTGTCTGCATTCATAGTGGGAACTCCACATGACCGAGGATTGCCTGCAGAGTAAGCATGCCATATTGGCAACTATTCTGTGTGACGTGCCTGAAAATGATAGGGCTGAATGACTTCACTCAGACCTTGGTTGGTGCTGGCAGCAACTGCAGAATCAGAATAGTCCAAGTTGCTCAAACTTCAGATCCCTGTTAACTTTGTTTTTTGCCACCTCACAAAAGAGCGCCTTGTTAGGTAATAATGGAGTCAAGATCCTCCGATGATTGTGTACACTTTGGAAAGCTTTGCTGGGATAGGAACAGAGTTAAGGACAAAGATCAGTGATTTGCAAAATGACAGAGGTCAAACAAGGATCAGTTTTGAGATTTTTGCTGTCTGTGTCTGGACGGACTTTTTGAATGATCCATAGAATAGAGAAGAACTTGGCTTAAAAATAACTAATATTGTTATTTATAAGGAATTTCAAGGCTAACCCTTAGGCAAGTTGAATTTTTAAATTTTGGGATAAAAGAATAAGTGTCCCACTTTTTAGAATACTCACTTTTGTTCATTCAGTTTAATAAAATCAAAGGGAACAACCATCTAACCAATGATTCTGAAGTTCCTGAATCCTTATAACAATTCCTTGGGGGCACAACTCACAAATTACAGATTTCCACTTTGTTGATGATAAAGGATCATCATCAACATGTGATGTCTTTATCACAGAGATAAAGACAGCCTGTGGTACACAACTTGTAGTTAGGGAAGCTTCCAGAGCATTGCTGCTGGCACCTTGTGTTCTTACAAGGAACTCCCTTCTCCTCCTCCTCCTCCTCTTTCTCCTCCCCTCCTCCTCCTCCTTCTCCTCCTTCTCCTCCTCCTCCCCCTCTCCCCTCCCCCTCTCCCTCACCCCTCCCCCTCCCCCCTCCTCCTCCTCCTACTTCTCCTTCTTCGTCTTCTTCTTTTTTTTGAGACAGGGTTTCTCTGCAGCTTTGGAGCCTGTCCTGGAACTAGCTCTTGTAGACCAGGCTGGCCTCGAACTCAGAGATCCTCCTGCCTCTGCCTCCCGAGTGCTGGGATTAAAGGCGTGTACCACCACCGCCCGGCTAGAACGTTTTCTATATATGAGTTAAGACAATTTCCCAATACTGAAATGCCTGTGGCTATTTATTTACCAGACTGATGAGGCAAATGTAACTGGCACAGCCACTGTCTGTAACTAGGGCCACTGATGCCCAGGAAAGGGTGGAGTGTAGTTGGCTTTTTTTCTTTACTTTTTGCTCTTGACTCTTTAGGAGGCCTGTCATCCAGCTCCCAAATAAATACACAGAGGCTTATTCTTTCTTATGAATGCCAGCCCTGCCTTGACTTGGCTTATTTATAGCCAGCTTTTCTTAACTTAAATTGTCCTGATTATCTTTGCCTCTGGGCTTTTACCCTTCTCTATTTCTTCATATCTTTTCTTTCCTCCTTGTTCCATGTTTTGTTTTTCTGTACAGCTGGGTGGCTGGATCCTGAGGTCCTTCTCTCCTTTTCTTGCTCTTTGATCTTCTTCCCAGGCTTCTCCTATTTATCCTCTCTGCCTGCCAGCCCCACCTATCCGTTCTCCTGCCTCACTCTTGGCTGTTCAGCTCTTTATTAGATCATCAGGTGTTTTAGACAGGCAAAGTAATACAGCTTCACAGAGTTAAACAAATTAAGTATAAAAGAATGCAGCACATCTTTGCATCATTAAACAAATGTTCCCCAGCATAAACAAATGCAAGGCATCTTAAAATAATAGTTCACAACAATGGACACTCACGTCTAGGGCTTCATTGTGATCATGCTCCTTCTAGGAGCTGCCCAAGCTTTCTCAAATGTCCTTTTCCCCCTTCTAGAAAACTCTGCTTGTGCCTGATTCAACCCACCCCTTTTTTTCAGTCTAGCTCCTTATCCAATAAGGGACCATAGAAATAGGGGAAAAGGAGATCTATGAATCTTTTCCCTTATTTTATGCCACATAGTAGGTTTTCTTGTTTTTAAAGACTGTAGCCTGAAGACTTTTTTGTTCTTGTTTTGTGACATCTCTATAACATCTGTCTCATATTGGAGACATGGTATTTGAAATCTGAGTCAAAGATATAATTAGTCTTTTGCAAATGAAAGAGTCTGCCAGATATTCTGCGAGATACAGAAGAAAGTCACTGACAAAATGCCAATAGAGGTGAAACAGTCTTTCAAATTTCCTGCTTCATGGAAAAGTCTGCCAAAACTATGGGCCTGTAGGCTGAAGATGGATGTCCCAGTGTTACAGAAGAACTTTGGGTAACTGTCCAGGCAGCAATGTATCTCTGTCAATTCTAGAGTTTTGGAAGCTGCTTACAATGCACTTCCTGTTTACTTATGTAATATTATATCCTTCTGGGTTCTTTGATGGAGTTGAAGACAAATAATTATAGTTATAGCTTTCCTTAGTTATGATAAAGATAAATTATACAGGAAACTTTTCAGATACAAATATATTAAATATTGTAACTGCACCTCTTGCTTGGTACTTGTTATATGTAATTTTACTATGCTAAAGTTAAAACCTTCTTTTTTATTTAGACAGAAAAGGGGAGATGATGTGGGATTTTCCTCTGTATGCTATAAATAGGTTTTATTACCACTAGCTAATAAAAAGTTGCTTTTGTCTATGGCATGTCAAAATATAGGTAAGTAGTAAAACTAAACTGAATGCAGGGAAAAAGAAGGCAGAGTGCTGGAAGTGAGGCAGATGCCTCGGGCAGTTGCCATGCCTCTCCTCTCTGAGACTGATGCAGGTTAAGATCTCTCCTGGTAAGCCACCCCTCGTGGTGCTACACAGATTACTAAATATGGGTTAAAGCAAGATGTGAGAATTAGTTAATAAGAGGCTGAAACTAATGGGCCACGCAGTGTTTAAATGAATACAGTTTGTGTGTTGTTATTTCAGGGCATAAGCTAGCCAGGTGGCCGGGAGCTGGGCGGGAATGTAGCCCGCCGCAGCTCCTCACTACAGGTTTGAGTAGGCATATCACTGTAGGCCTTTGAGGTTTCCTAGGGCCAGGATACCACCCAGTGTGACAGTTGACTTCCTGTTGCCTGCAAGATGCTCTCAGCTACTACTCCATTACCACATCTACCTCTATACCACAATGCTCCCTGCCATGCTGATAATGGACTAAACCTCGTGTGTCCTGCAGGATGTCTAGCAGACTTTTTCATGAAGCAGGAAACCTGAAGTATCATTTCACCTTTAGGCAAGTTCAACAGTCATATCTCTGTGGGTCCTACATGTCCAGTTCATATAGCATAACATCAAGCAGTCCAGGCAAGAGTAGTTTCTTGCTCAAATGGCTAACAAATGCCATAAGGAGCCTCTTCAATGCCCATTATCCTCTTGAAGTAATTGGTGCTGCCAGGAGCAGATGTGTTTCATGTCATAAAAAGTCCTAAGTATTAAAATATTCTAAATGCCATATTCTGAAGGTCTTTGAAAGATTTGGAGAATCCCTATCTAGCTGAAATAGATCCCTATATATTAAAAAATCCTAACTAACATGACTACAAAGCTTGATTATTATAGATGGTTATCTATTAACTTATATTTCTTAATTATACTTTATATTTTTAAAAGAGTTACACAAACACAATACCTTACTCAAGATCAGAAATACATATACACTGTATAACAAAACTGACCTTAAATTTGTATCAACAGATCAAGATCCATACCAATGCAAATTATTCATATCTATAGCATACCCTCTTTAAACATAAACAAACATTTATAAACAATATTTGGGGATTTGGGCATAGTTCTCTTCAAACTGCTTCCTACTTTTTGTTGGGCAAAGTATTTTCTTTTGGGGAGTTTTCTTGGAGACCTATCAGGTGGTCTTGGTCCATTAAACCACACTAGTCTAGAAGAAGTCCACAGGTTCTCACCTTCATGGAAACAAAAACAGAACCTCTTTTCCAAAGCCAGATCTCTAGAAGGAGTCAGAGTTCATGCTGGTAGCACAGCCCAGGAAGCTTCTGTTTCAAAACCATGTGCCTTTTTTCCCCTGCTACTGCTGAATCAGGAAGACCTCTTTTAAAGAAGCCACAGCATGCCACCAACAAGGAAAGCCCATTTAGGAAAAAAAATGCAGCTAAACTTTGTTTTTTAGTGCCTAGAATTCCTTCCCAAGCCCTCTCAGGTTTTATGTGGACTTAGCTAGCACATGTTGAAGTATCTGTTGTAAGAAGCTGCTAGTTTGTTTCCTGGCTGCTCAGGCTTCCAGAAATAATCATATAGAAACCATATTATTTGCAACACTGTTTGACCAGTAGCTTAAGCATATTTCTGGATAGCTCATATCTTTGAATTAACCCATCTCCATTAATCTCCATGAGGTTGTGGTTTACTTAGTAATGTTTTGGTGTCTGTCTACCCTATCACAGGTTCAAAACAGCTTCCTTATTCACAGCATACAGAGCAAAATACCACATCACCTCCCAAACCTTCCTTTTCATTTAGACAGAAAAGAAGAGGTGATGTGGGATTCCCTCTGTATGTTGTGAATACTATTGATTAATAAAAAAAAAACTGCCTTGGCCTCTTGATAGGGCAGAGTAGAACTAGTTGGGGAAAACTAAACTGAATGCTGGGAGGAAGAGGCTGGAGTCAGGGGAAGCCATGTAGCCCCACTGGAGACAGACACTGGAACTTTACCTGGTAAGCCACAGCCTATTGGTGATGCACAGATTAATGGAGATGGTTTAAATTAATAAGTAAGAGCTAGCCCAAAAGAAGGTAGAGCTAATAGGCCAATCAGTGATTTAATTAATACAGTTTCTGTGTAGTTATTTTGGGTTTGAGTTGCCAGATGGCCAGGAAACAAACAAGCAGCCTTCCTACAACAGACATGGAGACACATAGTTTGGAGTTTGGCCTGCTGAATTTTGGTCTTGCTTTGCTCCACTATTTCCTCACTATGTTCTCTTCCCTACATTTTGGAATGGTAATGTATCCTGTGTCATTATATGTTGAAAGTATGTGATCTGATTTTTTCCTTTGATTTTAAAGGTGATTACAATTAAGAGAGTGCATGAATCTCAGAAGAGACTTTGAACTTTTAAACATTGTTGACACTGTGATAGACTATGGGGACTTCTGAAGTTGAACTAAATGAATTTTGCATCATGATATTGTTACAAGCTTATGGGAGCCAGGGAGTAGAATGTGGTAGTTTGAATGTAATTAACTCCCATAATCTCATAGGGAGTGGTACTATTAGGAGATTAATGGCCTGTTGGAGAGGATATGGCCTTGTTGGAGGAAATGTTCGACTCTGGGGGTGGTCTTTGAGGCTATTTATGCTCAAAATAACACCCAGTGTGATGGTCGACTTCCAGTTGCCTGCGATATGTAGGACTCTCAGCTCCTTCTCTAGCACCACATCTGCCTTAATTCCACCACGTGCCTGCCATGATGATGAAACTGTAAGTGAGCCACCCCAATGAAACACTTTTCCTTGTAAGAGTTGCCTTGATGGTCATGTGTCTCTTCACAGCAATAGAGCCCTAACTTTAACATTATGTAATAGATGATTCCCCTCCAGAGCAGATGACATTCAGGGAATTTAGAGGCAAACTGCTGCCTTTTCAGCTTCCTGTGGCTGCAGTATAGTGCATGTGGATCGGCACAGCAGGGGCTGGAGGATGAGCAGCCTGTGTTTTCTCTCCATCAAGAGACCAGATTGTGATAGCAATATGGCATCCACTGTAGGATGATAACATGGGATCCAGACTTGAATAAACAGACTCCTGCTTTATAATAGGAAATTATAATGCTAGACCATGGAGGAAAATGCGGTCAAAGAAGGTCCCAAAAATACGATCACTGTGTCCAGTGGTCCCATAAATTAATAAAACATGACATTTAACTATATCAGAACAACAGAACTCAAAACTTGACTATAGGACTTCCCATCCTCATGGCCTTAGCTAAATCACTTCTTTACTCTAGAACCATTATCTTATCTCTCTCTTCCAACCCTGGGAGGGGCCAGTAACTGTGTTCCTTATAGGGGGCCATGGTTACTCTGTAAAAGTGAGCTTAGCTCTGAACTGGTGCTGTGAACACAGATGTTTTTACAATCCCAGACTACAAAGGACTCTGGTATGTAGAGTTTTTTGTCCCCTTTGTTTGACTCCATTAAAAGAAAATATCACTTCACTGAGTCAGTAACTAATTGATGATTAATGCTTTGGCTTCCTTTCATAGTGGAGAAATTGAGAATCTCCCAATCAAAAAAAAAAAACCCAAAAATTCCATCTCTGAGGTATTTCTTTCCTGCAATTCTTTGAACATAGCAGTTCATATAGATGAGACTGTTTTGTTAGATTTATTGAGACTTGATTTCTATGTAAAATTTACCTATGTTATGTTCTATGTAGCATGACAAATTAATGTACTTTGAAATTATCACTATGAGTGGCAGGGCAGTCTTGATAGACAATGATTTCTAATTGTCTTCCATTTTGTTTTCTGAAATGGATAGAAGGTTCTAGATTCTAGATTAAGGAAGCTTTGTGACTATAAACAGGACAAACATGGGTCTTTCTAACTGATATTCAGCACACTAGCCATGGAGTAGCTTACAGTGTTCTAGTGGGAAAGAAAGAGAGGGAACCATAGAGAAAACTGAATAAGGCAGCCCTGAAGATGTTCCGGTGCCAGATGTGATATGGGAATGCCTGTATGTCCATCTTACTCAATTCTAATAGCATCCTATGATGCTTATCCTATCAACTTTTCATGCTTTATGGATAAGTAGTTGGAAGCATCGTGTGTGTTCACAGTCCTTGCTGACAAAATACAATGATATGTAGGGAGAGGAGCAAAGAAAAATGTAGAGCTCAATAATAATAACAATACAAAGAATCAAACATAAAAAAATACAACAATATGCTGCAATAAATAAAGTAAAGGAATAAAAATTTATTTTGGCTCACAGTTTCAAGAGTTTCAAACCCAGGCCAGGTGGCTCCATGGTTTGGACCTGAGGTGAGGCAGAATATGGTGGGGATGGAAGTATGAGGTGGAAGAGATTACTACTGCATAGCATCCAGGAAGCCAGGACAGTGAGAGGATGCAAGGACTTGGGTGGGACAGACTGTCATGGTGGCAAGGTATATGGAGGACTCTATGTCTGCCAGGAAGCAGGAGAGAGAAAGGAGGGGCAGGGTTTCAATTTCTCCTTCAAAGCCCTGTCCTACATGAACTGCTTCTCACAGCTAACCCCATCCAAGCGTCTTTCACGCATCCAGATCTTAGCATCTTTGGAGGATGCCGTGGGTATCAATTCTGGAATAGTTGATTATGTTGCATATATAAGGTAACCTGTATCAGGTCATAGTACAGCTATTTGGGGCATTCACAGATGCAGGAGCTTGGGGCAGCCAGTCATATCACATCCACAATCAAATGCAGAGAGCTAGAGAAGCATGCAAACTTCTTGTTCACTCAGACTACTTTGTTCAATCTTTTACAGTTCAGGATCCCCTGTCTAGAGAATGGTGCTGCCCACAGTGGGCACGTTTTCCCATCTCAACTAGCTAGTCAAACTAATTCCCACAAACATGCTTATAGGCAAACTGATCAAGACAGCCCTCCATTGAAACTCTCTCCCCAAGGATTTTAAATAGTGTCCAGTTAACAGTTAAACTAGACACCACTCACTTAAATGCTGGGCAGACATAGCAGCCACCTGTAACTACAGCACTTGGGAGACAGAGACAGGGGATCCCTGGGGAAACCTGGCTAACCCGACAAGTTGGAGTTGGCAAACTCTGGGCACAGCAAGAGAACAATCAAGGTAGATACGCAGTGTCAACTTTGGACCTCAGCATGCATGATCACACGTCTATGTGTACATGTAAACATGTGTGCCCATATACATTTGAACAGTTATGTGTACACACACATACACATATGCACACACACATAGAGTAATGCAGTAAAATATATTCCTTACATCAATCGTATGTTAATAAAAAAACAACCTTAACATAGAACACTGGCTGTATCTTCACGGGTTGCAGCTACTCTTCTGTGTTCTGTACTCGGTGATTGGGTCTCAGTCGATTCCTTTCACTCTCTCAGGCAATTTCAGAAGGAACCAATGGAGCCCCAGTGGCACTTGGCATTCATCAACTAAGGTGGCCAAAATAAAACTCCAACAGCTTGGAAAATGAAAACTCCCACTAGACCCGCAGACCACAAAACTATGCAAGACACATGAGGTAAGCATAAAGCCAAACCCAAACTTTGCAAAACAAGAGATTTAAATAGTGCCAGAGTCTCTTAACATGGTAGATGAAGGGTCTAGTGCATTGCTTGTTTGCCTCATTGATGTGACAAAATACTTGAGAGAGACAACTAAGGAAGGAAGGAAGAAGGGAGGTATGAAAGAAGAAAGGAAAGTAGGAAGGAGGGGTGGGAAGGAGGGAGGGAATGAAAGGTGAAGAAAGGAGAGGTTTATGTTAGCTCATGGTTTGACAATGCAATCCATCATGGCAGGGGAATGGGTGGCAGGGTAGTGAGGGGCTAGACACATAACACATGGGATCAGGAAACCAAGAGAGAAGAATGCTGGAGCTCACTTGGTTCATTATTTTGCTCAGTCTGAGACACAAGCGAATGTCACCTTCCCTTGTCAGTTAACCCTCTCTCGAATGGCTCTCACAGATATACCCAGCAGCCTGTTTTCCAGGTAACTCTGAATCTGTCAAATTGACATTGAAGATTAACCTCACATCTAGGAACCTCAAGGAAACACTCAGCTACAGGAGTGGTACCAAAAACATTTGGATGCCCATAGGCAACAAACAAGAAAACCATACCATTGCCACAGCACATCTTTAACCTCAGAGATTGTACAGAAATTACAGACTATATAATTAAACACAAAATACAAGGCTACAGAATGATAAAAAAATTTAGGACAAAAAGAAAATGTCAAGATTTAGGACAGAATTATGAAACCAAAGGCATGATTCTAAGAGGGAAAAGATGATGAATTAGACTTCACTAACATTTGAATCCTGGGTTGTGAGGAAGTCTATGTCAAGAGAATCAGCAGAGATAGGCAGAAGAAATAATATGTATAAGCCTCATATCTAACAAAGGTCTTATATCTAGAATGTGGAGAGGACTCTCAAAGATTAGAAAATTCACACAATTCAGACAGAAAGTGGACAAAAGATATGAAGAGAGATTCCACTGACGAGGACGTACTTATAAGAAACAAAAAGGTGTGTGTATAAAATTGAACATGCAGCCAAGCTGAAGTCACAGCGAGGTATGGTGACACACCCATCAAAATGGTCACTGCTTACAAACAAACAGAAGGTAAGAACAGCAAATGCTAGCCAAGTCTGGGAGAACTAGGTCACTCACAGTTCGTCAGGAATGTCAAACTGCACCATCACCATACAAAATAATTTTCTTAGATCCTTATAGATCTAAGCCTACCAGAAGTATACAATTCAGAAATCTCTCTCTCTCCAGACAAATAAATACTTGTGTTCAAATGAAAACCTATATCCAATAGAACAGAAGCATCATAGCTACTTCACTGCAATAGGTACTGTGGCTTTTGGCAAGAGAAGGTTAAACAGAATATGATTTGTGTATTATAAAATGCTTAGGATTCTTTTATATTTCTCAATAAGAGCAAGGAATGAGCTACTGATACACATGGATGAACTTTCAAAGAAATGTTTTTAATGAAGAAAAATCTCGTAACCAAAAGCATAACTGTAGCTTTTCATTCATGCAGCCTTCTTGAAGTGGCGTTGCCATAGATGAAGAACCCAGTAATGGTTGCCATTGGCTAAGGGTAGGGATGGGTATTATACACTGATTGTGTCTCCCTCAAACTCACTACAGGAATCCTAGCAGCAGCACCTGAAATATAGTCTTATTTGAAATGCTACCATGGCAGAATTGATTAAGCAAAATGAGTTCAAACTGGATGAGGTAGGTTCGCTCATCTAATCTGCATGAACTTTAGGTGAAATTTAGACAGAAACACACAACAAGAGCATGATGTGGAGGTGAGGGTAGGGATCAGCAAGATGGCCAACAAACCAGGGAGAACTAGGAGCAGGAACATGGCCATTGTCAGAGCTGTCTTAGAAGGAATCAGCCTTGCTGATTTTCCTGTGGATGCTAGGCTTCCAACATCCGGAACTTAGACATACATCTCCGTATCTAAGCCACCCTGTCCATGGTGCTTCCTTCTGTCAGGAGAAGCCATGGGGGTGGGGGGGGATGGACATGCTTATCAAAAGGACAACAACTTAAACATGCTGCAGCTCTGTAGGCGTTCTGCCCTATGTTGTCACTGTGCCCTTGAGAATGAAACCCATGAGGGGTGAGCCCAGCTCTACTCAGTTTTCAGTGTTTGTTCTGCTTTATCTAAGGACACATTTCAGTCATTCTTTTCGACATTCTTTGAAATCTCTTATATCCATATAATTTGTTTTTCAAAAAAATCATTTTACTTTTTAAGAAAAGTTGGCTTGCCTTTCAAAACTTTTGTATAGCTTGTGTAGCTGTTCAATTGAGCTCCCCAGTGATGGCATGTACTCCTAAGAGAGCAGAAACGTTACATTTTTTAATACCCCCAGTATTGGCACACGTGAAGGGGAACTGTGGTCACTTCTGTTGTGTCTCCTGCTTCTTTAGTCTTGCTGCTGTCTCAGCCCACATGGCTAAGAGTAGAGAAGACCAGACCCTAGGGAAGGCTTCTACTGGGCCTGCTGCAGCGGCCCTGGAGAGGCAGCACTCGACTGTATCTTCTGGCTGACTAGCAGCGAGCGAGAACCTGAAATGCCTACCATGCAGGTCGGCCGATTTGAACCAACCACAGCCCTTTTTTTTCCCTCCCAATCACATGCCTGTCTCTAAGCTCTTTCTTAGCAGACTTCTGCCACGGAATCCCCCCATCTCTCAATCAAGGGGGGCATGGTTGCAGGGTCACCTAGACTTTCCTGAGGCTTGTGAAAGCAGAGAAGTGTGGCACAAACTATCTCAAGCAGCTCCCGTGTGCCTTTGGGTGCTGGGGCAGGAGGGTGAGACTGGCATGTGACTGTCTCAGGCCAGCATATGGGTGAGTGTTCCAGATGGTTGGGGCTGGAGTGGTGGTTTGGCTGGCTGTGTCCTTTGGATCAAGGCAGCCAGGGTATAAAAGGCAAATCTGACAGCTGCTAATTAAGGAGTCTCCCACTCCTGAAGTCTTTGTTCATAGGAACATGGGTATAAGAAGGAATGCCTACAATATACAGTAAAAGAAGTTCTCTTTGACACAGCCATAATTTTAACATATTTTGACAGTGCTTTAATGGCACTTAGTGTCTGCCCTGTAGCCAAGGAGATGTGGTGCTATTCACTGCTGTCAGCTTGAGACCAAGCAAAGGTGGGGAAATAGGTGGAATTCTGTCCTTTTGTCCTTTGGACATTTTCCTTCTCTTGTTTTCCATGTGTGAAGCAGAGCACAGTGTGTGCCCTGTTAGTGTGCAGATCTCCCTGCCCTCTGTAGTAAAGTGGAGGAAATAAATGAGAAAGTGCACGAAGGTGGAACCAGGCACAGAGTGAGTTCACTTTCCACCCAGCGTTGTTGGTGGAATGAGCATCAGGTCCATAGACAGAAGGGTACGCTTTCCTACTGCCAGCCTTGACACCTACTTGGAGACTTGGAGGATTTATTAATAGACTGTGCTCAGATTCCTCAACTGGAGCACAAAGATAGATTTTTGTGGGGGGATGATTAATGCAATAATAAATCACCAAAGAAAGATGTTTAAAGCTCTAGTAAGTACTTACTAAGTGTTCATTTCCTTCCCACTCCCCTGGAATGCTGAATTTGGAGCCAAATGGTACCCTCCTGAGCCAGGTAGAGGAAGAAGCACAGAAAGAATAAGATTGTGGATTGCTCCTTATCTATTGTTGAGGCAGAGTTGCACCAGGGCAGACGAGATGGTTCAGCAGAAGTGGGAAAAGTCCTTGTCTCCAAGCTTGTTAGGCTGGATTCTGCGGGACCTACAGAGCAGAAGAAAAGAAGTGATCCCTATAAGCTGTCCTCCTTTTTCCTCATGGACTTGGTGGCATGTGCCCCAACTAACTAGATAAGTAAATAAAGGTTAGAAAAGAAATTGTTTTAAATTTAATGATTTCAAACTGAATAACCATTGCTTCAGAGTTTCTGTAGGTCATAGATCTGGGCATTCCATTTTCTAGCCCCCAGCCATACACATCTCCTTTACTCCAAATCCTTGGTCCCAAGATGACATCAACACAACAGCCTGATCATCATGTCCTTTGCGGGGTCCAGGGGGAGAAGGATCTTCTTATATATGATAGGATAAAAGGGTAGATTATTGAATCTACTCTCAAATGAGAAAAGGGAGGATATAGATATGATAAGCTAAATAGGTGGATTATACCTCAGTTCGAAAACGGTGATCCTGTCTCTAGGAATCTTCAGAATGAGACTGAGAGCTGTCTCCTCCCATCTTATATTCCTCTCTAGTGCTTGGATTAAAGGTGTGCACCAATACTGTCTGGTTTCTATGGCAAGCTAGTTGTGGCTACTGGGATTAAAGGTGTGTGCGCCAGCACTGCTTGGTCTGTAAGCCAGACCAGGGTAGCAGTTTTAGTCTCTGATCTTCAGGCAAGCTTTATCTATTAAAATACTAATGAAATATCACTACATCTTCTTGACTCTGTTTAAGCTCGGTTCCCTGAAGCCAGGTCCTTCACCATGACAACTTGTAAAATTAAAGAGGCATTTAACTGATGCTTCCTGCCTCGTAGACAGGGGAAGGTCAGGTATGAAATAACTTCTATAGACATTCCTGTCCAAACATGGAAAAACATGGTCCACAGAGAAATAACTGATCTACAGATGCTCTGAAGTCTCCTGGAGAAGTGTCCCTTACTTTGCTGTTATGATGAAGGCGACCACATTTTTAAATCCCCATTTGGACAGTATCCTTATCACAGTTTAGGGACTGTGCCATAGAAGAGTCAGATTAGATTTTAAGGTATGCTACACTCACTGTGACGTCTAGGCTCTTCTGTAGTCAGTTTTCTTATCTGTAAAGTAGGAATAATACTTCTCTCCTACATTGCCAGAAGAATTGCAACAAAAAAAATATTGTATTATTGTATGTAGGGCTTCTAGCAGGTAGCTGTGTCCAGGGTAAATGCTCAATAAATGTTACTTCCATTCTGCCTTCAGTTCATTTGGGAATCAGTAAAACCCCTCATAGACCAATTTGCACGAAGGTCACTGGAATGGGAGCAATTGGCATTTTTAGGCCTAATTTATCTCCAGTTAATGACTTATGGATTCCTGCATTGTCAGACTGTCTTAGAGATATCAGTTAAAGCAGAAAAAGAAGTAAGTGCCACGTGACTTCAGGGAGGGGAGCTTGCAGGGTCTTTCTGGGTCAGGCTGGGCAGGGATGCCTTTGTAAGATGTTATAGTTCTTCAAGGATGGATGAGGGAGAGCTAGGAAGCCACAGCCCTACACAGGGAACTGTGTGTATCTGAAGAATGCTGAGAATGGGAGACCAGTGTTCTCTAGGGGAAAGTCATCAGTGGGCTGTACAATATCATCTGCATCTGGTCAGTCCTGAAACCATACATGCAAGTCACATATAGACTGATGGGGTTGTACCTATGAATTCATGGACACCACACACACACACACACACACACACACACACACACACACACACACACACACACAATTAAAAAGGAGGCCATGGATTTAAAGCAAGCAAGGAGGGATATATGGAAGGGTTTTGAGGGAGAAAAGGGGAAAGAGGGTAAACAATATAATTATATTACAACCTCAAAAATTAAAAAAATAGCTTAGAAAGGGATGTTGTAGTTGCTGTGTGCATTTGGAAGTATGGGAAGTTAAGACCCCTTCATGTCCAAGCTTTAAAGTTGACTGGCATTTGGTTTATAAAGATGAAAACGTGTTGTTTCTCGGGGTCTTGAGGTAGTTGCTGTGATGGTCAGTGTTAAGTGGGGTTGGTGGAGCACAACCGCTGCTGCTTTCTTCTTCTCTAAAAGATTTATTTCTTTTCTGTGTGTGCGTGAGCAGGTGCACACAAGCCAGGTTATGTGCATGTGTGCATCACTTTTATGCAGATGCCCATAGTGACCAGCAGAGGGCGTCGGGTCCCCTAGAACTGGGGTTAGAGGTGGTTGTAGGCTTCCCGATCTGAGTGCTGAGAATTGAACCTGGGTCCTCTGCATGACCATCATGTGTCCTTAACCACCGAATCATCTCTCCAGCCCCCATAGTTCTTACGTCTAATTCTAAAGGACTGAATATTGATTTTGTAGCTGGATAATTCTATGATCTTAAACAGGTAACTCAGTTTAATTTTCTCTGCCTTCTTTCTGAGAGTCACAGTATGTCTGCCTCATAGAATTGTGTTGAAGATTAAATGAGTTAATTTAAGCAAAGCTACCAGGAGAACCACACCTGGAGCAATTCTTACAATAACGTTGACTGTTATTATTGTTATTTCAAGTTATTGGAAGCTGATAAAAGCAAATTTTGCTCCAGTCAGTCACCTTGTCCGTGAGTCCTCATACATAAGACTGCAGCAAGGGGCACCCAGGGAGCAGGCAGTGGCTTGTTATATTACACATAACCATAGTAGTTCCAGTTTAGTGAATATAAATAGCACAAAGTCTTATGCTTGGGGCATATAATACAACAATCTAATCAGGAGGAATAAATAGACAAGAAGTCACTGAACAATTTGAGAGAGGAGAAATGAGACAGGGGATTTGGGGGTGTGAGGGCATAGATGAGGTGACCCCGAGTAAGATACACCCCAGGGGAGCCAGGCTGGAGTCTGGAAAGAGAAGGCGACTAGTGAGACCATTGGCTGGAGGCTGTGTGAAGAAGCCGCCGCCGCAGACAGGGGCATCATGGGATATGATAGAAGAGCCACTGCGGGTGCCGCTGAGTCAGAGAGCAGATCCCAGGATGGGTCTCCCCTTCCTCACCTCTCATCCTCCTGTGGCATCTGCTGGTCAGCCTAGCTGAAGATCAGCTGAAAACAGCCAGTAGGCCTCAGCTTCCTGCCATACTCGGCAGACCAAAGGCAGGATGAGGAACAGCAGACAATAAATAAATAAATAAATAAATAAATAAATAAATAAATGAATAAACAAAAATAAAAGCCAAGGACTGACAAGGTCATCTTTCCTGTAATCATGGAGGATGTGTTTTATTCTCCAGTCTACACATGCAGCCATTGAGGTGAGGACAAGTGAACTTTACTGATTCAAGTACTCAGAGCTGGTAAAGCAGCAGAGGCAAGAACAGAATCCCATATGAACCGACTTCAAAGCCCACATCTGTCTCTATGAGGCGTCTAGACTCAGTTGTTCCCATACACGCTCTGTTCCCAGACTTTACCTCCATGGGCCATGGGGCCCTCTCCATTGCTGCCCTCCAGCAACGACTGTACTTTGAGACTCACAGGCTATGCTCGCTTGCCTTGAAGGGCATCATTTTAATGGAAAGACTTCAGGCACGGGAAAAGGTGGGGGAGGTCCCAGGACCTCATAGCCTTTCAGAGTGTTTCTCTTTAAACCATAGCCCAAGGCCTTGATCCCATTGGAAACCAAGCCAGGCATATCTGAAATCTACTGTGGAAGGTTTGGAAGCGTTACTCCCTCCATCCCTGGAGATCCCGAATTGATGAACTATGAGGGACCTTGGAATTTAAAGTCCTTCCTTTTGAAGCCCAGCCCTGGCTGGTCCATCTGCTCTGCCGGTCTGCATGGGTGGGCACAATTTGCCTTGTTAGAATTAAGTTCACTGTTTAAAGGGCATATTAGCATCCAGGCTGCTGCAACATCTGACGCAACCATAGCGGGAGGCTGGGAGAATTTTCCAGTCCTCGAATCTGCAATAGTCTCACTAGTATGGGCTAGAATGGCCCGGTAGGGACATGCTAGTAAACTCTTACGCAAACAGGCAGTGCTTTGTCCTGAGAAGGAACGTTGTGTCCTATTTCTATTTTGTCCCTTCTTCTTGGTCTTCTAACATTTTATATTTATCTTTAGGAGCCAGGGAAGGCTTCCCACCAAGAGAGACTGCTTGGTACATGGAGGTGTCTCACTCATTTTGTTTCCAGACACTCAGAGTTCTTGCTGAGCATTCTGGGGCTAAGTTCTGACACACAGAAGCTGGAGGTACCTCAGTGAGTGAGTCTCTAAACAGGACTTGTACCTAAAGATTATTTTGCAATATAAAAAGTAAATTTCAAAATTAAATTCTACTAGCTTACTAATGAACTTCATTCTGAGTGCACTTTAATAAATGTTGTGGACTTTAAAACATGGATGGAAATTTTCACCCCTAGCATTCTGATTAAATTTGTGTCAGGAATGGATTTGGTTACTGCTCATTTTAAGCTTCCTAAAGCGACTCTAATAAATCAGTGAATCGAGAAGTATCATGTTTATGCCCCAACTTCATACTGTAATGTTCTTTAATACCAAGAACACGTAGCTCGGGATGTGTACCTAGTACATAACAGTGTGTGACTTTAGACATTTAGTTTCTGTGAGCCTACAGTGTGTGTTAACAGCGCATGTGCACTGGGGTGGGAGGAATGAGAAGAGGTGCCTTTGGCAATAAAAGTACTGTCTATAGAAAACTCGATTATTTATTACTATTGTGTGTTTGTGTGTGATGTGTGTCTTGCAGAGTTTTCTCCGTCCATTATGCTACCAGGGCATCAGGTTTACGCAGGGGCTGCCATTACCCACCAAGCCATCTTGCCACCACCGGGGAAAACTGAAAACAATAGCAAAAGTGAATAAAAGCCAACTTGACTTTAGTTTCCTCTCCACACTGGTAATTTAAAGCAATCATATGGCAGCCCCCTAATATAGTTTAAACTCTTTATAATTTATCATTTAGGGCCAACAATGGCATGAAAATATTAAGTGGGAAGTTCTAGAAATAAACAAATTGAGTGTGCTTCTAAGTAGTGACAAAACCTTTCGCCATCGTGGATGTCCAGACAGAGTTGTGAGTCACCTGTCGTGCAGTGTACGTGTGCTGTGTACACTGCCCTCCTGTGAGTCACCAGTCTGTGCAGCGTGTCTATGCTGTGTACACTGCCCTCCTGTGAGTCACCCGTCTGTGCAGCGTGTCTATGCTGTGTACACTGCCCTCCTGTGAGTCACCAGTCTTTGCAGTGTGTCTATGCTGTGTACTCTGCCCTCCTGTGAGTCACCCGTCTGTGCAGCGTGTCTATGCTGTGTACACTGCCCTCCTGTGAGTCACCAGTCTGTGCAGCGTGTCTATGCTGTGTACACTGCCCTCCTGTGAGTCACCCGTCTGTGCAGCGTGTCTATGCTGTGTACACTGCCCTCCTGTGAGTCACCCGTCTGTGCAGCATGTCTATGCTGTGTACTCTGCCCTCCTGTGAGTCACCCGTCTGTGCAGCGTGTCTATGCTGTGTACACTGCCCTCCTGTGAGTCACCCATCTGTGCAGCATGTCTATGCTGTGTACACTGCCCTCCTGTGAGTCACCAGTCTTTGCAGTGTGTCTATGCTGTGTACTCTGCCCTCCTGTGAGTCACCCGTCTGTGCAGCGTGTCTATGCTGTGTACACTGCCCTCCTGTGAGTCACCAGTCTGTGCAGCGTGTCTATGCTGTGTACACTGCCCTCCTGTGAGTCACCCGTCTGTGCAGCGTGTCTATGCTGTGTACACTGCCCTCCTGTGAGTCACCAGTCTGTGCAGCGTGTCTATGCTGTGTACACTGCCCTCCTGTGAGTCACCAGTCTTTGCAGTGTGTCTATGCTGTGTACTCTGCCCTCCTGTGAGTCACCCGTCTGTGCAGCGTGTCTATGCTGTGTACACTGCCCTCCTGTGAGTCACCCGTCTGTGCAGCGTGTCTATGCTGTGTACTCTGCCCTCCTGTGAGTCACCCGTCTGTGCAGCGTGTCTATGCTGTGTACACTGCCCTCCTGTGAGTCACCCGTCTGTGCAGCATGTCTATGCTGTGTACTCTGCCCTCCTGTGAGTCACCAGTCTGTGCAGCGTGTCTATGCTGTGTACGCTGCCCTCCTGTGAGTCACCCATCTGTGCAGCGTGTCTATGCTGTGTACACTGCCCTCCTGTGAGTCACCAGTCTTTGCAGTGTGTCTATGCTGTGTACTCTGCCCTCCTGTGAGTCACCCGTCTGTGCAGCGTGTCTATGCTGTGTACACTGCCCTCCTGTGAGTCACCAGTCTGTGCAGCGTGTCTATGCTGTGTACACTGCCCTCCTGTGAGTCACCAGTCTGTGCAGCGTGTCTATGCTGTGTACTCTGCCCTCCTGTGAGTCACCCGTCTGTGCAGCGTGTCTATGCTGTGTACACTGCCCTCCTGTGAGTCACCCGTCTGTGCAGCGTGTCTATGCTGTGTACTCTGCCCTCCTGTGAGTCACCCGTCTGTGCAGCGTATCTATGCTGTGTACACTGCCCTCCTGTGAGTCACCAGTCTGTGCAGCGTGTCTATGCTGTGTACTCTGCCCTCCTGTGAGTCACCCATCTGTGCAGCGTGTCTATGCTGTGTACACTGCCCTCCTGTGAGTCACCCGTCTGTGCAGCATGTCTATGCTGTGTACTCTGCCCTCCTGTGAGTCACCTGTCTGTGCAGCGTGTCTATGCTGTGTACACTGCCCTCCTGTGAGTCACCAGTCTGTGCAGCGTGTCTATGCTGTGTACACTGCCCTCCTGTGAGTCACCAGTCTTTGCAGTGTATGTGTGCTGTGTACACTGCCCTCCTGTGAGTCACCAGTCTGTGCAGCGTGTCTATGCTGTGTACACTGCCCTCCTGTGAGTCACTACAGCTGCCTCCAAAGTACATGCTTGATGCTAATAATTACATTGCAGTATTCTATAGTACATGTTCTATTTATTATTATTTTGTTAATCTCTTAGTGTACCTAGTTAATAAATTAAATATATGTGGTTAGGAAAGGTCCATAATGTTGTGTACTCCCTGTATTTTCAGGCATCCACTAGGGGTGCTGGGGTGTATCTCCTGTGTAGACGGGACAGCGGGCAGTTGTAGCAACAGGATATTCTTTTCCGACGGGACACACTCTCACCCGCATTTCTGCTAGAACACGTCTGCCTTCACTTTCCCTCTCATTCTATGCATATGCTAGAAATAAACAGGGCTGCGTTTTCAGCGCTTCGGGCAAATTATCCTGGCCTGGATCACCTGCTTTGAGGACAGGAACACATCACTTTTCAAATGCATAATCTCAGAAAATAAAGAAGAAAGACAGACGAACAATAGGTGTTCAATTCTGGTTGAAGTCATGATTTATGAATTGCTGCATCACTTAACCTTTATTCATGCTAAGATCATTGCTTATCATAATGTACATTGTTCAGCACTTGGACCACTGTGCACTGAGTCCTGCACCAAGGTCTCCTTTAGTTTATATCACAGTTCCCCTAGTAGAATCTGTATCTGTCCTTGTTTCACAGAATTCAGAGCCAGCACCAGCCCCCACTTATACAGAATTCTCAGCCAGCATCTGCTGTGGAATATTCCTTTACACTGTATGAATGTATGTCACTGTGATTGGTTTAATAAACAAGCTAACTGGCCAATAGCTGAACAGGATAGAGTTAGGCAGGACAGCCAAACTGAGAATGATGGGATGAGGAAGGGCAGGGTCAGAGGGTTGCCAGTCAAATGCAGAGGGAGCAGGAGATGCCATGCTATTAAAGCTGCTGCCACATGGCAGAGTGCAAATAAGGAATATGGGTTAACTTAAGATGTAAGCACTAGTTAGTAATAAGCCTGAGCTATTGGCCAAGCATTTATAAATGATATTAAGCCTCTGAGTGGTTATTTGGGCCTGGGTAGTCAGGACAGAAAATGTGCATTTATAAGCACCTGCCCCCACTTATACGGAATTCACAGTCGGCACCCACCCCCATTGATATAGAAGCCACAGACACCACTTATGGAGAATCCACAGCTAACACCTGCCCCCACGTAAGGTCAGGGTGTAGTAGTCTCATGGGTTGCACTGGGGAATTCTCAGTTCTCCATCCCACATGGAGAAGCCCTTCCTCACCTCTACCCTGGAAGGACCTGGTGTCAACTGACACCTGAAGCTCATCTGCTCGTTCTTCTCCCCGCGTCTGGTCTTGTGTCGTCCAGGCTGAGCTGCTGCTCTGAATTCCTTCTGGTTGATGCTCCTGCTCTTGGCTGAGCAATGCTTTGTAACTTTCCATCTCCACCCGCAGACCCTCCACCATCGCCAGCCATGTGCTTCCTTTCCTCCCAGAACCATTCATTGCTACCTCATTATCACAGTGGCCATTACAATTACAATTGGCTTCTTAATTCATAGCTTCTCTAATCATCATGACAATTATGGTTAATTCACAGCAGCTCTTATTGTTATCATTATTATTCATTTATGCAGCTTCATTTTTAATATGATTATGGCTTTAGCCAGGGCATCCTAGGTCTTGGTGGGGGAGGGGAGCTGAACTGTGCAATATGGTGCAATCAAAATAGCATGAGCTTCCTCATAACCAAAACCCAATATTGTAATAATATAAAGAATTGAGAAGAAAAAAAATCACTCCTAATTTCAACACTCTTGCAAAGCTGCTTTAATTTTCCCTATGCTTCTTTCTAAATGAACAAAATGCTATTATGCTAAGTAATTACAGTGACTATGGCTTTGTGGGTTCCCCCCTCCCTGTTCAGTTAACCCTATTCCAAATACTGTTGTTTATGTTGTTTTACTGCCCCTATAATTTTCTTTTCTGAGACAGGATCTCTCTGTTTATCTCTGACTAACTCGAAACTGTCCATGTAGAGCAGGCTGGTTTCAGACTCACAGAGATCCACCTGTGTCTGGATGCTGACTGCTAGGATGAAATATGTGCTCCCCCAGGCCCGGCTAGTCATCATCCATTAGAATATGAGTCTCTAGGAGGGAAACCTTCATCCTATTCACACAGTGAGGCATTTTGCTGCCTGAGCCAGGATGAAACATAATGTATGATGTTTTGTTTGTTTCACGAGGGTCTTGTAAGCCACCAGCAGAGAACGAGCAGAGAGAGGCTTAGCAGAACGCCAGGCAAGGCAGTTTCAATATATGTTCCCTGCGTATTTCCTTAACTCCTAGGCTGACTCCACTGATCTATCTTTGATCAATAGCTTGGAGTAGAAAAGTTTTGCTGTAGGAACTCCTTCAGCCAGGAGCCTTTAAGTTGCCCGCCCACATGTGCGTGGCCTCGTGTACTACAAATGCCGATGTAAACCCATGCTCGCTCTCTTCCCTCTACTGGATTCAGTTCCTGTTTCCCCATTCGTGCAGAGGACTGTGATCTGTGATTCTACACTTAAATAATAACCCTTTATTATACTCAACTCTGAGCTAGTGTGGGATTTCTTTTTAGCATCTGTTTTCAAAGTTTGGTAGCTGAGATTCAGATATGGATGCTTCTCTGTGTTACCATTATAATTGGCACTTGACCTTTCTGAGAAACAGTCCTAGGAAGCTATTCTTGGATGTTTTGCTGTGCCAGCCCAGGCAATACGTTAAGGACAGCTGTCATTCTCCAGAATTCTTGTACCTAGTCCAAAACCCCTGAAGCTTCTATACTTTTAAAATGTCAACCTTCTGATTTTTGTTGGTTGCAATACTAAAACTTTAAAATACATTTTTTAAAATTGGCGGAGGAGTGAATTAGAAGTTCTTGTCATACAGATCTCTCACTTGCTTGGTTAGAGTTACCCCACTACATTTTATCTTGTTCATGGCTACTGTGAAGAGTGTTGTTTCCCTGATTTCTATCCCAGTCCTTTTATCATTCATATGTAAAAAGGCTATTGAGTTTTTTTTTTTTAGTTAATCTTGTATCCATCCACTTCACTAAAGGTGTTTATTAGCTGTAGGAGCTCCCTGGCAGAAAATTTGGGACCACTTATTCAAACTATTATGTTATCTGCAAATAGTGATACTTTGACTTCTTTTCCAATTTGTATCCCTTGATCTCAGAAGATAAAAAGATCTCCCTCCCATGTTCATGGATTGGAAAGATTAACATAGTAAAAATGGCCATTTTACCAAAAGCAGTCTACAGATTCAATGCAGTCCCCACCTACATTCCAATATGATTTTTTTGCAAACCTTGAAAGAATAATACTCAACTTCATATAGAAAAACAAAACAAAACAAAAAACCCAGGATAGCCAAAACAGACCATACAATAAAAGACCTGATGGAAGCATCCCCATCCCTGATCTCAAGTTCTACTATATAGTGATATTTTATTTACGTTTTAGTAAATAAAACTTGCCTAAATATCATAAGGTAAGACTAAGCCAGTACAGTCAGGCAGTGGTGTTACACGCCTTTAATTCCAGAATTTGGGAGACAGAGGCAGGTGGATCTCTGTGAATTCAAGGCCACCCTTGGATACAAAAAAGATCAATGCAGAAACAGAGCCACCTTTAATCCCAGTACTAGGGAGTCACATACTTTTAATTCCAGCACTAGAGAGGAATATAAAGCAGAATGAGACAGGAACTCATTCTCTTTCAGTCTGAGAATTTCTTAGAGGTAAGACCTCTCTAGCGGCTGGCTGCTTTGCTTTTCTGATCTTCAGGTTGAAACCCAGTTTCTGTGTCTGGGTTTTTATTACTCATACTCATGCTACACTACTACAGAGCTATAGTAATAAAACCATCATATTATTGGCATAAAAACAGACGCCGTGATCAATGGAATCAAATTGAAGACACAGACACCTATGGACACTTGATTTTGTCAAAGAAGCCAAATCGATACAGTGGAGAAAAGAAAGCATCTTCAACAAAAGGTGCTGGCATAACTTGATGTTGGCATGTAGAAGGATGCAAACGGATCCATATCTATCACCCTGCACAAACTCAAGTGCAAGTGGGTCAAAGACCTCAATATAAATCTAGTCACACTGAACCTGGTAAGAGAAAGTGGGGAATAGCCTTGAACTCATTTGCACAGGAGACAACTTCCTAAATAAAACACTAGTAACACAGACACTGGGATCGACAATAAATGGTGTTGTTGTTTGTTTGCTTGCTTTTTATCTCTATTTTCTGCTTTCTCTTTTGGGGGTCCCGCCATGTAGCTCCCAAATAAATTACATGGAGGCTTTCTATTACTTATGAATGCCCAGCTTCACTTATTTCTAGTCAGCTTTTCTCAACTTAGGTTATCCTGGCTCACTTTTGTCTCTAGACTTTTATGTTTCTCTATTTCTTTATAGCTTTCTTTCCTTCTTACTCTGTGGCTTGCTCTGTAGCTGGCTGCCTGGCCCCTGATGCAATCCTCTCCTTTTCTTGCTTCTCCTTCCTCTTTGCTCTTTTTCTCCTACTATTTATTCCCTCTGCCTGCCAACCCCACTTATCCTTTTTCTGCCCAGTTATTGGCTGTTTAGCTCTTTATTAAACCAATCAGGTGTTTTAGACAGGAAAAGTTAGACAGTTTCAGAGTTAAACAAATATACCATAAAAGAATGCAGCACCTCCTTGCATCATTTAAACAAATGTTCCACAGCATGAATAAATGTAACATATCTTAAAATAATATTCCACAGCAAACTTGGAAATCACAAAACCGAAAAAGTTCTGTAAGGAAAAAGACACTGTCAATAGGACAAAACAGCAGTGTACAGAATGGGAAAAAATTTTCATGTACCCTGTATCCAACAGAGGGCTGATCTCCAAAACATATAAGAAAATTAAGAAACTAGGCATCAAAGAGCCAAATAATCTAATTTAAAAATGGGCTATATATCTAAACAGAAAATTCTCAACAGAAAAATATCAAATGACCAAGAAACACTTAAGGAGATGTTCAACATCATTATCCATGAGGAAAATGCAAATCAAAATGACTCTGAGATTCCATCTTATACCTGTCAGAGTGGCTAAGGTCAAACCCACAAATGACGGCTTTTGCTGGAGAGGATGTGGAGCAAGAGGAACACTCTTCTGTTGCTGATGGGACTGCAAACATATACAACCACTTTGGAAATCAATATGGTTGTTTCTCAGAAAATTATGAATCAATTTACCTCAGGACCCAGATACACCACTCTTGGGCATATACCAAAAAGATGCTCCATCCTACCATAAGCAACCTAGATGCCCCTCTACTGAAGAATGGATAAAAATGTGGTACATTTACACAATGGAGTACACTCAGCAGTTAAAAACAACGACACTAGGAAATTTAAAGACAAATGGATAGAACTAGAAAAAAAATTATCCTGAGTGAGGTAACCCAGACACAGAAAGACAAACATGATATGTGTTCACTTATAAATGGAAATTAGCTGTAAAGTCAAAGATGCCAGTTCTGCAACCCACAGACCCAGAGAGGCTAGGTAAAAAGTAGAGTCCAAGGGAAGCCACATGAGCCTCCCCAGAAAGGGGAAATAGAACCCATGGGTGGCCTGGGGGTGGGTGGGGATGAAAACTTGAGGGATCAGGTTGGGGTGGGTGGAGGGCAGTACTTAGAGAGAATTCAGGGACTGGAAGAAGATGCAAGGGAAACTCCTACAAGTCTATAAGGATAGCCCCAGCTAAGATTCCTGGCAGAAGTGGATGCATAGCCTGAACTGGCCCTCCCCTGTGACTGGATTGGTGACTACCCAGGTTTTCATCAGAGTCTTCATCCAGTGACTGACAGAGGCAGGTTCAGAAACCCAAGGCCAAACATTGGACCCCACTTGGGGAGTCCTGCTAATGACAGAGAAGAGGGATTGTTAGAGCCAAGAGACTCAGGGGCATCACGGGAAACCCCACAGAAATGGCTAACGTGGCTTATAAGAACTCACAGAGTCTGAACCAACAACCAGGGAGCCTGCATGGGACCAACCTAGACCCTCAGCATATGTGACAGTTGTATAGCTTGGCTTATTTATGGGTCTTCTGGGCATGGGAGTAGGGGCTGTCCCTGGTGCTTTGGCTAGCTCTTGGAAAACTATTCCTCATGGTGGATTGCGTTGCCCAGCCTGAATACAGGGGAAGATGCTTGGTCTTACAGTTGCTTGACAGGCCATGTCTTGCTGATGCTGAGGGGAGACCAGCCCCATTCTGCATGATATGAAGGAGGGGTAGATAAAGGGGATGGAGGGGAGTGGGGAGTGGAAGGAGAGCAGGGAGGGGATACTGCAGTCGGGCATAAAATAAGTAAATAAATTTAAAAATATATATGAACAAATAAATACATATTTTACCATAAAAAGAATATAATATCTTCTATATATGAAAATGCTATAAACAAAACCCATTACTTTGATGCCATTTAGTAATAATAATGCTGAAAATTTTAAGAATTGGCTGGGTGATAAATAAATAAATTAATTAATTAAACATTTCTATAACTTAGCTGTATACATTAACTGTTTTAACTTTAGGTAATAGTAATCATGACCATAACTAAATTTGGCATTCTGCTTTTTCATGCTGCTGCCCAGAGTCACAACTTTCATTTTTATATCTGCAGCATTCTGTGTTAAGTTACTGCCCTGTCATTTATTAGCCCATCCTTGTGTGCCTGGACATCCAGGTTGCTTCAGACACTGCTGTTGTGCACAATACTGCAATGATTGATTTCATTTCCCAATCACTTTCCTTCATTTAAAAGCCTCCCCAGAACGCATCCCAGGAGTGGGATTACAGATTTAGGAGGAATAAGCTTCTGGACAGCAGTGAGGCATCCGCACAGCTCTCCAAGAGATTTGCAATGCTTTACCTTGTTCTTTTCACACTGCAGGCCTTTTCCTTGTTCCATTCAGAGTAATCAATAGCAAGTATTTAAAACCCCGAGGAAACAGACCAAGGAGAATTCTGCAAAACCAAGACATACTTACATGTTTGCTTTTTTGGTCTAGTGAGCAGTCAAAGCCTCCCTCTACGTCCTCTTCTCCTCTCTCCTTTCTTCTTTTTCCCCCTTTCCCCATCCTTTTAACTCTATTTCCATCCCCACTTTATTTCTTTTTTTCTTAATAGTCAGATCCTTGCCCTCCGGTAAGAAAACACATGAAAAGTGAAGAAGCAAGTATGGTGTGGAATAACAGCTAGATTTGTCTTTTCATGATGATATTGGGGCAAATAGTGCTGACACAGAGTGCAGCAGCACCCCTATAATGGCTAACGGGCAAAAGTTACTCCCATTTTACAAATGTTAGAGCTGAGCCTCAATATAATGCCATTGTGACTTGACCAGCGTCACCTGGCTGGTCAGGTGTCTCCCATTTCTTGGGTCTTCTCTATCTATGCTCTCTTGATGCATAGATAGGAAGATAGGGGGTGAGCTCAGAAGGGGGCCTGCGTCTCACCCTCTGGGTTTCTAATAGATGCTAAAAGTTTTCTCACCCACCTTCCCCTACTCCACACACACACACACACACACACACACACACACACACACACACACACTCTTAGTCTCTCTCTTTTCATTACAATAATAGTTTTGGCTGGTTTTGTGGTCAGTGGTTTCATAAAATAATGATTACAATCGTAGGAGCTTCTTGTGCCTAGGATTAATCATGCGACCGGGTAGACCTTGCCTTTTGGACTAAGGACAACATGTGCTTTCATTCTGCATTCCTCACATTATAAGGAAGAACACCAAGTCAACATCTATGGGAACATGAACTGGGCATCATTGTACACATGGATTAGTGCAGGTCCCATGGCTAGTCATAGAAGCTTCTTGTTGTAGGGGATGGCACTTAATACAAGTTTTACCTTGACAGGTAAAACTTGCAGACTGCTGTGGGATAATGCTCTTGTAACTGTAAAGATTAGTCAATCATATTCATTTAGTGAAATGCTGATTGGCTAGTAGCCAATCAGGAAGTATAGGCAGGGTGATCAGACTAAAAGAATTCTGGGAAGGGCTGGAGAGATGACTCAGTGGGTAAGAGCACTGGCTGCTCTTCCAGAGGTCCTGAGTTCAATTCCCAGCAACTACATGGTGGCTCACAACCATCTGTAATGAGATCTGGCGCCCTCTTCTGGCATGTGGGCATACATGGAGGCAGAATGTTGTATACAAAATAAATAAATCTTAAAAAAAAGAATTCTGGGAAGAAGAAAGACAAAGACACAGTCACTAGCCAGACACCCAGGAAGCAAGATGAGAATACCTTACTGAGAAAAATTACCGAGCCATGTGGCTAAAAATAGACAAGAATTATGGGCAAATTTAAGTTGTAAGAGCTACTTAGAAATAAGCCTGAGCAATAGGCCAAACTGTTTATAATTTAATATAAGCCTCTGTATGTTTATTTGGGATTGAATAGCTGCGGGACTGGGTGGGACAGAAACTTCTGTCTACAGCAGACAATAAGGGATGATGAAGTACTCAACTCTGAGTACATCTATATACCCTGTCCTCAAGGCTCAGGGATCGTCATAGTAGAGGGGGCAGAAAGATTGGAATACCCAGAGGCTGCATAGTGAAATAGTGTTTTCCAGATGTGGCAGGCCCTTGCTCAAATGAGTCATGTGAATGCACAGTGGTTGTCGTCGTCTGCAGAAGACCAGTGTAGGGACAAGGCAACCAAAATTCCAGTATAGATATGCGAGGGACTCATGAATTCCTACCCCTAAGTGATTGGTATTGATGGCTTCTGGGGAAGGGAGAATCAGTTTTTGTCCAGATGGGGCCCTGGGTAGGTTAACCATACTCTAGTGGATGGTCTTTTGGTCCTATACTTCAGTGCATATCAGCAGCACTAACCTAACTCAGTAATATATATATATATATATATATATATATACATATATGCATATATATGTGCATATATACGTATATGTGTGTGTGCATAGATATACACACACATATATAGAGCGTGTGTGTATGTGTGTATATAAGGTTGGGAAGGGGACTGTGGTACCTGGATGGAGTTGGAACAGAGATTGGTTAGTGGATTTGGTCAAAACACAAACATATTTTGTGTGTGTGTGTGTGTTTGTGTGTGTATGTGTGTGTGTGTGTATGAAAGTCTTAAAGAATAAAATATTTTTTATAAAGGCATGCCAGGAATGAATTTTATCTTTAAGTGGATTGAGAAATCAAGTAGAGTCAGTTGTGTAGACAGAGATTGAGGAAGCAATGTCATTGTTGGGTATGGTGTCTTTTTATCTCTCTACTATTGACTACAACTTAGCAAGACGGTCCTCTGTCCATTTCCATGACATTCAGATCACACACCATCAGATGCCTGTGTTTCCTGATCCTATCATTTACTACATTGCTGTCCTGGTGATACGCTGAGTTTGTTACACACTTGCTTAACCTCCTGTTCAAGGCAGCCAAGATCTAAAATGCCGGTTGGGGACATTAAATAATTACTCACTGCCTTAAAATGCAGAATGCTTCCTGGTTTTGAGCCATATTATGAACCTGGGTTTCATAGACTGCACACCTAACTTAAGAAGCCATTCCGCTGTGCTTTACGGTTTCCTCTTGGAAACTGCAGGTATCTGTGTTCACTTGTCTCATGTGATCAGAGAAGATGAGTTCATACTTTTGAGTTTGCTGCATGATTCCATTAGATGAGCAAAGGAATTAATGGAATTAGACGATATGATGTGAATTTCACACAGTCACGGAACATTAGCTCTCAAAACATGAAACTCGTTTTTCTGGGGCTGGAGATGTGGCTCAGTAGTTAACAACCCTTGCTGATTTTGCAGCGGGGGTCCTCGTTTGTTTACCAGAGGTCAAATCAGGTGGTTCACAACTACCTGCAAATTCTAGTTCTAGGAGACCTGATGAACTCTTTAGGCCTCTATAGGCATGGCACACATGTGGTGCGCATGTGTGCACACGCGCGCGCACACACACACACACACACACACCACACACACACACACACACACAGAGAGAGAGAGAGAGAGAGAGAGAGAGAGAGAGAGAGAGAGAGAGAGAGAATACATTTAAAACTACAACAACAAAACCCTTGCTTTTCTCACCAACACCCCTTATCTTGCTGTTACCTACCTCAGTGAGTGACACCATTTCCTTCCTACCCTAAAGGTGAAATTCTGAGCTCCTTCACTTAAGATTCCGCATGCTTCTCACACTCAATCTGGCACCATATTCTCAAAGTTCTTGAAAATTCCCTGCAGTTTCATTCCTCTGTCCCTCTCCTCTGTGGAGTCTTCGAGTCTCATCTCCTGGCTGTTTTTAAATTACAGCATCAAAGAAGGAAACGTGTCCCTGTTCAGTGTCAGGATGGCGGCCTCCAAAACTCTGATGCTCAAACAAAAAACCACCCCAGCGGTGTGTGTGTGTGTGTGTGTGTGTGTGTGTGTGTGTGTGTGTGTGTGCGCACAGACATATCTTTTACTCTTCAGAGCCAAAGGATGTTTGCCAAAATAGCATCCAAGCTCCCTTTTGTGCCTCTCAGCTCCTTTTCCTATGTGAGCATACCCTGCTTTGTTTGCTCGACTTCAGACACCTTCAGGTATTATGTGTTCTCTGTTCTCTGTGTCCTTCTCCACTTTAGATATGATATATTGTCAGAATTTTTCAAAGATGATGATGAATTGATTTCAACTGCTTCTTGGAAATGTAGTGCATTAGGATGCAGGCTTCTACTTTCTACCCTACCCATCCTCTCTCAGAGCCTAAAGAAGCCAAAGGCTGCCTTGTGCTTCAAAGTCAGGCTGTATGTTTGGGAGAGGGATGAAAGCCTTTGCACTTGGCTGAGAGTTTCTCCTTTAATTGTGATAGCATTGCCTGCGGAAGATCAAAGCTCCACTTTCCTCTGTCCAGGAACCGCCACCGTCCTTAATCAGCTACAGTGATTTTTCTTCTTGAGCAAAATGGGAGTCTTTTAACTTCATCTTTGTCCTGGCTGTGGGAGTCAGCGTTTGGTCTTAGTTGGTTTAACTCTAGGCTTTCCCTGAGAACACTGGAATGAGGTAAGATGTGAAGATCTCTGTGAGGGCAACCATATCCTGCATATCAGTGGGTAAGGAGCTTTTTCTTTTCTGATAAAAGCCACACTGTGGCCACTTTAGGCTTGGTGGAGCATAGGACCATGTTTCGGTGTTTCATTTTTCATGGCTTGTGAAACAGCCATGGATAGTATAGTAGCAAATATAAAAAAGCTGTACTATTTCTAATAAAAATTCATATATAAGATCAAGTAGCAGACTGGATTTGTAGACTGCAGTTTGTGGAGCCTGTTCTTCTTCTCATAGCACTCTGGATGTGGGTTTACTGAGACGGCCACATTCTGTTTCCTATGAGAACCAGAGAACTCTGGGGGAATACAAACATCCAATTAGAAGCGTGCTTCATTCTCTGTGACGGACAGATCTAGTGATCTGCATACAAACAGGAAGGAGCTCACTATTGGCTCCTGCTATGGTCTGGATATCATTTGATTCCTTAGAATATTTGGGTGTTGAAATTTAATCCTCATATTGAGATATTAAAGTCAGTCCCTAATCCAAGATATGACCCTGAGGTCATGGAAGGTGATTAGGGTCGAAAAAGTTTGTCTTGGAAGATTGCCATGATTGAATCCTGGTGTCTATAAGGAAGGAGAAAGTGAGAAGAAGAGAAGGAGGGAGGGAGGGAGGGAGGGAGGACTCTTAGGCATATCTTTGTTTCCTTCTACCTGATTCTTTGAATCATATTGGTACTCTGCCAGTAAGATGTCTTAGTCAGTGTCCCATTGCTGTGAAGAGACACCATGACCATGGCAACTTGTACAACAGAAAACATTTAATTGGGGCTTGATCACAATTTCAGAGGTTTAGTTCACTATCATCACAGTGGAGAGTGTGTCAGCATGCAGGCAGACATGGGCACAGACAGAGAATTCTACACCCAGATTTGTAGGCATCAGGAAGAGACTCTGGGCTTGGCTTGGAATTTTGACTCCTCAAAGCCCACCCCTTGTGACACACTTCCTCCAACAAGATCACACCTCCTAATCCTTTGAAATAGTTTCATTCCCTAATTACCAATCATTCAAATCTATGAGCCTAAGGGGGCCTTTCTTATTGAAACCACCACAGAAAGCCAGTCAGGTGTTGGTTCCTTAGCTAGTAGAACCATGAGCAACAATAAAAAAGTTTTCATATAAAGCACACCACCACAGATATTTAGAGTAACAAAAACTTACTAAGGTATTTCTCAACTTGTGGTCTCAATTGTTGGTGTATTGGGAGGTAACAGAGAGCTACCTCCCAAGTCTTTGTCAAAGAATTAAACAGGCGAGGACTGCATATACTTGGGTATAGGATTAAATTAAGATTCTACTTCTATCTGAAAACTAAGATGACACACAAAACTCCATATGCAGTAGTTCAAAATTATTCTCAGAAAAGTAAAATTTGAGTGTAAATTACTAGCTAAAAACTTAATCACATTGTACCACATTGGGAAGGAGGCTGAGAGCAGGAGGGAGTCATTCGCCTATTTAAAAAGATGTCCCCAAAGCCATGTGGGTGTGCATAGTTCTGACTGTAGACTCGAGGTCCACAGACTCCATGTAATGAAGTCCATAGATGCTGGAATTTGGCAAAAAATGAATATTCATAGTAATGAGTCCCACTGCTTTGATAGTGTGTTCCCTTAATGGGATGCAGTAATGTGGGCTAGAGAGATGGCTCCCCAGTTAAAAACACTTACGATTCTTGCAGAGGAGCCATATTCTGTGACCAGCACCCGCTTGGCGGTTTACAACCTCCTATAATTCTAGTTCCCGGGGATTCAACATCCTCTTCGACCTCCATGGGCACCACACACACATTATGCACAAACATACATGCAGCAAAACACTCATGCACATAAAAATAAATAATTGCTTTTTAAAGAGGCAGTGATGACTAAGGGTAAATTGGCTATTGAAAACAGGTTTCAGCACAAAGGAGTGAAAATCTGAAGTCACAGAATGGCCATTAGAGCACCAAAATATGAGATTAGCTTCTTCCCACCTGCACCCTACAACAGGAAAACAATTGGTTCAGCTCCACTGAGATGAGCTAGTCACAGAAGGAGATGCTAGTCTCAGTCAAAAGCTAGTTCTGATGTGGAAAGCCTTCAGGAGAACCCTAAGGACCACAGTCCACCTCCCCGCATCTCTCTATTTAACCAACACTGGGGTTGAGGGCTGGATGGATAGATGAAAGTATCTTGACTTGCTAGTTAACTAAATTTTGAAAACAAAATGCAAGTATTCCGTTGAGGAGATATCTTGATAAAGTATTTGCTGTGTTGGAATGCTGAGTTGATTCTCAGAACCCATGTTTAAAAAAGCCAAATGTGGTGGTGTGAACTTGGTGTGAACAACCTGCAAATTTATCCCTGGAGTTGGATCTTGCGGCTGAATTCAGGGTAGCTGAATGAGTGGGTTTTAGGTCAAAGAAGCACCTTGACTCAAAATCTAAGGTAGACAGCAGCTGAGGACCAACACAGTTTACTTCTGTTCTCCAACACACTTGTGTATACACATATGTATACTTCCTCTCTCACACAGGGATACATGCACAGAGACATGTCAAGGATCAGCCTTGACAAAATCACCTATTACAAGAATATGGATGTGGGGATTCAGAAATGTAAGTAAAGAATACAGAAATGCATAAAAATAACAGAGCAGAAACCATAGATTAATACCGGGAAGGCATTCCAGTGATTATTGAAATAACTCACATTTATTTTTCCATAGCTTTTATACCCAATGTAAATGGGTGGGGTAAAGGGAGAAGGTTACAAAAGAATTGAATGAACTATTTTAATGTTAAAAGAATGAAGCAATCACATCCTGAGTTGGGATGTGCAACTATGCTTGTTTATCATTTGAGCAACCTCCAACTTTCTGTCAGACAAGGTTGTTGAAGAAGGCCATTAGTTGGTTCCCGGCTACTCAGCATCTCAGACCCGGAATACTCACACAGAAACTGTATTAATTAAATTACTGCTTGGCCCATTAGCTCTATCTTCTTATTGGCTAAATCTTGTATATTAATTTAACCCATTTTTATTAATCTGTGTATTGCCACGTGGCTGTCGCTTACTGGCTAAAGTTCCAGCATCTGTCTCTGGCAGAGCTACATGGCTTCTCTCTGACTCCACCCTTCTTTCTTCCAGCACTTAGTCCAGTTTCCTTCCCCACCCCACCCCTGCCTAGCTCTGCTCTGCCCTGCTCTGCTGTAGGCTCAGAGCAGTTCTTTGTTCATTAATGGTAATCACAGCATACAGAGGGAGATCCCACATCACCTCTCCTTTACTGTTTTAAAAAAGGAAGGTTTTAACTTTAACACAGTAAAATTACATATAGAAAACAGTTTTCTCTCCCCATCTTCCCTTGGCCCAGTCTCGCCCAACCCTCAAGTTCCCAATTTTGCCTGGCGATCGTGTCTACTTCCAATATCCAGGAGGATTACTATATCTTTTTCTGGGAGTTCACCTTCTTATTATCTTCTCAAGGATCCCAAATTTATAGGCTCGATGTCCTTTAATTATGGCTAGAAACCGATTATGAGTGAGTACATCCCATGTTCATCTTTTTGGATCTGGGTTACCTCACTCAGGATAGTGTTTTCTATTTCCATCCATTTGCCTGCAAAATTCAAGATGTCATTGTTTTTTTGGACTGAGCTCCCAAGGTCCTGATGAGGAGCAGAAGGAGAGAGAACATGAGAAAGAAAGTCAGAAACGTGAGGGGTGCGTTCACTCATGGAGACGGTGGGACAGAACTAATGGGAGATCACCAACTCCAGTTGGAATGGGACTGATGGATCATGCGACCAAACCCTTCTCTCTGAATGTGGCCAACAGCGGGGGCTGACTGAGAAGCAAAGGACAATGGCGCTGGGCTCTGATTCTTCTGCATGGACGGGCTCTGTGGGAGCCTTCTCAGCTTGGTCGATCACCTTCCTGGACCTGGGGGGAGTTGGGAGAACCTTGGTCTTAGCATAGAGTAGGGAACCTTGATAGCTCCTTGGCCTTGAGAGGGAGGGAGGGGAGGCATGGGTGGAGGGGAGGGGAGGGAAGGGGGAGGAGGAGGGGAGGAGATGGAAATTTTTAAATATAAAAAAATAAACCATGAGGAAAAAAATAACGAAAACAGGTATCAAGCAAGAAGTATAGTTATAATATTTATATCTACTTTATCTTTTATCATAACTAAGGAAAACTATAACTATAAATTTTTCAACTCCATCAAAGACTTCAGAAGGATATAATATTACCTAAGTAAGCAGGAAGTATATTGTAAGCAACCTTCAAAACTCTAGGAATGACAGAGATATCTCGCTGCCTGGACAGCCACCCATAGTTCTTTTATACTGTTGGGGCATCCATCTTCAACCTATAGACCCATAGTAACCAGCAGACTTTTCCATGAAGCAGGAAATTTCAAGCACAGTTCCTCCTATGTTGGCAGTTTGTCAGTCACTTTTTTCTGTACTTTGCAGAATATCTGATAGACTCTTTGATGAAGCAGGAACTGTTTCACCTTCTTTAGGCAACTTTAGGGGTTCTCTTTTCTGTGAGTCCTGCATGTCCAATCAAGCAGTCTAGGCAATAGCAGTTTCTTGCCCAAATAGCTAGCAAACTTCATAGGGAGAATCTTGATGCCCATCTTTTGCTTGAAGTAATTGGTGCTGCCAGGAGCAGATGTGTCTCATGTCATGGAAAGTCCTAAGTTATTAAAAGATTTTAAATGCCATATTCTGTAGTCTTTGAAAGGTTGAAGAATACCTATCTATCTGAAATACATCTCTGTACATCTAGAAAATCTAACTAACATAACTACGACCTTGACTATTTTTAATTATATGTTACATTTTTAAATGAGCTGCACAAACACAATACATTAATGACGAGCAGAATATACATATAACAAAATTGACCTTAAGTTTGTATCAATAAACCAAGATCCATACCAATACACACCTCAATATCATATCCCTCTTTAAATGTAAAAGAACATTTATAAACAATATTTGAGAATATGGAAATGGGCCCACTTTTGGGCTTCTACAGGGACACACACACACATACTTGAAACTGATTTACCTTTATTTTCAAGCATTGCTTAATGTGAAGAATTGTTCCTTTTAGGAGTCTTAATAGCATGGCATGTCCACAGGCAGAAAATGTTTGGGTTAAATCAGTTAAGTCTGGTTCTTGTGACAGTCCTGTATCTCATATTAACAAGTTGTTTGGCTTCACACTTTTACACCAGCCTCTCTTAGAGTAGAACATGGCAAGTCAGCTCCAGGCCACTGGAAATGCCTTTTCTGTGCTCATAAAACTCAAATTCTGGGACATCAAAAGCAGGTGCCATGGTGAGTTCACCAGGGTAAATGCATCCTTTGGAGTCTCAGAGATACTAGCTGCTGGACTCTCCTTGACCTCGCTGTACAAGGCTCTGCTCAAGCTGCAAGATATTTTCAAATCCATTTCAAAATGTCCTTCTACAAAATGAAATAGTAAACTTTGCTTGAGGTTTAGCTTTAAACCATGAAGCTCAATGTTTATGGCTTTGTTTCTATGTGTCATGTATAAGTCAAAAAAAGAAGGTTTTCTATTGAAAAGAGGAAAAGACCTCTCCAAATTGGATTCTTTTATTTTTTGTTATTTCAGTGGACCAGGGTGACCTTGAATAGGGTATGCAGTTGAGTGTAACTTTAAACTTCCCATCCCCCTGTCTCCATCTCCTGAGTGCTAAGCTTACAGGTGCTTGAAGCCCTTCTAGCTCAGCATTACAGATGCATGCAGCCATTCCAGCTCTGCAGAGCATCCTTTTAAGAACAAAGTTCCCAGGTTGGCCAATCGTACTCAAAGCTCAAAACAGAAGTGGCTTCTTTGAAGTAGGGTTGAACCCTGTATCCATGGCCTGGAGCTTCTCTCAGGAAACCATTTCTGTCCCGCCTGATCTCGCAGTCATTCAGTCCTAAAGAAACACACTGAGGCTGATATTAATTATAAACTGTTTGGCTTATTGGCTCAGGCTTATTATTAACTAGCTCTTACAACACAAAATAACCCATAACTCTTATGTATGTTTAGCCATGTGGCTTGGTATCTTTTCTCAGTAAGGAATTCTCATTTTGCTTCCTCTGAGTCTGGCTGGTGACTGTATCTCTACCTTTCCTCTTCCCAGAATTCACCTAGTCTGGTCACCCCACCTATACTTCCAGCCTGGCTACTGACCAATGAGACTTTTATTAAACTAATACAAGTGACAATTTTTACAATGTACAATAGTATTATCCCACATCAGTTAAACTGAATCCAAGATTTCAGCCCATAGTTGACTGATTCTAAGGTTTGTGGGCTGAGGTGAGACAGAATGTCACAGCAGTGAGTGTGTAGGGCAGAGAAAGCTAATCTTCTCATGACACCCATAGCATGGGGACAAGAATATACCTTTCAAAGTCATTCCTCAAGGTCCTGCTTCCTCCACCATTGTGGTGGTTTTGAAAGAAAATGGCCAAAGGAAGTGGTCCTATTAGATGTGGCTTTGTTGGAGTAGGTGTGACCTTGCTGAAGGAATGTGACACTGTGTGTGTGGGCTTTGAGGAATCCTATGTTCAAGCTATGCCCAGTGTCTCAGTTTACTTCTTATTGACTGCACATCAAAAATACAGAATTCTCAGCTCCTTCTTCAGCATCCAGCACCATATCTACCTGCACACTACCATGTCCCACCATGATGATAGTGGATGGAACCTCTGAACTATAACGCATACAATTAAATGGATCTTTTCTGTAAGTGTTACTGTGGTCATGGTGTCTATTTACAGCAATAGAAACCCCAACTAAGACAATAATCTTCTAGTGGCTTCTTTGATGTGGGAGAGTCTTCTGTTTGTGTTGATCTCATTCGTTAATAAAGAAACTGCCTTGGCCAGCCCTTAGGTGGGTGGAGTAGACAGAACAGGAAGAAGGAAGTAAGGTAGATGGCTCAGTCAGATTGTCATGCTTTTCCTCTCTGGGTCAGACGCGATGAAGCTCCGGCCCAAGATGAACGTATGCTAGAATCTTCCTGGTAAGGTACCACTTCATGGTGCTACACAGATTATTAGATATGGGTTAATCAAGATGTGAGTAAGAGGCTGAAACTAATGGGCCAGGCAGTGCTTAAATGAATACAGTTTGTGTGTTGTTATTTCAGGGCATAAGCTAGCCAAGTGGCCGGGAGCGGGGGGGGGGGGACAAAAAGCAGGCTGCCCACAGCTCCTCACTACACTTCTTCTGTGAACTCCTTATTCATCAGTTCATTGATGAAGTTAAACCCTCTGTGATCCCATTTATTATCCAATAGCACCACTATAGGCACTAGGCTTTCAGCAAGGGGTATTAAATACCAAAATTATAATAATGCTTTATGAGAACTGAGACTTTCCTATATTATTCGAACTTCTAAGTCTGCTATTTAACAGGGACTTGAAAATATGTGTTCAATTAATTATTCAGTAGACTGAAGCATGCTTTTACTTTTGCTAAAATGTTTTTAGAATTCTCTCATTTATCTCCAGTCAACCACTGACAATCCATTTTAGGAGAAGAGGAAAATAAGAATTTGTAAAAAGTTAAAAGTTATTGCTTGGAAGCACAGGGCGTTCTCCCTGAGCACCAATGACATTAATAATCAGATTTCTGACCATCTCCTAATGATAAATTCTGTTTAAAGACAATGAAAAAGATTATGAACTGTTAATATTTTCATGATAAGTCCTATCACTTGGCTGTAGAATAGGCATGGTGTACAAGTCCTGTTAATTTAACCTAAAATGAATTCATCCACAATAACAGCATCATCTACTTGCAGACTGTCCTGTCTCTGTGAGGAAAGACGATGAGAGGGTGGGAGCGTAGGGAGGTTCGCCTGGACTCCTGACTGATTGATGCTAGAAGGCCTCCACCATTTTCAGATCTCCTGAAGGAGTGATTAATATGTTTTAAAGAGAATTTGGAGCTTTATTGTCCTAAGTGTTGTCCCGTCTTTTTCTGTCATTGAGAATCATGCGTTCCTTTCAGATTGCTCTCAAGCTTAGTGTGTCCTATCGCTGAGAATCTACAGCTGCCCCAAAAGAAATGGGTCTGGAAAGGACAATGGTGACAGCCAAGATACTTATCCAAAAATGAGTCTGAAAGAAGAGAAGCTGAGAGAGTCAGGGAGGCTATGAGACAAGGCAGGAGGCAAAACAAAATCATCTGTGGCCTATACTGTCTTTTCTAGTCACGGAGATCACTTAGAGTGACACAGAGAACATTCCAGAATGCCCTTCAGTATGTCAAGAAGATTCTTTGCTTCACACCATGCCACTAACATTGTTTCATCCTTTTTGATGGATTAATACCATTTAGTTGTAGAATTGGTGAACTATCGGAGTTAACTGATAACTCAAGTCCTCTTGCAAAACAGCATGGGATTGCTTGGCTGTGGCAATGCTGAAATGCATTAAAAGTTCACTCACACATTTTAGGGGCTTCATTCTCGTTGAGGATGTCACCTTCTACAAGGGACAGTCATGTGGGGCATCACCCGATAACCTTTTTCTTTTATGATCAATACCTGGAAGAACTGACAACTTCTGAGGAGCAGCATTTCCTTTTCAAAGCAAAGGAAACATATCCTGTGGGTCTTACAGTCAATTAAAAGCTGGGGTGACAGTGAGTGCTGGCATCTGGCTTATCAGCGGAACATGGTGATCTCCACTGGTGTTCCGTGTGTCATGTGGATGTCACAGACAAAGCCAATAATGCACTCAATTATCTAGAATTCTTGCTAAAGGCAAGCTGCAGGGGAGGCACACTGTGAGTGTTTTTCTAAATCCAATGTTGTTTTAATCAAGGATATTGCTTTTCTTTTGCTAGATTTATTAATTAAAGGGACATATGTTGTTTTAATTTAAACCCTTGACTTCTCAGGAAGATACAGCAATAGGAGTTAATTTTTGGGTTGCTGTCTAGTGCAGACGCTTCTAGACAAGCAGCCCTCACCAGTCACTTAAGTTGGGACTCTTGTATATGAGGTCTTATGTTCTTTGATCTCCAGCACTTTCTGCAGTTAGAAGGTGGAGGGAGAGGAGGGATAGAGAAGGAAATATGACTAGCCCGTGTGAGCTTCTTCCATTCCACCCGACTACAAAGAGAGCTGAAATACATAATCTAGCTGTGGACCTAGAACAGTGAGGTGCTGGGCAAGTGGGCACCTGATTGGGGACCAAGGACAGTGAGGTACTGGACAAGGGGGTGCCTGGCCGAGGATGTAAGGCAGTGAGGTGACAGACAAAAGGATCCTGACTGGGGATCTGGGAGTGTGGTTTCTGCTGCAGAAAACAGGGTTTAGAGACTTTAGCACTGATTTTTTTCCACAGCATCGCTGCTGAGGAGGTGGCAGACTAGATCCTGAGTTCTGTTCCCAGGTGAGCTCTGTGTGGATGAAGGCTTGAATCTCGTGTGTAATCTGTGGCCCCTACTCATGCACAGCACACTGCCACTGAATAACCCAGGGATATTCTGAACTCCCTGCACAACTCTGAAAAGAATTCTAGCTGCCTTTTAAGACACAGACCTAAGGAAGGAATATCTCGACTCTGGCCACATAGTGGTACTGTTGTCAGAGCACAGTATCTTGGTGATGTTGGGGCTGCCTCTTTCTTCATTCTCCACATATAGGTATATGTACATACCCGATATGCATATACAAATAAATACACAGAGTGTATACATGTGATTCACACATATGTATTATATACATGTAGATGCATGCCAAACATCCTTCATGTATATATGGAACTAAATGCTTGGAAAATATCATTATTAAAATTAACCATTGGTGAAGTGCTTTGAACACTGAAATTAAGACAAGTTGACTTGGAAGATTAATAAAAACTATTTTGTGTATCTTTGAGACAAAATAATAAAATGCAATCCAGAGTGTTTTAAAATGTAAACAATGTTTCTGAGTTATTAAACAACTATTTTAACAGTAATTATCATATGGGAGACACCGGGACCCTGGAAATTACTTCCTTTATCCTCAAAACAACCCTCTAGGGTGAGATTCTTGTAATTCTGTATTGGAGGTGAAAAACAGTGGACCAGAGGTTGGAGAAGTTGTGCACAGTCGCAGGTGTCTCTAGTGCCATAGAGAAGGTCTGAACCAAGAAAGGAACTTTTTCCAGTCTTGTGCTTCCAATATTAGGACACACAGAGGCAAGCAGGTCTCAGCCCAACAGATTTTGCTGAAAGGAGCAAGTACTTCACGGCAGCTGCTTTTTTTGATGGCCTCATTGGGGGAAAGAAAGCAGTTGCCAGAGAATCTGGGTCCCTCTACCTCTTTATGTTTGTCCATTGTGGGGAGGGACTAGGTGTCCATCCCTTGGGCTTTTTCGGGTACAAACATGCCTAACCATCCCATCCATGAGCCAGTCACTGGGCTTAGTTCCAGACGGGTGCTTTGCTGTGAAGTCTATGATAAGGTGAGTGATAAGGGCCAATGCAGATGCCAGTATTTCTCAGCACAAATGTGAGGATGGTGCCCTGGTTGTTGCAGGTGATCCTTGCTCATCCATGCCATTTGTTTATGATCTGTTTTAACGTGTTTGAAGACTTTCCCTTACTGCTCCACATTTTCTGATTACTAGTTAGGACATTTGATTTTATTCATATTTCTTAAATCAAGAAGCAGAACACAAGGGGATGCGTATTTCCCAAATGCACACAGCTAGCCAATGTAAGAAGGAAGGTCTCTGAGGTTGGGCTGCAACTATCTTTTGCCTTAACTTCCCCATGGAAGATAGATACAAAGTCGCACACTGGAAGAGATCCTTGGACCAAGCAGGTATTTAGACCATTTGGGGGCTGGTTTTATTTATTTTTGAATTTCCTTAGCCATTTTTAAAGCATTTTATATTTGTCTCAATCCTCCTAAGAAATTTCTAACTAAATTTTTGCCTCTTTAGAGTCAGTTAAAATGTTCTACTTTTTGCTATCCTGAAGGAATTGGGATGTTAAAAATTATGCAGGAAGTAGAACCTTAACAAGAGCAGTGTAGAAGCCAGACTCCAGGACACAATACATTTCCGGCTCAATACAATTCTGCAAGGAATTAAAATTTTGGGGACTTATTTGTTTCATTAAAAGTATAAGAACAAGAATAATTAATTAACAGAAAAATTATTAAAACAATGCATAAAACATATCCTGCTGGTTCCTGGAATCTGACAGTCTTAATTTTTCTTTTCTTTGCTCTGTATATCTATAAATAGCATCTAAGTTAACCAGCACGCTGTAATTAATTCGTTTGAAGGAACTGGCTGTAATTATAACTGTGGTAAGGGGGTGCTGGCTGGAACTGTCATGTTGGGAGATGTTACTGTAGTCGACTTAGTGAAGCACACTGTTGGCTGACTGTGACACTGGAGGCCCAGCGTGCTGTTGGCTCTGTTATGAATGCAATCTATTCGAAACTGTTATGAAAAAGATAGAGACTGAGAGCTGGAAGTATCTCACAAATGCCTGCTGGAGTGTAGATATGCATATACCTATCGCATAAATGCTGAGTTAGTGAATTCCCAACCTTTTAAAATAAAAAACAGAAGTCGAGAGGGAAGAAAACTGATCCAAGCTCATCCAGTCTGTCCCAGCGGAACCAAGGCCAAGGACTAACACTTGGTTTTTGGACAGGATCGCACTACATAACTCAGGGAGATCCTCCAGCCTCACCTTCCTGCATGCTAGGATTACGGGCATGAATTTTTAGTCCTGGATATGGCTCAAGACTCTTTAGTTTTAATTTGTTAGTTTTATCAAGTTATGAATAATATGAGTTATGAGCCTTTTAATTAATAACTAGAAGCAAGTTAAATAAAATGGAAGGAAAAGCCTGGTGGTACTGGCGTGTAGGCCTTTAAATCCCAGCATTTGGGAGGCACAGGCAGGTGAATCTCCAGGTTCGAGGCTAGCTTGGTCTACACAGTGAGCTCTAGGACAGCCAGGGCTACACAGAGAAACCCTGTCTCAAAAAGAAGGTGTGTGTGGGGTGGACAGACATGCACAGTGATAGGCGAGGTTCAACTCTTTTACCATTTCCTCTCCCTACCTCCTCTTCTCCCAGTTCCTCTGCTCCTTGCTCCACCATCCACTGCCTTGCAGGCAATGCACTCTTTGCAGAAGGTTCCTTGTGTAAACTGTTGATTCTGTCTATGGAAGAAGAGCCCTACCCAACTGACAATAAATCAATAAATCACTCGCACTACTAGAGATCACTTGGAGTAAGAATAGTCCGCTGACAGCGGAAGTGGCGTGGTGACGTGGCTGAGCAGACAGCCACATGGAGTAGGCGATTCTGGTTCTCAGAGGGAAAAAGGCAGGAAATGTGGAATCTGAACAGTGAGCAACCCAGAGCAGCTCAGAGAGCAGCAGAGCGGTTGTTGGTTTGCTGGTGGTGTGGGCGGCAGATGAACCCAAGAAAACCTCTGGAGAGAGAAGGGTCTCAAGGTTAAACATTCTTCCTGCAGGGCTCCTACAAAACCTTGTATGAAAATGATAAGGATTATTTTAGTGAGGAGTTTGAGATATACAGAAATAAGAATGACCTTTTGTGTTATGGCTATAAGCAACAGTTTTGGAAACTTTACAAACATGAGATATTGACTGAAAAATTATTGACTAGCAAATGAGAAAACAGTCAAAACAGAACCAACCCAGCAACAGCAATTCTACCTCTTTCAGGGACTCTGACAACAACAAACAAACAAAAACAAAAACAACAAGAGGCTTAATTTGACAAGCATCTGAGGCAACAATGGTTGACTAATTCAGTACATCAAAATTGTCTTCTAATGGTTGGGATGTAAACCCTAATCTTGTAGCCTAATGACCTGAAATTTGCAAACAACGCTATTCTGTCAGAGGGTACAGCTATAGCATATTCTGAATGCTGTGGCTTGGCCATTCATTTTCATTAACTTCTCTTGAACCACCTTTTGGTTTGTGTGGTTACTGGGAATCAACAGCCTGAGGCTCACTCATAAGGAAACTACTTGTAGAGGTCTAGAGTCTCTCGTTTCTCATTGTCTGTTTTCCCTATTTATAAGGACTTTCTTTTCCAGTCAATTGTCGTCTTAACTCTTCAGTGATTAGATTCCCTACCACGGTGTTCTGCTGTTTCTTGACTACCTTGGCTGACTACCATGCATCTCCCTGTACCCCAGGATTCTGCTATGAAAATCACCTGTGCAATGTCTTCTTTCTTCTCTACTACTGGAGCACTTGTGTGCTGTGGGTTAGACAAGTGTGCTGCATTGCTCTGTGGTGTCTGAAGCTGGGTCTGACTCTGGTGTTGCTGGAAACTGGTGGAATCCCATAGAAGGGAGTCAGGTCATTGGATGTAGGCTGAAGAAGTGGCATTGAGTGCTGAGTCCTTCTCCCTGGCTTTGCTTACTGAGTTTCAGCCACACAGTCCTTGTCAAGATGTGCTGCCTTGTCATTAATCAAACCAAAGGGGCCAACTGAGCAGAAAGTGAGACCCCCAAACACTGAGTAAACCAAACCTTTATTCTTTCTAAGTATCTCCTGTATTTAGTTATCACGTCAGAAAAGCTAACAAATAAACTGGGTCTCTGCATCTGGAAGCATGGTACTTACCTGATGTGGGAGTCCCCTCTGTGTGCTGTGAATACCATTGATTAATGAATAAAGGAACTGCCTTGGCCTGTTGATAGATTAGAGTAGAACTAGGTGGGGAAAACTAAACTGAATGCTGGGAGAAAAAAAGGCAGAGTCAGGGAGAAGCCATGTAGCCTGGCAGGAGACAGACACTGGAAGTTTACCCAGTAAGCCACAGTCTCATGGCGATACACAGATTAATGGAGATGGGTTAAGATACGAGTTAGCTAGAAATACGCTTAAGCTATTGGCCAAACAGTATTGCAAATAATATGGTTTCTGTGTGATAATTTCAGGGCTGAGTATCTGGGAACAAACAAGCGGCCTCTTACTACACTTACCCACGAGGAATTGGTTACATTTGCTCTTTTATTTCCGTATTCTCCTACTTCCATCACTGTTTTCTCATTTAAGATGGACCCTTGAGTGTCATGACACAAGGGATACTTGCATTGCAGCAACAAATGTAACTGGACCTTTCCATACAAAGGAGAACACAGCAGCACAGCACTTAAGCAAAAGGACCCTTCCCAATGGTCTCTTTCTTTGTTCTCAGAGTTCAGACAGAGACCGAGACCCTTTTCACAGAAAAGAAAAGCCATTTAAAAAACACACATTGACGTCCAACATTCTCTAATACAAACATCAATATTGGCAAAGCAGTTAAACGACGAGGCTTTTAAAGATGCTGTCTCTGCTGCCGGGAACTCTTTTGTCACGAGGCTCTCTGGCTATGTTTGTGATCGCAGCAGCCAAAGCAACAGCTTGGGTGCAGGCTGTGTCTTTCTTCTGGAAATATCAAACCACTTTTGAGCCTTTCATCTAAACTAACAGAACCCAGCTATCATGTGCTCATGCCGGCAGATTTCAAGAACTGTAATGATTCAGCAACACAACATGGCTGACACTTCCTGGTTCCAGGGCTGTGCATGCACGGACAAACCCTCAAGCCGAAGTGCCTAATGGCCCCAGGTATCTTAAAGGACCCCACGTGATCCACATGCAGCATGGTTGCATCATCTACTTATGACGCAGCTGCATGAGCCCTTGCGCACATGTGTGAGCTCTGTCATCTGCATATGATGTAACCGCACCATCCCCCTGTGCACATGCGCTAGGCAGCCCTTAAAAGCTGGAGGCGCCATTTTCAGTTCTCTCTCTCTCTCTCTCTCTCTCTCTCTCTCTCTGTGTGTGTGTGTGTGTGTGTGTGTGTGTATGTGTGTGTGTCTGTCGTCTGTCTGTCTATCTGTCTGTCGGTCTCTGTCTGTCTCTCGCTCTCTGTGTGCCCCCCCCCTGCACATCAACCTCACCAAACCTGTACATCACTACCCCCTTCATAAACTCCTAAGCAGGTTTGTTGCATGTTCAGCGTTTCCTTCTCACTCATGCCAGGTAATTTCACTGTTAATCAGATGTTATTACATGATGTGTATTTATACTTTATTACAAAAGTATTTACTTACTTTTTTCCTTTCTGAAATAAAACTCAGTGAGTTAAAAAAAATTAAGAGTAGCTGCCCAAGATCAGTTACAAACATCAGAAAGTGAAGTTGGTTCTTTTGAAACTCTGCCCCTTTGACTACCCCATAACCATCCTTGAGACAATATTCATAGGAACTTGGAGTTTTCAAAATTGAGAGTGCAAATTAATACATCGCATGAATCTAAAGAGTTCTTTCCTAAAACTTTAACATATAAATCTGTGTACAAGGGATCAGAGAGGTGCCAGAGAGTTAGACTTAGTGACCCAACCTAAAACAGTCTACTTGGTTCCAAACCAAGAAGAGCATCTAAGAAGTGGAGGAAAGCTTCTTGTGACCATAACAACACACTTCAAGCACACAGGAAGAACATTCAGGCCACATGTGAATAAACAGTGGCCCTTCACCAACATGTAATTTCTATGACCACAGTCCATTTGGGGTGGTGGCCAACAAGAAGATGAAAAAGGCCAATCATCTACCAGGAAAAACTCCATCTGCAAGGCAACTGCTATATAATATGCCAAAGGATTGTGTCCATCAGCCCATTGTCCTGGCCAACAGTCTGTCCTCAAACTCCAGATGGTGCAGGCTGGAAGTGTGGTTGCCCTGTTATACTTGGCTTTGATCCGAGTCTGCATTTCAACATAAGGAAGGTCATTAAGGCCCAGCTCCAAGGAATGTTCCAGCAGTTCCAAGATCGGCTGCTCATCATTGTCAACAAACTCATTTACCTGTTTGATTAAAAAGTGTCAATAGATAAAAGCTCAGAAATGTAGATTTTTTTTTAAATAAAAAAATTCCACTTTGCTGCTTGTTTGCCTTATTTGTGTATTATATGAACAAGAAGAGCCTGAACCCTCCTTGGCTGGAGGGATTATGTGAAATTACTGCTGAGCTCTTGAGAGACCCAACTGAGCATTTCCCCTGAACAGACAGAGGCCTGCTGTGTCTTTCTTCAAGGTGGAGAAAATAAAGACCATGACACTAATAAGAGTCCTTTGTGGGAAGACTGAAGTAAACATGACTGAAGGCCTCCTGTTGTCTGTACTTTGACCCTTGCTTTCTTTCTAATTTTCTCTTTCAACTGTCTTGTTGTTTTCTTCCCTGCCTTGAAAGTTAATTAATGGGAGGCTGTGAGACTTGCCAAAACAGTTCTTGAATGGGATGTCCTGCCAGATAGTGGAACACCGCTGCACCCACCATCTCCAGGGAGAGGCATGGACGCGAGAAAAATCTTGCACTGTGGCAAAGGCGAGTTTTGCAGCATTCAAGGGTGAATTATATCTGAGCCCAGTCACAGAAGTGTCTCTCTGTCCTTCCCTTTAAAACTCCAACCCTGACTTAAAGCTCATGAGGTCTTAGGTCCCCTCTGGTGTGCTCAGCTGAGCACAGCCAATGCTTGAGTCACCTCAACTGTCATCTTTTTAGAACAGAGCAGGAAAACCCTGCCCATTCTACTTCTTCTTAGAAATCTTCCTTCTGTCCTAGGGACTGGACAGATATCTCACTGTAGTCTCTCCCAGCCAGTCCTGAATCCCTTTAACTGTTACTGAGTAGGAAGGAATAACAGTGGCTGGACTCTTGTGCTTTCCAAGAAAATATGAGTTCTTTCGGGGCCAGGGCACCTCTTCTGTCTGACACATGAGAAGCACTCATGTATTTCCTAAATAAGGACTTGCTTCACTATTTCCTGTAATACAACATCGGGTTAACTTCTTATTTCCTTCCTCCCTTCCTCCCTCCCTTCCTTCTTTCCTTCCTTTTGTTCATTCTTTCTGTGTGTGTGTTTTGAGACAGGATTTCTCCATGTAGCTCTGACTGTCCTTGAACTCTCTCTGTAGATCAGGGTGGCCTCAAATTCAGAGATCCTCTTGCTTCTCTGCCTCTTGTGTACTGGGATTAAAGGTGTACACCACCACTATGCAGCTGTGTTAGCTTCTTGCCTGATCTGCAGTATAGTGAGGTTTCTTAACCTGGCCAGAACTTAGCATCTAACAGTGCCAAAAGAATGTAGAAAGCCACAGAAAACTCTGTAGTTGTTATTTGTGTAATTCAGTGCCATCATGGATTAGACACTGTTTAAGACTCTGACCACCATTAATCTATCTTAGAAAATTACTACTGGACATTCCACCAATCAGGAAGGTTGTCTTTTCAGTCTTCTAGGTATGCTCCTCCTTCATTACCTTTCTCATGAATTCTGTTGCGAGTTTGAAGGTCACGGGGATTTTAAATTTCTTCATGAATAGTATTTTGGGAAGTGATGTTTCCTCTGGAAGAATGAATGTTCTTTTTGAGACTGGTGTTTCTTTAAAGACCCAAGTCTCTCAAGTGCCTCAGCATCTTGATGGATCTACTTTATTGTCTTTGTTTTAGACTTTTCTTTTTGCTTTTATCCCCTCAGTGGACTTTGGCTAATTGAACTTTATGTTACCATCCTAGAATATACCACAATAGATTTATCTTAGATATTTGTTGTGTGAGGGAAACAGACAATTGGGAGTCACAGTCATCATGATACAATACATCATGACAGAAATTATAGCATATGTCACTGGAGGCCAGGGGATCAGGATTAGGACACTCAGATTTGGTGCCTCCATTTCTCCTCTTCTCCTGCCTCCTCCACATCCCTGGACCTAACAGTAGAAAGGACTTCAAGACTATTGTTGGAAGAATTTACTGTTTTTCAAATCAACATTCTCCCAGTGGGTTCCATGTCCACAGCTGTAGGTGTCACTTTGTCACACAATGTGGCAGATGCTGATAATGGTCACCTGCTACTTCTTGGCACTGACCATTCCAGAGCTTCTTGCGGATCTGCTCTGCAGCTTGACTTTCTCCTATGAGTTAGTTCTGTGGGTAGGTCATGATAGCAATGCTGAAGGAACAGATAGACCTAAACAATAAATCAAATTCCCAGTTACTTTCCCAATGACACAGCTGGAGTATGTCTCATGCTGGTTCCAGAAGGTCCCCAGAGGATCTCACACAAGAAAAACCTGCTTATTAATACACACTGTATTGGCTTTTTTCACTGTCCTTAATAAACTATATTTATAGGCCAATCTTAAGTCCACTCTCTAGGAAACCAATGCTAAAGACATACTTTAAATAGATTCTTTAGTTAAGAAATTTGCAAAGTATTAAGTATTAGTATTAAGCTAAGCTTCCATCTAAGAATTGCTTGTTAGATGAAGAGGATTAATTTAATTAAGATATTATTCCCACCCCAGCATTTTATAAGATTTGATTTTCAGGATCAGTATGGGAATCCTACATTTGAGACACTCAAATTCCAGCAAAACTTTTCTGTATGAAATGTTTTTTTGCAAGCCACCTAGCCTTAAGACATGAGGATTTTTTTCTTACTGGAATTATTATGAGGATTCTGCGTTGCAGGTTTTAAATTAAGATCTTTGATTCACTTAGAGTTGACATGTACAGGATAAAGATATGGATCAGATTTCATTCTTCTGCAGGTGTATATCTAGCTATGCCAGCACCATTTTTGAATAGATTTTCTCTTTTTTCTTTGCATATTTTTGTTCCTTTGTCAGAAATTAGGTATCTATTGGTCTATTTTTCTTTTTTATGCCAATGCCATCTTGGCTTTGGCATTATTGCTCACTGGTACAGTTTAGGGCAGGTATTGGGATATCTGCAGCTGTATTCTTTGATTCTTCTCATTTCTCTGGCTATTCATGATCTTTTGTACTTCCATATAAATTATTGCTTTTTTGTCTAGCTGTCTGAAGAATGTCATTAGAATTTTGATAGGAATTGAATAGACGCTGTAGATTACTTTTGGTAACAGCCATCTTCATGATGTTAATCCTGCCAGTTAAAGAGCATGGAAGTTCTTTCCATTGTAAAGTGTCTTCTTTTCCAATATCTTGATGTTTTCATTATAGGATATTTTCACTCATTTGAATTGGTTTATTCTGTTTTTATTTTAGTGATTATGAATGCAACATTTTCCCTACTCTCTTCATCTACATGGTCATTTTTGGTATATGTCAAGACTATTAATTTTTGAAGATTTGGTTTGTATTCTGGACTTTCTCTGAAAGTGTTTATTAGATCGGAGAGTAGGACTTTTAAGTATAGAATTATGCCATGTGCTAATAAGGATAGCTTTACTTCTATCCTTTTTTTATTCCTTTTGTGTCTTTCTATTGTCTTATTATTCTAGCTAAGATTTTGTGCTGAGCAATAGGTAACATGATAGTCAAAAGTGGGACAGGCTCTGTTTCTCCCTATTATACGGTTGTCTACAGGTTGCTTGTAGTGGTCTTTGTTGTTTTGAGGTATGTTTTACTCGTTCCTATTGTCTACAGAATATTTGACATGCAGGTGTATTAAAAAGTTTCAAGTGCCTTTTCTGCATCATGGGAGATGATTTTGTGGTTACCAGTGTCCTCTAATTTGTTTATGTGGCATATTACATTATTAACTTGTGTATGTTGATCCAGTTTTGCTTCTTCAGGGAGAAACCTACTTGGTCATCATGATATGTAATCTTCCAAAGTGTCATTGCATTCTGTTCTGTCGATGTAGAAAAATGGGGGATAGTTATATGAAGTCCTATTCTGGTGACATAGAGACTAACACTCAGTGTATTGGTAATTAATGAACAAACTTGCAAGCACTATCTTAGAAACAGCAATTCAAACTAAACTATTAACAGGCTAGAGAAAAGGGTAAAAATGAAAATAAAGGCTCAACCAAGCAAGCAAAGATAAAATAAAAACACACATATCTACTAACCAATCAACCAGCTAAAAAATCAACAATGCAGAACTACAAACAAAACATGAAGAAGAAGGGGGGAAAACAAACAATAGCAGAAACAAAACAAAACAAAGCCTTTGGTGCCTCGTTCCAGTCTGTTACCCCTGCTAGCTTTGCAAACACCAAGTGTTCTGAGCACCTGAGATTCCCAGAATTGCACCTGTATCAAGTTTAGCCATAAAGACTGGTGAAGCGTAATACTGAATTCCTGGTCTGGGTCATGCCATGATCGTGTCTTGGCTACGTGATTGCAGAGTTACAGGTGTGGGTAGATCCCTCGGTATGCATGCTGATCACCACAAGGCTGATCACTGGGATGGAGGACTGGAGTTGAAACCCTGGTCTCTTTTTGATCTCTTGAGTTTGGTACATTTCGACTGGTTACAAAATTCTGTGAGATTTATAATATAATAATGGCATTGCTCAATCTTAATATAAAGCAGCATCATAAATTTTTGTATGTTGGTCTTATATTCTGTGACCTTGATATCATTGCACTCTCTATAGATGGTTTGGGGTCTTCCATACAGAAAATCAAGTTATCGCTTGATATGTTATTTTTATTTCTACCTGTATATGGTCTTCTTGTCTTCAGGTTCTTTTTAAAAACAAGTTATTAGTTATTATACTGGTTTTAATTTCTAGTAGCACATTGAATGAAAGTGCTAAGAGCTTTGTCTTATTTTTAGTCCGAGAAGAAGTCCTCTGTTCTTTCACCATTCATTATAATTGCCAGAGCTGCTTGGTTTTGTAGATACTTTTAACCAACTTGGGGACATTTCCTTCTAAATCTAGTATGTCTGTGTGATCTCTGTAAGTGTCTGTGTACATGTACTCATGCACATGCATGTGACACGCACGCACCACAGAACACATGTAGAGGTCTGAGGATAACCTCTGGTGTCACTCATCTCTTTCCCCCTTATGTGAGAAAGGGCCTATTTGTTGTCTTCTGAGAATGTATGTTGTACCACGCTTAATAAAAATTCAGAGATAGATGTTGGGGTTCAACCTGAAAACCAAAAAAGCAAAGCAGCCAACCACTGGCTCTTACCTCTGCTTTAGTCTAAAAATGGTGATCCTGCCTCCAGACATCTTCAGAATGAAACTAAGCCTGAAGCCTGTCTCCTCCTATTTTATATTCTTGTTTAGTCCTGGGATTAAAGATGTGCATCACTGCCCTGCTTCTATGGCAAACTAGTGTGGCTACAGGGATTAAAGGTGTGTGTCACCATGCCAGGCTGTATGACTAATCAGTGTGGCTGTTTTACTCTCTGGTCTCCAGGCAAGCTTTATTTATTAAGATACAAATGAAATATCACTACAGCATGTCAGGCTAAGTTCTGGTGTTTTCCTGTGTCCACCCCCCATCTCCATATAGGGCTGCTCTGCTTACAGCTCTCCGTGTCCCTGTATGTTTGGCTTTGATGTGAGATCCGAGAGTTCAAACTGGCATCCTCATGCTTACATGTCAAGTATTTTTATTCCCTGAAGCATCTCCCCAACCTGTTTTCCTGAGCATATTTTATAGAAAATATTACTAAATCTTGTCAACCATTTCTCTACATAAATTCACATGATTGTGAGTTTCCTTTCTTGGCCTACAAACATGGTAGATTATATTTATTGAATTTTGGATACTTCTGCAATAAAGCAAATCCCATTTGTTCATAGTGCAAAATTCCTTTTTGTCTATTATATATTTTATTTGCTTATATTTTGTTGTTATGTTCATGATAAATACTTGTAGCTCTCTTTGTTCATGCTATTGTATCATCTTTATTCATTTTTTGTGTCAGAGTAATACTTTCTTTGCAGAATGAATATGGATAGAGCCTATCACCTTTTATTTTCTAGAAGAAATAGTATGCATCTAGGGCTGATTTTTCCTTAAATATTTAGTAGAAATCCCTGGTCAAGAAAAAAAAAATCTCTCTTTATGTGGATTTTTGAAGGTTTGGGGCTATGTATTTCAATTTCTTTTATTATTATAGGGATAATTAACTGAACGACTTCATGTTAAATGAATTTGGATAGTTTGAACTTTGTATGAAATCATCCATTCTGTCCATATCATTCAATTTTTGTGTGCACGGGTCTTAGTAGTATTGCCATGCGCAGTTGTTTTTATGTGTTTTTATAGCTTTGATTCCCTCCCATTGTTTGTATTGCTTTGATGGCGGTAAGCAATAATAGGAGACATTTTCTGCCTGTTCCCTATTAGAGATTCAACAGTATCTTCCTAGATGAAAATGAATGACTGGTGTGAGGGGCTACTTACAAAGACAGTTCTCAGTCCCCTAGGAACTATACATTATGATTGTGGAACAGAACTTTCTCTGAATCACTCATTTGGGAAACTGTGATTCACGCGTCACTCAACCGTGTGGGTTCACTTTATACCCATCTGTGAGGACGTATCTTAAGGTAAGATGGATGACTATCAGAATTGTCTGGGATGACTGCTAGAGAACACTCAGCAGAAACAGTATCCCAACTGAGTCTTTCTTTGGGAAGACTTCATTTTAATGGAGCAAAATGACTTACACTGATAACTGAAAATTGTAGAAGTAGAGAGAACTTGCTTTTGTCTGGCACTGTTTTGTCAGCTAGTTAGGATACAAGCTTCTCCCATGTCTTTTGAGGAAGAGAGATTCGAGAGAAAGACATGGGTCAGAAAGCAATTATTGTAGAGAAGACCAAGGAGGGAAGAAGGGCAAATGACAATCAAAGGGCCAAAGGAGCTCCTAATACAGACAGCAACATCTCATTTTTAAGCTCCTCTTCTTAGCCTATTGTGCTGGGTAGTTTTATGTCCTCTTGACACAGGCTAAAGTTGACATACCTGAGAGGGCAGACCTCATTTAAGGAAATGCCTCCATAGGATCCAGCTATAGGACGTTTCTTAATTAGTGGGGGAGGGCCAAGCCCACTGTGGGTGGGGTTGTCCCTGAGCTGGTAGTCCTGGGTTGTATAAGGAAGCAGGCTGAGAAAGCCAGTAAGCAGCACCCTTCCGTGGCCTCTGCATCAGTTTCTGCCTCCCAGTTCCTGCCCTGCTCAAATTCCTGACTCCTTTATCAATGGACTATAATATGGAAGTATAAACCAAATAAACCCTTTTCTCCCCAGTTTGCCTGTTAGTCATGATGTTCCATCAAAGCAACAGAAACCCTAACTAAGTTACCTATGAACTCTTTGACGGGGACAACACTTGAACAATCTTTTGAGCGCTCAGATCCGTCCTGCTGTAATGCTCAGGAGGTGTGTTTTATTTGGAGAACAAGGAAGCATATTTTTATTTTGATTAATGATCCAAATTACTCGGTTTCTTTAGAATCCGAGCTATTTTTAAGCATCCCAATAAAAGTCCCCAATAACTGCCTCCAAAATAGTTGTATTCTCAAGCAATGCGTCTCAGCTCTGCCCGTGTAGCAGACTCATTTGGTGTAATGATTAATTATATGTGTCAGTTTTGCTCAACTCTCGATCCCAGGTGTTTAGTCAGATACTAGTTTAGTTTCAGCCCCAAGGACGTTTTACAGAAGTGATGTGATTAAAATTGCTGACTTGAAGACAAGCAGATTGCCTACCATTCATAACACAAGCGGATCTCGGTCAATTAGTTTAGACCATGAGAGCAAAGACTAAAATTTCTCAGCATCCAGGTTATTTTATTATCATTGTGGCAAAATACAAAAGCAACTTGTGGGAGTAAAAGTTTGTCTTGACCTATAGTTCCAAAGAGATGCCACTTGCTCTAGGTGGACTCCACCTCCCAAACGTTCCACAATCTTCCCCAACAGTTCCACCAGCAGGAGATCAAGTCTTCAAACACACCAGCCTGTGGAGAACATTTTACATCTAAAACACAACACTGAGAAAAGATGTAATTCTGCTCAAGACCACATCGTGAGAGCTATAATAACAGCTTACCTAGTAAGCCATGCCCACTGGTACAGTTATGGCATAAACATCATGGGAGTAGAAATCTTACTGATTAGATTTAAGTTCATCTTATAAGATGAAACTCATACCTGGCACCATTATCAGGCTGAGAAACTTTGGCTAGACCCGTCATAGGTCCTGAAAGAAATTTACTACTATTATTCTGCTAAATGGAAATAGTATGAAGCTGATTCCTGATGACTTATTTTATATGTATATATGATCAATGCATCATCCAGCCTTCATCAGAAAATCTTTGTAGTAGATGGTGATTAACACAGAACCACAACTGGCCAAGCTTCAGAGAATAATAGCCATGGAATGCCTAGCCCTAAGTGGATTTATATATACCACACCCTCCTCCCAAGACCCAGAGAGAGTTATTGAAGAGGGCTTAGAAAATGTGTAAGAACCAGAGGCAGTGGAAATTACAAGGAAATGGTATCTTTTAGACACAGAAGTGCCTAAAACTCACAGCAGTTATGATAGCATACATAAGACCTATGCGAACTTACACCAGACCAAATCCCAGTGTGGGAATGGAAGCTGGGCATGGAAGACCCTGTCCTGCAGAAACTGTTACTAGTTGTTGGCTGCCAGTTGAGGCAGAGACAGCTTCCTCTAAGAGGGAAGTCCATGGTTAAGTCAACACATCCAAGAATATTTGGGCAATACAAACTGATCTTTTTTGTTTTTAAAATAAAGATACAAAGTAGGATGTGTGTGGATATGAGGTTGTATCTGGTAATAGTTAGGGGCATAAATATGACCAAAGCATGTTGTACAAAATTCTCAGGCAACTAAATAAGTCCCACTCATGCTGGTTTGCTCAATGGATTTTGGACTATACTGCTACATCAGTTCCGACCTGAATTTCTGAATTTCTTGCCTGCTGGATTTCAAATTTGCCACCCCCACAAATGCATGAGCCACCTTCTAGAACCCAGGTGCCCAACATCATTTTTTTAGTTGGATTGAATATGTCAGTCAAGGTTCTCCAGGGAAATAAAACAAATAGATGATTTGTCTGCACTCTGAAATAGGGGACCCTACACGTTCTACTTATTCGGGAACTATTATCCATGGTGAATTAGGTATTGTTAAGTTGGGAGCATAGACCCCAGCCCCTCATATCTATCCCAGCCCCCAGGCCTGAGAGTTGTATTGCTCTGGACTCCAAATCCCAGGATGCTAGGTCTTGACCCCTCCCTGGGGCGGGGGGGTGGTTTTAGGACCACTCCCACAGGGTATTTAAATGAACTCCCAAAAGAGGAACACGTGGTCCCTTTTCCTTCCTCCTGGTGGTTGCATTTGCGGCCTCCTGGTTCCCTAGGGGCCACCCGAGAGCCCAAGAATTCCATTAAACCTGGATATTTCTTATTTTGGCTTGTTTTGATTTGGCTTGATTGGGATTTTGCATTGACAGAGAGCTCGCATTAGGAAAAAAATTCCTAACAGGAATGTTTATGTGTTTTAGGGAAGTTCTTCCTATTTTTTTTAAATCTTACTCAAAGTTGTGTGCTCTGTTGGTAATAGGAAACAAAAATTTCTCCTGTATGTTATTTCTTTATTTTTCATGACGTGACCAAATACCTGATAAGAAGCAACCTAAAAGAGTAAAGGTTTCTTTTGGCTCATGGTTGGAGGGGATGCAGTTCTCAACACAACAGAAAGGTAGTGGCAGTAGGAGCTTAATTACATTGGAGCAGATCAGGAAACACAGAGAGAGAGAGGGAGTGGAAAGGGACAAGGAGAGATGGAGGGAGGGAGAGAAGAGAGGGAGAGAGAGAGGGAGAAAGGAAGGGAGACAGACAGAGAGAGGAATGGAGAGAGAGAGAGAGGAAGAGAGAAAGAGGCTAAGTGGACTGTTCACTGTAGCATCCCACTGCCCCACTCTGAGCCTGAGATGTGACCAACTATCTCCTTAACAGAGACACCTCAAAATTCCACAGTGCATCTTACTGGTGAGCAGAACAAATGAGTTCTGTCTGAAAAGATGAACAAAGGGACCAAATCAGCTGGGACATGATGTCTTCTGTCTGAAGGTCAGAGAAGAGCCAGGTAGGTGTCCGTTGTTGTTTTTAAACTCTCATTTTTAATTATGTTTGTCAAATGAAGAAACACAAAAGGAAGTCATTTTTTGCTCCCGTGGCACAGCTGAGGAGGCTGTTAGCAGAATTCTTGTAGCCTAATATCTGTGAGGCTCGAAGAATGAAGCGTCAGAAACGAAGCTCTAATGAGCACCAGCCAGTGCAGAGTGTGAAGGATGGTTTAAGGCAAGAGGAAAAGCTTCCTTTTGATTTAGTTTAATCATCCTCCACAGAGGAGAGTGAGTCCTAAAGAGAGGGAGGGGTGGCTCCCCAGGAAGTTTGTTGCTTCCAACTACAGAAGGGAACATAAAGGCAGTACCTACATCAGAGAGTTTCAAAATCCTAAGGAGGGGGGACTTGGACACCCCATAGACTTCATGCCCTGGAGCTGTAAGGGAACACTCTTTGTAATCTTAAAGGCTCAGCTCCATCATTGCTTGCTTATTTTGACTTTAAGGCTGGAGTAGAGAAGAAGACCTTGCTTATGCATTCATATTCTGGGCCTGGCAGTCCATTCTCACTGCAGTATTCTCAGAAGCTTTATGCATGTACTTGGACACAGGTACTCTGGAATAGGACCTCATTCAAAAAGTGAAGAAGAGAAAACAAAATCACTTTGAAGTCTGCATAGTTCTGATGACAGCAACTTTGACTTCCACATTGAAATACTAAGTGTCAGTTTAGTGCTGTGTAACATCTTGATTGCTTACTAAGAGCAATGATGTGGGAGTCCCCTCTGTGCATTGCTTGTATTGGTTAATGAATAAAGAAACTGCCTTGGCCTGATAGGGCAGAACTTAGGTAGGCGGGGAAGACAGAACTGAATTCTGGGAGGAAGAAAGCAGAGTCAGAGAGAGATGCTATGGATCCTCTGCCTGAGAGACGCTGGGAATGTTACCTGGTAAGCCATTGCCACGTGACAATACACAGATTAATAGAAATGGGTTAAATTAAGATGTAAGACTTAGCCAATAAGAAGTTAGAGCTAATGGGCCAAGCAGTGTTTTAATGAATATAATTTCTGTGTGGTTATTTCGGGGCTAAGCTAGCCGGGCGGCGGGACAAACAAGCGGCCTGGCTCTCCTCCTATAGAGCAAAGCCTTGGTGGGAAATAAATGTAAATGTGGGGCTGGAGTGATGGCCCAATAGTTAAGAGTGCTTGCTGCTCTTGCGGAGGACTCAGGTTCAGCTCTTAGCAACCACACAGTGACTCACGATAGTCTATAGCTCCAGTTCCAGGAGATCTGGAGTCTTCTTCTTGCCTTTCTGACTTCAGCCAGGCAGCACATAGTACATGTAAACACATACATGCATGCACATAAAAACTAAGAGCAAACAAACCTTTAAAACAATATAAATGTGAGGATGGAAACAAGAGGGAGAGAAATACAGGGTTAGGTAAGGGAGGGGCCGGGAGAGGGGGGCGGGGTTTGTCTCGGCACCTGGTGCTTTCCATGCTGTAAGCATCTCCACTATGGCTGGTTTCCAGCTGTCAGAGTGATGATTGTATGTGGATGTATAGGATGGATGGGTAGCCAGCTGCAGCATCACTGGTGGGATACAGGGTAATGTTAATGGAACTTATCATGAGATCCCAGAGTTCCACCTCTGTGGCTAGATGGGCAACTTGTCTTTTCTCTAAGCTCAGCTATAAACCTGGAACACTCTTACCAATCCTATGGTATTATTAAAAAGTGGAAATTAAATATGCAAATTTATTTAAATCCTCATATTAGAGTATCCGGTATACAATAGAGCCCCATAAATGTAGTTTCTCTCTCTTTTCTTCACAACTATTACCATTTCCAAACTGCATCACTTTTTAATCTTCCCCTAGTCCGTGGGTTTTGAAAATACCACCCTCTGTTTTAATATGCATGAGCAAATTCTTGAAGTGGTGTGCGGGGGTAGGCACTGGGGGGGGGTAATCTTGTTCTCTTTTCTGTTTCTTTCCTTATTGCAGCTTTTCTTGTCCCCATAAAGGATCACAGAAGTACTGGGGCTTTTACAGGGCTATTCTGAGATGTTAAATTATTTGTTTGTGGGCATTCAGAGAGTATGTGAAAAGTCAGAAATTAAATCAAGTACCTCTGTAACCAGTCGAGATTTCCTGTGGCCTGTGCTGTACGAAGATGGGTACCATCACTTACACCCAGATTTATAGCTCGTTGCTTCTTCCAGAAGAAGCAGAGTCATAGAGAGCAATGCCAGCAGAGTTTGTCCGTGAGCAATGGGAAGAGGGTGTGTGAGAGTCAGTGACAACTCCAGTTGAGTGTGTACGTGACCTAAGTGATGCTGACTTTGTACCTCTTACCCAAGAAACCAGAGATACTGATGACAGCACAGGGGAGCTGGAAGCAACAAGGACGTGTAAAGTGTTGTCAGCAACCTCATCCCTCATCGCCGCTCTCTGGAAGCCCTGCAGAGTGGTTAGCACATGAGCTCTGGAGTAGGCATATCTCAGTTGGAAGTCCAGTTCTCTCACTCACTGGTGGGTCAACTCAGGATAAGCTCCTTAGTCTATTTGAGGCTCAATTTCCTACTGACCACTCTGTTACTGGGGTGTAGAAATGGTGCATCTCCCCTCATATGGAGTGATTAAGATGTGTAAATGCAAACACAGTAAGTTTCAAATGGCAGCTGCTATCTTACAAATACACATTTGTTTTGTTGTTATCATTATTATTGTTATTCCACGCTGAATTTTTCCCTGCACGTGGCAGTGGGCTTTCCTTGTGCACAGGGGCTCTTGCAAAAAGGCAGACCCCAAAGGGCAGTGCCTGCCTGACTCGTGTCCGTTCCTGCTTTCACACTGATGAAGCCTATTCCTGTGGCTGTTCTCTCTAAACCTACAAAGAAACGTGATCCCGCTGAGGGTCTTAGGTGGGTCAGGCTCTATGACCATCTTCTCCACAACAGCAATGATTTCTTCTGTCTCATTCACTCATGGATGGACGTTCTGTCTCTGAGTGCTCGTGGTACCTCCACAGGGTGCCCACTTGGTTAGATAACCTGGCAGCTAGGCCCAGGACTGGTTCCAGAGCCTCTTGTCCTGCAGGCTGACAGTCTAGGGCCACAGTTCTAGGCTACCAGTAGCAACAGTGACTTGGCTTCAAGACACATTAAGAGACTCAGCCATCATGCTGGGTAGGGTCTAGTGAGACACCTCACATTCAGCTGCATTCTGAGAACCAAGCCTCCTCGTTCTTCTTATAACCTCTCCCCTTGTCCTGGAGTTCCCAGTAACAGTCTTTTTGGGGTGACCTTCTTGCAGTGTGAGTGAGACATCATTGGAGGCCTTTTTGACCATTCTATTTCTCTTTCTAGGGAAATTCCCTGTAGACCAGGGCATCTCTGTAATTAATTCATTAGAATAAATTAACGGCCCTCCCTACGTTCTTAGCATGCACCTGGTGCCAATAGTATTTTTAATTTTGCTACAGCATTTCCCCCAAGAGGTGCTGAGTAAACCAGGCTTCAATGCACATTCTATTCAAGCCCCTGCTTTGCTGGCAAGAGAAATAACCGGGTTGCTACCCAAATCCCATGCGAAGGACTGCCACTGGCAAAATCTATTCTCTCCTTTCATCTCAACACAACAACTTAGAAATTACTCTCTGATGTTAGACTTATGATTTTATTCCATGAAAAATTAATTCTTTTTTTTATTGACATTCTCATCCACTTAGGCAGTTGAAAGCAGTTGGGGGTGGGGGTATGAAACAAGATATACTACTACATAGCACTGTGATTTGTGTCCTACTGTGGAGGAAGAAGAGGTGGGGGGAATCTACCTCCCAAAGACTGCCTTGTTCTGTGGAATTTCTGAATAATTCATAGTTAATTATCTTCAGAGGGGAGGTGCTTGAGGTTTCTAACATTTCTTCCCTATTTGTGCATGTGGCCGAGAGGGCTCAGCAGGAGGATGTTCGTCAGGCGAGAGGCATGAAAAGCTGTTATCGCAACAAAAGCTGTACTCACACCAAATCTGAGCATCAAGGAAACGATATGATATTTAAGATTACAGCCGAAGTCTACAGAATGTGGGAAAAAAAAAAGACATGAAGACTTACTCAGTCTCCTACTGAAATCTTCATGAGTTTCTGTTCCTTTATTTATGCAAAGGGTGTTTTGAAGACACCAGTGTTGTAACTGATGCACCCACCCCCACTTATCCTCATCAACTATTGTCCATTCCAGGAGCACTGACTGGGGCTGAGCTGAGCTGAGCTGGAGTCTAGTTTGACTTCAGAGTTCATCAGGCATTTGGTGTCTCTGTGTCTTAACGTATCTTTAAATTTTTGTACCTTGTAAACAAGAGACATTTATTTAGCTCCCAGGGTTGGAGACTGCGTGCCCAAGATTGGGAATGTCCATCCATCCTTTCTGGTGACAGCCTTATGGCAGATGATGTGGAGACTGCAGGGCCGTGCTCAGATTGATCACAGGGAGGATGCAAGTTGGCTCTGTTTGTAAAAACTTGCCCTTAAGAAAACTACCCAGCATCCTGAGAACTGCATTAGTCCCTTCTGAAGGCAGTGCCCACAATGACCTAATCACCCTCTTCAGGACCCTTCTCTGAATGTCTCCATTACTTCAAGGTGACCATGTTGGTGAGAATGTCTCCATCACTCCAATGTCAACACGTTGGTGATTAGACTTCAGCTCATGGACTCTGGGGAACACATCCAAACCATATCCAAATCATAGCACATCCAGAAAGGCACACTGACTGTGTGTCTACATAGCTCACAGAGGTACAGTGGGAGGGTTGTGTGAGAACAAATGTAAGTGTGTCTACTGATATGTGAGCCTGAACAAAGTTATTAAAACACTCATGTTTCAAGCCATTCCTGGACTCACTGCTACTGGCCCAAGAGAGCCTCACCTTTGTTATGCTGCCCCTTACTCTCCCTTGGTGATGGGCATCTCACTGTGCAGCTAACTCAGAGGCTGAGGGATGGGAGAAGACAGTAAAAATTCTCTGACTTTGAAAGCTTTAGAAAAGCAAGGGGAAATGGTGGGGTTAAATGCGAGACTCTGGGGCTGTGAGAGGGCTCAGTGAATAAGGTGTCTGCCACTAAGCCTGAAGACCTGGGTTCAATCCCCAGGATCTATGTGGTAAAAGGGGAGAACTGACTCCTGAAAGATGTCATCTGACCTGCACTTCTGAGCTATGGGTTGCTTATGGCTTCCACCCACGCAAAATAAATAAATCTAATTTTAAAAATTGAAGTGTGATGCCCTGAATTGGCTGCTGGAACACACCAGGAGAAGGTTGGAAAATCACTGAGGCTATTTCTGGTGTGCTATAAACTCAATTTCCTTTCATGTCCTTTAAGTAGTAATTAGAAACTCTTAAAATATTTACGGTCATTGAATTAGAATTCTTTGATTAAAACATAATTTCTTAACAAGACCACCCAGGGCAATAATTCATATTTGGGGTACAATTTGTTTAAGAAGCATTCCTAATCGAGCATAAGGAAGAGAGTTAATTGGGGAAGGACTCTGAGCCCAGAGAAACAGAAGGATGGTTTAAATGGATAAGGAAGTGTTATTTCCACCATTGACTCCTTGACATATGTAGAAAGATGTGAGGTTTTTCAGAAATATAAAGAGTTGAAGATCTTTGTCTCTATGCAAATAAAACAACCTGTTTCCAAGGGGGAAAACACCAAACTTGTCATCTCCACCCACAGCTAACAAGATCCAGTTGGAGAGAAATTTGTTAACACTTAGCAGTTTCCCAGTGGCCTGAAGCTCTTGTTACTCTTTCCTCCTGAAGTTGACTCATTTTGATCTCAGGATTCTACCTGACATGGGAGACACTGTGTTCTGGGGTCTTTCCGTGTTGTCATTTGATGGTCTTGCAGGTGATCTTCCATCATCTTTCTGAGAGCTTTAGGCAGAGGTGCAGCCCAGACCATAACCTGAACATCTCCACTGATGAGTCAAAAACCGACGGATCAAGTCGGTTGTTCACCCTCCTCTCAAGTCTGCCCTTCACTAGTGAATGCATGATGGAACTTTGGAGTCCTCCATTACCCTGTGGTCTCCCCAGCCCCCTACATTTACTCAACCATGATTTGCTTTTGGTAGGATGACCATTTTTACTGTTCATTCTAAAGATCCCTGAGCACAGGAGATATTTCCATCTTCTGATAATCTTCTTTAGTTTCATTCTTCAATATCTTGATGTTTTTATTATACAAGTCTTTCACTTGTTTGATTAGAATTAATGCAAGATATTTTATATTATTTCAGGATATCGTGTAAGCTGTTGTTGCGCTAATTTCTTCCCTGTTCCATTTATCATTTGTGTATTGGAGGTCTACAGATTTTGTGAGTAAATTTTGTATCCAGCTCCTTACTGAAAATATATTTCAACTGTAGGAGCTCCTGAGTAGAATATTTAAGGTCACTTATGTATACTGCCATATCATCTACAAATAAAGATACGTTGACTTCTTTTTCTATTTATAGCCTCTTGATCTCCTTTAGTTGTTTCATCGTTCTAGCTGAGACTTCAAGTACTATATTGAATGGATGGAGAGAGTGAACAACTTTATCTTGTCCTGATTTTAGTGGAAATCCTTTGCGTTTCTCTCTATTTAAATTGATGATTTCTATGAGTTTGCTGTAAACTGTCTTTATTATATTGAGGTATGTCTCTTGTATCACTAAACTCTCTAGGACTTTTAGCATGAAGGGGTTTTAGGTTTTGTCAAGGGCTTTTGATACATCTAACAAGAATATTATATCATTTTGGCATTTCAGTCTGTTTATATGGTGAATTACATTTCCTGATTTCATATGTTGAACCATCCCTGCATCTCTGGGATGAAGGCTATCTATCATAGTGGATGATCTCTTTGATGTGTTCTTGGATTCAGTTTACAACTGGTCTGTAATACTCTTTCTTTTTTTGGGTCTTCATGTGGTTTAGGTATCAGGGTAACTGTGGCCTTTTAAACTAAATTGGGCAACGTTCCTTCTCTTTATATTTTGTGGAATAATTTGAGGAGTATTAGCAATAATTCTTCTTTGAAAGTCTGGCAGAAATCAGTGCTAAAACTGGTCCTGGGATTTTTTTGGGGTGGGGGGGTTGGGAGACTTTTAATAACTGAATCTGTTTTGCTAGGGGTGATAGGTCTGTATAAATTGCTTATCTGATCTTGATTTAATGTTGATAAATGGTATGTATCTAGAAAATTACTCATTTTATTTATGTTTTCCAATTTGGTGTAGAACAGGTTTTTAAAGTATGTCCTTATAATTATCTGGATATCTTTGGTATCTGTTATTACATCCCCCTTTTCATTTCTAATTTTGTCAATTTGGATCTTTTCTCTCTCTACCTTTTAGCTATTTTGGTTAAAGGTTTGTCAATTTTTTTTAAAGAAACCAACTCTTGGTTTCATTGATTCTTTGTATTATTTGTTTCTATTTTATTGATTCTAACCCTGAGTTTGATTAATTCTTGATGTCTACTCCTTTGGGGTGTGATTTCTTCTTTTCATCCTAGAGCAGTAATTTTTCTTTTTGTAAAAACACAATCTTATTTTACATACTAATCCCAGTTACCCCTCCCTCCCATCCACCCGCTCCCCCATCTTCTCCCCACCCCACCCTACATCCACTCCTCAGAAAGGATAAAGCCTCCCATGGGGAGTTAACAAAATCTGTCACATCACTTGAGGTAGGAGCAAGCACCTCTCCCTACACCCCTTATCGAGGCTGATCAAGGTATCCATCCATATCCATAATGAATGGGATCCAAAGAGCCAGTTCATGCACTCGGGATAAATTCTACTGCTACTGGCCCCGCAAACTGTAGATCAGGACCCCTTTGACAGGAGTGCCCTCCTTTTCTAAGCTTTTCAGTATTGTTGTTTACCTACTGGTCTCCCGGGCCATCGGAATAGATCGTCAGTGATGTATCAGACCTGCAGGATCTCGCTTGCTTGTCCCCCATTTCTAGCTTCATTGCATCATGCTTCCATCCTAGCTATGACACAGAGGACATGTGTGCTTCCTTTGCTGGGATGTCATCTTTCCTGCCTTCTTTGTGTTTTTATAGGAGTTGCACGTTTCCTCATTAACAAACACTTCTGTTAAACCATTGTTGACTTGAACACTTTATAAGCACCCATAGGCTACTTTAAATATCATGTTTGTTGGATCTCGGGCTGCTGAGATGTGGTAGACAACTGGCAAGTATTTGCTAAAATGTCAAGCCTGAAGAAGATCCGTAGGAAGTTGGAATTTACTCTGAAGGATTGGTTCCTCTTTCAGCCACAGCTCTCTGAACTTCTGTTAACCAGTCTCCACTCTCTACAGAGAACTTGAAAGGCATTGTTGCTAAAGGCAAGAACACTAAAACGGAAGTCAAGAAAAATCTTTATATGTTTCACATTTTGATCATCATCATTTACGTTACCTTAAAACAAAAATGGCAGCTCACCCACTTCTCCGTCAAGGCTGGTTCATAACACAGATGATTCAAACTCTTTTGTCTAGCTTGTAACTCTATCTGTGGTTTAGGACATCTTGATTAGCAAAGAAAGAATATTTGTTACTCTTTCCATTTGAAATAAGAAAGTTGAGATATTCAGGGGCTGGAATATTTGGGACTGTGGTTGTTTGTTTGCTTGTTTGTTACTATGACAAAATGGCTGAGGAAAAACACTCAAAACTCAAGAAAGGTTTTGTTTTGATGAAGACTCAGGTGGAGTCTGCTAATGGACACTGCTTACACTGTTTCTGGGGCTGTGCTGAGGTAGGATATCACTGCCTCAGGAGCCGATGGAGCAAGGGTGCTAGGAACCTGATGGATGCTGGGAAGACAAGAAAGAAAGAAGAAAGGATGCGGAGATAAGAGAAGGTGGGGGAGGATAGAAAACAGGAAGGAAACAGAAAGTGGAAGGAAAGAAAAAATCTTTTACAAATTTCTTATTTAATTCCTTTCATGCAATGTAATTTATCATATATTTCCCTCCCCTAATTCCTCCCAGATCCTCCCCAAGCAACTTCATGTTTCTCTCCCTCTCCCTCTCCCTCTTCTCCCTCTTTCAAAATGAAGAAAAGGAGAAAACAATCACCACCACCACCACCACAGCAATATCCCCTAAATCAAAACAAACTAAATAAAAAGAAAGATTGGCCAAGAAGGTGCATGCATGAGCATGCGTGTCTGCCCTGGAACGCAGCTGACATCTTCAGAGATTCTCCATTGGAGAAAACTGGTTTTCCAGTTGTCAGCAGATGTCATTTGCAAATAGCTTCCTGGTTAGGAGTGGGATTTGTGTCCGCTTGCTTTTCTCAGTGCTGGAATTTTGTCTGCTTTGAGCTAGGGCACACCCTCAGTTGCTTTTTCTCTAACTAGGTCCTACCCACTAGTTACCAGCATCTCCCAGTAATGCTGTCAAATTAGGAGTCCTTCTTTTAATTAATGCACCGATGAGGTCAAAGTCCTCATAAGTCAGGGAGTCCCCAAAAGTCTCATGGAATGTCAACCCGACATTGGGCGCACTGGCCTTTAGGAGACATTGGGACTCACGCACTACCCACAACTCTATATCAAGAGTTTGTTCCCGTCATTTTCTGCTTTTTAACAGCCAGAGGCTCATGGTTTCACAGCAGATAAAGAAGCAGATCGTTAGGCACATCTTTGTTTTGGAAATGTATATCATATGTGTTTATTTATGGCCACACTATGCCGAATGTGAGTTCCCTGAACTAGAAGGCCTGAGACACATGAAGCCTCAGAACAATGAAAATGGAGCAGGGAATCCCAGCAGGAGACCTTGAAACTTGTTGTTTTCGACAGCTGGCTATTAGCTTGTCAGGTGGCGAGGACTCCAGGAAAGGGATTTGACAATATAATGACAGCCTGGCAACTCTAGCATCACCCAGGTGGCCAGGGAACTCCACAGCGATTGCTTGATTGCTGGTACCTTGAGCAGGGAGGGACCCTGTTGGAGTTTCCATTTTTCTAGGAATGTTGACAATTGAGTAAAAAGGCTTCTTTAAAAAAAAAAACAACAACACTTTTTATTCTTCGCAGATTTCACATCATGTACCCCAACCCCACTCATCTCCTTATCCCTAGTATCCACCCTCTGCTCTTGCAACCTCCTGCACAAAATAAAATAACATGAAATGAAAATATCACTGTGGAAGCTGTAGTGTGTCACAGTGAGTCACACAGGACCCTTTACTTGCAAGTGTTCATTACGATGAGTTGTTGGTCCAGTTTGAGATCTCCGACTTTTGCTACTTTAACAATGCTGGAGCCTTGCTGAGACTCCTCTTGGGTATCCTGTTATTGCCCTGTGTCACGGAGATCCTGCAGCTTTGGATCTGCAGGTCTGGTCCCTTTGTGTGCTCCAGTAGTTCATAGATGGGGTGGATGTTGTGGCAGAAAACTCATAATCCTGGTTCTGGGCCTGGGGTGGTTCTCCTGCCATCTCTCCCACATCCTTAGCACCAGGGCAAGTGCTCCAGCACTGGTTTGGCTAGTTCACCCAATGTAGTCAGCAGCAAGGGGCAGAGTCAGGTCTCAGCTCTCAGGCCCTCTTAATGCTCACTTAGCAGTGTACAACACAGTTTAACTAAATTCTCCGTGGCAGATGGTTTTCTAAGAAACCTGACTAGAGTACCCTCATGTAGTAGATGCAGCTAGATACTGCCATTTAGGGGGCCTCAGACTCAGGGCTGAGTTTGGTTTGGAATCCCACCCTTTGTTTAATAGTTTTGACATGAACTTGAAGAAGTTACTTCACTAATTTGTTGCTTAGCTTTTTATGTGTTAATGAGAAACCATGATACACACTTACTGAGTATGTGTGAAGCTCAAATGAGAGTAAGTCTGCTTGTGCTTTCCAAATGTGGCTGAACTCAAATTGACGTCCTGTGGCTGACAATGAGCTGATGGCCGGTTATCCACAGTTACAAGAAAAGTGGGAAGTGGTCAGAGTAAGGCTCTCATTGCTCAAGACTTCTGGTGCTTTTTACTTTAGCGGTCACTTAGGGATGACAGATCCAACCTGCTCTGTCATGCTCTGATTTGTCATCCTTGTATAACATATGGGAAAATTCGTGGTCTTTGGACTTTGACCTTGATTTGACTTCAGACTCAGACTCTATAAGCTATGTGTCTTTAAGTTACTTCACTAATCCCCAGAGCCTCTGTGTGCAGCTGAGGGGGGTTACACCGTGTTGTGCATGCATGTGGAAGAGTTAAGTGAGAAAATGGATGAAAGTAATATCTCTAACACAGTATGGATCAGTTCTGGACGCCACCTTCTGTCTGCTCCTTTGCCCTTCCCCAGAGTAAAGAGTGTGGACCTTTCAGATCATACTGCATGATCGGGGCTCTTTTCATAGGCAAGGGAGAAGAGCCCAGTGAATTCTGGTCATGTGGCTTCCAGAGACATGATAGCAATGTCTCAGAGGGAACTCGAAGTCTGGAATCATTTCAACCATTGGACACCTTTGCACTTAGACTGCATTTTTTCAATTTTTCTTTTTTTATTAATTTTAGACCAGTGGAACCATGATCCCTGCTCTTCTAGGTAGCATTTCTTACCTTTGTTTTCCTTTTTTATTTCTTTATTCATGTAAAATGTTAATACAAGGAATGGCTCTCTGCTCACTGCCCAGATTAGACTCAGAAGAGCCTTAAACGGCTTGTCTTCCTTTTAACCCTGATACTGTGAAATGAATTTGTCCCATCCCCAAAACACTGAAGAATCGAGAGAATTCATTTCTTAAGAGTACTTTGAATAATCATATTTTTAGTTGACATAGGAAAATGAAGGCAGAAACCAATTTCCTGGCTCTGCAAAATTGAGTCTATCAGTGCTCTGCTCTGGGCCCTATCTCTTCTCTCCCAGACTGGTCCCTTGATGGCCTCTCTTCCTGCAATGCCCACTAAATGCAAGCAACCCTTCCCATCACAACACTGCAATTAATGAATGGAAGCAGCTCGCCTCTTCACAACACTGCAATCAATCTGTCCCACAATGTTTACCTTTAGCAGTATCTCTCCCTTGGCACAGCTTCTGAGAAGAATTGTTGTTTGAGTTTTTCCAAAGGCATCTCTTTATTATTATTATTTATTTTCTGGGAATTCTAGGAGTTGAACAAAAGCAATAATTCTTGATAATTCTGAGTAGTGAACTTAGAGAGGCACTGAAGTAGCCTTTGGGCATCAAGAACTGTCTGCAGACTAAGTAAGTAGTATGTCTGGACCACAGCTAGAGGTCATTTTTCAAGTCTATGCACACACTTCTGTGATTAATAATTACTTTAAAGGTGTTGCTGGATCCACTGCAGCTTCCCCCTTATGTAATTTCTCAGTTGTCAATGTGCACATAAAACATTGATCTGGTAACTTGACAAGAACCTGCTGAATCACATCCAAGCTGTTTCCCCAACTCTGTGCAGTATGTCCCCTGACCCCAGAGAATCAGGAATCGACAGAGAATCGTGCAGAAGACCCATGTCCCATTATCTGCGTGTGGCGTTAGGGAAAGTCGCAGACCATCTCAGTGTCTAGAGTGATCATTCACGTATATTGCCTACATGTCTGTTCTTTCCTCTCCTATGGTAAAAACAGTTCTGATTGCCTATGGAGACTTCCTCCTCCCTTCTGTCTTGTGATTTATTTGGGGGAAAATTTACATAGATATGATCACTGGCATTTACCTCACCTCTATGGTCATGAGTACATTGATGTATAAGTCAGATTGACCCTGTTGGAATCCAAGACATTCTGGATGTGTGGTAGATGTCATATCAGACACCTTTGTTTTATCAAAGAAAGAATACCTAAAACTAAGTCAGCATTGAGGAAGAGTGACAAGCTGAGATTCTGCTGCCATCTTTGATCTATAGCCATATTGGAAGACACCACCCTATGCCTGCTTATTGATTCAAATGGATCTAACTGGATGTTTTCCATCACTAGTATCTTACTAATGGGAGCTTAGTCCCTCATTCTTAAGAGAGGGATTGATTGGATACTTGGGTTCTAAGAGTGTGGCCAGCTTGAGAGTGTCAGAGATGCTAACACTGATAGGATGAATGCTGGCTGTCATGTCCCAGAAGATTGCTGATGGATCGATTTGGGATTCCACAGTGAAACCCTTTACTGATCTCTGAGAAACACCAATGAGGAACCGATTCATTTGCCTTGGGATTTACTTTGGAATAGATGGAATGAGAATCATCTCATTTTAAAGAGGTTTATTTTCCAAACACCGCTTTGATTAGTATCTGAACCATCATTTAAGGAAGCCACTCCCACCCCACTTCATAGCAGGTCTGTGTCTGTGCAGACCCATGTGCTTCTCCTGGAAAGGGGTGTTTTTGAGAATGGCTGTTTCTGTTGTACTCACTCCTGAAGCTTGTCGGATTGAAAACGAATGGACTGTATGTACACTAGTATCTCAAATATGCTCCGCGTTTTCTTTTCCCCGTGGCAAAACAGACTCCAGGTGGCATAATGAAAAATTTCAAACTCCATTCCACATAGAGCACTAAGAAACCAGCTGAGGAAGCAGTCTGGGAGGGGACCCTCTGTTCCTTCACTCATGCCTGAACCCCCCAGCTATGGATCTCATTTGAAAACCCTCCAGAAAACCCTCTTTGAAACCAAAGACCTGCATACAAAGCAGGAAAGAATTCCTCCTTCTCAATTTCTGCTCAGGAAGGAGCCTTGTGTTTTTTTTTTTTTTTTTTTTTTTTTTTTTTTTTTTTTCAGAGAACATAGTAGTTTTCAGTGTGGCTTGGGACTACACCCATTTCCCGTGCCTTGTCCCTGTGGCCTTCCTACTCCTCCATAAGTGAACTCTTACTTCAGTTTTGAGAGATACTGACCAGGATCCTCAAATCTTAGAGAAAGAGAAATTAATTTTTGAGGTTAGAGATTAGAGGGCTATTAGATCCCAAACACATATTTTCAACCACTTAACTACTTTCTCTCTAGCTCCTGTTTAATTATCAAGCCTCTCCCATTTTGTAATCTTATTTTTTCCTTCACTCAGGTGTCATTAACATTAAACAGTCTTGCTGTTTGCTGTCACACTTAGAATATAGCCTTAAAGTATTTATTTCTGGAAAGCCAATAGTCACATAAAAGTTCTTAATGAAACACTGCAGGACGTGCAGGCTGCTATTTTTAAAAAGCACTAATTAGCAGAAGCATCTATGATGCTTTCTCAATATAAAAATTCATACTGGTGACCTTCAGGATGGGAGAAAATAGGTTTTTAAGAGAAACATTTAATCTTACTGATGAGGGTCTTCCTCCTTCTTGCTTTTGATGGTAGAGAGAGACAGTGAGGTCCACGCAACAGACGGCTGAAGTCTCATGATTGTTCCACTAGATACTGCAGAAATTCAGATATGAAATGCACCAAGGGCATTGGAAAGATAGAAAGCTTCTAACTAGAAATTACTGATGGCTTTGTAAGTGCCAGATCCCAGATCAAAGATTTTTTTGTATTGTGTATGATCCACAATAGTCTCAATTTCTGCTTCTCTGACTTTCAGACTCACGATAGATTCTTCTTTAGTGTTCTTTTTGTCCCCACCCATGCAACTATATTCTATTGACATTGCCAGGACACTAAGAATCCTGCTAGCCAGCCTGTGCAGTGGCCAAGATGTAAATATCTACAGAAACACTCAATAATAACCAGGCTTTTGTTCTTTAGTCAAGGCATCAGAAGCAAGAAAGATTGTTTGCGGTTTCTGTGACCCAGTTCAGAGTTAGGCTTCTCCAGCAGAAGACTGCTACCTCCCCAACTTCTGTGACCTGGCTGACTCTAGATCCTTTCATACCCAGCCCTACTATACTGATGTAGGTGTGTCTTCTATCTATCTGATGATTTCATTGGATAATTAATAAAGAAACTGCCTGGCCCATCTGATAGACCGGCCCTTAGGTGGGTGGAGTAGACAGAACAGGAAGAAGGAAGTGAGGTAGATGGCTCAGTCAGATGCCACGCCTCTCTTAAGTTAGGCAGACTGCCGTGCCTCTCCTCAGAGAGAGATGCCAGATGCGATGAAGCTCCAGCCCAAGACGGACGTATGCTAGAAACTTCCCGGTAAGACACCGCTCATGGTGTTACATACATTATTAGATATGGGTTAGTCAAGATGTGAGTAAGAGGCTGAAAATAATAGGCCAGGCAGTGTTTAAAAGAATACAATTTGTGTGTTGTTATTTTGGGGCATAAGCTAGCCGGCAGCCAGGAGCAGGGCAGGATGAAAAGCAGGCCTGCCCACAGCTCCTCACTACACTATACTACTACTTCCTCGAGTCTTCCTCACTACTCTCTTTGGTCTCCTTTAATTACCCACTAGAATGTATTTATACAACTTTAGATCCTCAAATGAATGATGGTCATTCTTGTCTTCTATGATACTGTGTATGTAGCAAAATCTCTAACATTTTCCCTTCCCAGTTTCTACCAAGCTGACTCCACTGAACATTCTGTGGACTTCATTTGTGGTTAATCTTCATAATCAGAAGAGACAGCAAGCAGTAAGTATGGAATTCTTGACAAATATTCAGAAATTGCTCTTTTTTATTGAGTACTACTGTCACTTGAGTCTAGGGGTATCACAGGATGGACCACAATAAGCCAGATTTTGTCACCCTCCCCCAATAAGTCAATTAAAGAAGCCAAATATTTAATAGTGAAAAGTAGAGAAAAGACAACTATTTCATGTACCTCCATCGCGAAGAAGGACAAGCGAACCGGTGACTCTCCAACTTCATCATCAAGACGTGACACCCTGCTCACCATTGTCTCAGTTTCTCTTGCAAGGTCATCTGACAAATTGTACTGTTTTCCCCAGGAGACAAGTTCCAAATCCGGATGTGCCCCAGGACTTCAGCAATTTGCTTTCCCAGAAGGAGGTTTCTGAGAATATTCTGATGTGTTGGGTCCATTCTTTGGATAGTCTGATAGACGATGAGAGCTCTGGTGTCCCATTAGAATAGATTTGCTCCTGGCAGACAGGGCAGTTCCATGCATACCCATACATGTGCATGTGGAGCCTGGACGCTGATGCCATCTGTCTTCCTCTTTCACTTTTCACCTTGTTTTCCCCATTTTCTGGAGACAGGGTTTTTCTGAACCCAGAGTGCATGATTTCAGCTATACTGGTTGGAAAAGGAACTCAAGGATCCACTTGTCTCCACACCTCTCTTTATATGGGGGCTATGAATCTAAACTTAGTTCTGATACATGAATAGCAAGCACTCTACCCATGAGCTATCTTCTCAGCCCCAGGGTGATGCTTAGGCCATTGGTGCTGGGTTATGTCTCTTCAGCCAATTAGTATGCCAGCATGATCTACAGTCTGGAATACACTCTGTCTATAAGAAACCTGGATGTCTTGGGGCTAATGAGGTGAAGATGCAGCAGAAGAAACCTTATGGAGAGTTGGGAATTTATGGGTAAAGGTCCTACCTTCTTTACCAACCCATAGGGCAACACCAACTTGCCTCCACATCATCTCTTATTCCTGTATCTAGTAGGGTTGAGTGAAGATTGCCTATAAATGTGTAATCTATTTATTACTATGCATTCTTATTTTGTTCCTTCTCTTCCCCCAATGTGCTTTCTAACATAAGCTTATACCCAAACCTTTGATTCAGGATCTCACTTGAAGAGCCTTACCATTCCTAAAGTAGACTAGATGGGTAAAGGCACAAAGATATTACTGAGCTATTGTCTTTAAAGGAAGGGCTCTGCTGGTGTTTGCAATTCTCTCAAGCTGATATCAAGTCTAATGGGCATAGTTGCTGTACACGTGAGCCACAACTAGGAGTTAGAAGACACAGAGAAAAGAAACTGAATGTTGTACAGGCTAAGGTTTTCCTGTCCTGTCTCTGTTGCAAGGCTGGGCTATGGTGGGATGAGATAGGCAGGTATGGAATAGGCATGCAGTGGTGTTGGCAGGAGGACTTTAGAGCCTGCAGCTGCATGGGAAGGCTCTTTAGTTGGCCAATTTCTTTCCAAGGGCAGTGAGTATCCTTTTCCTTCCAGATAGAGGAAACAGTTGATTTCTAGTGGTGGCTGTTGAGGACACAGCAAAGACTTTAATATTTCATTGGCTGGTCCTATCTGGAAATGACAAACCCTTCTCTGGACGAGGTTCATTGCAAAAGCTGCTATTTCATGGATGCCTGGGGACTGGAGCGGATGTAAAGATCTATGCAGATAAATTTTTAACCTGGATAGAGTCAGTGGGAGTTTAACAAGTAACTGAGATTATAGCAAAGGCAGTAAGTAGGGAACGAGGAAATATAGTCATTTCTTATTTCTCTAGACTTTGGAAGCTAGATGAATTCAAGGGAGAAGCATAATCTAATTCAAGGAAATACATGGGTGAGACAGCAATGACTCTCTTTTGCCTCCCCACTTCCCTTTCATCATCAAGAAAATAAAAATGAACATTTTATGCCATGAAGCAGGAGGAATTTAATTGGATGGTGATGATTCAATTTAGCCTGTAAATTAGTGGCCAGAAAGACTATGAGTGCCTAAAGAACCAGCTTTACTTTCTTTTTGTTAACTTGTTGGCATATTTGATACAAATTCAGTATTGATTTATGGTGCCATGGATGACATACTTGTGAAGGCTGCATGACACACACATCAAAGGGCCATCAAATTCAGATCAGGAAAGTGACCAGCTGGTCTCCAGGAGGCCAGTCCCTTCCAGCTTCTTTTTCCCCTCAGCCTCTAAAGAATGAGTGAGAATAAGATGCTGGACCCCGAATGGTAATTTGGCCCTTAGGGAATGCTTGCTTGCCTGTTCTAAACAGACTTTACAATTTAGCCATGCTTCCTGCAGATGGTGACCATCTCCTCACCAGACATGTCAACTAACAGGCAGGAGCCACTCAACTGTGAGATTTACAATAACTACCTAGCCAGACTTCTGACTCAAGCCCTTCAGATGTTCTTTTTATTCCCTGAGCAGATGGAGAACAGGCTCAAGGAGTTAATGTCTTCAACCTTGTAATGGCAGTGAAGAGCCATGAAGTCCTACTAAATCTCCATGGGTCAGGTGACTACCCTGTCGCCAGCCTACACTGTCTGATGCCTTCTGATTCTGGTCCCATTGGCTATGACCACAGACATCTCTCACAACTATCACACAACTCTTCCTGACCATTTCCAGGCTGGCCTGAGGCCTGTAGAAATGAATGCTATAGAGTGAGCTGATTGCCCTGTAACCCCAAGCCAAGCGAGCCAATCTAACACTTCTCTATTGGATGTGGAATCTTCTGGGATGGTCAAGCTCTTCCACAGGCTTCTGATAAGCACTGTGATGCTAGGATCCCGAAGTAAGGGAGGATAAGGGGGTGGGGCTATTAGAATTCATTCTGTATCTTGTATAAAGGTGAGGAAAGTTTATCCATGCACCTACCGCGTGCTGACCCTGGAGCTTCGGAGGGTCACATGATGTTCAACTTGCTACTCAAATTGTGACATAATCCATCTCTACAGACACACTGGGACCTCCCTAATCCTTCCTAGAAGCTGATAGGGAAATACAGGTGTTAGCACTTGGCTTTTTTTGACATCCTTCCATTTTGTTCTTATTTCTTCCTTTCTGGTTAATCTCAGATGTCAGTCTGGCTTCTAAATGCCTGCATGCATGTCACTCTGTTCATTAGCTTGGCAACAGAAATCACTAGAGAGAAGAGCGTGCTTCACCAGTGCCTCAATTGACGTCGTGCATCATTGCTAGTTTGCCTGAAATAAATCCACCTTATGGTGACTGATGAATTTACAGAACTCAAGCTGCTCACTTGAGACTTAGACATATTATTTTTCACCCTTTCAAAATATTTGATGTGTACCACCTTATTTAAGTCAGAATGCCCATTTAACCATCTTAATTCCCAGCATAAGAGTATTAGGATGCCTATTAGAATTAGATATTTGTATCTAACCTCTGGGTTTGCATTCTCTCATCATTTTCTCCCTGAGCCTGGAAGCCTCATGTTTCACTTACGTTTTCTGAAGTTCCTAGGAGGAATACTTTCCTTTCCCCTCTTAGAAACCTAGGTAGAATCGGGAGGAGGGGTATGTGCACTTTCAAAATGTGTCCTTGGGTTCTTGGTTACAGCCAAGTTTGAACAATCTTGTCTCAGGTAGCTCTGGTCAGGTCAACATGTTTCTCCTCTACTACGGTAGGTTTATATTTCCCATGAAAGGATGTTGCAATGCCTTATTTTTCTCAGCTAAGTCATTTACATTTGGGCTTATTCCATTCCATTCAGTGAAACACTTGGTTGTCGCTAGAGCAAATTATTGTTGGAAGAGTCACGTAAGTTAAGGTTATTTTTATCTTCAAGGTTCAAATGGAGTTCAAAGCCCTGTTGTGTATCTTAAGAATTAAAATCACAACATAAAAAGGGTATATTTATTCTCTTCCAGAGATGGATATATAATCAATTTAAAGATGCTTTGGTTATTGTTATGTATATGAAGGGCAGAGTGAGACTAGACTTGCAATCTAATTAGCACACGCTCAGTCTCTTGAAGCATACATGTTGGAGTGGAATACTGCTTACCAGTTTGTTTAAGGGAAATTGAAATGGAGATCTATGTTTATTATGGAAATGCCATGATCTTGTACACTTGTGATTTTGAAGTGTTCCAAAGACTGCTTAAGACAGAGTGGGAAGGTCCTGGTTGGTCCTTCTGGCATCTTAGGAGCAGCCGTGGACAGCCTTTCTAGGCTTCTCCTTTCCCACCTGAAGTCCACAGGGTTGTTGAGAAGTCAAGGCTACTGTGCTCTCACCAGGCACTTGCATTTGCAGATGGGCATGAAAGGTGCTTCTGCCTGATCTCTGAGCTCCCATCACATCTATCGCTTTGCAGACACTGAGCTGCTCAGCTCCCACTACAGGTTCTTAGCCGGCCAGTGAGTAAGGATTGTCAGCTCCAGTTCTAAGAGGAGATTGCTTAGGCTCAGAGAAGCAGAGCAACCAGTCAGAACCAGAGCAGCGGCTCAGATCTGTTTGACTCCACTGTCTGTGAACTTCTTCCTCAAGTACTACTTCCGCTTTGTATTTATATGCAAGCACGGTATTTCTCCTGCAGGCGATTCTGAATGAATATTTAAAAGAAATCTCAGCACATATTTAGGGTTAGTGTTCAGACCTGAATTTATAGTCAGAAGCAAATCTCTCCTCTGAGATAAAGTATCTTTAATTTCCTAGAGTGCCACTTTTAAGTTAGAGATAATGCACTTGAAAACTTGCAGGATGAGCAAATTACAGCCTCTCACTTCTGAGGACTGCCTCACCCAATATTTTCACAGAATAATAGGTCTTCAAGTGGCAGGAACTTAAACCTACAGTTTATTTCCTTTTACAAGAGAATTGCAATAATCCATAATGAAGAATTCAATAAAAGCTGTTTCCTGGTTACTGGAATCGGTCGAAACTAGACTTTTAATTTACATACAGGTGTACCCAACAACTGCCAAGATAGGTCAGCATCTGCTGTCCTTTCCTCTTCCCCAGAGCACAGGCCAAGCCATGTTTCCTTCTTTAGCTGCTCTTTTCACCGAAAAACCAATATTCCTGTTTTCACTGCCCATCAAATCATTGTTTGATCTTGGCTCAGGTCTTTACTCTTCTTCAGGTACTGTCCCGTGTGATTCCCTACAGAGTCAGCCTTTTGAAGCCTCTAGCCCATTACGTCCAGCAGAGACCTCACACGAGTCACATGTGCATGTACAATATACAACTGCCATTTTCTACCAGAAACACGGAAAGTAGAGAGAGTGGTGTGCATTTTTTTGTAACCAAAACTTTAATCCCAAGGACTCTCACAAACATATTACAAATGACAGCATGAAAAAAAATCTTGCACAGTAACTCAAAGGTTCAGCTCTACAATGTACCCTTCAACCAACTGGTAACTTAGTCTTCCATTTCCAAATAAAGAATGTTACAAACAGCTTCCTCCACAACATGTTGTATTTCACTCAGTATATCTCAGCTGCTCTCATTTCCCTATACAATCTGTAAAATTAGGGACATTGTGTAATTTGTTTATATGAAGCCTTCTAAGTGTGAGCAATGTTTTACCTCAGACATCTGTGTTTTTCAGTTTGGACTTGCTTCAAAGTGCACCTTTGGCCACACATTCTAGAGTCCATCAGATTAGAGAATGCACCTTTGGTGGCATTCTTGTAGAATTTATGTTCTGTCCTAAAAATGCCATTAATTGATTGTTATTGAACTCTACATTTTTTCTCTGCTCCCCTTCCTGCTTCTCCCCTCCCCTTCATCCCTCTCCCATGATCCCCATGCTTCCAATTTACTCAAGAGATCTTGTCTTTTTCTACTTCCCATGTAGTTTATTCATGTATGTATCTCTTCGGGTCCTCATTGTTGTCTAGGTTCTCTGGGACTGTGGTTTGTAGGCTGGTTTTCTTTGCTTTGTGTTTAAAATCCATTTATGAGTGAGTACATGTGATAATTGTCTTTCTGGGTCTTGGTTACCTCACTCAAAATGATGTTTTCTAGATCCATCCATTTGCTTGCAAACTTCAAGATGTTATTATTTTTTTCTGCTGTGAAGTACTACATTGTGTAAATGTACCACATTTTCCTTCAATCAAGGGTTATTTAGGTTGTTTCCAGGTTCTTGCTATGACAAACAATGCTGCTATGAACATAGTTGAGCACATGTCCTTGTGGCACAATTGAGCATACTTTGGATATATACTCAAACGTGGTATTACTGGGTCTTGAGGAAGATTGTTTTCTAATTTTCTGAGAAATCGCCATATTGATATCCAAAAGAGCTGTACCAGCTTGCATTCCCACCAGCAATGCAGAAATGTTCCCTTTACCCCACAACCTCTCCAGCATAAATTGTCATCAGTGTTTTTGATCTTGGCCATCTTACAGGTATAAGGTAGAATCTCAGAGTTGTTTTGATTTGCATTTCTCTGATGACTAAAGATGTTGAGCATTCCCTTATGTGTCTTTCAGCCATTTTAGATTCCTCTGTTGAGAGTTCTCTGTGTAGGTCTGTACTCCATTTTTTATTGGATTATTTGTTCTTTTGGTGTCCAATTTCTTGAGTTCTTTGTATATTTTGGAGATCAGAACTCTGTCTGATGTGGGGTTAGTAAGGATCTTTTCCCATTCTGTAGGCTGTTGTTTTGTCTTGTTGACCATGTCCTTTGCTTTACAGAAGCTTTTCAGTTTCAGGAAGTCCCATTTATTAATTGTTTCTTTCAGTGTCTGTCCTACTGGGGTTATATTTGGGAAGTGGTCTCCTGTGCCAATATGTTCAAATGTACTTCCCACTTTCTCTTCTATGAGGTTCAGTGTGGCTGGCTTTAATGTTGAGGTCTTTGATCCATGTAGACCTGAGTTTTGTGCATGGTGATAGACAGGGATCTATTTTCATTATTCTACATGTTGATATCCAGTTATGCCAGCACCATTTGTTAAATATGATTTTTTTCCATTTGATATTTTTGCTTCTTTGTCAAAAATCAGGTGTTTGAAGGCATGCGGATTAATATCCGGACCTTCTATTCGGTTCCATTGGTCCTCCTGTCTATTTTTAAGCCAATACCAGGCTGTTTTGAGTATTGTAGCTCTGTAGTAGTGTTTGAAGTCAGGAATTGTGATGCCTCCAGAAGTTCTTTTATTGTACAGGTTTTTTTTTTCTACCCTGGTTTTTTTGCTTTTTTATATAAAGTTGAGTACCATTTGAGCATGCAAGATCTTTCCGCTTTCTGGTATCTTCTTCATTTTTTTTTTCTTCAAAGATTTAAAGTTCTTATCATACAAGTCTTCCACTTGTTTGGTTAGAGTTTCTCAGGGATATTTTATGCTATTTGTGGTTATTGTGAAGGGTAATGTTTCTCTGATTTCTCAGTCCATTTATCATCTTGTAAAGGAGGGCTACTGATTTTTTTGAGTTAATTTTGTTTATTGCTACATTACTGAAAGTGTTTATGAGTTGTAGAAGTTTCTTGGTAGAATTTTTGGGATCGCTTATATAAACTATCATATCATCAGCAAATAGTGAGAGTTTGACTTATTCTTTCCTGATTTGTATCCCCTTGATCTCCTTTTGTTGTCTTTTTGCTCTAGCTAGGAACTCAAGAACTATATTGAATAGATATGGGGAGAGTGGACAGCTTTGTCTTGTTCCTGATTTCAGTGGGATCGCTGTGAGTTTCTCTCCATTTAGTTTGATGTTGGCTGTTGGTTTGGTGTATAATGCCTTTATTATGTTTAGGTATGTTCTTTGTATCCCTGCTCTCTCCAAAACCCTTATCATTAAGGGATGTTGTATTTTGTCAAAAACTTTTTTGGCATCTAATGAGATGATCATGTGGTTTTTATTTTTCAGTTTGTTTATATGGTGAATTACGTTGACTGATTTTCAAACGTTTAACTATCCCTACTTCTCTGGGATAAAACCAACTTGATCATGGTAGATGATGGTTCTGATGTGTTCTTGAATTCAATTTGCCATTATTTTATTTAGTATTTTTGCATTAATGTTCAAGAGTGAGATTGGTCTGTAATTCTCTTTCTTAGTAATGCCTTTATGTGATTTGGGTATCAGGGTAATTGTAGCCTCATAAAAAGAGTTTGGCAAAGTTCCTTCTATTTCTATTGTGTGGAATAATTTGAGGAGTATTGGTATTAGTACTACTTTGAAAATCTTGTAGAATTTTGAGCTGACACCATCTGGCCCTGGGCTTTTTTTTTTTTTTTTTTGGTTGGGAGACTTTTGATTACTGCTTTTATTTCTTTAGCAGTTATAGGTCTGTTTAATTTCCTTATCTGATCTTGATTTAATTTTTGTAAGTGGTATTAATTCAGAAAGTTGTCCATTTCCTTTAGGTCTTCCAATTTTGTGGAGTACAGGTTTTCAAAACATGACCTGATGATTCTCTGGATTTCTTCAGTGTCTGTTGTTATGTCCCCCTTTTCATTTTTGGTTTTCTGAATTTGGATATTCTCTCTCTGCCTTTTGGTTAGTTTGGATAAAGGTTTGTCTGTTTTGTTGATTTTCTCAAAGAACCAATTCTGTGTCATATTGATTTTTTGTATTGTTTTCTTTGTTTCTATTTTGTTGATTTCAGCTCTCAATTTGATTTTTTTCCTGCCATCTAGTTCTCTTGGGTGAGTTTTCTTCTTTTTTCTTTTAACGTTTTCAAATGTTCTATGTGGGATTTTCTCAGCTTCTTTATGTAGGCATTTAGTGCTCTGAACTTTCGTCTTAACATTGTTTTCATAGTGTCCCATAAATTTTGGTATGTTGTATGATCATTTTCATTGAATTTTAGGGAGTCTTTAATTTTTCCCTTTATTTTTCCCTTGACCCATTGGTGATTCAGGTGAGCATTGTTTAATTTCCATGTGTTTGTGGGCTTTCTGGAATTAGTGTTTCTGTTAAATTTTAGTTTTAAGCCATGATGATCTGATAAGATTCATGAGGTTATTCCAATTCTTTTGTATCTGTTGAAGTTTGTTTTTGTTTTGTTACCGAGTATGTGGTCAGTTTTTGAGAAGGTCCCATGATGTATGATTTAAGCTTTAGAAATGAGAAATGCCATTCTTAAATGGCAGAGCAATTGAGTCTGAGTCTCAGCTCTTTATTGATTTTGATCCCAGACAGTGGTTAATCTCTGCAAATTATAGCAGTTGAATATTGACACTTGGATCTCATATAAGCAGCAGGTGTCAAGATGGCTTTGGGAATGACTCCATAATTGGTGTACTTGAAGCCATGGCTGAGGATCCTATGATAGGTTTGTGTCTTTGTTTCCACTTCTTCCAAAAGAACACAGCATATAAGGAGTAGCCTGAAAAACATAAAACAAAGATGGAGAGGTGATGACAGATATCCATGAGGATGTCCAGAAATGAGTGGCATCAGAGCACTCATAAAGGAAGACCTTGGAGCAGAAGGGAGTAGACTTTGTGTGAGGGAGACTTCTGTTTCCACTGCATCAGAGAGTCAAGTAAAGAGTAGGCAATATGGATAGACACAGTTCAATGTCATCAGAAGTCCTCCTTTGTCTTCTGGTTTAATTGGTTCTTTTGTTATTATTATTAGTTAAGTTCTCATTATGTACATCTTTACATACAGAACTGTTTTATATAGTGACATTTTCATATAAGTTTATTTTGTACATTGAATATGTACTCCATGTGATGGATTTTTAAACTTGTTTGTTAACCTGAAACATCTTGGGAAGAGGGATCCTCAGTGGAAGAATTGCCTCTATCAGACTGTGAGTATGTCTGTGGGTGCATTTTCTTGAGTACTAATTGTTATGGGAGGTCCCAGTCCACTGTGGGAAACACCAGCTCCTAGGCTGGTTGATGTGGGATTTCCCTTTGTATGCTTTATTATTAAAGAATAAAGAAACTGCTTTGTTCCTATAGCAGAGCAGAACTAAGCTAGGTGGGGAAAACTAAGCTGAATGCTGCGAGAAAGAAGGGTGGAGTCAGAGAGAAGCCATGGAGCCAGTGGAGACAGATGCTGGGAACTTTACCCAGCAAGCCACAGCCACATGGCAATATACAGATTAATAAAAATCGGTTAAATTAATATGAGAATTAGCCAATAAGAAGCTAGAGATTCAATTAATACAGTTCTGTGTGATTATTTTGAGTTTGAGATAGCAGGGCTGCTGGGAACGAACAAGCAGCCTCCTTCCTACAGCTGGTGGGCCTGGGCTGTATAAGAAAGCTGACTGTGAGCAAGCTGGAGTGTGCAGTTAGGGAAATAGCATTCTTCTGCAGTTTCTGCTTCAAGTTCCCAACCTGAGTTTCTGCCTTGGCAACCCTTAGTAATGAACTATTACCTGCAAGCTGAAATAAACCCTTTCCTTCCTTTTGCTGCTTTTGGCCCATGGTGCTTATTACAGCAGCAGAAAACCGACTAGGACAACCCCACACCTCCTGACCTCCCCTTTCTACTTGTTAGGTGCCTTTGTTCCTTAAACCAATGGTTCTCAACCTTCCTAATGCTGCAACCCTTAATACAGTTCCTCATGTTTGGTGATCCCCAACCATAAATTATTTCCATTACTACTTCATAACTGTAATTTTGCTAGTGTTATGAATCATCATGGAAATATCTGATATGTGGATGGTGATCTTAGGCGATCCTGTAAAGGGTCTTTGATCTTCCAAAGGGGTCGTGACCCACATGTCGAGAACCACTGCTTTGAGCAGTTTTAAATCTTCTTTCCTATCATACAAACAGACTTAATTTTGTAAATAAATGCAAAATTTAGATGTTCAAAAAATGGGATTAAAACATAAAGAATTTGTTTTTCTAAGGTTGATTTTTTTATTTGATATAATGATCTCCAGTTGCGTGCTTTTTACTGCAATTCCATACCTTGGTTCGACAGAAGCCTTCTTGATGGGGATGGGTTTGTTTCATCCTTACCTACCCAGGCTCATGGTTCTGTTTATGCCAGTCACCTTTGCAATGCTCTGCATGTGCTTTCAGCTCATGCTGTGGATTCTTATCCAAAGAGATAGGTTGTTTGGAAAGTAACTTAGACTCAGTTATTTGAAGTCCATATCCAGAATGTATTTTTACCTATTTGGATAATATGCAGATAACCTTCAGACAAGGATAGGATCGGCACACTCAGGGTTGGGAATCAGGTCTATGTTGCCGAGGAAAAGAAACTATCAGAAATGTTATCAGCTATGTTTCTAATACTGCATGGGGGCTTTGCTAGTTCTTTCCAAAGGCAAATTCCTAGAGAGAGCCCTGAGTAGTCACAGGCATGGAGATGAGGGTTGAGAGTTAGCGAGTGAATGCTGGGAGCCTGAGGATGAGAACCAACATTAGGTTGTATATTTTCTCTGCCTGCTTGGGTTGATCAAGCATATGAATAAATGTATTGTTTTTCCTCACATTTTTGATTTTTTTCATCTTTTCCCTTCTTGGGCAGCTCCCAGTTTCCTGAGGATCTTGTTTCCGAAGCTCATTTTCATGGAGTCTCTTTGCTGATTGTAGAACCTATGGAACACATAAGGCCTCCCAAAGGTAGCATGCTGTTTTTCCTTGTCTAGGCAACATTCAGTAGCTCCCTGTTATGGTATCAGAATGGATTCACATTACTTCAGTAAGTCTATTTCATCTCCTGTTGGTTTGGGATAAAAAACAAAACCAAGGTGAGGAAAGAAATGAAGATAGACTATAATTTGGTGTCTATAGCATTTGAACCACCATTGTTAGGAGCAACACATCTGGGGATCGTTAATCAACCTGGGAAAAAAATATTCTTATAGGTTAGAGTGTTACCTCAGAGAGATAATAGGTTACTGGAATAAAAAGAACATACTAGGCCTAAACTTGAATGTCTCTGGTTTAAAAGTTATTCTTTGTCCTGCATTCTTACCATTTAGTAATGATGTTATTTTGACCTCACTAGGTTTTAGAGAAAAGCAAAATTTTAGAACATATTTTTTTGATAGAGTATTTGGCCTCCATATAAACGCAAATTTTGACTCCTCTGCTGAGATTAACATGAGCACTAAATTAACAGGAGACCCAAGTGACTATATCCTGTTCATTAAAGAGACCCTGCATCATTCTTCCCTGAAAGGCATGTTTTTTTCAGGAGTGCTCAGATCTGAGCTTATTTCCTTTGGGTTTTTCGCCAACGGGCTACAATTTCATCTTTTCCTAGGGGACAATGACTCAGGCTTTTGAGGCTACAGATAAATGAGTGTCAAACTCACACACTGCAGTATCTGCATCCTTCTTTACTGATGTGAGGGTTTAGAGGAGGCAGCAGGAAGCAAACCCCTGCAGCAGAATGTTTACATTGCTATCATGGTAACAAAGAAGCAGCCAAGAAGCAGCCCAGAGTTCCATTGCCCAGGGAGTTTACTCAGTGCCCAGCTACTGATAAGAACAGATGCAGATGCTGAGAAATGGGCACAACATCTAGAAACCCTAACCAAGCTTCTCCATTCTTCCTTATAGCAGCAGGTAAATTCCTGCAGCCCCTGAGTATTCAAGTCTGTTCCATCCTTTTCACTTACTGAAAGGCTTGTGAGTTTGCCATAGGCCTTAAGTCTCTGCTTCGATGTGGGAGAACAAGGCAGGTAGAATCAATAAGAAACTCTGTGTTGGGCTGTACTCTGCTGGATGCAGAGTCGTTTCTAGCTGGTTACATATTAAAACTGCTTAGGAAGTGTTACAGAACTACCAAAGTTTAGGGCCCTTTCCAGACAGGCATCCCACCGCCTTCAATTCATGGACTTAGGAGTCCTTAGGTTTCTTCTCTGTTCTTGCTTCAGAACTTTTCCTAATGCGGGATAGAGACCATGCCAAGAGTGGTACCTAAGGCCTCCTCCTTCAACTAAACTGGGGGTGAAGTTTTACCTTCTTGGTGGCCTCACTGTCTGGAGTGACAGAAGTGCAGCATACAAGGCAGTCACTCCAGGGTTAATGTGCCACCAACACATCAATAACCAGCACCCATATTAAATATTCTCTGTACCATCATCCATGACATCTGAAAGCCTTCCAATACAAGTAATCATTGTGCTCTCTCTTTAACTATAACACAGAGAAGCTTCATGTGCATAGGCTAGAAATGGCTGGATCCATGTGTGATGCAGAGAAATGGAGGCACCATTGGTTACAGCCCCCAGCACTTTACATCCTTACCCACAGTTACCCCCCTATTGATTTCTTCAAGTCTATTCCATCCTCTTCACTTATTGAAAGGTCTGTAAGGCTACTTAGCCAGATCCACGCAACTGCTCACTGGCAGAGTCCGTGTGAATCCTTGGTAGATCATTTCAGACCGTTAGAACCATACTCCCTCATGAAAAAGGGGAAGGATAACTAGCTAAGTTTTAATTTTCTAATTAATACATGTTCGCTGTGAGAAAAAAATTAAAACACCAAAGAAACTATAAAGTTGTCTCCTTATTTCTTATGGCTTCTATTCCTTACTTCTCAGACTATGTAATCTTTTGGATGTTTCTAAAATTCTTGCTATATACATATAATGATAGCATAGGCATATTTTAAAGTACACACTCTTTTCTACAAAGATAGGAGCTATATGCATTCCTGTTTCCGGCTTTGCCCTTTACTAATCTTAAAAGCCATTAATATATTTGCAGGCATGTATAAATATATTTATTGTTTTGTGGTCATGAGATACTGCTTTTTATTTGGCAAATCTTACTGGTGAAGCCCATTACATAGTGTACCACTGCCACATTTGAGCAACTCCTAGGGCTGGAGTTTAAGGGCTCGACCTCTCTGTACATTGCAGGATTCCTTGTGTTGGCCATATTGTGTTATTGCCATTGTCTTTTATATGCTTGTGGGTTCACCAGTCTTGGGGGATACTTAGAGAACTGCCCTGGGCTGAAGAGATAGGCTGATTCCATATTAGCTTCTCATCTTGGCCCAGCTTGGAGAGGCAGAAAGTTCTGGCACAGGCTGTGGCTATTTTGTTCTGAGGACTAAATGAAGCAAATGTTCTAGCCTCAATTCCCACCAGGGAAATTAAACAGATATTTACAGGCCCAAATGGTTCGTGTCTCATTCATCTCCCATAGCCCACAGTCACTCAGGCTCACTCAGCTTACCAGTAACTCCAGCATTCTTAAAGGGGAACAAAATCATACTGCTTCCTATTACTAATTCTCCCTACCTCCCCTGGGGAGTTCTGACCAGTGGCAGCGAAGTATGCATGCATCCGGATGAGTTTCTTCTGAACAGAATTGGACAGGGATTTCTTTTCCAGCTAGGAAGGGAGAGATGTCTTAACGTCATGATTGATGCTGCTGTCCTTGCCCGCTTCCCTTCCTCAGCTCATCACTGTACGTAATTACCCACCTGATCTTGGGCACATCCTTCTGTTCGGCTCATGTCAGCTATTGATCATTTATTTGAGAATTGTGTGCTCCAGGGAAAGTGAGAACAACTTCCTTGAATAAATTTTTTGAGCCCACTGTGGTCATGAATAAATATCTTTCACTTAAGGAAATTTACATCAGCAACTGCTCAGCTGTGGGGATTTGTTTCTCACCTTGCCCCTCTGAAAATTGCTTTTCTAACCACTCGGGAAGTAGTAGTTTAAATTGACATGCTCCGTTTTCAGCGCTGCATTCGACTTATCGCGTCCTGCTTGTGAGGTAGTGTAGAACGCTCATGGGCACACCCTGGTGCTCGGGTTAGAAGAAGGGGCTTCCACCTGTGGGCTGGGGGGAGCACACACTTTATCTCATAGGTTATAACTGGAAAATAGTTTGCATAACTGGAGGGCACAAGCCTGTGCTGATTTTTGAGCCAATGTAGTTGAGAATAAACAAAACATCTAATAAGCAATTTTAGTAATAGCTCATGTTTACTGAAGCTTTGCAAATGTGAATTTTTATGAGCACTGAGTAAAGTATTAAAATGCTTCTTAAAATCTTAAATTGCTTCTGAATTGTGTAGTCTAATAAGAGATGTTACTTTGAGGAGAAAGTCCCCTTTTATCATCTGAAAATCCTAGCAAGTGTGTGCATATTTCTGCCTGTTTTGTGTCAGGTGATCTCGATTTGGGCATTAGTAAGATCTGTTCATTTTCAAGCATTTCCATATTAATTACTCAGTGCTAACATTTCCTTAAGGTTTGAAAGAAATATTTTCTGGTAGAAGATTTGCTTCTGTTTAGAAACATTCTATTTCACCATCATTAACAAGCTATCTGGAAGCTTTCCTACGCAGCTTTATGCGGACCAGTACACACTGGCTGGGTGGCCAGACCACGTCACATTTAACTTTGAGAACTGTGGACTCTGGTACAGTATTGTGTTCCAAATTATGCTCCTGAAATTTCCAGCAAGATCTCTACTCTGTTGCTCATTCAAGCTTAATGTTCAATACTTGAACAGCACCAACCTGCTCGAGGGGTCAGTTTTCAGTCCCTTCTGCTTTAACTTAGATTCTCCAAGATCACAGTCAGAGTTTCTTAAGAGCCTCTGCTACAGGAAGAGTGTGATTGGCCTGCACTTAGGATCTCCGTGAACACTATCATGAAGCATGGCTTGGCAGCTGAGGGGCTGCCCGGGTTAGGACACAGGTGCAGCAGCAGACTAGAAATGTGGCTTCCTTTGGTCTCCCTTGGCCTCTTTGCTAACCTATTGAGTTCAAACTTGCCAGTCTCCAAATGTCAAGGATAGATTCAAGGCCCAGCTCCTCTGCAGTCTAACCAAAGCAGTTGTGAAGAAGAGGGGTTGGGGGGACAGACATTTACCTGCTCTTCAGTGCTCCAAGGAAGATGCGGAGATATGCTGGCCATTACTACTCTAAGTTCATATTGACACCATGATTTTTAGGACATAAGTTTCGGAGAGAACAGAGAAAACATTCCTGGCATTAGCTTGAATTTTCATCTGACCTAGACTGATAGGTGATGTACAAAATGCTACACCATCTAAGTTAGCTCTTAAGCCCATTTTTAAGTGGTTATACAGTGAGCACTCCCATGAGTTGGCATATAAAAAGCCAAGAGTAGAATTTTGCATAACTTTGGCTAAGAACAAAACAAAACAAAAAACCCTTGATTTCCCAGGAATGCAGATGATGAACACAGACTCTTGGTCAATAATGCGTGAAAAACCTTTGGAAAAGATGGTTGGTGAAGCTTCGGATTTATCATTAGAAAGGATTTGAGTCTGTAAGAGGAAAAGCAAAAGGAAGAATGCACAAGTACTGAACTCAATTTGATAAAAAGCTATTTTCTGTGATAGTACGGGTTGTGAGTTTTGATGCCACCACATATCTAATCAAATAATTGATCAAACAGGTGGTGGGTGGTGATTGGTCAGACCTGTTGTAGCTTGTTTCAGGAAGCCCAGCTGCTCTCAAGCCTGTGGCAACTCTGTGCACCCCCATGGGGTGCAATTTTGCAAGTGGAATGCAAGAGTTGGGTTCGTGTAGCTTTTCACCAACTTTCTGTAAAGGCGCATGGCATATTGTCTTATCTACTAACCAAGAGACATGGCGTGACAGCGACACAAACAATGCCATCAAGTGAAACAGCCACTCATGAGCTCATGCCTCAGTTTCTTCATCTCTAAAACAAATAGCATAAGCTGGGGATAGTGCTTATCTGTAATTCCAGCCCACCGAAATTACAAAGGAAAGTCTGGGAGACCAGGAGGGATGTAGTAGCTTTGAGTTTCATGCAGGGGTTACCTGAGCAGGTGATGGGTGGAGCTGAGCCTATGGAACCTGGGAGACCAGGCAGTGTGTAGCAGTGGTAGTTTCCATGCGGGGGATACCTGAGCAGGTGAGGCACAGAGCTGAGCCTATGGAACCAAGCCTGCAGCATAGCAGCCTGTGTTCTGAAGATCCTGAGCATGTAGAGTCAGGTGAGTCAAGCTGTGAGTCACTAGTGCATCAGCCCAGGAAAGAGTCCAGCAGGCTGTCCATAGCAAGACTGGGGTGGTAGGCGTGTCCCTGCTTACTCAGTCTCATGCAAGGACACTATGCCCATTTTCCTCCATTTTGAAATGAGAATGCTGACTCTGTGCTCTGCCACTGTATACTAGAACAATGTGAATTGGAGTTGGAAGTTTACAGAGGTCTTGAGTCTTTGAACTTTGAACTTTGACTTTTGGATAAGGCTGGGAAGATTAAGACTAAAGGAATCTCCAAGTTGAACTGCACTTACTTCAGATTATAACACAGGCCTGGATGGAATAATATGATTGAAAACAGTGCATCTAAACAAGAGACACAAGATGGCTAGTTCTCTGAGGTGATTTAAAGTCACCTTGGAAATTGATGATGCACATTCCTGGGCCTCTAACTGAGGACTTTTCAGGAGAGAATTAGCTGAAGGACCACCATGACAAAAAAAACCCCTCTTCTCGGCCAAGATCTTCACACTGACTAGACTCTCCATGACTAAAATCCTCCCCTTTATGTAGTCTGCTTCAGGTATTTTCTCAGAGTAATGGGAAAAATAACTAACCCATTGGCCTTGAAATGATGTGAAGAATGTCCTATCTTTGAGATGGTGTGAGGAATGTTCCATCCTTGAGATGGTATGAAGAATATCCTATCCTTGAGATGGTGTAAAGAAAGTCCCATCCAAAAAATAAATAAATAAAAAAGAAAAAAGAAAAAAGAAAATCCCATCCTTGAGATGGTTTGAAGAATGTACTATCCTTGAAATGATGTGAAGAATGTCTTATCCTTGCGATGGTGTGAAGAATGTCCCATCCAAAAAATAAATAAATAAAAAATAAAAAAGAATGTCCTATCCTTGAGATGGTGTGAAGAATGTCCCATCCTTGAAATGGTATGAAGAATGTCCCATCCTCTAGATGGTGTGAGGAATGTCCCATCCTTGAAATGGTATGAAGAATGTCCCGTCATCTAGATGATGTGAGGAATGTCCCATCCTTGAGATGGTGTGAAGAATTTGCATTCTTGAAATGGTATGAAGAAAGTCCCATCCTTGAGATGGTGTGAAGAATGTGCATTCTTGAAATGGTATGAAGAATGTCCCATCCTAGAGATGGTATGAAGAAAGTCCCATCCTTGAGATGGTGTGAAGAATGTGCATTCTCGAAATGGTGTGAGGAATGTCCCATCCTTGAGATGGTGTGAGGAATGTACCACTTTATCTCCATGTTCCTCTTCCAACCTGGGAAACACCCTCTACAGACTCAGCAGAGAACCATCTCCCAGCACACCCCAGTGTTATTACTCAAAATTATGGAAGCCATCATGATGATGAAACTCTTTGAAACTGTTAAACCAAAAAAAGCATGAGAGAAACATGGCTAGTAAAGTTAATGTGACATTCTGGGTAAAATCAGGAAGCAGAAAAGATGCATTAGGGTAGAACTAAGGAAATATGAATAAAATGTGAGTTTGTCTATTAACATTATGCCATGTTAATTGTAAGTCATTAATTACAATAAATGTACTCTGCTAAGTAAAGTTTTAATAATAGAAGAAATTATAACCTAATAAGTAGGTTAGAATATGGATACACTAACTTCTCAATTATATATATATATATATATATATATATATATGTATATATATGTGTGTGTGTATCTACTAAAACAATTTTTTGAAAGCATAAATCTTTTCTTAATTTGCAATTTTTGTCTTAAAACATTATTATATCATTTCTTTCCTCCCTGACCCTCCTATTCCCCATGCTCTCTAAAATTTATGGGCCCTTTTTCTTCAACTGCTATTGTTATATGTAATATATAAACACAACCCATTGAGTCTGTTTAGTGTTAATCGTATGTATGTGTTTTCAGGACTGACTACTTAGTGTTGGATATCAATTAAGGGGCTCATCTCTAGAAGACTAATTCTCCTCTTAGCAGTTTATCATTGCCTGTAGCCCTGTTGTCTTAGTGGTGAGGCCTCATGCCATTTCCCCCTTCCATATTTGTGTGCCTACCGATGTTGTCGTTTTTCAGGTCTTATTTAAGCAGGCAAATTGTTGGGATTTAATGAGTGAGCATCTGTCTCTGTCATTTTTAGGAGACAATCTGGCAGCTGACTTCCTGGGCTTCTGGCTCTCACAATCTTTTCACCCCTTTTCATGATGTCCTCTGTGCCTTAGGTGTGAGGGTTGTAAAAACACAACATTTTACTTATTTAATATTTTACTTTATCTTAACATTTTGCATGTTTAATTTTTTTAAGTCCTAATATTTAAAGAGAAGCAGATCTTTTCTTCATTCCTGTTGCAGGAGCTCCTTCTGCTCCTTCAGCCAATAGCTGCTGAGATACCAGCCCATTGGGGCGTGGTCTCTCTTTTTAAAAATGCGGCCACTTCCCTCCGCTCGCTCTCTGGCTTCCGGCTCCGCTTCTGACGACTAGGCGACTAGGCTCCCTTCCTGATTGCGCAGAGGGCTGTTGTCTGCGACGGTGATCTGTAAGTTTTTCTCCTTTAAATAAATAACCATTCTATTAATCATAATTCCAAACTGGTGTGGGATTGTTTGTGATTTACGCCATCATGTGGCGCCCAGCGTTTGGTTTTAGGACCCCTCCTTTCCCTGCTCGGCTGCCTGCCGCCAGCGCGGCTTGGTGCAAGCCCTCCCTCCCTCAGCAGAGGCGGCCTGTGCCTTGTGCGTGGAGACAGCATTTAATGTAAATTACACATAGTGGCTTTTCTTGCTGAAATTCTTTATATTTTCTCTTTACACGCCTCAGATTGACTCCAAGTCCCCACGCATCCTATCGTTTGCCTCCCCACGTGGATTTAAACTCCACAGGCCCGCACAGTCTCTGCCCACCTGGCCTACTCTTTTCTGAGACGCTTTTAAATCTCCCTTGCAAGCGCAGCGCTTGGGTGGCGCAAAGCAGCGTGCAGGCGCAAAGCAGCGTGTAGGCGGTTGCCGGAAAAACTGCAACCCCTCAGGGCGACTCTGTCACGTGGAGGCCATACGCAGCTGCGGCTTCCAGGTTGTTCTTCTTTTCCCTTGGATTCTGGGTTTCTAGTTCTGTGTATGGAATTGATTTAATTACATTTTCTTTGTTGAGCAACTCGCATTTCCCAGTTTTTAACAAATACTAAGGCAGACACTGAAACAGGACCCCGTTTTAGTCAACTTTGCAGCGGTTCTAGGTTCTAGTCGTGACTCTGCAACAGCACCACCGGCTGGATAATAGGTAATATGGCAGTTTTCGTTTCCAACGCAAATTTTACTGTTTTGTTTATTAATACAATGGACTATATCATGCAAGGTTTATATGATTATGGGGATACCTTAATTTGCTTGTTACTAGGTTTCAGTTTTATTTTCCATATTTGTAACTGTAATACTTGCTTGATAACTGTTTTGTTATATGTAATTTTGCTATGTTAAAATTGAAGCCTTTCTTTTTTGTTTAAACAGAAAAAGGGGAAATGATGGAGGAGAGTTATCTGTCTATGTTACTTTCATTGGTTAATTAATAAAGAAAACTGCCTTGGCCCTTTAAGAGAACAGAAAATTAGGTAGGCGGAGTAGACAGAACAGAATGCTGGGTAGCAGGAGTGGAGAGACGCTTCAGGCAGTCACTATATGCAGTAGCCATGATTCTCCTCTCTGAGATGGACGCAGGTTAAGACCTCTCCTGGTAAGCCACCCCTCGTGGTGCTATGCAGATCACTAATATGGGTTAAAGGAAGATTTGAGAATTAGCCAATAAGAGGCTGAAACTATGGGTCAGGCAGTGTTTTAAAATAATACAGTTTCCGTGTAATTATTTTGGGTAAAGCTAGCCGGGTGGCAGGACGCAGCCAGCTGCCGCTTCCTTCTACACATTCCTGTTCATTTCCCCTCTGTTTTGGAATGTCAGCACCTAAGGAATTATTATGGAAACTAGACAGGGAGGACATGCTATTCAGTTACAAATTCTAGAAAGCAAATTGTCCTTTCTCACCACGTTTCATTGGATGACCACACCTGACTATAAGGGCCTGGGAGTATAATTCCTCATTTTCCCAGAAGGAGAGAGACACATAACAAACACTAATAACCATAAAACGTTTCTGGACTCCCCAGTAAGACTTCAGCTCCTACTTGCTATAAATAAACAGACTTCACCTTCCAGTTCTCAATTCCCCACTCCCTGATCTGTGGGATATAAGATGGAAGACATAGAGTCTGTCCTAGAGGAACCTACATTTTGATTGGGAAAATGACTTAATCATCAGGAACTATCCCAAGGCAGTTTAAAACCCTGCATCAAATGATGTGTAGTGAAGAGATGAGCAGGCCTGCTTTTCGTCCTGCCCGACTGCCACACCACTAGCTTTACACCCAAAATTATTACACGGAAACTGTATTCATTTAGACACTGCCTGGCCCATTAGTTTCAGCCTCTTATTGGCTAATTCTCATATCTTGCTTTAACCCATATTTAGTAATCTGTGTAGCACCATGAGGTGGTGTCTTACCGGGAAAGATTCAGCATGTCTGACCTGGTGGCTGGCTTCATGGCAACTGTCTCACTGAGGAGAGGTATGGCATCTAACTTCCCTTCTTCCCAGCATTCAGTTCTGTCTACTCCACCTATCTAAATCTTGCCCTATCAAAAAGCCAAGGCAGTTTCTTTATTAACCAATGAGAGTCCCCCATCATTTCCCCTTTTTCTGTTTAAACAAAAAAGAAAGGCTTTAACTTTAACATAGTAAAATTTCATATAACAAAAGTTATCAAGCAAGAATTACAGTTACAATATTTATATTTCTTTTTTATCATATCTAAGGAAAACCATAACTATCTATCTATTCTTCAACTCCATCAAAGATTCCAGAAGGATTTAATATTACCTAAGTAAACAAGAAATAAGCAACTTCCAAACTCTAGAAATGACAGAGACATCTCACTGTCTGGACAGTCACCCAAAGTTCCTCTGTACCATTGGAGCATTTATCTTCAGCCTAAAGGCACATAGTATCCAGCAGACATTTCCATGAAGCAGGAAATTTCAAAGGCAGTTCAGTCACTATCTTCTGTGTCCTGCAGAATGTCTCACAGACTCTTTCACGAGTCAGGAACCCCAAAAAATCATCTCACCTTTAGGCAAGTTCTGCAGTCCTCTTTCTATGGGTTCTTTGTGTCCAGTTTATGCAACAGTCCAGGCAAGAGCAGTTTCTTGCCCAAATGGCTATCAAACTCCATAAGGAGCCTCTTCGATGCCCATGTTCCTCTTGAAGAAGATTGGTGCTGCCAGGAGCATACGTGTCTCTTTGTCATAAAAAGCCCTAAGTTATTAAAACATTTAAAATGCCATATTCTGTAGTCTTTGAAAGATATAAATAATACCTATCTAACTGAAATATATCTCTATATATCTAGAAAATCTAACTAGCATGACTACAAGCTTGACTATTATCAATGATTATCCATTAACAACCTATATTTCCTGATTATACATACATTTTTAAATGAACTACACAATCACAATGCCTTAATCAAGATCAGAAATACATATACATATAACAAAATTAACCTTAAATTTATATCAATGAAACAAAATTTATATCAATGTAAATTATTAATATCTATATCATATCCCCCTTTAAATGTAAAAAAATTATAAATAATATTTGGGAATATGGACACAGTTATTTCTCTCCAAACTGCTTCCTGCTGAATGGGGGCGCTGTTATTTAGGTCTTTCATGGTGTAAGCTGTGTGCTAGATTCATCTCAGTCAGCAGTTGAGTGAAGTAATATTTTGAAGGTGTCCACAGCAACCTTTCAGGAGGGTGTGGTCTATCATACCATATCGGGATAAAAACAATCCATAGGGTCTCATCCTCTGTGAAAACAAAAGAAGAATCTCTTTTCCAAAGTATCATATCCTTAGATCCAAATTCTGAAGTCAAGGTATTTTCAAAATATCTATCTTGGATTAGTTCAGTAGCATTTATAAACAAATATCTTTTAGCAGCTGTTGCTCCTTCCTCAGCATTCGAACAATTCAAAGAGAGCATAATAGGATATAGCATCAGGATTCTCTGTGTATTTTCCATCTTTATGTGGCGTTATTTTAATCTCTATTTCATTTATTTTTACTTTTATTTTTTTGAGACAGGTTCTCTATATATCTTTGTCCTGGAATAACTCTGTAGACCAGGCTGTCCTTGAATTCACAGAGATCCACTGGTCTCTGCCTCCCAGGCATTGAGATTAAAGGTGTGTGCTACCACACCTTGAAGTCACAGAGGTCAATCTACCTCTGCCCCTTGAGGTTACAGAGGTCAGTCTACCTCTGCTTCCCAAGTGTTGGGATTAAAGGTGTGTACCACCACACTCAACTACTCTCTTTCTTTTTTTTTTACTTTAAGAACTTTAACTTTTAGCCTGCATATATTTTTAACACACCGTAAATATTTAGAGGTTTTCTTTGTTTTTGAATCTCTCTTTGCTGTGTCTCTCTTTTTCTGACCACATGAGTCTTTAATTTACCAAGCAATAGGACCAAAACTGTAGCTTTGGCAGCTGGATGCAGTCCATTTCTTAGCTTTCTGCGATTCCCATCTCATAGAGTGGGTACAGGCTGTAGCCATGTTTATCACCACAACTCTATGACATTTCAAGGTCCTTGCCAGGAAGCAAGTTGCAGCATTCTGCTCACAGACCACACTCAGTTGGACTGCCTGTCTGAAAGAGTCAGAGTTTGCCCTGGCAGGATGGCCCAGAAAGCCAGTATTTTAAAGCAGTGCAACTTTTTCCTGCTACAGCTGAAACAAACAAGCATGCAGTAAGCTTTTATCAACACCATTTAAGTGTTTCGTGGCAGGACCTCTTAAGAGCTGCAGGGTTTTGCAGCTAAAGCTGAGTCAGGAAGCCTCTCTCAGATGAGAGCACTTGCTTGCCTCTAGCAAACAGAGCAGACCTGAGAAACTGCTGCTACCAAGAAAACATGCTTGACTCTATTCTTTCCCAAGCTTTCTCAAGCTTTCTGTGGATTCAGTTATCCACGTGGGTGCCATTCTGTAGTGATGAGGCAACGGGCTGCATTCCCGCCCGGCTCCCGGCCACCTGGCTAGCTTATGGCCCAAAATAAAAATACACAAATTGTATTATTTTTAACACTTCTTGGCCCATTAGCTTTAGATTCTTACTGGTTAACTCTCACATCTTGATTAACTCATATTTAGTAATCTATATAGCACCACGAGGTGGTGTCTTACCGGGAAAGATTCAGCATGTCTGACCTAGTGGCTAGCTTCATGGCAACTGTCCCAGAGAGGAAAGGTATGGTGATTGCCTGAAGCGTCTGCCTCACTGCCTTCTTCCCAGAATTCTGTTCTGTTTACTCTGCCTACCTAATTTTCTATCCTATCAAAGGGCCAAGGAAATTTTTTTTATTAACCAATGAGAGTCCTCCATCAATGATGAGTATCTGTAATTCATGCACTGAATTCTCAGAGGGGAGACAACTCCACGGGGCTAGGCAGGAGTGGTTTCTTAGTAGGCAACCTTCACAAAAGAACAGAGAGAAGGAAATGGTTTGAGAAACTGCCACTGGCAACCTCAGGATTGATGAGCCTTTGCAGAAGTGGAACTGAATATATTTTATCTGCATTTGAACCATGTCTGGCCCAGAGGAAGCATTCGCAGATAACTACACTGACGTAATAACATTTGGAGACAAAGGTTATCCCATGGTAACAGGCAGGTTGAGCCGTCCTATTCCAAATGCTTGGATGGAGCAGTTAGCTCATATATAGCAATAAATAAGACACTGGTTTTCCAGTCACACAAGGGAAGATTAACCTTGATTGAATCTTTGCAGACAGGACAGCCTCTTAAGCTTCAGATCACGACCCAAATAGGAATGTATATTACTGAATGTAGGAGGTCACAAAAAATAATGAACAACAAAAAACATCTTTGAGCATGGAATAGTAAAAATTAATTAAAAAACAAAATGCTTAATGAATATGAAGGGTCTTTGGCAGCACTTGCTCACTTCGCATCAAGAGAAGCACCAAGCCTTGGATCTGAGCACAAAGTACGCTCACTTTGGTGCATTGGTGCTTGTCATCACGCCCCATGAAGCCAATAAATGCTATCAGAAACAACATTGCTCAGGTTCTACACTCCTGCGTGGTATGAACTGTAAAGCTTTTATCATATATACAATGCTTTTAGCCTCATAGAAGTTAATGATTTAATTGCAGAAACAGAGACCTAAGTTTTTCCTACCATCATTTTTCGACATGTATCAGATTTGTATATAATTAGATAGTATTATGCTAGAAGGTTTGATTTTTAAAATATCACTGCTAGAGTTGCTGACTTGAGTGTCACAATAAAATAAACCCCAATGTGGATTTTGGCTTGGTATTCGAGAAGAATTTTCAATCATTTCTGAAATGGCCCAATCATGCTTCTACCATTTTGTACTACACATTTATGCAAAGCAGTGCTCTCAACGCTGATGATTATAAAATCAAAACATTGATCAACTCTGAAAGATGTTGAAGATGTTTTGGATCATATGATATCAATTATGTATTTGATACCAGAATTTAATTCTTTATGTAAAACTAACAAGCCCATCCCATTCATTAGTATGTAAAGTCTCTTCAGCTTTCAAAATTGGTGAGATTGTATAAAGAAAGAAGATTCTTTTAAATCAAATTCTTTATGATTAACTATCACTTAAATGTTTGATTTCTATATCTGTTTTATGTTTAATATGTCTGGGTCATGCAAAAATTTCTGGGGTGAAAATGTGTTGTGCCTATCTTATTCTATTGGTTCCTAGAAGGAAGTTTTGCCTCTACCTTTTCCTAGGGCTTCAGTGATGAACTCCTTTTATCAGATGTGAAGTTTCTCAAAGTAAGGTTTGCAGAAGAGGGAATTTGGTGACATTACTTAAAGTAGAAGAGAAGAAAATAGAAACCTTGGTAGGTAGAATATGAGCCTCAAAAAGTATCCATACATACAGTGAAGAGCAGACCGCAGAGGAGCTCCGGGTTGCCCATCAGCTGGGTGTTAGATGAGGCTAGCCAGATGGCTCCAATGAACTCACAGAACTCCTTTACAGTGAAAGAGGAAGGCAGGGGAGACCTGAGAGGAGCAGGTAAAGCAACAGGGGACTCCTGGGCAGTAAGGATGGAACTAAGAAGTGGTTTAACAAGGCTTTTGCTCTTTAATAGCCTTAGGGAGCAGCCATCAATAGCCACACATGCTGAAGCTTAAATCCCAGCTGTGTTAAGGATCATACTGATGAATTGAGCAAAGAAGAGAAATGGCTCCTGAGACTCAACTTTCTCTCTCTCTCTCTCTCTCTCTCTCTCTCTCTCTCTCTCTCTCTCTCTCTCTCTCTCTCTCTCTCTCTCTCTCTCTCTCTCTCCAGACTTCAGAACATTTAGAAAACAAAATTGGAACCTCAAGTGCTGACAGTTTGTAATAGTCTTCTGAATTATATTGGTATTCATGAGCAGTTAATCATAAAGGTGTTTAGCTTGAACTTTATGTATATTATTCTGTTCAAATCTTCCAGTAACTCCCTGAGGTAAGCATGATTATTCTTATGTTGCAAGTTAGTAGAAAGGGGCTCCAAGGATGTGGGATGACTTGTCTGAGTTCACATGTCTTGATGAGTTCTTCAGATTCAAATTTGTAGCCCTGTAATTCAAACACTCATCTTTCTTCTTAGGTCAAGCTCTCATGCCCCAAACAGAATTGTACAGTGAGGTGTAGCCACAGTAGAATGGATGGCTGGAGAGAAACCATGGCAGAGAGATATAAAGTGCAAAGATATTGATGGGATGTTGGTTTTCGTATGGACTAGAAGGGAAGGAAGCAGTTGGTTTGTAAAGCAACAGGATGCTCCATGTTACTTATGAACAATGGAGAAATAAGAAGACAGGCTGAGAGCTGTGGTAAGCTATGTGACCCATTTCATGCTGTCATATTTCCAGTGGTGCCACTGTAGATGTCCTGGAGCCTTATCGAAAACAAATGGCCACAAATGGTGGAAAGCTAGTATTTATCAATATATCTATGTCAAACAGTAGTAGCTAGTCATTGTAATACCTTTGATTATTAGTCTTTTTTTGAATTATGTGTATGTGAAAGTGTGTGGGTGTAAGTGTGTGTATGACTCATGTACTCCAAAGAGGGTTCTAGAGCCCCTAAAGCAGAAGTTGTAGACAGCTGTCAGCCTCCCGATGTGGGTGCTGGGAACTGAATGCAGGCACTCTACAAGAACAGAGCAAGCTCTTGACAGTTGAGCTAGCTGATTGTTTTTAAGCAATTTCCCCTGCCCCCTTTCAACTGCTTCTCTGAAGCCTGTTACACGGATGAGACAGAGGCTCTTACCTCTTTTCAGATATCAGGTTACAGGGAGCACCCATTAAAGACTCAGTACTTTTGGTGAGACCCATTGAGAGTATTCACTTCTTTTCTCCTTAGCAGACAAGTTTAAGAAAGGTTTTCTAGTTCCTCACCAATAAATGAAAGGACAAAATACTTTCATTTAAAAACACATTTCAGTATCAAAGGCGCCATTTATCCATTCTTATTTCAGTTGAAGTGATTAATTTTCGAGTTGGCACTACGTGAAGGATTAAGCTTACTGTGTATTCTCCAGTCATTTATGCTAATTGTAGTCTCATTTGTATTGAAAGATTCATAAAAGTATCAAGAGACACTTTATATTGAATTAAAAACTATTGCACTGGGTGTTTCAGGGCTCAGGAAAGAACAATTATTAAAATAGATTACTCAATTAAACAGGAATCTGGAGCTGGACATACAGGCAAAAGTGTTAGCTGGTCAGATGGGTGCACTAAATCCCACACTGCAGCATCCTCTATCTGTGTGCAGTTGGGCAAGGTGCATACAGGAAATAGAGGTAAACTGTCAGGAAGGATCCAGAAAACTCAGCTTGTTATGACTCTGTGTATCCATTGTGGTTTGGGTGTGAACTGCCTGCCCAGGGCTCCTGTGTTTGCGCTCTTGATCCTCTACTGGTGGAGCTGTTTTTGAAGGTTGTAACACTTCACGAGGAGGAGCCTTGATAGAGGAAAAAGGTAACTAGAGCTGACCTTGATGTTTGATAGCCTAGCCTCACACCCTGTCTGCTCTGTTTCTGGACTGTGGACACAAAGTGACCAGTGCCTTGGCTTCTGTAGCCCTGCTTTCCCTGCCAGGGTGCATTGCACTCCTCCATAAACAACAAACCTAAGTAAATGCTTCCTTTGTAAATTGACTGTTGTCAGATATTTTGTCATAGCAATGAGAACACAAACTGATACCATTCCCTGGCAGGGAAAACCACTCTAGTCAAAGAAGCAGTCCCCTAGGTATTATTGAATGTAGTTGGGTTTTTTTTGGGGGGGGGACCCCCAACCAACTCCCAGATAAAGACACAGACTTACTATTAATTATAAATGTTTGACCTTATTTTAGGCTTATTCCACTGGTTCTTTTATCTTAATTTAATCTGTTTCTGTTTATTTACATTTTTGCCTTGGGGCTGTTTACCTTTCTTTCATTCAGTATGTCTTACTTTCCTGCTTTCTCTGTCTGTCTGGCCCCTGGCATCTCCTTATAATGTTCTTTTCTTTCTTCTTTCTCTCCCAAGCCTAAATTCCTCCTTCTACTTAGTCTCCCTACCCAGAGGTCCCACCTATACCTCCTCCCTCGCTATTGACCATTCAGCTTTTTATTAGACCAATCAGGTGCCTTAGGCAGGCAATGTAAAACAACAGCACATCTTTACATAGCTAAACAAATGCAACTCATCTTTACACAGTTAAACAAATGCAGCTCATCTTTACATAGTTAAACAAATATTCCTCAACAATTGAACATCTTCCTTAACTAGTCAGTGAACTTCCAGATGATACCTATCATCTTCTCAGCTTAAAGTCACCGGCTTATGCTTAAGAAAATGCTACACCAAATGAGGGACTCAGAAAGGGAGACCTGTGTGAAAGGGTCTCAAATGACCTCAGCTCTCTTTGACACAAACATCTCCTCCTCCAGGACTCATGAGCCGATAGTGTCCCTTCTTAAAATACTCAGCTTCGTCCTTGGCTTAGGCTTCTACCTAAACTCCAACTGTTCATTGGTATGGTGAGTTCTGAATTTACCCGAGCTCCTGGTTTTGCTGAAAACTTCTTGGGCTAAAGTGTCTAGCAAGTCTGAAGTCAACTGGCAAGTCCAGAGCTGCCTGGCAGGGGGCTTTTCCTCTATTTCTGAGTATATCAGATGTGTGCTGCCTGCTGTTTTCTGATGTGGGGCTAGAACTTTGTAGAGATAAACCTTACATAAGAGTGGAAAATAGCTAGGAGGAAGGAAAAATAGATTGCATTATTTTCAAAACCTCTAAGCAAAAGTTTTGTTTGCTGTCTAAATAAAGCAGCTTGCTCTAAGGCAGCTGGAAACTTGGCGTTTAGGACTCAGGATTTAAAAGCCAAGAGCTACTGCCTGGGGAGACTGTCGAGTCTGAGGCATGGACGGTCTTCAAGCCAAAGTGTCTGGCATGTGCTAGTAGGTCCTCAATAAACTCTGAATAAAATTTGGGTATCATCACATTCTCTGGAGGAATCTACTATTGGCCAGGGAAGGGTTTGCTTCAGGATAGAGCAGATATATCTGAAAAGCCCTCAATATGAGAACATAGGAGTACTTGGTGTGATCATTGATGGTCCACTCTGTGCCCAGGGGCGACTCTAGATGTTCGGGAGCACAGATCTCTCTGTTCTTTGGTTCTCTGAGCTTGTGACTCAGACACTCTGATGAGTCTGATGACTAAGGCCTTACTTGAACTCACTTTTTCTGTACTCGGCAGCACTATGAGGATTGCAGCAGGAAGCAGGCACTGAGGATTAGCTCAGGTTACAAAGCATGAAGAATAATGCATGAAGAGCAAGGGCCAATTTAGTGCTGGTAGAATCTGTGTTGAAGGGCCTCAGCTGTGGGTTCTGGAGAACATCAGAGCAGAAAGCAGGGACACACCAAGGTAAACAATACCATGAACTGCAGGACCTCCTTCTTTCTAAGGCTAGTTTTACTTCCTGCAGTCTTTGATACCCTTCTGCTGCCTTCTCTAGCACCTTCCATTCTTAGTTATGCCCCTTTCTCTTGAATTTGTGGTTGCTTCCTTGAAGCTATGATTTTCCTATCAGTGCTACTCTTAAAGCTACTCCACTAGGAACTCAATGAAGAAAAGATGTGGATGGGAACTGGAGAGAGCTGTTTGCTCATCCTCTTTTACTGTACCATCTATTCCTTCTCACTTCAGCCATACTTCTTGAGCAGTGCCTTAAGCTATGTGAACCCCTCATCCCAGAAAACCTATTCTTGCTAAGGTCAAGGGTAATCTCCACATGCCCCATCATATTGTTTATCTCTCCCTGTACTTGCCACAGTCAGTGTGGGCTTTGTTCCTTCTCTCCTGTGTAGTGGTTTTAAAACATGACCTCAATTTTATTCATACTCCTGATGAAGAGCTGCGTTGGTATAGCTTTCTTTGGAATTTCAATGCTCTTGGGACTGATTCCACCCACAATGGGCAACAGAGATGTTTCTATGGAAATTCTGAAGTTGTGTATTTTGATGCATACTTTCTCTGTAGAAAATGAGCCAACATTTCATTTCAATCACCTGAGTCCCCATGTACAGAGCTCCTGTGTCTACATTCTGCTTGACAGCCTAAGTTGAGCTTCAGGTATAATCAGTAGCCATCATGAATGTTCGTTCTTCCAATGGCTGTAACCTTGCCTGACATCTGTTTATGATCATACAGGAGACCTCTAGTGAGGCCTGGAAGTTCCCAGCCCACAAAGTCATGATCAAAATGAAATGATTGTTTTAAGTGCCTGCATTATGGGTTCATTAACTATAGAGAAAAGGGAAATAAATATGCTGATCGACATAATAAATCCTCTTGTTTTGGACCAAAATGTCACTCCACTTCAGCTTCTCCAAATTCCAATTCAGATAGTGCAGACGCGGTCACCAGACACATGTACTTCCTTCTGACCTCCAGTCCCACAGCCCACTGAGAACCTCAAAGGCACACCACTGTCCTTCTTTGATTCTTTGGCAGCATGCTATTTCCTTGCTCACAGAGCTTCCAAGTGTGCTGTTGGCTCTACCTTTTTGCTTAACTCCTTCTCACCCTTTGAACCTGAGGTCATGTCTTGTGAAACGGCACATCTTCAGAGGGGTCTTCCCTGAGACGAGGATCCTTTGTTGTTCTGCCCAAGATTTTAATTGCACCTTAGACCACAGTTATCAGTGTTATTTTGAAACTTATACTTCAGAGCTAAGGGCTGGCTTCGCTGATGCTTATAGTCATGGCAGAAGGAATGGCATCTCAATGCTGTCACTATTTTTCCTATATCCCAAGAATAAAGCCTGACATGGCCAGGTTATACATTCATTTATTGTAGATGGAGTGGCGGGGCTGCATCCCGCCACCTGGCTAGCTTTACATCTGAAATAATTATACGGAAACTGTATTTATTTAAACACTGTTTGGCCCATTAGTATTAGCCTCTTATTGGCTAATTCTCATATCTTGTTTAACCCATATTTAATAATTTATATAGCACCACGAGGTGGTCGCTTACCAGGAGAGATCTTAACCTGCGTCTGTCTTGGAGAGGAGAAGCATGGCAACCGACTATGGCGACTGCCTGAAGCATCTGCCTCACTGCCTTCTACCCAGCATTCTGTTCTGTTCATTTTGCCTACCTAATTTTCTGTCCTATTAAAGGGGCTGAGGCAGTTTCTTTATTAACCAGTGAAATTAACACATAGACACTCCTCCATCAATTTATTATTAATTTAGTTCATCCTCAAATATAATCTCCATTCATTCTCTCAACTAGCATTAGCCAGGATAAAGGCTAATAATACTCACTAACCCCATTAAGTAGTAGGCCCAAGCTAGACATAGAAATGTCACTTCACTAATGCTTCATAATAACACTTTGAAGAAGGGATTCACCCTTCTCAGCTATCAAAAAAAATCAAGCATATTTTCTGAGATCAAGGCCAGCACAAAGAGGTGAACCCAGGGATGTCTGGATTCACATGCCACATTCCTGAGCACTGTTCTTACAAGGAAGAGTGAGGTCAGAGCATCTCGACAGAGGAGCATGAGTCTGACATCGGTAGCTATCCTCTCTCCTCTGCTGTGCTGGCTATAAGCCGAGAGTGCTCTTCCCACTGATGGATTTAAAGGTGACTGAAGCAGAGCAATAAGGCCCTGTGCCCCCACTTCCTTCTCACACACAGAGGTCATAGGATGCCTGAGTAGCCTTTCAGCTGCCACTTGGGCTTTCTGCTGATGCCTGCCAATACAGAGAGGGGATGTGGTATACATTGATGTTCGGGGAATACACTGGAATAGAGGATCTGCCTGAAGAGCAGTCGACTCTGTTGCCAACTCTGCCTAGTCAATATTTAGGAAATACGCTGACTCTCACATCTGGCTAGTTAGCCTCTCTGCAAAGCGGCTGCTCATGAAGAACTATTATAGCCCAGGCTGCCTGGGAAACAGGTGGAATGAGGAAACTCATTGCCGGCAGGTTTACATTGGAGGAACTAGTTGTTGTTGTTACCCGCACTGCTCAGGGTAACTTATTATCGTTTCATTAGCCTTTCTTCATTACTATAAGATGTGTGTCAGCCATGGCTTCCTAGATCTAGAGAACTCAGTAATGAGCAAAAGATGAGCGAGCCTGAGCAGACACGTGGCTTCTGGTTATGAAGCTGGTTGTACAAGAAACATAGTTCACCAAGTACAACCTGGTCTAGTTTCCTATGTAGATGCAGGGTCTATTGGTTCTGAGAAATGTGTTCAAACAAGTAGAAGAAAGGGGCTATCTTCAGGAATGCAGCATTGGCACAGTCTTGCACATGGACTCAGTGGATTTTGCCTGTTGATTGTAAAGTTCTTTCCTTTTGGGCGTGAGCTGTGTCCCCTTCAGAAGGAGTCAGCTGATTCATTACAAACCCACCTGTCATGCAGGCAACTCTAAAAGGATCATTCATATGCAAATTGCATAATTTAAGTTTCAAACTAGGATACTTCTTGAGGGAGAATAAGAACGCTAAAGTAATAAATGGGAGGATGTTTATAACAGCTATAAATTCAGATTCCTCTGGGAAAACTGGGAATATTACTTAAAGTTAGGTTCCAATGAGCTTAATATGTCCTCCCAATAACAAGTATGGGGAAATGCAGCTCATAGCCCTCAATTTTAAACAGTATAGGGAGAGATGCACCTTGGGTATTTTTCCCTTGGTTCTATTACCCAGCCCCCTATTTGCCTTTAGAATCCTCCATTTCAGTCTTAACTGAGTATAAGGCTATTATAAGGTTAGTACTGTTCTCAAAGGGCTTCAGAAGCAGGCGCTCCTGAAACATGAGAAATAAGGCATAAAACATGGCACTTGTCGCTGTTACGTATATCAGTAATCTTCCAAGCCTACACCACAGGCAACTGCAATGCTTCCACAGCATCTGATGAGAAGATTGCAGCAGACTGGTACCTGAGTGTTTGCACAGAACACAGCTCATCACTGGCTAAGGTGTCCACCCAAGAGAGAGTTGGATGAGAAAGAGGGACTGGATGGCCACTGTATGGATCTCGCTTCTTCCCAGCTCTTCCCATCGGGGCCGCCAGATTGCAGAGCTGATGATGCTGCCGTTCAAGTTAAGATTGAAATGGAGGATTCTAGAGGCACACAGGGGTCCAGTGAGCAGAAGCAAGGGAAAAGCAGCTGACTCCCGAGAGGACAAAGTGGTGCGTGCTGGAGAGACAAAACTCAGGAGCTTCCGAGGGCCTCTGACACGCGGTGTTCTTCAGGAACTCGGGAAGCACACTCCTGAAACACATAGGGAACGAAACCATTTCAGAGCAGTGGTGCTTGGAGGAGATTTAAAGCTCTCACTATGCATGAGATGACATTAATAACAATAATAGTTGGCATTTGCGGAGGACTTATCTGGCAGGCACTATTCAAAACATCCAATGTTTATTTTCTCATTTGGACAGGATATTAGAATTCAAAGGAAATCAAATGGATTTAAATAAACTAAAATTGGAAGTATAATTGCAATGGCAAAATTTGAATTGGGCTAATTTGAAATTTGGGGGGAAAAATCAAATTTTTGGCACACCAGAAAATATCATTTTTAAGATGCAGGTAAAAATCAAATAAGCTGACAAGTGTTAAACACTATGATGTCAAAACACATGAAGCCAAAGAGAATTAAGTTACAAGGAAGAAATGACAGGGGTAAAGGTGGCAAACTACATAGACATGTTTCTTTGCCCCTCATGATCAAACAGAAAGGACCTGAGCTCAATTCCTAGCTCCTCCACTGGGCAGTGCACAACTGCTTGAAGCTCCAGTTACAGGGGATGGAAAACCCATTTTCTGCATCTCAGAACAGCTGCAGCCACGTGGTATACACACACACACACACACAAATAAAAAAATTAAAACTTAAATCTAAATTAAGTTCTAGCCAATTTAAATAAATAAACGATATTGCAGAACAAATGTAGCTAGGTACATATATTAAAAATAATATTTAAGATGAGTCTGATAACTATGTACTGAACTTTACATTATAAAAAGAATAATTCTTTAAACTTTAGGTTCTAATAAGCATTTATAAAATTAGTATTTATTTTAGGTCACAAAGTATGTTCTAAATTATTTTACCAAGATAGAAATTAAGTAGTTTCATATCCCTTACCTTCAAGACCATTAAATTTCTACCCAAAATGTAATAACACAAAAAGTTAATGACAAGAATGCATATGATTTTTGGGAAAAGTATCACTTTCCTTTTTTAAAACCCAAAACAAAGGCAAAAATAAGTAACAAAGAATTTAAGAGTCAACAGTAAGAATATGAAATGTACAAAATGTTGCTAAAACTGAACTCTGAGGTGAAGTCTACTCCTCGCATGTTTAATTCTTTCTAAAGTAAGATTTGTTTTATTTTCATTATATGTGCATGTGTGCGCATGTGTGTATGAGTGTGCATGCATGTGTGTGTGTGTGTGTGTGTGCGTGTGTGTTAACATGATGGTGTGTGTTTGTGGTAGTCAGAAGAGGCCCTTTTGGGCTCACTGGCAGAGCAGCAAGTGCTCTTCACTGCTAAGCTATCTCTAAAACAGAAAATAAAAAGAGACAAGTAAGCTAAATGCGAGGCAAGAGATTACATAGGAAAAACAACGAGACGAGCAAGCTAGCAATGGAAATTAATATAAATGAGCAGAAAATAAATATTTTACAAGTCAGATTATTTTTAGGTGGCAAAGAAAGTGATGAGTTCACACTTTGAGAACTGTTACAGAAGAATATAAAAACATTTCTTTAGTTCGTCTGTCTTATGTGCTTAACCTGTTATGGAAACACAGACTGGGCCATGCATTGACCATGTGTATCTCACTAGTGGGCTTTCTTGAGAGCCGAGTAGCCAAGTCAGCCGCAGATGAAGATTAAGTTCATGTGCCACTTTGACTAGCTTAAAAGATGCTCAGAAAATGGATAAAATACAATGTCTCGGTGTGTTCATGACGGTATTTCCAGAAGAGACTGGTATTAGAATCCATAGGCAGGATAATTTGCCTTTTCCAGTGTGGCAGGGAGTCACCTACCCTGTAGAGAGCCCTACAGAATAAAGAACCACAGGAAAGCAAGTTCGTTCTCTCCCGGAGAGATATCCACCTTCAGTGTGGAAGGGTGCTCTTCAAATGCCAAGATGTCCAGCAGCTGAGCTCAGTCTCTCAGGCTTCCTGCCTCCAATTGAGTGTTGCATTGTTGACTTCTCTGGTTTTATGTCCTCAGATTTGCACTGGAAGACACCACAGGCTTTCATCCCAAGTCTCTTACACAACTCTCTAACGTACTCTTGGGCAAACCTTTACTAATGCACATATTAACAGATCCAAGGTGAAAAAATGATTTAATAAAACATGCAGTTGCAAATAAATCTCCCTTAAATGTGACTGATAATTGGGAAACTAGAATCCATTTTGCCTTTACTCTGTAAAGCTATTCATATGGAGGCTATAGCTCTCACTTTGTTGGAAAGGCAAGGAAGGCCCCATTGAAGCCACATATGAAGGATGATTTCTACAGGAGGAAAATATTTGGGAGAGTAATTTATGAAGGACAATTATCCAAAAAATGAATCATGCAATTAAAAAATGGGCAAGATGTCTGAACAAATCCCTCATCAGATATGATATACAGCTTTCAGGTGAAAATATATTCACCACCATACATCATTAGCAAAGTAGAAATCAGAACCACTGTATACCTATTAGAATGGCCAAGATCCAAAGCACTGCTAATAACCACTAAGGGTGGGGATGTGGAGAATAGGAAATTGCCGTTCATTTCTCACTGGGATCTAAAACCATACACTGACAAGCCAGGAAAGGACATGCAGAATCCTTCAGGCAAATTTCAGGAACAGATATTGCTCTGCACTGGGTGTTCTGAAAAGGCAGAGCTGTGGAGCATACAATGAGCATTTAGACTTCAGGAGGAGGGCATGCGGCGTGCTGGGGACAAGAAGACTGTTCTGTGTGGAATTGCAGTCGTGTAATGTGACATTAGAAAGGTCCATGTAAAATATGAACCATGGATGATATAGTTAAACTGGTGTTGGCTCACTGTGTCTTACAAATGGGTTGTACTAAGACAGGATAGGGGGCCATATGGGGGGAAGGAACTGAAGTGTTTAGGCATTTTCTTTACTTTCTATTCAGTTTTACTATGAACTGAAGCTGTTCTCCAAAATGAAGTCACCTCTTAGAGACACAATTGAAACTGATACTTAGAATTCTACTACTATAAAAAAGAGAAATTCAGAAGTCAACACACAGTAATAAGGATTCCCAAAATAATGAAAGTGCCTTTATTAAATACGTTGGTGCAAATGTTGTTTGTTTATAAAAATGATTACATAGAAATCTCTTTACCATATCTATTAAAAGCTAGAAAATCACATAAAATTTTAACTTGGTAAAAATCAAATCACCATATTTAAAAAAATCCATGCACCATGATTACTAAAATTAGAAGCATAGCTGTGAGTATTGAGTCAAACACATATGTGCACACATACATACACACACATGTACAAATACACACAATTCATATACAGGAAAAATTTAAAAATTGAAAAGACACAGAAGCAGTTAAAATGAAATTAATAATTGCTAGATTAAAAACTTCTAATGTTTGAAGACCACAATTAATTTAAATTCAATGAGTATCAAAATCAATTTTATTGGGATTTGTTATGTTGAGATGGGATCTCAGAGGGAAATCCTGACTGTCCTATACTCTCTGTGTGACCAGGCTGAGCTTGAACTCCTGAGATCCTTTTGCTCCTGGCTCTCAAGTGCTGGCATTAAGGAAATGTACTACCATATCAGTTCAGTGGAGTCTTTTGGTAATACAGTAAAAGAAAAAGGAAAGGAGAGGAAAATTATAGATTATGCCTTGCTCTACAAGATATTAAAAAAATGTTTTATCAAGTGACCATAGGTCGGATAGACCCAAGGATGATACATGATACTATAGCACTACTTATTCTGTAACTATCAAAGTCTTGCCCTGCAAGGGATGTTCAGGTAGCTTGTAAACCATTTGGAAATGTGTATATTTATAACAATTCCATTTTTTATATATTTAATACCAAATGTATTTTTCAAGTTAAAATTTTTTAGGTAGTAACTTAGATCAAGTAAGATATGTGTTGAAATGGTTACTGGAAAAGGTTAATACTTTTTTATGAATCAGTGAATTCTATGAATGTAGCCAAAGGAAAGCAAGCACATAGTAAAATGTTATAATACTTATGGATAGAAAAGAATGAATCAGTTTATTGCATAACCAAACTTGGGGGCCACCATATAAAGTAAGGCCAATCTGGATTGGGAAATAGCATTAAGAGTTTTTGAAGTCAAGCACAGCAGTGCTGATGTGGGCATCTAGGGGAATGGGAGCTGCTGTTTCCACAGGGCAATTTGTTAACATGTCACAGATATTAAAAAATGCATAGCTTTTGACCAAATAATTTCATTCTAAGAATTCATTATTAAGACATTCTGATTTATAACCAGGAAATGTAGGAAATGGCCTCATGTCCAAAAATATGAGATTTATTGCACCAATTAAGGATATTTCAGATCACGAAATATTTTTCAACTTTGAAAACACAGAGAAGATGTGTCAGGTAAGAGCACTAAGATGTACTCTTAGCAGAGGGACAAAAGCAATCATAATTATTTCAAGCACATGAAGAATAAAATTTGTGGAAGAAAGAGGGTCTATAAACACACATAAACACACATACATATACACACAAACACACATATACATGCACAAACATACACATACATAAATATACACATTAATATAGTCAATATTTCTATAAAAATAAGGGTATCAGTGATCTAAATTTTCTTCTCTACATTTATGCTTGTTTTTTCTTTAAAATTTTATAGTTATAAAAGAAACACTGTAGACGGAAGCTTCTGTCCCACCATGTCCTGCAGCCATTCAGTGCCAAAGAAACACTAAGAGGCTTATATGAATTATAAACTGTTTGGCCTATTAGCTGAGGCTTATTACTATCTAGCTCTTACAACTTAAATTAACCCATAATTATTATCTATGTTTAGTCATGTGGCTTGGTACCATTTTTCACTGAGGCATTCTTATCTTGCTTTTCTGCGTCTGCCTGGTGACTGCATATCTCTTTTTCTCTTCCCAGAATTCTCTTAGTCTGGTTGCCCTGCCTATACTTCCTGCCTGGCTACTGGCCAATCAGTGTTTTATTAAACTAAGATGAATGGCAACTTTTTACAGTACACAAGAGTGTTCTCCCACAGCAAAACATATTAAATTTTGAGTGATACAGGTAAACTGCACAAGTCAAAGAACAGAAAGGTCTAATCTAAGAATTCCACCCTCACAAGGATGAGGGAAAGCTGTGACTAGGGACCCAAAGGCAGTCAGGTTCCAATTAGAACACACAGGGTAGGGCATGCTGTACTGGGGCAGGATCCTCAGAGTTCTTGCTGTTAGCACACATAACTGAGAGGTGGCATGAGTAGCTACCAGGTATAGAGATTCCTCTTGGACAGTGGCCTTTTCCTTTGGCTTGGATAACCTGGAAATGAATCAAAACAGTAATAAGGGAGGGGAGCACAACTAGCACTTGCCTGAAAAACTGCAAAGATGCAAGTGTATCTGCATGTCAGAGAGCTTAAAGGGAAGAGGCTGACTGCTTAGCCTCCAACGCATTCCTTCACAGAGTCCCATGGAACTGATTTACAGATTTAAGTTGTAGTTTGCATGTAAACAAAACCTTAATGATCTGGGAAAATCTGCACATTTTAAAATAAAGATCCTGATGGCAGACACCAAACCTAAGAGCCTACAAATGCTATGAATCATAATCTATATATCTCTAGACACCGAAAACCATGTAGCATTGTTAGAGCAAAATGCGTCCATTAACATTGTTGAATATGCAAGACTGTGTCAAATCACAGACACTGTGTAGGAGGTGGTGCAAACCTGATGCTTTTAACACTTGGTCCACACTTGCAGGCAAAAAATAAATGAGCTGCCCAGAATTGTCATTATGTAAGTGGCAATGATGATTATTTCTGGGAAGGAATGTTGCAAAGATTCTAGGATAAAACTGAAGTCTTGCTATTATTAACATTGGAATAGTGTATAGGTGTGTAACACCAGGTCTATTTAATTTACGTGTGCTGCAGTCTGTCAAAACCTTAGGTCAAAATGCCTTCAACATTGTATGTGTTTGGACTTGAGGGAACGCTGGACACAGAAGCTCAGACGTCTTCAGATCTGCTCTATTTCTTTCCTTACTGTCTTCAAGCATCTGATGGAGAGGAGGCACCCTCACTAGTTCCATACTCGCTTTTCTTGATTTTAAGATCATTCAACACGAACCTTCTTTTTTTCTAATAGTTCCAACCAATGCTGTAAGATGGCATCTCACGGTGCAGATTAGGTCATGTCTGTCCAGGAAGAGCTGTCCTCTCTCCATGAAGGTGAATTCATCTTTACCACATGCAGAGTGGGAAAGGAGAGTTAGGTGGTTGATACCATGTAGAGTGGGAAGCAGGCAGGACAAGAAATCAGGCAAAACGTTCACAAAACTCTGCAAGAAGGTAGCTCTGTGAGGAAAGGCTCACAGCTCTAGCCCAAGTCCTACAGTGAGGTAGAAGACGTGAGGGACATCCCTGGAATCTTTTAGGCCAGCCAGTTTGACTTACACAGTGACGAACAACAAGGAGACCCTGTCCCCAATAAAGTAGAGGTTAAGAACCAACACCTGAGATTATTCTTGGACATCCATACCTCCGTGGACACAGACACAGACACACACATGCACACACAGACATGGATACATACACATGAACACACACATACCTGTACACTCATGAAGCACCTGATAATTTTTCATGCTCTGTTGAAAGCTATCCTTGCTACACCATAGGAGATATGATTAAGACTATTTTACTAAAGACGAAACTGAAGTTCACAGAGGCTAAATGGATCGACAAGACTTTACAGGAGATGAGGCCGGGATTTTAACCCACATCTATGTGAGGATCATAGAACATCCCACTCTGGCTGTCTCTGAGTGAGCATTCTGACTTGATAAGGAAAAGGGTGTGTGTGTGTGTGTGTGTGTGTGTGTGTATACATGTGCACGTGTGCATATGTAAATACATGTGTTGTGTGCACATGTGCATGTATGCGCATGCATATGTGTGTGTGTGTGTGTGTGTGTGTGTGCGCGTGTGTTGAGATCTGAGAACCAGATAGATAAAGAGGTAAATTGTGTAGGGAAGAAGTCCCCTGAGTAGGTACACAGTCTGGAACAAGCAGTCCTGTGTCTCTGGAATATCCCAGGTCCATCTGTGTCCAGGACACTCACAGAGAGGGCTGCCTGCATAAATGTTGTGGTTTCCCAGTATCACAGATTTCTATGGCTTTGTGTTGCTCATCAAGTTTGCAACAGCTGCGGGGCTTATTAAGCCGGAGCCGTGCTGCATATTTATCAGACGACTTGTTGATCACACGCCAAGCCCTCTGGAGAGCAGGAGCCTGGGAGCAGGAAGGAAGAACAAGTCAGCCTGTCCTCACCGCCTCTCCTGAGCACCACATTGGTGGCAATTCCATGGAAGGTTTCAGGAAACTGATTTAGGCATAGGGAGCATCTGACACTTGTGGACACAGTGCTTTCTTTTTGATTTTTCTATTGTTATCTCCCCCATTTCCTCTGTAGAGGTGAAGTAGGACAGCTCTCCAGTTACATAGGAGAAAGGGTAAAAGCTGAGAGAAGGAACGATGGAAGGGACTCCCAGTATCATGCATTACAAAGGTCTCTGAGCTTTTGTCTCGGCACTTGCTGAGGTAGGTACCTCTCTGTTTTATGGAGGAGTGAGCTGTGTCCTGCCACCTGGCTCCTGGCCGCCCGGCTAGCTTAACCCCCGAAATAACCATGTGGAAATTGTATTAATTAAACACTGCCTGGCCCATTAGTTCTAGCCTCTTATTGGCTAACTCTCATATCTTGATTAACCCATTTCTAATAATCTGTGTAGTACTACGAGGTCATGGCTTACCAGGAAAGCTCCTAACCTGTGTCAGTCTCGGACAGGAGCTTCATAGCATTTTTCACACTTCCCTTCTTCTCAGCATTCTGTTCTGTCTACTCCGCCTACCTAAGGGCTGCCCTATCAAAAGGCTAAGGCAGTCTCTTTATTCAACCAATGAAAGCAACACACAAACAGAAGGACCTCCTACATTACCTCTCACCTGGGCATTGTTGGCAGGATGTTGTTCTTTAAAAGGCACACAGTCCTTAAAACGGATACACCTGTTGACTCTTAGGGTTATAACAAACTTCAAATTCCTGGAACAGCATCCAGTTCATAGAAAGATACATAAAAAATTTGTGGAATGAGTGAATAAACCCATTCTCTAGAACTCAGGCAGATACCTCACCTATAATACCAAGGCAAGCTCACCTGCATAGCCAGAGATGGAATCCTCCTCAGGATCCCCATGTCCTCAGCAAATGCTGCTGATTTCCACATAGCTAGTCTCATTGAACCCGCTTCTCATTCAAGAGGCTTGCCTTCACACCCTCAGTCATTCTCATACGAGCTGTCTCAAACACATTTCCTCTGCCTGCTGTGTCTCCCACATCATTTTTCTACAAGGGTGACCTGACATTTGTCTTAACATTTGTCATGTAGAGATGTTTAAGAGTTGGTCTCACATTGCACAGACTGGGTGGGGTCATGACGACCCCCGAGAGTATGCCTGCGCAATACCAGGTCACTGAGTGTGTGTAGGCAGAATGAGTCATCATAGATCAGAACTCCCTTTCTGGACTCAAATCTTGGCTCTTCAGTTTAATAACTATGAACCCAGGCAAATAGCATAACCTCCTCCTACCTCAGTTTTCAAGATGGCAGATCTTACTGCTAATGAAGTTCATGATTCCGGATTACCCCATTATCTCCCTTTTCTTCTGCTCTCCCTCATGTCACCGCTGGAGGAACTCCTCATTCCATCACACCCAAACTTTCCCAAAATTTGAATTTCAACCTTTATCTAGACCTGGGCAGAGGAGGAACTTTAGCTGGAACTGCGATGTTCTTAGCCCACCAGGAGACCACCCTTGAAATCCTTGTAACATCCACATTTGAACTATTTCCCAAGGTCTTGATAAACCCAGCTTTTATAGTCCAGAAATTGTATGAATGTTGGTGGTTACAGAAATCAATGCTAGGATAATATGGTAGGTGACAACGGTTTTAAGAGAGGTGACTTTAATGCCAGATGTGTTTGAGTTTGAATCCTAGCTTTTCTCCTTTGTGAAAGTCTAAGATCTGGGTCCAGGATGTATCAAAGTCTAGTTCACACATGGCTCCCAGTCCACATACTAAGGTTACCATGTAGCAAGCTAAGGGACTTGGACCAGGGTGTACAAATTTTACATCACCAATCACATTGCTAGTCCTGCTGATTTTTGTTCAAAAGACAGGACTTTTGTAGTGAAGAAAGTGGTGTGTTGACTGACATTTTAGAATAACTTTCTTATTCTTTAGCTCATAGCAGAGATTATGGAGGACTATTGTGAATTGTATTCACCTAGGTCAAACAGACATGTAGCCATTCAGAGGCTTAGTTTCCTCATCAGCAGCCTGCAGATAATGATCCCTACTAAGTCATAAGGCCACAGCAAGAATGTATTGGGATTTGACAGGCTGAGTGCTCAGAATCACGCCTGGTACTCACTATTAGTCTAGAGAAGATGTTGCTAGCTCCATGCAATGCTGAAGTTATTTTCTGAAACAATAGCAGCATGCATTCATGACTAGACAGCATTGGGATAAGTGCTTAGAATCGTGCCTGATAATCACTAAACTATCACTATTAGTCTAGAGAAGAAGCTCCACAGGATGCTGACACTGTTGCCTGGAACAATAGCAACACGTAATCAGGATGCTCGGGGTTTCACTGCCAAATCAGTTTATTAAGCTGACTGTGCTCCAGGGGACAGAAAAAATTGATCCCCTATACACGCCATGCTTCTGGCTCTTCGGGACCAGAGATCATTTATTTTTGAATCTCCAAGGCCATCAAACACTTTGTTCAATAAATGCATGGAAACCAGCCTAAGGCAGATTTTTACCTTGGGACTAGCTTTCCTGGCACCAGCAGGCTCAGGACTGTTCTTGATATCTTAGTTCTGCTATAGCTGTCTCTTGGCATGCCTTTCTTGAGCATGGGTGATTGTTACATGAACCGTCTACAGGTCTGTCTTCTGAGACCCAAAATGTCTTTCTTTTTAAATCTCTTCCAGCAATCTGGCATCTCTAAGTACTCTGAGTATCTGGGAAGGCTGCCTGTACCATGACTCCACCAAATGGTTTTCAAGTGATCAAGCAAACCTGACCAAGAAGAGCAATATTCTCAGGAAGTCATGAGTCACTGGAGGTAGGGACACCTAGGAAGATGTTTCCACATGATTATAAGGGAACCACACAAAGGTATAAGGAGGTGGAAATATGCTGTGTACTTGTGACTTATAAAAAATTTATCACGTTGTGATATTTCTCTACTAAAAATTAACTTGTACATGTGCAAATCTATGTGCAGGTACACACGAGTGCTCGTAGAGGCCAGAGGCTGAAATAAGGCATTTTTCTTAATCCCCCCCCCCTCGTTTTGTGGCAGAATCTCTTATTGAACATGAAACTGGCTCTAATCTAGCTCATCACAGGAACCCTCCTGACTGGGCTTCTCCAGTGCTGGGATTACAGTCATATGCTACCACACCCAGCTTTTCATTTTGTGTGAGTTCTGAGTGCTCGATCTAAGGTCTGCTTGCTTGTGCAGCAAACACTTAACTGACTTAGCCATCTCCTCACCCTACTAATACTTTTATATATTTTTTTTTAGTTAAATGATTATGCACTCATTTTAGATTAGTGGTAATCAGGATTCTTCTGATTATAAATGAAAGAACCCAAATAAAAGTAGTATAAACAAAAATAAAGAGTTTATTTCAATAGCTGTGAGGGATAGAGAAGATGCTGTTTCAGAGTGTGTGTGAATCTCTGACTAAACAACCTTCTTGAGGCTACTGTCCCCAAGCCCTGTGAAATACCTTCCATTTCTACTCATCAACAAATTTTGTTTTTTACTTCCTATAGACCTCTTTTTTCTCCGGGTAGTTGTAAGCTGGCTGTAGGTTATTTCCTTGTGTCTTTAAATCCCAGGTTATTGCTCTAGTTTGGCTTCTGATGCTATGATAAACACCAAGACCAAAACAACTTGGAGAAAACAGGGTTTATTTCATCTTACAACATCATTATGGAAGTCAGGGAAGGGAGTTGAGGCAGGAACCTGGGCCAAAGACCATGGAGGAATGCTGCTTCCTGTATTGACCTCATGGTGGTTTGAAAGAAAATAGCTCCCCAAAGGAGTTGCACTGTTAGGAGATGCGACCCTGCTGAAGCAGGCATAGCCTTATTGTAGGAAGTGTATTACTGTGGGGCAGGGCTTTAATGTCTCTCATAATCAAGCTGCACCTAGTTCAGACCACCTCCTGTTGTCTGTGGATCAAGATGTAGGACTTTCAGCTCCTTCTCCGGCACCGTGTCTGCCTGTATGCCACCATGTTGCACCATGATGATAATGAACTAAACCTCTGAAAATATAAGTCACTCCAATTAAAGATTTTCCTGTAAAGGAGTTGCCATGGTCATAGAGTCACTTCATAGCAATAGAAACCCTAACTGAGACATGTCTGGTTTAGGTTCAGTTGTCTTTTTTTAAACAGCCAGGGCCCATCTTCTAAGATTAGTACCTTGACAGTGGGTGGACCCTCATATATCAACTAGGAATCAAGAAAATACCCTAGAGGGATGCTCTCAGGCTAATCTGATGGAAGGCATCTTCAACAGAGGTTATCTCTTTTTAGGTGTGTCAAGTTGACAAGCTATCACAGATATGAAACTTTGAATGTGACTTCTCCCCATAGACTTATATGTTTGAACATTTAGGTCCCAAACAGTGGTGCTGATTTGGAAACTTATGGAAACATTAGGAGGTGGAACCTCATTGGAGGAAATGGGACTGGGAATGGCTCTCAAGGTTCTATGGCCTAGCGCTATGTTTTATCATCTGCATGCTTTCTATTCTACCAACATGAGATGTGAAGAATCCCAGATGCACAGTCTTCCACCATGGCTTCCCTCTATGATAGACTGTGTACTCCTTAAACTAGAGCCAAGATAGACATTTCTCCCTTATGTTGCATGCTTTGCCACAGTAGTGAGAAAGGCTATTGCCGCAAGACCAGAGAGCTTCTGATTCTGAGAATCCAGTTGTCCACTGTTGGTGTCACCTGCTTATTTAAGATCAGACTGGAGGCCATCTTAGTCCATCTGGTCTGCTATAACAAAATACTTTAGATAAGAGATAACTTACAAACAACAGTAGTTACTGGTCACCATTCTAGACGCGAGGAGCTCTAATGTGACGGACACTGACGGAGTCATCATTCCAGGGATGGCACCTTCTTGCCATGTCTTCCTGTAGTAATAGGCTAATATAATCTCCACAGGCTCTTTTATTGATTAAATTAATTCATGAAGACCCTTTCTTTATCACCTCCATCCCCCCACACATACCAGGGTTGAGGATTGAATCTATGTCCTCATGTTTAGTTTCAGCATGACTTTGTGAAAATATAAATGTGCAGATCATCATCATCAGTTTTGGGGTTTGGTTTTGTTTGCATTCTTTTGTGTATTTTTATTATTAATTAATTAATTATTGTTTATTTTATTTATTATTTTTAATTGAGCTACACATTTTTTCCAACTCCTCTACCTTCCTCCACTCTCCCCTTCCACTCTCCCCCTTGCCCCACCCCATGCTCCCAATTTACTCAGGAGATCTTGACTTTTTCTCCTTCTTAGGCAAATCCATGTATTCCTCTCTCAGGGTCTTCTTTGTTGTCTAGGTTCTCTGTAGTTGTGGACTGTAGGCTGGTTATTCTTTGTTTTATTTCTAAAAGCCACTTATAAGTGAGTACATATTATATTTGTCTTTCTGGGTCTGGGTTACCTCCTCAGCCATCAGAGAAATGCAAATCAAAACAACCCTGAGATACCATCTTACACCTGTCATAATATGCAAGATCAAAAACACTGAGGACAACTTATGCTGGAGAGGATGTGGAGTAAGGGGAATACTTCTCCATTGCTGGTGGGAGTGCAAGCTTGTACAGCTGCTTTGGAAGTCAGTATGGGGAGTTCTTTAAAAATTAGGAATCAAGCTACCTCAAGACCTAGCAATACCACTCTTGGGCATATACCCAAAGGATGATCAATCATACCACAAGGGCATATGATATGGAATTTCCCCTCTGTATGCTGTGAATACCATTGGTTAATAAAGAAACTGCTTTGGATCTATAGCAGGGCAGAACTTAGCTAGGTAGGGAAAACTAAACTGAATGCTTGGAGAAAAAAAGGAGGAGTTAGGGAGAAGCCATGTAGCCCTGCTGGAGACAGATGCTAGGAACTTTATCTGGAAAACCACAGCCACATGGCAAGACACAGATTAATGGGGATGGATTAAATTTATATGTAAGAGTTAGCCAATAAGAAGCTAGTGCTAATAGGTCAAGCAGTGATTTAATTAATACAGTTTCTGTGCAGTTATTTTTGGTCTGAGTTGCCAGGCTGCCGGGAAATGAACAAGCAGCCTTCCTTCAACAAATTGGCATGCCAACATGGTGGACTAAATCCATGTAAAACCTGATAAAGCTTAAAAAACAATCCTAGACATAAAAGAACAGAGTTAAGCATGGTTTGGTAGTGGTCTTTTCTTGGGTGGGCTCTGTTTGCTAGAAGCAGACAGAGGCATGGCTCCTTTAAGAGAGGCTTTCCTGATCTAGCAGTAGCAGAAAAAAAGCTGTGCTGTTTTGAAACTGCAGCTTTCTGGGCTGTGCTGGCAGCACAAACTCCGAGAAAGTCTGGCTGTGGAGCATTTAAATGGGTTTTGTGAGCAACATGCTACAACTTGCTTAATAGCAACATACACTGGCTGTGTGCCTAAAAATGGAGCAATGTGCATGACTCTCCGAGGAAGTGAACAGCTCTACCATGCTGGACTGGGCAAGGCAAGCAGACAATGCCATATATACCCTAGCAATGCCGCAGCTTAGATTCTTAAGTGCTTAGCATTTTAAGAAGCACTTCTGGTCAGAAAATAATTATAAATACACAATAAAGACAAATTCAGATGAAAAGACCTCTACATGGGTCACAGTGTTGTATAAATGTACGTAGGCTTGGGAGAGAGAAGAAAAAGAATATAGAGAGTCATAAAAGGAAGTAATGTTTCAGAAAAAAATAAAGCAATTTATTTAAAGGGACAGAGTACAGACAGTCATAGATTCAGAAAAGTAAAAAAGAATAAGGCATGTAAAGATGGAATATACACAGAGTTTGGATTATGTAAACTATTGTGTTTTTTTTTTTTTTGAATTTTTGACTCCAGAGAGACATTTGATTCTGGGGATTGTTAAGCTAAATCATCATATATATTTTAAAGGTATCTTGTCTTCAAAATTTGGGTCTAAGGATATGTTGCTTTGGAAAAGAGGTTCTTCTTTTCCACCTGTGCATTCTAGACTAATGTGGTTTGATGCACCAAGACCCTCTGAGAGGTTGCTGTGAACCTCCCATTGTTAAGTCTGGAATGTAGCCCCAGCCCCTGGCATCCATCCTAGGCCCCTGGCCTGGGAGTTGCATTAGTCTGGACTCTAAATCCCAGCATGCCAGGTCCTGACCCCTCCCTGGGGCAGGGTCAGGACCATTCCCACAGGGTATTTAAGTGGGCACCCAGAGAAGGAGCATGTGGTTTGGGGTTTGCATGTGTTCCCCGCTTTTCTGTCTCCCCGCCATGTGCTCAGCCACCCGAGAGCACAGTATTTAATGAAACAATGGGCATTTTAATTTGGTTGGATCTGACCTAATTGGATTTCTTTGTGCCAGCATAGCTGCCCGTGTTAGGATTTTTTCCTAACATAATGGAGTGTCCCACTGAGGGCCCTTAATTTTCCTGTGGGCCCAGGCCTCAAGTCCCAGGGTCCAGGGCCATGCAGGAAAATGGGCCTTCCTGCACATGTGCTCCACCAGGCAAGTTCAGCTTCACTTGGTGAGTTCCCCTTTTAAACTGCGTGCAGGTAGGGTTTTGGAGTGACCCATTCACTTTTGGGGCTTTTGTAGAAGTCACGGGCCATGCCAAAAGCCTGATACACATGCAGTAGTGGCCAGGCCTCCTGCTGAGATGAGATTTTTTTTTTGGGTGATGGAAAATGTTCCCAGCCAATTTCTCATGTACCCCGGTTTCCTGACTCAGTGCCCTTGTCAAAGGCAGCATGCATTTAAAGTGGGTTTTTTGCAATTACTAGCCAATTTCAAATACCCTTAAGTGGGCACTTAAAATGTTTTTAAATTGAAACTATCTAACTTAAAACAAATTAAGATCCAAAGCCAGCATTTTTTTTTTAAGTATGGCACTCCGTTCTTTCCCTCCTCTTCTGCTTTTCTTTCTTTGTTCATTCACAACTACATGCTTTGTCACACCTCCACTTCTGTCTGTCTCTGTGTGTTCATTTGCTGACATCTCTTTCGCCCCACCCTCACTTCTGCCTCTTTCTCTTTGTTTATTCATCATTAGGGCTTTGCCCCTCACACACACTGCCCCTCTGTAGCTTCTAGAGCGCTCCACCACTGCTGCACAACCATTTCAGAGATCTAAGCCTACAGGGCGCATGCACATAAAAGTGGTCACTGCTCCCACTTCCATTCCAAAGAGCTCCAAAGCTGCATGCTGCTGTGCACCCATAAAAGTGTTCAATTCCCCATTAGCACCTTGTCCTGACAATGGAAATGCAGTGTGGCTGGTTTGTGGAGAGGCACTTGCTCATCAGTTCCACTAACCTCCGTCAACACACGTTTCTATGTAGTCCCCAGCTGTTCTCCATAGCTGGTTCCCTGGTATCTGCCATCCACGCTCAGACTGCTACTGCCCCACCCTTTCTTGCTGACAACAAATCTGTTTTATTCCCTGTCCTTCCACTCTAAAACTCTACAAAAATGTTTCATCCTTATGTTTCTGTTCCCACTTGCAATACCTAGCCAGCTGACACAGGTCCCTAAGGCTGTCCCATCTGTTTCTCTGTTAAAATAAGTGGCCATGATGTTTATATCAGTGTGTAACTGTGTTTTTGTGATGTGAATTTAAGTTTTGTGTATATGTGCGCTTCCAGATTACAACAGCTCTAAAAATTTAGCTTATATGCCCAGTTTAAAATACCAGGTAATGATACGTGGTTCTCAAGTTCCTTTATATATCTGAGATGATGGCATTTTAACAATCATAGAGCTTCTAACACAGAGACATGCCAGCCTTTGCAGCACCCTATGACTTCTTCAAGAAGACAGAAGACTTCTCACACTCAACAGCCAATGGCAAATACTGCTTCTAAGACTGATGTTCTCCAAGGACAAGGAGAGGACTTGGGATTGCCTTCTAGCCAAAGCTGTCTCAATTTTTGCTCATCTATTACCCCCAGATCTGTCTAAAGACATTTGACAACTCAAGGTACTTTAACAGGCTTCATAGTCCAGGATGATCGGGTTTCAGCCTTCAAAAGTTCAGCATTCCCAATTTTCTCTAATAGCCTTCTAACCTAAAGTAATCACCTTTTGCTATGACACCAAAATATAAAATCTGTTCCAGCTCTCTTACAGGTTCCTGGAAAAGTTCTATCACTACACCAAAATCGGGTCCGGTAAAATCCAAGATTTTTAATTTTAACCCCAGCCAGTTTTAAGTATATTTTGCTGGTTACTCCTGCTGCCTAAGTCAAGACCAACCTACAAAATACTCCCAGGACACCAAAAGCACCTGTACCAGCTCCTGGGACTTCACTGATACCAGCTCTCTTAGATCAAGGATACCTACCACCTCTTCTGGATTGAGGATACCTGCCAACTAAAATCTGCTATGGTCTCATCCCATGGCCAGCCCCATTTCATAGGACCAGTAATAACAAATTTTTTTTCCTCCTAGACACTTCCTTTATTACCTCCCTCAAAAAACAAATGCCTGGCATCTCTGGGATGACAGCAAATAGGATGCATTTCCAGCCACACCTCTCACTAAATGTGGACCCACCAACACCTAGCTCTCCCCTCACCTACATTGCCCCATGCCTGCAGGAAGTAGGCAGACTTGAATCTATGCAATATTTTTCCAAAGAGAGCCTAAAATGTTGCTCATAATTATCACCTCAACTTCCTGTCACCCCTATATCCAAAGAGTCTAGAATGTTAAGTCTGGAGTATAGCCCCAGCCCCTGGCATCCATCCTAGCCCCCTGGCCTGGGAGTTGCATTGGTCTGGACTCCAAATCCTAGCATGTCAGGACCACTCCCACAGGGTATTTAAGTAGGCTCCCAGAGGACAAACATGTGGGTTTGGGTTTGCATGTATTCCCCACTTTGTCTCCCTGCCATGTGCTCAGCCACTCAAGAGTGCTGTATTTAATAAAATAATGGGCATTTTAATTTGGTTTAATCTGACCTAATTGGATTTATTTGCACCGGTGGAGCAGCCCATTAGGAATTTTTCCTAACACCCAAATGAAAATACTTCACCCAACAAAAATCAGGAAGCAGTTTAGAGAGAACTACTCCCATATTCCCAAATATTGTTTATAAATGTTTGTTTACATTTTAAGGGGGTATGATATAGAGATGAATAATTTGCAATGGTATGGATCTTGGTTTATTGATACAAACTTATGATCAATTTTGTTATACTGTGTATATGTATTTCTGCTCTTGATTAAGGTACAGTGTTTGTCCAGCTCATTTAAAAATGTAATGTATAATTAAGAAATACAGGATAATAGATAGCCATCTTTAATAGTCAAGCTTGTAGTTATGTTAGTTAGATTTTCTAGATATAAAGAGATGTATTTCAGATGGATAGGCATTCTTCAAACCTTTCAAAGACTACAGAATATGGTATTTAAAATATTTTAAGAATTTAGGACTTATCATGACAATGAGACACATCTGCTCCTGGCAGCACCAATCTACTTCAAGGGTAAAGATGGACATCAAAGAGGCTCCTTATGGCATTGGTTAGCCACATGGGCAAGAAATTGCTCTTGCCTGGACTGCTTGAATGTCCATGCAGGATCCACAGAAAAATGACTGCTAAACTTGTCTACAGGTGAGATGATCCTTCAGGGTTCCTGCTTCCTGAAAGAGTCTGCCAGACATTCTGCAGGACACAGAAGAAAGTGAATGAAAACTGCCAAAATAGGTTTAACTGTTTTTGAAATTTCCTGCTTCATGGAAAAGTTTTCCAGGTACTATGGGCCAGTAGGCTGAAGATGGATGCCCCAACAGTACTAAAATCTTTGGGTTACTGTCCAGGCAGTGAGATGTCTCTGTCAACTCTAGAGTTTTGAAAGTTGCTTACAACGCACTTCCTGTTTCCTTAGGTAATATCATATCCTTATGGAGTCTTTGATGGAGTTGAAGAAGAGATATTAATAATATAGTTTTCTTTAGTTATGATAAAAGATAATATATATATATATAAATATTATATTGTAATTCTTTCTTGATAACTGTTTTATGTAATTTTACTAAATTAAAGTGAAAACCTTCCTTTTTATTTAAACAGAAAAGGGGAGGTGATGTGGGATTCCCCTCTGTATGCTGTGAATACCATTGGTTGGTAAAGAAATTGTTTTGGACATATAGCAGGGCAGAACTTAGCTAGATAGAGAAAACTAAACTGAATCCTGGGAGAAAGAAGGAGTTAGGGAGAAGCCATGTAGCCCTGCGGAGGCAGACACTGGAAAGTTTACTCAGTAAGCCCACAGCCACCTGGTGATACACAGATTAATGGAGATGGGTTATATTTATATGTAAGAGTTAGCCAATATGAAGCTAGAGCTAATGGCCCAAGCAGTGATTTAATTAATATAGTTTCTGTGTGGTTATTTTGGGTCTGAGCTGCCAGGCAGCCAAGAAATGAACAAGTGGCCTTCCTCCAAAAGGCATATGCTCAACTATGTTTATAGCAATATTATTCATAATAGTCAGAACCTGGAAACAACCTAGATGCCCATCAACTGAAGAATGGATAAGGAAAATGTGGTACATTTACACAATGGAGTACTACTCACTGGTAAAAAAATAATAACATCTTGACATTTGCAGGCAAATGGTCATCAGTTAATGACCTCATTTAATGACCAACTAGGACTGGCTCAAATAATTCTCACCCAGCTCACCTGCACTCTGCAGTACAGCCAGGATATTAGGGGACTGTCATGTGAAGATTTGTCTGAACTATGGAGTGTTGGGAAATATGCAGATCTCTAGAGGAGGCTCGAGGCTGTTGGAAATTAAAGAAGGGAGAATGGGTGTAGAAACAAAACAAATGCACATGTTAGAAAATTGCTGGGAGGGCGCAAAGCTTAACAGAATTCATGGTGGGAATTCAAACACAAAGGAAGGAATAAGAACAGGGCACGGATTTTGTTCATCACTCACCTTGCTCCATATTGATAGTGCTTCATTTATCTAAGAAATTATTCTCTTGCTTATTAAAACCACTAACTCAACTCGGATAGGAAATTCATATTTCTTACAACTTCAACATTTCTCACTTCTCATCACTATGATGACATTGCTGGTGCACTCAACTCTCCTCTCTCACTGGCATGCCTCTCAAAATACGTGCTGCATAATAGATATCTAATGAATATTACTTATTTCTGTCATTTTGAATAGGTTATTATAATGCAACCTCATTATATTTATACGAACCTAATATAATGTCTGTGATTGTTCATGAAGAAACAGAAGCCCCAAATCTTTGTGCCTTGTTCAGGATCACTAACCAGTGAATGCAAAGGAGTTTCTTCTCCCATGAGTTGGCTATGCTCCTTCTCGCTAAGGTCCCTATACTTTTCTCCTTAAAGGACTTTTAATAATCTGACAGCAAACCTCTTGACATTACTTGGGATCACCCAACCCCAAAGCCAAAATCTTGACCTCTGACTTGTCTTGTTCAATCTCTGGCAGTTGGAACTGAGACAAAAAAATGCCTTTCTGATGCAGTCTCCACCAGTTCCATCTTTACAGCATCTCACACTACCTGCCCTCAGGGATGAGCCATCCTAGTTATAAAGCATGCATTGTGGAAGGACCTCATATGTGGCTCTTAGGACTGTGGGGGTAGGGTGCAAGTTTGGTATTACAACCTAATCCTTACAAGGACATCTCCCCACAGACATCTCTTCTCCCATACAGATGCCATCTATTTAATTGGAAAGGCATGCACAAGATTGGGCTCGCTTTTCCTGCTACTCCATTAAGGCCTTTATTGGTGGCTCTCGGCTAACAATCACCCCTTCCTGAGTTGCAGATGATCTCAGTATTACAGAAGGGCAGGTCACTTGGTTTGTGCTGTTGCTTGTTGTCTGTGCTTGTTCCTCTCTACCACCCACCAAGATGCTCCTCTTCATTTGTGTGGGGCAGCCTGAATGCTTTGAAGGGCACAGCAAGACTTTTAAAGAGAAATAAACAAATATGGAATTCCCTCTGAATCAATACCAATGATTTTTGTTCCTCATTTTTGTAGAGTTTTAATTTTCACTGAGGTGCATGTAGGTTTAGGAAGGAGCATATACTTGCAAGGGGGACAGAAAGTTTCACTAGCCAGGACTCTTCATCCTGTATCTCTTTATAGCTTCAATGTTTCTCTTTCTCTCTTTCCCAGCTTCTAGTCTGCTTCTTTTGCTCTCCTACCTTCTGCCATTTCTCAGATTATCACTAGACCCATTAGGATATTTCAGCTCCAAGGGACAGCTTCCATCTAGAGATTTCCACATTGTACATTGCTGGTTGATTAATTCAGTAGCTCAGGTTATAGACTCTCTTGTCCTGCTTTGGTGGCATGGTGTTTACAATGCTCTTCTTGTAAGGCAGCTTTTAGAGTACTCAGTATCACAGGCTGTGTTCCCAGCAGGAAAGATAGCTAACAGAGGTGCTCACTTTAATGCTGATATTTCTCTTCACCGGTGAGGGATAGTCCACAAATGTTAAAGTCACACAGTTTTCTGAATGGTGGAACAATTTTGACTAGTCTTGAGTATTCCCTTCTCCATGGCCAGAGTTGCAGTGCAGACCCTTTCCTAAGCTTTGCAGGGCAAGTAAAATACCTTCATTGCACTAAATTGTGTGGGACTTACTATGCCTGAGAGATCTCACTCTAGAAACCTAATCCGACTGAGTGTGAAATTGAACAAAACTGTGATTTTTATCATTAAAAGACTGAATATTTTACAAAAGAAACTGCTTTTCTCAGTGCCTTGTATAGATGGTTATCCATCCTTATCTGAAAATGAATGGGTTTTGTAGTGTCTGGTTTACGTAACTCTGTTGGACTTCTCACTGTAGCTTCCCAGAGGGCCATGTTTCAAAGGCTTTATCATCTCTTGACATTGATAGGATGCCCAGTGATAGTCAGTGGATGCATGCCTTCGAGAGGTAGAAGGGGTTTATCAATTGCCCATCCCTGGCCAGGATGTCTGTCTCTAGCTTTAGGGATGGCTGTACCGTTACCTCCGAGTCTATGCAGTGGGACAGACTGGAAACAGCCGTTAATTACTGAGATGCAGTTTGATATAGCAATATTGAGAAGCAATAGCACCATCAGCAAATGTAGCAAGGTTCAATGCAACAAGCAGCGATGAAGGAGGGAACAAATGGACAGAGTGCGTACTTTCCTCTCTTCATGATTCGAAGTGCTTTTACTAAAAAAAGTGAAAACTAACTCTTTTCCATGGTGTTAGCTTCAGTTTCACTGCGACCAATCTGAGAATAGAATTCTGGAGACGCACAGCTCACCTCTGCTACCACCTCTGCTCTGCAGCCTCCCCTGGGTCTCAGTGTGTTCACCCAAGTCCTTTTCTCCCATTGTCTTTACCGCCCTCTGCCCTGTCAAGGGCAGGATGCAGGTCTCTTGGCATCCCCAGGGGTGAGCTGAGTCTTGACTCACACATGGTTTGAATTAGCAAAGAAAGTTGTGGGCTTGCTAACTTTGAAGTTCCTTTAGACATCAACTTTTTTCTTTTAATAAAAATAGAGTATAGCCATTTATTTTTTTTCTTGTGTCTACTTAATTATGTGCTTCCTTTTATGTGATAAAAGGAGCTATCATTTTATGAAAAGAGCACAGGTTTGCGAGTCAAACAGGGCTGTCTTGGAGGCTAGACATGGCCTCCACCACACCTCAGCCATACCTCCACCTTTCTCATCATAAATGGGTAGATTAGCTTGGTTAAAATCGCAATGTATGTAAAATATGTCTAGAATCTATACTTGCCTGGTCCAATGGAAAATATCTAATATATAGTCACTACTAATTAATAATTTTTGATCAATGAGTGAAAATGACTATAAAGGTCTCATCAACCTATTTGCTCACTACACCAACGCAGTTCACATAACTGAGTACATGATGGAGCTCAAAATGCCCTTTCCTGGTGCTCTGTTTTAGCTTCCAGTATGCACCTAGCTCAGTTGTAACGGTTAATTCATCCTCAGTAGCCAGCATAGCTAATTCTCAGCTTGATTTATCTACCTTTGTATAAGTATGTGGTACTGTTCTTAGTGATTTGTTTTAGAGTATGCTTCAGTATTAAAAGTCTACCCAGATCATCTGTAGATACAAATGAGACTACGGAAATGAGTGAGTGGTGTTTCCCCAGAGTCTCTGGGATGTTCACGGGGTCCTGCCCTTCTGCCCTCACGCTAGTCTGCTTAACCATTATGATTTTTTTTATGAAAGTCTCACGTATTTTGTGTTGAGCTTTGTCTGGGAAATAAATCAGTTTTTTCTGCAGACATATTGACACCAGAGAAGTGTTTGAACATTAAATTTAATTCTGCACCTCTCATGGACAACTGGGACTGAGCAAGGATGGCATTTAAGGTTGTAGAAAGGATGCTTTATATTTGCTAAGATCTGTTTTGTTTATTCTTCCTGGGAGTAGTTCTTTTATTTGGGTTGAGGTCATGCTTAGGTTCTGACCAATTTCATGAGAGGAGGGGTGATGTGCTCTATTCCCAGGCTCAGCCACAAAACGTTCAAGGACACGGATATCATGGAACTCTACATAATGAGTCAGTGTGCACATAGGTTTCAGTGTATCTACTGAGGCATAGGTGGCCTATCAGGAGCTGCATCCAGACACTCACCTCTCTTCTCAGCAGCCACCAACTGCCAATCAGCTACTTGGCTATTGGAACCAAAACCATACTTTTAATGGAAGAATTATAATATGAAACAGAATTATTTCATGGAAGGGAATTGAATTTTCATATTACCAAATGGAAAAAAAACATCCCAGAGAATAATCTTACTCTGATAATTAAGAGAATAAGAGAACATGAAGTGACTAAGCTTCTGAGCATCCAGGGCATGTTTGTTACTGTAGCGGGACTGATTTGGTGCCAACCGAAACTGCCTGTCTAACTCATGAGACTTTCATGGGAATAAAGATGGCACTCTGCTTATAATTGTGCATCAAAGCAGTGTACGAATGCAGCACACTATTAGTGGGAAGCTCAGAAGTCTGGAAATCAAGAGACAAACTCTAGCATGAATCTCAGAAGCTTGCATCTCTCTCATCTCTGTGCAACTGCTCTCTAATCCTTGTCAGGACTGCCTCTCCGGGTTGCTAAAAGATGCAAATGAAATCACACATGTGTAAGAACTTAGAAACCATAAAGTCATGCCAAGTCAAGGAGACTGTAATTACTATGAAGGCTCTAACCTCCCCTGGGAATACCCTTTCCACACGGAAGGGGATGCTAGGCTGCTACCCAAAGTGCTAACGCTTTTCTAGAACGTCAGCCCCGGCTTTTGTACAGCAAAGCGTGAGCTCCAACTGCCCGTGTGCAATCTGGAACACTTGGCAGGCATCTTCTGCTGGAGCGGCTGCCGGAGCTGAAAATAAAGGTGCCTGTGAGTCTCAGCACACAATGTCTGGAGGGGAAAAAGCAAAGAGCTTGCAGTTTTCATCCCTCCTGAAGATAAAGGTGAACGACGAGGTAGAAAGTGAAAGGGGCAGACTTTGGTTAGGACAGCCCACTCACAGACTCTTGGACACTCAGGGTGCAATTGCCAGCAACACACTCTGCTCTTGTGATAAGTGTCAATAGGAACTGGCAGGCCTATGGTTCTGATCCACTCCATACTGGGATTCTGAGACTCCCTGGGTGAAGCCACACTTTCCTTTTAGCTGCTGACTTTGTTTCTAATCAAATACCAGCTAACTGATAATCTCATGAGACAGACTGTATTGAAAATTCATGCTGTGCTACAGAGCCTCGTGTGTGTGTGTGTGTGTGTGTGTGTGTAAGAAAAGAAGCTGACATGCAGTTTTGATGGCACAATGGAAACATAGCAAGTGGTTCACAGAGGAAAATGCAGAGTCCAAAGTCAGCCACAAGGTCCCCTAACCCAACTTCCTATGTAGAGGTTCTTTCCCTAGGAGACCAGGGCATATGAACCCCGTGGGCACACCCTTTCTTCTTACTGCATGGCAGGCCTACTCCTAAGCACTTTAGGATTATTAGCTTATTACTTATAAAACCTTGTGACATAAATGAGGTTGTTTCCCTGTTTGACAAATGAGGAAACTGAGGCACACAGATTTAAAGCTTTAGGATGCAGAGGCAGGTGATAGGGCCAGAATTCAAACCTAGGTATCTGGCTTCACTGTGCAGGCAGTAAATACTTAGGTACAGAATATGGATTACCTTTGCAGGTCATCAGGGCCACTTATACCCTGGGCTCTCTGCCTTGTGCTCGTCAGAGAGGAGTGGCCAACTAAAGACAAAAATCAAGAAAGGAATCCACCTCTTGACTAGACTGTATTGTGTATCTATATCTATGTATGTATATATGTAGATCTGTATCATTATAGAAACATAATCATGTTGTGATTGTGACTAATAGAAACACAACGTAAATCCTATCAGTTAATTCTGCTCCTGGAAACAGCCTCCCTCAATAAGGTCTCTCTACCCATTGAAATCAGTGCAATAGAGAGACCCCAAGGCTCATAACATAGAAAGTCAGCCCTGTCTGAACTCATTATCCAATTCCTGATTGTAAAATAATAAACAAAAAGGAAACCCTCTGGACATGTGCTTTCAGTTTGGGGTGCTAGATATCATTAGCATATTTTCATAAAAATATGCATCTTTTCAGCATATACTTATTGCTCATCACAATGCTTATATGCACCTCGTTAATTACCAGTTGCCTGCAGGCGTTTACTTGAAGAATGACAAGTACTATGTAATCAAGTAGAGTTAACAAATTACTTTTGTGAGAAGTCTGGGAAAAGGAAAGTGTGAGATTAGCAATTAGAATGTGTTTTCCACTTTCCCTGCTGACTGGCCGCTCATTTATAATGCAGTGAGTCTGGACACGCAGCTACCGCTCATAGAGACCACTCCCTAGGTTTATTGTTTCCACCCTCCAGATGGGTAGTTTTCTACTCTCTTCTGTTCCACTAAGTCAGGAGTGTAGCCCACAGACCACCTCTCTCTGGTGTAGCTGGGAATGCCTTATTAAAAGCCAGACATCCCAGTTCCAGCACAGGATACTGAGTTATAATTTGTGCAGGAAATGCCAGAATAAACTAGCCACCTATATGGGTTTTCACCAATCAACCCAGAGTCACTTTAATTCTCAAAAAAGATTTTGGCGCTCTCTCTCTCTCTCTCTCTCTCTCTCTCTCTCTCTCTCTCTCCCCTCCCCCTCCCTCCCTCCCCCTTCCTCCCTTCCTCCCTCCCTCCCCTCCCTCTCTCTCTCTCTCTCTCTCTCTCTCTCTCTCTCTCTCTCTCTCTCTCTCTCTCTCTGTATATGTTTATGTGTGTGTATTTCTTTATGCGTGTATTTTGGTATGTGTGTGTCTATATGTGTATGTGTGTATTTCTATATATGTGTGTATATGTGTATGTATGTGTGTGTATATTTCTGTATGTGTGTATATGTGTGTATTTCTATGTGTGTGTGTGCCTCTGGTGGGTAGTACATATGCGTGTGCAGTTATGTATGGAAGCCAGATGCTTACTTTGGGCTGTATTTCTGTATTGCTTCCTTATGTTGGTTTTTGAGACAGGGTCTCTCTGGATATTACAATTCCAGGCTGACCCCTGAGGCTCCAGGATCTGTCTCTGCACTCTAAAGCTAGGGTTTGAGGCACGTGCTGCCCTGCCTGGGTTTTCTGCATGGCTGCTGGAGATCCAGACTTACCTTACTCAGTGGGCTGTCTCCCCATCCTGTGTTATGGTTTTAGTAATAAACAATGGGACGTGTGCTCTGAGGGGGAGACTACATTTTAACACATGCCTCTGTTGCCTCTTACACATGTTAAAATTCGGAAGCAACTCACCTTACAGTTGTAGGTGGGGTGGACGGAAGAAGACTTAGGGATAATGAACTCAGTAAGGATGGAAAGCACTCTCAGCTGTTGTTCATCAGAACAGCTCTTACGCTATCAGGGGGATTCTGCAGAGGAAAGCTTGCCAAGTATGCGTCTTCAGATGGGATTGTCAGGCCAAGGCCTCCGAAATCTGGCAAATCATCACAAAAGAGGAATTCCATGAGGACCAAGGGACCTGCATACAAAGCCATGAGCTCTTTCAGGGCAGTTGGTCTCCTAGCATCATCTACAGTCTTCAGAGCTGGAAGCAGAGAACAGAACCTGAGTATCTCTGGGCCCCAGCATCCCACGGGTATGTTCTGTTCTCTGCAGAGATGTATGCATTTTGTGTTAATTGCAAACTTTTAAAAACTAAGGAATTTTGTGATTAAAGCTAAAAGTTGCATTTCTGTCTTTTGAAAACTCAGAGGGAACAGCAAGAAAGGATTTTGTTTCTACTGGGCAGGAGTTGACAGTTAAGGAGTGGCTGCTTTTTTTTTTTTTTTGGAATGACCTGAGTTTCTTTGTCACTCACCACCCAGGCAGTCTGTTCTGCCCTTTCTCACTGTCTGTCTAGCCCTATGATTACTGATCATGATGTTTCTTCTGAAACTTCCAAACCTGCCTGTACATAGGAATGATTCTAGGAGAGGAGAGGGAAGGGGAGAGACGAGAAGGAGAGAGAAGGGGAGGGAAAGGAAGGAGAAGAGAGGGAAGGGGGAAATAGGAGTAGAGAGGAGAAGAGGGGAGAGGAAGGGAGGGGTTGGGGAAAGAGTGGAAGGTAGAGGCGAGGGTAGGAAGGGGAGGGGAGAAGAGAAGATAGGAGAGCAAAGAAAGAGGAGAGGAGGAGGATAGACAGAAGAGGGAGGAGCAAAGGGGGGAAGGAAGAAAGCAGAGGGGGGGAGGAGAAGAGAAGCAGAAAGAAAGGACAAGGAAATGGGAGCATAAGAAAAAAGAAATAAAAGCAAGGCTGGGCCTACTGTGGGAGGGGTCAGTGGTAAGGTGCCCATGCTTCCTAAGCTCCAGGTGTTCTGTGTCAGGAAGTGAGAACCAGTGGTTTCCCTCTAACTTGATGAACATCTCAGATGGTGCCTCACCAGAGGGTCTGCGAGCAACTGGGCTCTCGGGTTCTGACGGCTAGTCTGCATGGCTTTGGTTAAGGGTCATCTAGTAGCTAGCTTTGAGGTACTTCTTTGGCATTCTGTTCACATGGTCTGGAGTAGGGCCAGGCCTTTCTTACTGAAATTCTCTAAGACATTTGGAAGCAGGCAGACCAGAGCGGGCTTTAGCTCAGAACTTTCTCCTGTGCTTCCTTCCCATGGAGTGGAAGGAAAGGCCAGCCCAGGCAGTACAGCCATCTCAGGTTGCAAAGAAAGAGAGTCAAGACTAGAGGTGTTGGATGCTGCCTGAGAAGACTCAGTAGGCTTTGGTGTGGAAAATCCTGCTTGGCATTTGAAAATCCTTGTTCATGGCTGTCTCCCTGTTTCTTCTGCAAGCAGCTGGTCTCTGACATGAGCAAGGAACACATCTGGACCAAGGCTAACTCTTGCATCACTGCCCACTTGGCAACATTTGGGATTTCAGAAAAGCTGTCCCTGTCATGCTTAAATCATAAAACCCATCAATATAAAGGATGCAGGCCTTTTTGGACTTTAATTTGCTCTAAGTGGCTTAAAGTCCTGGTGGCATCTTCTTTTCTCAGTCCAGACCTTGGTGAGAAGCCAAGGTAGGGAGTGGAGAGATTCTGAGATCACCTAACTCTTCTGAGGCTTGTCTAGAATGTGAACACTCTTGAAGGGAAAGTTAGTCTTTTACTTTCTCTTTTGGAGCTGCTGATATCTCAGTGCTCAGCAGTGAGTCATCTCAAGACACAGGCTGCTCCATCCACGTTCACATGTCATAAGAGGACTCTAGGTGTCCCTTGGAAGAGAATAGGTCTCATTCATAGACATTCAGCTTGCATCCTAGTTCTAACAAGGCTTCTCTGGTCCTGTGGAGAATACTTCCAGCCTCTCAAGTTGTTTTTCCCTCAGAGCTTTCATATGCTGATAGAGATGGGAATAAAGATAATGAGAGCTTGTCCCCTTTAGGGCAGTGGCTCTCAACTTCCTAATGTTGCAACCCTTTAATACAGCTCCTCATGCTGAGCTGTCCCCCAACCATAAAATTATTTCATTGCTACCTCATATATTTAATATAAAAATGTATTTTAAAATTACATAGCAGTAATTTTGCTATTGTTATGATGGTAATGCAAATATCTGATATGCACAATATGAGATAGGCAACTCCGATAGGGTTGCACCTCACAGACTGAGAGCCACAGCTTTAGGGAGAGGCACTGTGGACCAAGAGACACTTTACACAGGTCACATACATTCCTCCTGTCAACTACCATCTTTCCTCTCATACTGCTCCACCTCATAGCCTTCCTTGAGACTCCTGGAGAGCATTATTTTGATCCTTGGGGTCTTTGCCTTTTATTCTCTCTGGTTGGAATGATTTTCCCAATGCCTGCGCCTCCCTTGTTATTTTATTTAGCTCCAGACCTCTTATGTCACTGATGGAGGAGTGTCTATGTGTTACTTTCATTATTAATAAAGAAAACTGCCTTGGCCCTTTAAGAACAGAAAATTAGGTAGGTGGAGTAGACAGAACAGAATTGTGGGAACAAGGAAGTAGAGTTGGAGAGACGCTTCAGGCAGTCGCGATAGTGAGTCTCCATGCTGCTCCTCTCCGAGATGGACGCAGGTTAAGATCTCTCCTGGTAAGGCACACCTCGTGGTGCTACCCAGATTACTAAATATGGGTTAAAGGAAGATGTGAGAATTAACCAATAAGAGGCTACAGATAATGGGCCAGGCAGTATTTAAAAGAATACAGTTTCCGTGTAATTATTTCGGGTGTAAAGCTAGCCGGCGACTGGGCGGCGGGAACGCAGCCCGCCGCTTCACACTACATGTCACCTTATGAAAACCCAGTGTCTGGGACACTGTGTAGGAACATATTCTATGGTATCTCCTCACTAGGCCTAATTTGCTACTGTGGTGCATATGAATCCTGGTGTGTTCCAACACAGTATTTTGTTGATTTGTTCCCCAGTAGCAGCAGCATATAGTCAGCCGGGACAAAGATTCTAGAGCTAACCACCGCCATTAAATCCTAACTCTCACTTTCTCACAGTTAAAATAAAATAATTGTGCGCCTTGAGCAAGGTAGTAAGATTTCCTTTCCCCCTTTTCTTTCTTTTTTCTTTTCAGCACTAGACTAAAACTAAGAACTTTGATATGTTTGAGGCAGGTGTTGTACCTAAGCTTCGCCCGAGCCCAGCTACCCCATCTTGAAATGGAGAACACCACTTTTGTTACCTGACAGGGATGTTATAGAAAGTTAATAATACAAGGCACTGTCTTTAGCAGTTACATACATAAGTTACTTCTCTGAGGTCAAGGGTTTTAACATTTTCTTCACAAATTTATTCCCCCTATACTTTTCCTTAGTGACTCTAGCTGCTTAAAAACATTTGGCAAATTCATCAATGATAAATACTCAAAAATCATTATATCAGAGCCAACCACATACACTTTCATGAAAATATAATCAACGATTGGCTCCCATCTGTGTAAATGCTGGCAGATATATCAAGTTGGGATAACATTTGTCTGTATGTAGGGTAGGCTTTTATATGATTAGTTGAACTAAAATAGAAAAAAAAACTATTTCTTAAAAGTCATACTGTAGAAGACCAATATGGGATTGCAAAGATTTACCCACTCTCATGAAACAGCTTAACACCAGACCAAACAACAAGACAGACAAACTATATGAACCACTGGCTTTGCTGATAACAGACAAAAGGCAATGAACAACAAGCAGAAGCATGGTTCTATGAGTTTCTCATTTAGACTGCAGTGTAGAGAAGGGATCCTGGTTGAGCCCAGTATTCTAGAGTGAGTGTACAAGGGTACCTATTTGGGGTGGGAGGTCAATGCAGGACATTTCTGGTCAGAGAGAGCCCTGGAGAGCAGAGAGCTCCTGTGAAAAGAGAACTCAAGGCTGGAGGGTGCATTCCTTGAATATTCATCCAGGTGTCTTAGGGACATGACTTCAGCCCAGAGACTGAGACCCCTCAAAACACGAGAGGGAATTGCTGTCAAATCTCACTTGAGGGTCATCATAGCACGTACTCTCAATAGTCAGAATACAGAAGCTTCACAATTGACAGAGAGCCGCTTGTTTGTTCCTGGCTGCTTAGTCCCGAAATAATCACACAGAAACCGTATTATTTGTAATACTGCTTGGCTAATAGCTCAAGTGTATTTCTGGCTAACTCATATCTTAAATTAACCCATCTCCATTAATTAGTGTATTGCCACGAGGCTGTGGTTTACAGGGTAAAATTTCAATGTCTGTCTCCAGCCGGGCTACATGGCTTCTCCCTGACTCCACCTTCTTTTTGCCAGCATTCAGTTTAATCTCTCCCCACTCCTCTCCCTCTCCCCTCTCCTACTCCCACCTAGCTCTACTCTGTTAAGCAACTGGCCAAAACAGCTTCTTTATTCACCAATGGTATTCACGGCATACAGAGGGGAATCCCATATCAATGGTCTTCTATGTGGGATTCAAAGTATTTTGCCTCAGTAGTGAAGTACAATATGTCTAGTGTAAAAGCTGTGCTCCAATTCCAGCTAAAAATCTTAAGACCAGGACTCAAGAGAACTTAATGGTTTCAAACATTAACTACATTGAAGAACAAGACACAGGAAACTTTACAAGTGAACTCAAAATGATCATGAACCTCAATGTAAGACACGGTTATGAAACTTCTAGAATAACATTCACGGACATTTCTTTATGACCTTAGATTGGGCAAAGATGTCCCAGATCTATCACCAATAGAGTGACCAATAAAGCCAAAATATAATTACTTTGAATTGCGTTAGAATTAGTAACTTTTATTCTCTGAAATCACTTGTTGGCACAGAGAAAAATGTTAGAAAAATCCAAATTTTAAAGGAACTTAGATCCATGATTCATAAAGAATCCTTAAATATTAATGATAAGAAGTAGTCTAATTAAAATAGAAAAAAGTTGAACAGCTACCTCATCTTAGGGGATAAGAAGATGAAAAGCTGGTGTATATAAAGATTATCAATGTAGTTAGGTATAACAAAAATGCTACTCATGTTTGAAATTATCCAAACTTGAAAAGACAGTATCAAATGTCAGTGTGGTTATAGAACATTAGAATTGCTACACACAGATTGAAACTCAAGTTGCTCAACTATTTTGGTAATGATTTAGTAACTTTTTGATCTAGGATCCAGTACCTCACCATTTATATCCCTTGGCTTTGTTTCTCTGTGAAATATATTCCTGATAGATTTATTTTTTTCTTGTGGTGACTAGGATAGTAGCAGAAGTAACTCTATTCATAATTTCTTAAGTATAACCTTAGCAAAAAGAATTTGTGTTTTTATTAAGTCAAGGAAAGTATTTTAAATCTTATTGGCTCTGTTGCTTACAAGCAAAACCTCTTGAAGAGTCCAGGAATAGAAAATAGAAATAAAGGGACCGGTCCAGGAATATAGAAATATAAAGTTTTAAGCCCAAACACATATTGGGAGAAAAAAATAAATAAAGCTGGCAGGCACTGTTTACCTTTAACAAACACTTTCTGCTTTAAGAGCAGACATCCTGGCAGCTGCTGTGTACAGGTAAACTTTTAACAATTGTCTCCTGCCTCCCAGCTTCCCAGCGAGGCAGGTACTGCAGACAAAGGTTAGCTTCTAACTGTTGCCTCTATGAGACCCTCTGCTTGTTTTCTTTTAATATTTTGCTGTCCCCCTATGTGACTCTACTCTCTGCCTTGCATTCTTTCAGAGACAATAAAAAGTGGCTGTGTTAGTCGCTAAGTTAACATCCTAATGTCCTATACCCAAAAGTTGGAAAACTTAAAATGTAGTGTGACTTTAAGCCTGACTTCAAGGTTGTAAAACTCTTTGACTCACACCTGGTACTTGATTTTACTATAAGAGGAGGCCCCAAACCAGTTCTCATTGCCACAGCTACAGAAATCCAATCTCTGGCTGTGGTTAGAGCTATAACTTTGTGTGCCCCATGGTGATTTTTTTTCCTTTTTCTGGATAAAGCTTGCTCGTGATTTAATAGGCTTTGGTAGTGTGGCCCCCATCATTTTATGATCCCAGACCCAAGATCTCTAATTAAGTAGGCCAGGGGAAATAATGCCAGATTTTCCTGATTTAAGATAATCTCGCCTCTAAAACAGGGTGGAGTTCACTCCACTCAAAACACAAACAATGCAAGTGTAGAAATGAGACTTAGAAGGGAAATAAGGGTTCCACATGCTGCACAGAACTGCAGGTCATAAACCCAAAACCAAACACAATAAAACACACAAATGCATTTTCTAACAAAATATGACTATAATGATAATCCCCAATTGCACCCTAAGCTACCCATGGAGTATTACACATGCAAAAAGACACGGAAGATGATGGCCCAAGTGTCAGTAGTTATAGCTATCCTGGCATTATTTTAGAGAATACATACATTTGTATAAAAATGTAATCTAGTATGTATTAGACACAAAACACTTGCTTTAGTGAAAAATTCAAACATACTTTTGGTAGGCAGAAAAAGTAGACTTAATCTTGTAATTGCAAATTACCTTTGATGTTTAGTTTTCTAACATTAAATGCAAGAAAGCAGAATATATAGAGATGAAAGAATTAACTCAAGAAAAAGAACATAAAAACTGCTTTGTGATATTATGTATTGATTGATGGTCAGTCAGTGGGGTGGAGTGCCTGTGTTCACTGTTTGTTCCTGGTTACCAGGAATAAATAGAAGACATCTTTTAACCATGAACTGTCACCAGGAAAATTTTCCACTATTTATAAACACACACACACACAACACACATATACACGACTCAAACATGCACAGACACATACAGTCACAGCTGAAGATCAACATCAGTGAATCGAAGTCTTCTGAGATGTCTTGGTCTCATTTGACAGAATAAACGTGAAATCAGGAAAGCTAGTGTTTATGGAAAAGCTTCTTTGAAACTCTTCTTTTCCATCTGGCATTAGCAGAAATAAATGGGCTTCTACTTACATATTTACTTTGTAAATGTTTTTCTTTCTCAAAGCTCAACAGCGGGGAGAGAGCACAGGCTCTTGCAGACAAGAGCCACTGTCTCCTACAGCAGGAGGGTCACCCAGGAAGGAAGCCTTCTCGACCTTCCTTTGGAAGAGCTTTGGTTCTTTTTCTTCATTTGCAAATGATAAGCTTTGGTTCGGTTTCTCAGGCGGAGGGTCACGCTGAAGAGCTAGAAATGAAGAGAGAACTCAGGGCTCCATGGGGACTGACATTTATCTGCACTCTGGGTGCAAGACTGTAGTAGAAAACTCATTTGTCCCTTTCAGCACTCTCCATGTCCCTTTGGAAGGGACCTCCGTTTCAGTCTTAGAGGAGAGCAGAATAGAATTTTGACTGTCTAACCAGTTCTTGGTAATGTGGTAAGCAAGGGTGTGTTGGCTGCTGAGAGTAAGCTAGAATGGTCCTGGGGACTAATTCCATAAGGTGGACCATCAGAAGTGCTCAGATATTTTTCCCGACAGAACTTAAATTTGTAGGCACTGTCAAGAGTAACCAACACCATGTTTTATTTTCCTTATTGTGTTTCAAAAGGGACATTGACGCACTTGCCTGACACCCTTACCAAGAAGTTAACTCCTGATGCTCCAGGGAAAGGTCATCTTCCCCAGTGCACATGTCATGCACACCTGGTCATAGCCAACAACGCTGAACCCTTGAATCTTCTATAAGAGATCTGAATTATAGTTCAGTGATTCTATAATCAGATGGTTGTATGGACTGAAGTCAGAGGATTGTACGGTGTTGGAGCTATAGAAAAGGATAATACGGTGCCTGGTAGAAGCAGATGGAGAGAGTTTGCTCTTTCTGATTTGACAGCTTCACCTCTCAAAGATGAACTTACCCTTGTGTGCCTTTCTTGGTACCATTGTGTTTTGGGCTACTTAGGCTGCCATGGCTGTTTTTTTTTTTTTTTTAACACTGTGTGAAAATGTATTATTGTGATTGGTTTAATAAAAAGCTGAATGGCCAATAGCTATGCAGAAGAGACTAGGCAGGACTTCTGGGCAAAGGGAGGAACTCAGGGTGACTTTAGGTCTGTGAGAGACATCAGCCACTGAAGAAGTTGGTCATTTGGTAGAGAGGAGAGGTAACTGAGCCATGTGGAAGAATGTAGACTAATAAAAACAGGTTAACTTAAGTTATGAATGCTAGTTAGGGAAAGTTTAAGCCAATGCCAAGCTTTCATAATTAATAACAAGTTTCCATGCCGTTATTTGTGGGCTGGGAATCCCCATGAGAAAATACTGCTACAGATAACAAAATACCACAGACTCCCAACAATCATTTGTCTTATCCATCCCTATCTGGTGGCTAAATGTTGACACCATCAGTTTTGGGATGTGCTGCCTTCCTGACTTATGGGTGCCCTCTTGCTCAGCTTATACTCACACGGCAAGGAGAGGAAGGAAAGAAGCGTTTTGATGTGTCCTTCTCTTCTTACAAAGGTGACAGTCCCACCATGAGGCACCACCATCAGGACCTCTGCTAACCCTATTCATCAGTCAGATGCCCCATTTACATTGGTAGTCAGGACTTCAAAATATGGACCTGCAAGCACACAATTAAGTCCTCAGCACTGAATTCTTGCCTGTGTGTCTACAATAAGCTGCTCACTGAATTAATGTGAGTAAGTTTCTGTACGACTGACATAGGCCCCATCATAGGTAGCCATTGGGCCTTAGAGTAGGCAAAGTACTAAAGTAAGCACTGAATTTGTTTTTCATAATGAGTTTATGAGATAGAATACTAGTTACTATTAATATTATCTTTATTAGAATGTCTGACATGAGATATACCTTCCCATATTGGTAACTAAAGGTACAGTGTTATAAGTAGATGAATGCATTCATTGTATTATAAAACTTTATACCTACTGAATAGGGGGCTGGAGAAAATAAGTTTAAAGGAAGAGAAGCAAATTGTCACAGATGAATTGTCACACAGGTAGTCAATGGTGGGTTTAGGGCTCAACCTAGGAATTGTGAGAGACTATTGTTATATCTATAACTAACATTTTGCCTTCATTTTTAGTCACATATGTTTAGCTAAGTCTAATAAGGAAGAAAAATATTGGTTTAAATAGCTTGCTTTTTGATACATGGTTCCTGACAAGACACTCTACTGCTAACCAAAAACGTTTGTAGCATGATTATTTAAAACCCCTGAGATAGAAATTGTGGTTCAGTCTAGCCGGGCAGTGGTGGCTCACGCCTTTAATCCCAGCACTCGGGAGGCAGAGGCAGGCGGATCTCTGAGTTAGAGGCCAGCCTGGTCTACAAGACAGGCTCTAGAAACTACAGGGAAACCCTGTCTCGAAAAAAACCAAAACCCCCCCAAAAAAACTGGGGTTCAGTCTGAAGGTCAGAAAAGCAAAACAGCCAGCCATTGGCTCTTACCTCTACCTCTGTCTAAAATGGCAATCCTGCTTCCAGGAATTTCAGAATGAGACTGTGTCTGAGAACTGTCTCCTCCCGTTTTATATTCTTCTCTAGGACTGGGATTAAGGGTGTGTATCACTACCACCTTGTTTCTATGGCAAACTAGTATGGCTACTGGGATTGAAGGTGTGTGCCACCACTGCCTGGTAAGGCTCACCAGTGGGGCTGTTTTACTCTCTGATCTCCAGACAAGCTTTATTATTAAAATACAAATGAAATATCATTACAAACATTTACCTGAACTTCAGTCCCCACCACCAACTGAACCTTAATTCAGTTCCCAAAAGAGCATTTAGGGCATTGCTGACATTGGCTGTGGCCAGATGGACAATGTCAATAGAAAGTTTTCCTTATTCCGAGTTACTAGCTTTGTCCTCAATTGTTGAGCTTCTCCTTATATGGATTAATTGTTTTTAGGAAATAACAGATTTGGGTTGACAACTAGACAACTCTTCTTATGTATATCAAAATCATTTAGCTTTGTGCTTTTGAGAATACTCATTAGGATAATAATCATGTCGGCTAAATTGTTCTCTGTCTCTACCAGCAGGAATTTCCATTCCCTATGCTAATACCCCAGGCCAAGGAGTTACCGTGTAGCGTGGCTACCTCTGCAATACCAGGGTTCGCTGTGGCTTGGCTTTCAGTCTTCATGAGTGAAACCAACAGGAGATTGTGGTTCTCTGTTCTTCTTGGGTGTATCTGGAGAAGTGTCAGAACTGTAGGTTTCCACCCTAAAAGTGAAGATACTGGAAACACTTCTGTCTCTAGTATCACCTCCTTCTGAGACAAGATTAACATCACGTCCTCTAAATTCTCTACTATGAGCCTCACTCCAGAGTTAAGGATACTGAATTCTGTCACCCATCAAGTTCAGTCTAAAAAACCACGTAGGTGAATCCCCCAGAAAGGTTTGGAGCTAGAACCACAGAAAGGAGCTTCATAGCTCTCTCTGGAAGAGCTGAGACTAGAATTCAAGACTCATGGGCTGGTGTGCTTTGCCCAACCTTGATGGTTTCTGTTCTTCTAGTCACCTTTTCATAAAAAACAAACAAACAAAAATGCTCTCTGGCCTGATGAGATGGAATAATAGTTTAGAGCCCTGCATCTTACAAAGGACTTTGGTTTGATTCCCAGAAGCTACATGATGGTTCACAACCATCCTAACTCCCATTCCAGGGGATCCATTGCCCTCTCCTGACCTCCACAGGAAGTAGGCACATGTGGTGCACATGTAGGCAAATCTTTCATACACATAAATTAAGCAACTGAATTAAATAATAAATAAATAATAAAGAGATGATCTCACGAGAACCAGCAGGCATCTAAGCACCCCAGGGTGATGCTTTCCCTGTACCCTAAAGTGAAACTCAGCATATTCTGTCTCACTCACCTAGCCCCCGTCCGTGTCTGTGGAGAACCGAGGATGTATGTGTCTACTCTGTCACCAAGCTTGGTCCAGGAGATCCCAGTCTTCTTGGTCAAGGCAGTAGTAAAATTATGTGGCACATGGCTAGGGCTGGAACTGTATCTTGTCTCTTGTCCCTGAGAATATCACAAAGTTATCAGCCTGCTTTCTTACTGCTGTACGAACCACCAAAGCTCTTGTAGTCAGAAGCCCAGGGGTGGCTGTGGACGAATTGATCATCTTGGGTAAGCCCCTGCATTGATCTTTATAACCTTTAGGAAGAAATATGGTAAGAATTCTCTGTGATGGATGAGGATGCAAATGCCGAGGAAAGCCATAAAGATTTGACACTTATTAAAAAGTGTTGCCAGGAAAGTGTGAGTGATTATTTTAATATCAGCTCTGCATGGCGTGTGTCTGCCCATTTCTCCTTAATTTCCCCACAGATGGGCCACTGTGCATGCTCTGCCCTTGTGCGACAAATGAGAAATTGTGTTTGGAATTAAGCTTTAAAGAAAGAATTGCGATCGTTTTAATTATAAGTCACCCAGTATGGGTCTCAAGTTAGAGAGCCTCATGGGCACTGTAGAATTAGGGAGACAGTCTTGGCACCGTTCTGAGAGCCAAAGCAGGGGGCTTGGACATTTGTGCCTATGCCCAGATTCTAGGGGAAATGCATTTTGTTATTAATTATTTTTAGATGGAAAAACATTCTCAAACCTTTAGCTACATACACTTACGAAATCTAGTGGCACTCCTGATTAACGCTCCAGATTCTCACTCTAGAAGATGTACTTTAGTGTCCATGTGCAAGGAAACCCTGAAGTCTGTTGGGTAATCAATCTGTGTTAGACCACCACACTCTTCTCTAGCACACCCACCAAATCCACTAGACACTTGGATTCTGTAACAACTGGTGATGGAGAATGAGCATGGCTGGCCTTTAGTAATCTCTGACTCTTCTTGTAGCTCACTGTCACCCAGATCCTCTTTTCTGCCTTATGCTGTCTCCACAGACCATGTTGCAAAGGTGCCCTTCTACTGTCCTCTAGACAGACCTGGAGTATAGAAGGCATTTTTCAGAGACTAAATGGTAAAACAAAAGGGGATTCATTTTTCTAGATTTATCAAATAAGCAGTCAGAATCTCAGTAAAATTTTATATTGAGATGGACCATAAAATATTTTTTAACGTAAGTATCAATATACTGCATGAAGTACTCAGAATGTAAGTATATGTAGAATCAGGAAGGCCACTTGTTTGTCCCGGCTGCCCAGAACCGAAATAATCACACAGAAACAATATTCATTGAAACACTGCTTGGCCCCATTAGCTCTAGCTTCTTATTGTCTAACTCTTTCATATTAATTTAACCCATTTCTGTTACTCTGTGTAGCACCACATGGCAGTGGCTTACCGCAAGGTTCTGCTTCTGACTCTGGTGGCTCCATGGTGTCTCTCTCTGACTCCACCCTTCTTTCTCCCAGCATTCAGTTCTGTGTTGCCCACCTACCTAACTTCTGTCCTATTAACAAGCCAAGGCAGTTTCTTTATTCATTAACCAAGAAGGACCTCCCACATCATATGTAGAATTCTGTGTTATCCATCCACAGTTCAATTTAAGAGTTTCCTATATTTTCCTGGCAACCATGGGGATGCTGGGTTATTAATTTCTTCTTGGACTGCACCTCTGCTGCTGTTTGGTTAATTACATTCATTTTGGTGACAGATTCCTTAGCTTGAGTATTCACTGGGCCCTAGAAAAACTCTACTTTGTACCCTTCAAGGACCTAGCTTGTCCCAGGCACAGAGTCCATCTTCCTAAGCCTGACCTCAGAAAACAGTTTCCACAACATTTAATTCTATGGAACTCAAACCCTTTGACTCTCTGCTTCCTGATAGAGGACCACAGCTGGACAGTCCCTTGCCAGGTACCTCAGAACAGAGCAACCCGATTGGAAGCTCACACTGCGCTCAGTCTCTGTGGTATGTTCTCCACTCAAGGCTTTGTCTAGTGGTTGTTAACCAGTTTATTAACATGCATTGCAAGAAGTGGGAACAGAGTGTTACAGATGAAAACTGACCAACTGAGGGAGTGGTCTAGGCTGGATCCCATGATGGGATCCAGAAACGCAAGACATGTTAGTATTTGTGTGGCTACATATATGAATATATAAATACATGCCTGTGCATTCAGAAAGACATGTACATATGTGCACATCATATGTTTCTAATTTTATTCTGAATGTTCACTTCAGAAATACATAAAATGAATTTCAAAGACAAGAGGTTTTTTTTTTCTTTTGTCAGCACAAATCTCATTTTCTTGTGAGATTCACCTGCTCTGAAGGTGTGGTCCCTGTGAGAGCAGAGGCCATATGTCTATCATGTAATAATGCTGGACCGACGTTCAGATCTGAAGTTTTGTGGGAATAGCTGGATTAATGAAAGCAGCCATTTCTGTTTATGCTGAGGCATTTCTATGCACTTTATAATTCATAAATCACCTCATGTAGCTTTTCTATATTTAAATGTGCATATACATCATATAACTCATATGATTTATATTTTTTCTTGTTTTGTGAGGTGCTGATCTCTGCATTTTTAATAAAATAAGAAGTAGTAGATTTCTCTAATTTGTCTTTTTTTGCTTAATCATAAAATCTTAAGTTTTCACATAAATCAAAGATCATTTTCATAAGCTCTTGCAGCAACTCATTTGCAAAATCTTTCTCTTTGAAGTCTGCTTTAATCTAGGTGTGCATTATCTCTCTTGAGGCCTGTCAGAATTCCAGCGATAATACATTATTATATAAAGCATATTCTTGGCCAAACTGATTGAGGAAATAATGAGCAAGTGTTATGTCAATGTCTTAACTACCTGGGTGATTTTTAGGGTGTTGGTTATGGACAAAAGCCCCTACCTATGTTGTAGAGCTCGGTCTTCCTCTCCCTGGGGCAGGTGAGACTGTTTCAGGGCCTGGGAACCCCTTCACTGCTGTCCTTAGGGGCTCAGGAGTCTGGACACCTGACTCAGCCTTTCCTACATGTTGATTTCAGACAAATGTAACCATTCTAGTTTGTTCTGCCTGCCTCACTACCACATGGAACAGAAATCTTAAACGTTCTTAGAAATGCCAAGGAGCATGAGACCACTATAAGATTATAGGGATTGATCACCTTGACAAAAAGGAATAGATAGGGCAAAGAAACAGCCAACTTCCCTGTTCATTCTTCTTTTAAGGACTAAGTTATGAATTGATCTTACTCACCATTTTATCCCGAGAGGAAACTCGATCTTTTTTTTTTTTTGTATTTTAAAAAAGTTAGAATTCAGTCCTTGCCATGCAGGCACGGTAGAAGAAGCGGGAGATGACAGGTGAGTACATGGGGAGCCACTGTGAGCTCATAGCCTAGTTTGGAGGCCAACATGGAAACAATATGAAAGAGCAATTGATTTAGCTGCAAAATATACTGGGAGCACAGATTGAAAGGGTAATGCATTTTGCTTAAGAAGCAGAACAGTTTGCAATGGATCTTCCTTTGTTCACTCACTCAATCCATCAAATCTATCTGAGCTTTAGTTAAGTTCAAACACTCTACTTAGTGTTGGGACTATGACAATGAATGAGGCAGAGGGTTTCTGTTTTCCCGGGACAGACAAATATTAACTACACATTTTGCAAAGAAATAGCCATAACATTGAAGAATCCAGGACACTTTGGACATACACTGGAGACTCGAGGAGGGAACTGGCCTAGCACAGCATGATGCTTCAGAGAAGGCTCTCCTAGGGAAGTCACGTTGTTGGAGATTTGAGTACAGAAGGGAATAAGGGCGTTGGTGGATAGAGTAAAGACGAGCATGCGCCATTTCATGGCATGGGACTAAGGCGTTCTGTTGCAGGACTGGAGGCAGAGTTCTTCAGTTTGCTCAGCATTCATCTTTCTGCTCCTTTATCAGCCATGCCTCTGAGATTGCCAACTGCCACCAGTACGGAGACGTCTTCTGTCCTTTCAGCTTTGTCTTTGTTTATTAAATCAATGCTGGGTCGTTTTCCAGAAAGGAATAACTGGGTATGTAGCTTGAGCAGTGAAGAAGCTACTCTCTGAGGAGCAGGAGTACAAGAATCTTCCTGAGAAACTGTCATGAATGTGACCCAGTTCCAACATTGCTGCGATGCTGGCTTACAATTTCAAATAGGAAGTGGACTTCCATTGATGAGAGATCTGCCCTGGCTCATCATAAAAAGCAAGAGATAATAGCATGTGCTGGAAGTGGGTCCTGTGACCAGGGATTTCTCAAAGTGCTTTGGAAACATATGTTGCCTAAGCTTTACAATACTTAGGAGTTGCTACTATTATTATATTTTCCAGTTTGCACAGGGGACACAAATAGAGCAGGTAAGGAATTTGCCAAGGTCAGAGCTGGTAAGAGACAGGCAGGCTTTGAACCCCAAAAGTCTGATTAAAGAAAGTAGACTGTTAGACACTAACTTCTCTGGGGGCCACCACAGGAATTATGATCCTAACACTTTTTATGTTGAAATTATTTCCAGAAATGAGGTTTTTAGAGCCAAACAGTTTCCTCCTCCAGCCCCCAAAACACCCCTGACTTATTATAACACTGTGAATGCAAGTTCAGGGTTAGAAGTCTTGCTTGCTGGGTCTAGTGGTGCAGTCCTGTGATCCCAGCTGCCCTGAAGGGTGAGGAGTGGGTATCGTAAGTTAAATGGCTGATAGAGCTACAACTCTACTTCAAGATAAGCCTGGGCCACCTAGCAAGACCTTGTCTCAAGTTTAAAATAAAAATGAAAAAAAAAAAAGCAGAAGGAGGGAGTTTAGGGATCCATGAACTGATAGCATCTGGTTCTGGTTTAGAACAAGGATGTGCCCTTCAGCAGTCTGGCATGGATGGAGGATGGACTCCACGGGGGCCTAACTTTTACTGATGAACACTTTGCTACTGACTGACTTATGGAGAGAAGGAAACCATTGCCTTCAGCTGCATATCCACTGGTGGCCCCACCAGGCTGCCATGAGTAGCTCTAATCTAACCCTCATGTAGTCGGCTCTGGCTGGCAAAGTGGATCATGAGACAAAATGTGGCTCTGGCAGGAAGACTGGTAGGGAGGGAAGGTTTTGATAGGGATGAGATGGGGGTGCAAGGGGGTGGGAGCAGAGAGTAATCAGACCGCATCATAGACATGTGTGAAATTATCCAATGTCAAACAATGTAAATAAATGTTAAAAATTAAAATAAAATACAGTTTTTAAAAGTCGAAGGCTGTAGCTCAGGGGGAGAGTGTACAAGGACCTGGGTTCTATTTTACAAGCAATGAAAAGGACACTTTCTTCTTTTTACTCAGGTCTTTGGCAGTGTTGGCACCGTAGAATAAAGAGTATGACTGTGGCTCACTGAGTTGTGTTCTACCAAATGTGTGCGCGCGCGCCTGCACACACACACACACACACACACACACACACACACACACACACACACACACACGAAGTAAGGCACTCAGGCTTTCCCAACTAATTTAGGACCTTCTCCACAGATTGATTTATAAAGCAAGCCACCGTAGGAGGGATCGGGTTTCCACTGAGCCTCATTTTGGTTGTGCAATGCCTAGTATTTTGTGAGGGTCTCCTGCTGCCGCAGGATGCTGGCTCACAGTTACTGTTTCTCTTCACATCCACCTGTGAAGAACTTTCCTCCCTCTGTGTTTGCAGTGTGGTACAGAGGATTTATCACCTCATTAGGCAGAGAGACTCCGAGCAGTCCTTCAGGGATAGCATCGTTTCTAATTATTTTCCCGCCAGAGAATGACAAGGAAGCAGACACAATGACTGCAGGATGAGAAGTTTGCAACAATTGGCCAGGGTCTCCTGAGTCAGGAGAGTGGTTTTCTCCTAGGTAGTAAGAGGTGCTGGCAAACGGATCCCACTTTCTGTCTCAGAGAGAAAACAACAGTAACCACACCCCAGCTACTCCTCTGCCTTTGGAGACTTTCCCTCTCAAGGAGACATTTGGGTATAGTGTAGTAAGAAATGGATAGTGGCCTCAGGGAGTGATCTGGTCTGCCTAGCATCTGTACTCAGGCCTCAGAATATTGGAAACAAGTAGAGATGACCTTGGGTGAGAAGGGAAAATAGTGGCCTCCTGAAGGGGCATGGTCGATCGGCAGTTAGAATTAACCAGACTAGCTTTAATATAAAATATTCAGCTTTAATAAAGGGAAGAAGGGGAACTTACAAAACCACGGTTCCAGCGATTCAGGAGCGCAGGAAACCAAAGAGAGAGCGGAAAGCGCACCCACAAGATTTATAAGTAAATCTTGGCCTTAGGGGGACACATCCCACAAACAGAATGTGATTGGCTGAGCTTACCCATCAGCCTCCACATGGAAGCAGTTCACTACCGTGAAATCACCTAGAAGTGGTTGCAACAACATTTATGGGGCCAGGAGTTCCCATGACTTCAAATAGGAGGAAGTTAGGGAGACATCTTTATAACTATTCTGCTCCATTTTATAAGCTTCAGATGTAGCCTATCAAGAGAAGTAACTTTTATATTAACATCACATTAGAAATCATTGCCAGTGCAATAAGTAGAGAAGACTAGAGATTAGATAGGAAGAAATGAAACAGCCACCAATTAGCCATGACACGAATATGCATATGGCCGGTATAAAAACAAAATAAAGATAATTTTAGAATCAGCACTTAGATGTGAGTTTAACAATGTATACTGATGATGAACCACTTGGGAGTATTTTTTAGTCAAGTATTTTCAGTTGATTTGTGTAAAAAGAAGATCAAAATCTAAATGCACAGGGAGACAATAGTCAGTATCACAAAATGTGGTTCCTTGTGGGCTGAAGAGATGATCCTAAAACTCAGATTTAAAGACAAATGAGATAAAATTGCAATAAAAGAAGGAATAAAGTTAGAAAATGTCTCACCAATGTGATATTTTAAAGACCTTCTATCAAACTAATCTTCTATAAAAGTAATCAAACGTAAGGCTAAAAATACAATCCATAGAATAGAATAAAGAGTCCAAAGACAAACCCATAAAATATAGTCAGATATTTTAAAGGTTTTATTTCACTTTTGATTGACATAGAGCAATTATACATGCCTATGGGACAAAGTGTGGCATTTTGATACCGATATACTTGGGAAATTGGTTTTTGCAAAGCTGACAATTAACTTAAAAGAGAAAGCAGAGCCTTTCCGACGCTTGCATTGCTATCCCATGCCACCTAAAATCATCTCTACTTCCACCTCATCTCTTCAGCAAAACATACCTCAAAATGAATCCTAGGTTTAATGGCAAAAATCAGACAAGAGGTTAGGCAAAGAGTTCTTTAACAGGCTGCCAAGAACAAGATGGTATACAAGAAAAATACCCATTGGACTTCATTAAGCATTGAATGTTTGGCTTTGTAATACAGAGTGCAAAGGACAGCAATCTACAGACTGAGAGAATGTGTTTGGGAGTTTTGTGTATCTGTGCATAATTTATTCTAAGACTATATTTAAAAAACTCTAATTATAAAACTTTTAATTAAAATGGGCAAATTATTTGAACAACACAACACCAAAGAAGATGTACAGGAAGCAGTCAAACACATAAGAAGATACTTAACGGTATTATATGCTAGGGAAATGAAAATTTCAAACCACGATACCAATGAAAGCCTATCAGAATAGATTAAATAGAAATACGGATACTACCAAGTTGGAACTGCAGTGAACGTGATACACTGCAACTTGAGATGCAAAACAGTACGGCTACTCCAGAAATATTTGAATGGCATTAAATACACAATAGATGGGAAATAGTTCAGGGGGTAAGATCACCAACTGTGTAAACAAAAGGCCTCAGCCTGAATTTGAATTTGGATCCCCAGAATCTACGTAAAAGCTGTGCATGGCTGTGCATGCCTGTAACTCCTGCACTGGGTAGAGGAGACAGGCAGATCATAGGAACTTGCTGCCAGTCAGTCTAGAGAATTGTGTTCCCTAGCAATATGCTTTACAGAAAACACTCCACCTAGGCGATGGCTCGGAGATCATTTGTCCAGCCTATGTAAGGCCCTGGTGCCTTCCCAACAGCATTTTCATCATACAAAACCCAACATACTCCACTTGTCAGCAGGCTAAGCCCTCTCTTTGCTGTTGACAGAGCTTCCTTAATGTTCTGTGAACACTCTGAGTCCTCTAGTAGAGGTGAGAGGTGGCTGTCTTCCTTTAGTGTTTGTTATACAGTTGGAGTAACAAACGCATGCCTCCAATGGCTCATGCCTCCAATGGCTCTTTTATGGAAAGAGTAAGTAACCTTGCCAATTTCAGCTTGAACACAGTCCTCCAAGGAAATGCCATGGTATTCCAGGGTGCCAGGATGGAATATGCTGTCGTCAATGCAAAGCTTCCTTGTATCACTTCTATCCCCCATTTTTAGGTCTAGCATGCTTAAGGCTATGGATGAAAACTTATTCTGAGCAAGCAGTCCAAAGGGCTTAAGTTTGTTCTCTGTTGTCCTCAGCCTAGGCTCTAGTATCTTCCAGAACAGTTAGAAACACCCGATGACTAAAAGCGGAATACCAGTATCTAAATTCCACCCAAGGCTACCTATTTAATTTCAGATGTCCCTTTTGGACAAACTTGTGTAGTGTTACAATTTCATGGGCTTGCTGAAGCCTGCCAAGAAAGGGTGGAGATCTAAAGGACAGGGTAACTCAGAGAAGCCTATTGAGAGCGTGCCAGCAGGAAATCTAAAGACATTTGTGTGCTCTTTCTTCCTAGCTCTTCCCTTCTGTCTCCTGCTCCTTTCTCTCTGCTGTTTTGTGACTTTACAAACACTAAGATGAGTACTAGTGTGAATGGAAGGTGTTTCTGAAAAGTAATTGGTGACATTTTTTAAGCATCTGGTCCAGTCTCAAGATTGCTCCTCTCATGGGGAAGGAGCCCCAGCTCGTGCAGGGGTAGCACTTGCTCTTCGGTGCCTTAGAGGAAGATTAGAAAACATGCGTGCTGGTGAGCGCTGCTGTTCTGAAGCCTGGTGCTTGTAAAAATTTCCACTGCAAATTTTATCTAGGACATCTATATTCCAAGTTAAGGATTAACACCAGTTTGTAAGATGCCAAAGATGAAGGATAACTCAGGCTTGAAAATGCCCAGGTGGCTGGGCAGAACAGATCCATGTTCATGATTTTTGGAAGGACAGAAAGTCTGCTTATTCAATTTAATAACCATAGCTGTGACTGGGACATGAATTGTGTTCCATGCCCAGAGAAGGATTTGGCAGCAATGCTCTTCAATAGGGCAGATCATGTTTCCTCTGATGGATGACCTGCTTGGCTCCATACTATGGTAGTGGGATCAACTTTTTCCTTTATCAGATGTTTCAAGGCTCGGTTGGCATCAAATACACTGTATGAAATTTGTTTTTTTATTGACTATTAAGCTATTTCATAATCAGAAAGGAAATAGGTTCCTGCTAAACATGGAAATATTTTCAAGTGTACTCCTTCATATTCTTATGGTTGGCTATATTTATATTTATATATTTCTTCTAAATATGACCATTGTTGTGCACTATGACGTATACTCTATCTTTGTTTTCCACTCAAAATGAAAGTCCAGTCTAACTGTAAAAATGATGCCTGTCACAAAACAGCAGAGTACAAAGTAGGACTGCATGATTTTCAATGGAGGTGCTTGCATTGGCTATGGTTGGGCAGGATGAATGGTGGTATGATGCACAGGACGGCAAGAACACTGCTGATGCGTGCTTCCTCCTAAGGAGCATGCGAATATGTTTACAGGGAGGGAAGGAAACAGAATTTCACTGGAGTGGGGCTCTGAAGATGGGTGGCAGTGTAGGAATAGATGGTGCTAGGAGGAGGTTGAACACATAAATCTGGACAAGTCTTGGTTGCTGCATGAGGAACACCACCCACAATGAGACTTTTCTTTTTGAGGGAGCTTCTTAGAGCTGACACAGTCAGTGATGTGTGCTCTGTGCTTGGTGCAAAGTTTTGAGCACATTTTGCTGAGCTTTCCAACTTTCTGTTTTTAAAGTATATTTATTGAAATCACTAGTTATATCAATGAAAGATTTCTAAGTGTGCACTTGTGTGAGTGCTTGTGGGATAATGCTTTTGTACACTGTAAAGGTTTGTCATTTGTATTGATTTAGTAAAATGCTGATTGACCAGTAGCCAGGCAGGAAGTACTGGCAAGGTAACCAGACTAAGAAAGTTCTGGGAAGAGGAAAGGCAGACATGTAGTCATCAGCCAGATGCAAGGGAAGCAAGATTAGAATTAAGGGTTAATTTAAGTTGTAAGAGCTAGTTATTAATAAGCCTGAGCTAATAGGCCAAGCAGTTTATAATTAATATAAGCCTCTGTGTGTTTCTTAGGAACTGAATGGCAGTAGAACTTCCATTAACATGTGATTTTGTGTGTGTGTGTGTGTGTGTGTGCGCGCGCGTGCACATGTGTGCACTTGCACATGTTGTGACTGAACAAATCATCAGAGATAAAGATCTGAGTTTTACTCTGAAATAGGAAAACATTAAGTTTTCACATAATTTACCAGGCCCTGCATCCATAAATCTTGTCACTGGGTCCAAATGCTTGTCTACATTTACAAAAGGGAATATAACATGTATAAAATGAAAGTGTGATGTTTTGGCCAAAACTAAGCAAAGTTCTCCATCTGTCTTGTTCTTGCCTACAATAATGTTACAACTTGCAGAGAAGATCAGACAAAAGCCAGGATATAAGCATGCACTGACTTGGGAGAGAGCCTCACCCCCTGAAGATAGAACTGAAGTCTTTGTCTTAGCTACAAGGACCAGGGCCCTTTGACAAGGATGAATCATCTCCAGGACAGTACTCCCTGAAGGAAGCTAGAGTTGAAACAGACAACTTTTGAAAATAGACTCTAACTTCTAAGGGCCCTCTGAAATAGCACTCAGAGACCCTTTGCTATAGTCAAATCTCATGCACATCTATTTGTGATTATTCCCAAATCCAAAGAGCATCTACCACCTCCTAGACAGCTCCTCTTGGGGCAAAACTGTTGATCCATGCTAAGTTATTGCAGTGCATGGAAGAGAGAAGCGGAAATCAGCACCTTTACTTAGACTATAAAGTAAGTTTTTGTTGATGTTCAGTTGTTTTTCTTGCCTTCCCTTTAGCAGACACTGACTGCTAACTCACTAGAAGCTTAATAAACACATCCATGCTATAGATTCAATCAATCCCAGAGTCTTTGGACTGTTTGCTGACTGGTTTGATTGCATTGAATTTCCTTCACAGGCTGGGAGGGGAAACAGTGGCTGATTGCCCAGAATGGATCCTTGCTCCTTGCATGAATATCGAATGCTTTGTTTATGACAAATCCAGTAAAGATTAGTTTTGTGACTCTCTTGAAAGGCTTTTTGCCTGCTACTTGCCCTCAGATAATAGTGTTTATCACACCAAATCACCAAAATAAGGATCGCTGCCAATGCTTCCTCTGGGCAAACAGCATCTTTGGGACTAAGCTTTCCTTTCTAGGGTAAACTGTGAAAGCCCAGCTTGTTTCATGTTTTTAATAAGTTATCATGTGAGTACTTATAGTTGATTTATATTTTATAATATATTTGATGATCTAAAAAGTTCTACATGAACATAAAGGTTGGAGATAATTTTTAATTTGAGCTTCTACTTCATGTTTTGTGCTATTAATGTTTGCCAAACAAAATGACATATCTGCTTGTCAAGCAATATGGGTTTATTTCGTAGGCACCCTTTACACCTCAGTATTCTTTCCTGGTTACTCTGATGTTAGAACTTTTAAACTCAGGAGCAAGCTGACATCACTGGATTTTTCTATGTCTAGAGAGAACTCTTTCTGATAGAAAGAGTCTCCTGGCTAGCTGATCATGTATAGTTCCATGTAATATCTCCTCCACAGAACTAATGAAAATAGAATGATTAAGAACCACAGACCACCAAGGGAGAGGAGGTTCCTGAATAGGACTCCTGAAGAGTGACCTACCTTTCCAAGACACCAACAAGGAAAGCTGCACCAAGAATCATGTCAACCCTAGGTCACACACTTTTTCTAACAGAGGACAAAACAAAGGTCTACACACCATACTTCTCAGGACACTGATCTTTGCCCTCCTGGCCTTTACACAAGTTCTCTTGGAGGAAGGTAAATATCCCTATGAATGGCTTGTGAAAAGATAAGGGATTCTTAAGAGAAAGCAAACTTGGATGGCTTGTCCTTCTACATTCACAATTAATAAAGAATTCTTCTACCTGGAAAATTAATTAACAGTGAGACCTCATCCAAAACCACAATCTGGAACCTCTCTAACTTCTGTTGGAATTGTATAATTTCCAGAACTCCAAGATCTGTGCCAAGAGACTGAACTGAACTCAGGAAGCCTGTAACTCTGTTTTCTCCTTTTCTTCTGCTATAGTCGGGAGTTTTGACCTACTCAGTCCTATTGTTGAGTATGGATTTTTTTGTAGTGCTTTCTTCAGCTACCCGATTTCTGATTCTGCTTTCTTCCACTTCTAGTGTGCTCTACAGTGGGATTAGTTTTGTTCTTGATGAGGAACGATGCAGGAAGTTTAGCGCTTCTGCAGCCTGACCAGCTTAGTGCCTGGGTTTCCAGATGTTCATGATGACCAAGTCCTGAATGCATTGAGTGGACATGATGCTAAGACTGCACCCACCTTTCTAAAGGGTTTAGAGCATTCCTTTCTTACTGACTTGGGACTTTACTTCTCTCAGAATTTCCTTCTGCAGAGGACACAGAGTCTTAGAACAGGTCTATCTCTTGGCCCAATCTGCTCACAGCTTGAAAGACTGCTAACTGAGGTGAATAAAAGTCATAAGAGACAGGCAGATGAGCAGACAGGAAGCCTCATGTTATGGTGAGGACAGATCTTTAAGATCAGATGCCCTTGGATCTTCATATCCAAGAAGCATAGAGCTTATGAAGTCAACAGCATAGGCAAATAAATCTTTGAAATATCCTCTGATGAAAATGAGCCCAGAGATAGTCAACCAGAAAGCTATGGGCACATTCTAGCTGTCCTTTACTGAGATGCCAATGGTTTCCCATGTAGGAAGTGTTGATAAGAAACAAGGAAATGAAGCCTGAAATCAGTCTTAACCATTTGGTTATAAGTTAGCCATTCTTTGAAAACCTTTTGTTGTTATTATCTGTGTATACTTAGGTGCTTGTGGGTGAACATGTTTGTGAATGCCAGAAGTCAACATCAACTGTGTTGATGTTTATCACTCCCCATGTTAATTTTTGAGACAGATTTTTTTGTCCAATGAGCTCCAGGGATCCTCCTGTGTCTTCCTCCTTAGTGCAAAAGTATAAGTGTATATGTCTATGCCTGGCTTTTTAGATGAGCACTGGAGATCCAAACTCAAGTCCCCTCTGCTTGAACAGTGAGCACTGTACCCACTCAGACATTTCCCTCAATATTTAGCATTTCTGTTTTGGGCAGTCCTTGTCTCTAGATGAGGTTGATGGGTTCATGCTTTTAGGAAACACAAACTATTTGGGAGAGCTATTGCTCTTGTTTGCTCAATGCTAAGAACTATAGGCCTCATCTTGACAGACTCTGAAAGGCTATCTGCTTGAGCTGACCATCTCAATTTGGAAGTGGCCACAGGAGGATCTCGTAATGAAACAGTGAGCAAGCAAAGATCATTGCTTCTCAGTGGCTGCCTATCATAGCAGTTTTATGTCCTTGGGAAAAGGACAGAACAAATTCAAAAGGATCTCAGAATCTGCTGCAGAATGGATGCAGGCAGAGATCCCAAGAGTTGTATTTGGCAAATGGTACCTGGTGATATGTCCCAGGATGTGGTGACGTCATCTCCAAGGACATCTTCTACCAGATGTGGACTTCTAAAGAATCAGTTTTGTTTCTCATATATCAAATAAAATATAATATCTCTTTATTCATAATTTGCCATAATAATGTTGCATAGTAAGGCACTCTTAAGAGTTAGAAGTCTAAAATGATCTTCTGTTATTTGTGGACTATGAGAATACAATGTGGTCCATAGCACTGCAATCTGGCCTGTACTTGAATGGGTGTTTCTTCATATTTCAATTGGGTTTCATCTATCATTGGGTTTAGAACAATAGCCTCAAGCAAGGATGGCTGTGATTATTGAGTCCACTCTCTGTGTGACTCTCACCCACACCCAGCAACCTGGCTCAGGTATGTTCTCATGACATGTGTAGAGAAGCAAGGGAGAAAAGCCAATCAAACAAACAATTAAATAACAAATACAAGCAAAGAGAACTCATAAAATATTTTATCAACTTCTGTTTACATTAACTTTGTTAATTTTTTAATGGCTAAGGCAAATGATGTGGCCAAACTGAGAGTCCATTTACAAGGGCACTCTCAAAGCTGGGATACAGGATGACTCAACAGTAGACACCAATGGAGCCATTCTAAGTCATCCTAAGAAGTTTTAAGTTGACCTGTGGTATCACTACCTAGACCTTGCCAGTTTTAGGATATTGACTCTTCAGCTGGACCTGTGGATGTTCACAACCCCTCTGTGTTGAACATGGAAAAGTTGGGTTCTCAAAAGAGGCCCTAGTTCTTTCCTCTTGTTTCTTCCTGATCAGACTCTATATGATAATGTGGAATGTCCTTCTGTATATGTGTTGCTCTTATTGGTTAAGGAATAAAGCTGTTAAGAGTAAAACCAGGTGGGAAATCTGAAGAGACAGAGAGAGAGAGAGAGACAGAGACAGAGACAGAGAGACAGAGACAGAGACAGAGAGAGAGAGAGAGAAAGGATGGAATTGAGAGATATGCCATGTAGTCACCAAAGAAGAAAGATGCCAGAACATTACCAGTAAGCCACAAACTTTTGGTGATACATAGATTAATGGAAATAGATTTATTTAAGATGTAAAAGCTAGCTAGGAATATGTCTAAGCCATTGGACAAACAGTGCTGTAATAAATATGGTTTCTGTGTGTTTATTTGGGTCTGGGCATCCAGGAAACAAAAACACAGTCTTTATTTACAAAGTGGTGTTGAATTCTAAAGTTTCCTATGACCAGCAGAAGAGAGACACTGTGTGGTCAAAGTTCAAATCCAGAGTCTGTTCTTTCCTGGTTAACATCAGCTTCTTTCTACACTGTTCGCAAAGGAAAAGATGAATGTACATGAAAGCTCACAGGTGGAGGGAATCTTTACTTGGAGATCAAGTAGAATGGTTGAGAGTTTTTTGTAAGTTTTAGAGACTTCTATCCTTCAGCCATCAGTTTCTAGAGATGGCGCTGCAAGATCTGTCACCCACTAGCAGTTGTTTTCATGTTAGTATACCATAACATATCAGATTGTGAATTTATGTCTCTTTAAGGGCAATGCATTTATTTCAACCCAAATAAAATATAAAACCAGAGATGGACCAAAACATCTGGGTCCAGAAAATTAGTATACAAAGTTGGTTATGTCATCTGGAGACCAAACTCAAGTCTCTTGATTCCCACTTCTAAGCAGGAAATGCATGGAATTATTCATTGTCATGATGAACAATGTCATTTGTCACCCAATAAAGACATGAAGAGATAGCAAAGCCTTCTGAGCTCTGGAAGTGTTCAAACAAAAGACAAACAATTGTATCATGGAAGGACTGAATCAAATTGCATTAGGTTCTTTCTGATTCTGAGAATCTGAAATACTGAATTCAATCCCTTAATTTAAAGATGCAGTGACTAGAACTTAAATAAATTACTTATACCATGTTGGTCTCAGAGCCTGGATCTTCCACCCTGTGCCCTTTTTCTGCATCTTCTGTCTTAAGGGTTTCTTACACAGTGGATAATCTGCTGTCTTCAATGTTTCCTAAGTAGACTAATCACGTGACTTGAATTTAAATGCTACAGAGCAAGAGAGAAGGTCCCAGCCTTCTTCTCTGTACTTGCTTTTCTCAATAATGTTAATCTAGGGGCTGGGAAACCATATTTGAAATTTGCCATGAAGTTGCCCAGAAACATCAAACCTTAGGTTTTAGATCACTGTAAATTGATTATTTTTCTTTATTACTTTCTCAATTCCTTTGGAAGAAACACCAGAGAACAGTGGTTTAGAAGGGAGCAAACATTCTTCATTCCTTCATCAGCTGACAGATATCTTATCTCTAACTAGCCCCTTTATATTCTTTAGATTGTTACTACTAAATGTTTCCACCAAATCCCCAAATAGGGAAAGAGAATAAATTCATACATGTGGCGGACTTGGTGATCACTCAGCAATTCTCCCATTGTCTTGAGTTCCTTTTTGAAGTCTTAGTTCTAGGAAGAAATGGGAACCTCACATTCTGTGCTTCAATCTATGCATGCTCATTGTGGTTTAAAGAAAAACAAGCTTCAAGCTATATTTCATTAGCTATAATTGATGCTACAAAAAGACTTTCAGTGTTTATCCCATGACATCATCTGCTTAAGCCGTATTGCCGTTCATTCTCTTAGCATTCAAATACATATTCATGATTATAGAAGCATGGTGCTGGACATCACATTGGGATTGGTGCTTATTTTCCAAGTCTATTCTTGGAAACTATAAAAACAACTACAGTATTTATCTAATATCTCTTGATATTTAATATATATAAACTGAAGTTTCATTCTGTCCCATTAACTAATATTATGTTCCACAATGTTTCTTTTCTATATAATATCTTAGGATAGTAAGTTTTCAAATTTATTTGTAAAAATTATCATTAATTTCACTTTCAAAAGACAATATAGAACTACAGAGGAGATAACCATCCACCCAAGGTCATAAGGAGGAGACAGGGTGGTGGTTGGGCTGGGACCGGTACAGCAGACCATGAGTTCAGGCTCCTCTCTGTGATTTTCTTCCCATTCTTAGCAAATATTTGCTGCTTGAGTTATTATGCCTCCCTCCCCAGGAGCTACTGTGCTAGAAGCAAAACCTGTGACTTGTGCATCACAAGACAGTGTACTACTTGTTCTTTGTTTTTCCAGGCAGGGAAAGGACACAAGAGCTCTTAGGCTATTTTCAACTATCTCCTTTCTTTAAGAGTGAGGCTCCGCCTGTATGAAAACCAAAAACAAATCAAAGTAAGACAAAGACACTGGGGCAGGGATACTGCAGGAAACTAAGTCTTAAGATTCTGGAACCAGCACAGACAAGGTCAGACAGAACAGTAGAGGGTGTCTCATTCATCATCTGTTGGAAGAGGAGCATCCCTGTGGGAAAGCCTTCTGCGGAGAGATTCCCCAGATGCTGTGTCTACTGCTTCTTGCTTTGGTCCTGTGATTCATCCATCTGTCTGCATTTCTGCCTGCATTGTCTTCTAACCACTCTTCCTAATTCCCCATTTTCTGTCTATATCCACAAGGATAGGCGGCTTGCTCTCTGGGAAAAAGAACAGCACTATTGCTTTGATCTACCTATCAGAGAGGATTATTCTTCTCTCTGTCCTGTTAATCCTGGGGGTGTCTGGGAGTCTACCACCAGCAAACAAAGCTGACTGGCTTAGCTCTAGTCACAGGTCTTCTGCTCATCCTCTCTGGCGTGAATTTCATTCAACAGCAAAGATTCAGTCTCTGTCATATGCCAACTGGTAGACCACAGACTTCGGAGAAAATGGCAGTTAGAATAAATGTAGTCTCGGCTCCTAGGGAGAGGAAGGTAGAATTAATAACCAATAAAAATATATGAAATAAACTGTGTGAGTGCTCTGAAGAAGTTGTGTGTAGTAATGTTATGAAACCATTTTGCAGAATTACTTTATTTTTGCAGTTGTAAAATGTAAAGAATTGGGTATGGAAGGTTGGGTGAAGATCGATGAGCAATGACCTGTTTCAGACAAAGGGAAGAGGGCATGAGATACAATGGATAACAAGATGCAGGAATCACAAATAAGTAAAATACAAATCTATGAACTTGAATACTTGTGTAGAATCTTCTGGGTCGTCATGGTACAGGCAGTGGACAAGTCGAGGTAGAAAGATTGCAGATCTCGTGCAATCAGGCTGTAGCCTGAGAAGTCACATTTTAGCCCAATGTGTGGGGAACAGACTAATACAAAGAACAAGAGAAAGCAGAGAAATTAATGCAACAACTATCTAGACATGTTTAGGCAAAATGTCTGACACTAAGTAATAGACAGCAGAGATAGAGATAAAATAATTGATTAGACAGCTATTAGGAAATGAGTTCAATACTGGCTGGTGATGGGATGGTGTAGAGGGATAGAGACCAGCTTCCAGTTTCTGTTTGTGTAGCTGACATAATTCCAAGGCATTTGATGGCACAGGGAATAGCAGGTTTGGTCATGAAAATCATTTTAAAATGATAAGCACTTTTGAGTCTGAAGTGAAAATGTTTAATATGTACTTATGCACATGCATAGATGTATTATGTACATATGTATGTAAGTTTTAGAAGAAGACTGATTCAGAAACATAATTTTTGGGGTCATTGAACAGAGATGATAATTAAGACCATAAACAAGATTACCAGGGTGAGAATGGGAAGAGAGTCTGAGGTTGAATCCTGAGGAATTGGCTCTAAAGGATGGGCCTTAAATATTTAATAATTCCAAAGATGGGAACATTTTCAATGGAGTTAACAAGGAAGCAAGAAAGTGTTAGGTGACTCAAGAGATTAGGATGCTATGGAAAACAAGAAGAAAAGCTGATGAGGAGGAAGAAGTTCACTGTGAAGGGTACTGTCAAATGGCCAAATAAAATAGCCATGAAAAGAGTCTCACCAGAGAAGCTGTTTGGGGAGTATTGGGGATATGTCCAGCACAGAGTGAAGTGGATGTCTGGGAGAGGAGAAGAAATTCAGCAAGTATAATAAGTATTTCTGAGATCTTTGGCTATGAGGAACAGATGGGAGACAGGTGGAGACAAGGTGGGCTGGAGGACATATGGAGCAAGTTCTACCCTTGACTTTGTGTCACATTTTGATTCTCATCTTGGTTTCCACAATTCTTTGTCTTGTCAGTCTATACCCTTCTTGGGTATGTGTGTAAATGTGTGCACGTATATATGTGGGTGTACATGTTTGTATGTGAATTCATGAATACATTAAAGTATTTGTGTACATGCATATATAAATGGGCATGAGTGTGCACATGTGCATGTGAACATGTATATGTTTGCGTATATGTATGCAAAAGCATGTGTGAAAGTATGAGTGTATATGTATGTATGTGATCTGTGTGCATATGTGTAACTGTGGGTATATGCATGTGGACCTGTGCCTGTATGAATATTTGCTGTGCACGCACATACAAGTGTTGTATATGAGAATGCATTTGTGCATATAAATTTGTTCATGTGGAAATGTGCATGTAAGTTTGTACATGTGTGACTTTTGCATGTGTGTGCTAGTATTTGTATATATGTGTGAGTGTTTGTGTGTTTACATGCCTGGACATCTTTATAAGTATATGTGAGAAAGAATGTATGCAATCAATTTTAATTTTTCATGTTTGTAAAGGTGCTTGTATGTACATGTGTGCACATGTGTTATTATGTATTATGTATAAATTCATGCGTATATACATGCATATTTACTATTGCTTGTATTTGTATGAGTGTTCATGAATATATAAAATGTTCATATGTGTATTAGTGTATTTCCACATGTGTCAGAGTGTGTTTATTTATGTATGTGTGCATGTTAGTATGTGAGTATTTATGCATATTTAAACATGCATGTGTGAATGCATATATGTGTATATGGAGAGATAGATGTTCATATGTGCTTGTGTGTGTCTCTGTATGTATGTGTATATTTGAGTGTGTGTGTGTTAGTTACTTTCTATTCTATGACAAAACACCATGCCCAAAGAAACTTAGAGAAGAAAGAGTTTACTTGGGGCCTATAGTTCCAGAGGGTTAAGTTCCATGACCTTCATGATGGGAACCACGGTAGAAGTTAGGCAGGCTTGACACTAGAGAAGTGGATGAGATCTTACATTTGATCTACAAGCAGAAGACAAGAGAGAGGGCTAATTGGGTAAGGCATGGGCTTTAAAACCTCTTAAGTCTGCTCCCAGTGGTATACTTCCTCCTAAAGACCACACCTCCCAATCCTTCTTAGACAGTTCTACCCCCTAGGAACAAAGCGTTCAAATATATGAACCTATGGGAGCCATTCTCATTCAAACCATCACTTCCCAGACTCTTTCCAGGTGATTCCCTACTGTGTTCCTTCCAAGACTTTTTCTAGGTGATGCCCTACTGTGTCCCTTCACTCAGACCACCTGTTTTCATCCCGTTCTTCTACATGTAGGTGTAGAAATGCCAACTGGCCTGCCAGGCAGTAGACTTGACCTTAACCTGATTCTCTTTAGTCACAGAAATGAGTGGAGTCAGTCCTGGGATTGGAAATTCAGTTTCATTAATCAAAACAAAGCCGGAGTATGGCTTAAAGGGAGGGATGGCACACAGAGGAATAGTGATCCTAAATCCTTAACCTTGACTTTTCTCTTATAATAGAGTTCAAACACCAGCATCATTTCACAGCTAGAACATGTTTCTATAGCACTGACATATATGGAAGATAATATTTTTGGTCTTGGTTCCCTCATTCAGAATGATTACTTCATGCATTTCCATGGAAACTTTATAATCTTAAATTTTATAGCTGAATACAATTTCAGTGTGTAAATATACCACACTCTCACTATCCATCCATCAGTTGATGGACATCTAAGCTTTTTGCATTTTCTGAAAACCATAAATAGAGCAGTAGTAAACATTGATGGCCAAGTATTTCTGTAGCAGGTGTTGAGAATCTCTGCTCTGGTCTCACTCCTCCCATTCCAGACCCTGCCCCTCAGAAAGTCCACCAAAGGTCAGTTCCTCCCCCTGTGCTGCTCAAGACCACGCCTATAGGGTACTTATGACCCAGTCACTAGACCTGCCATGTGATTTCTCTCCTGACATTTGAGAGTCACCTGGGAGTTGCTTTGCTCTGTGTATTAAATCTGAATTTATTAATTCAATCCGATTTGTCTTATTGCATCAGTGGAGACACCCAATAACTGGGGATCCAATACTTATCAGAAGGATGTAGAGTCCTTTGGGTATATGCCTAGGACTGCTTTATCTGGATCATATGGCAGATTTATTTCTGGCTTTTTGAGAAACAACTTCCACAGTGAATGCACCGGTTTACAACCCTATCAGTAATGAACTAAGTGTTCCCATTTTGCCACATTCAGGCCAGTATTTCTCATAATATGTTTTGTAGGTCTTAGCCATTATGACTAAGGTAAGATAAAATCTCTAAGTAGTTTAATTGGCATTTTTCAATGGCTAATATATTAATATTTGAAGACATTCCTTAGCCATTTGTGTTTCTTCTTTCAAGAATTCCATTTAATTACATGCCCCAATTTTAAATTGGAATCCTTGTTTTCTTAATGTTTAGGATTTCGTTGTTTGTATATTCCTGAACTGACCCTTTGTCAGATGTAGAGCCAGCAAATATTTTTCCTTTCTGTACACTGCGCTCTTGTTTAAATCACAGCATCCTTTGCTGAATAGAAGCTTTCCAGTTTGATAAGATCCCGTTTATCATCGTTAGTCACATTGTCTGTATCACCACAAAGTCTTTCCCTATGCCTATAAGTTGAAGCAAAATCATTCTGAGTGAGGTAACTGAGATCCGAGAGGACAAAGTCCACATATTTTCCTTCATATATGGATGCTGTGTTTGGATCCTTAGACATGTATTTAAGTTAGAGTACCCACCCATAGAAAACAGGAGACTGGTAAAAAGGAATGGGAGAGATTGCAAGTGAGTGGGGACAGACACAGGTGCTAAGAATAGGGAGAAAGGGAGAATGGAATGGGAAGGGTTGAGATGTGGTGGAAGGGAAAGGTAGAGGAGATGTGTGGATGGACACTAAAGACCTCTGAAAATGTATGTGGAAACCTATTTCTGCAGCAGCTACCTAAAGTATATATCTGTACACATGAAATTAAATGGAGCTGCTTTCTAACAGGCAGGCAGTGTTTCCCCCTGACACCATAGGCTGTCAGACAGAGTCCAGTGCCAGGAATGGGCCACCTCTTTTTTACTTCTTCAGTAGACACCCCAAATATTATACGAAATTGCCATTGCTTTTAGTTTCTCTCTAGAACTGGATGGTAAGCCCTGTTTCCAAAGACACCGCATATCTGAATCACAGACGTGATGAAGTCAAACTAGGACCAACCCTATTACCTAGTTTTCATAGTTCTGTATGGTGCTGTGTGTAATAATGAGAAGAAAAGTGATCTGTATTTTTACCCTTTAGTGAACCCTTTGCTATATAACTCTTCTGGCAAGATATGTCTCCTCAGTCAGTGCTGTAATAGCGGGACAACTATCATGGGGGTAACCAAACACTTTCTGGTTAGACTTAAAGCCCAACCCACTCCAAAAAAATTAAAATTAATACCTGGTAAAGCTAACAGAAAAAAATCCCAGCTGGTTAGGTTCTAGATCCTAAGGAGAATATAATACCGTGATCCCACTAATAGACGCAGTAATAAACTGCTCCTTAGTTCTTGACTTTATCCGTAGAGATTAGTGCATCTCTCAGCTCTCATCAGAGAAGCTTCTTTTTATGGTAGGGGGTACACAGACCCACAACTGGTCACTATGCAAATAAATATACGGTGGAATGGCTAGATGCAAATGGGACAGCTTGATGGTACCTCCTTTCCCTGAGGATGAGGAATTATAACAGAAGAAATGACAGGAAGATTGTGAAAGCTAGAGGCAGGGCATGTATGTAGAGAATTATTATTGTCTGGACATAGTGACACCATTGCACACATGGACTTATAGGAGCTGTGACTGCTTGCACAAGCCAAGTCTGTCCCAATCCTCAGCCTTGATGGATGGGGGCCCGTGAATTTCCACTCCTAGCTGAGGAACCATTGGCTCCTGATGGCTGATTGTGGATGGGGAATCAGGATTTTGTTTTCAGGGAATGCCCCTGCAGGTTACTGATGCTCTAGTAGATGGTTCTACACACATGCAGGTAGTTATGAGTAACGCTGGTTGGTTTAAAGTAAGAGCTGGAAGGCAATAGTGATGGGGAATGATAGGGAGGGAAAGGCAAAGGGGGCGATGTGATTAAAAATGACTAATAGGGATATATGGAGTTCTCAAGTAATAAGAGGAAACTGACATCCACTGAGCTATTACTAAGTAGCAGGCATTTTGCTAAGTGTCTCACATAGACTCAAGTCTTTACATCTATAAAGCATGTTCTTGGTTATTACCCCTCCCCCCCTTACATGCAGTCGTTTTATAGGTGAGTCACAGAGATGGCATGGTATTTCATAGCTGACTTGTAGAGATTCCGATTTTAGAAGTCAAACCCTTGACCTTGTGCTCCTCCGGACTGCACTCAACCCCTACTCAGTTCCTCTTATTGGAGACCATTTGGATGGGCCCTCTCTTTGGGAACCCATGGAATTCAAGTGACCCCATTTCTAGGTCCAGTCACAGATGAGAACACAGGCACTGAAGATGCCTGGTGGTTCCTGTGTCCAGCTTGATAGAGGGAATGAGGCTTAGGAGAGAGGGCGCTGAGCTCAGGCAACAGAACTTGATTCCGGCAGAAAAGAATCTCTTACTAGCTACACGAGCCTGTAAAACCCAGATCACCTCTCAGAACTGAGACAGGAAACTGGTAAGCTGAGAATGGCCATCCACTGATTGCTGAATACTGGTGAGACTTTCACCTCCATCATCCCTCTGACCTTCACACCACGAAAATCCCATGGATGGTGACCATTAGTGTCCCTATATTGCAGTAGATAAAATGGTTCTCTTTAAAGTAAAGACCTGGCACATTTCTCCAGATAAAACCTTCCACCTGTTTTGGGAGCCGGCCACTTTAGAACCTTCCAGCTCAGCCTTTTCCTAGGGCTCTCTGATTGCTTTAGTCCCTAGACCCTCCTGGGCCAGCTATCTCCTTTATTTTAGAGAACATGTAATCAAAGCTGAGTGGATATAGAAAGGAGAGAGGGCATGTTGTTAGCACATTTGGAAATTGGCATGGTGAGGGCAGTTTTATGAGGCTACTAGCAAACATGGTCACTAAGCAACCCTGGACAAGGAAGTGACCAGTGTAAACAATATCTTGGCAGGGAAACCCACCATGTGACCACTGTCCTTGTGTGGGGCAATATCATACTAGGGAAAAAGCACCATGTGACCGCATGAAACAGCACCCTTAGAGAAGACTGGTTCATTGTCAATGCATGTTCTCCAGTGGTTTTCTTCCTGAGGCCTTGGATTAGAGAGCGGTTCCTACTCGTGATGGTATGGGGTCTGCTGGAACAAGACCATACTCCAGGAAGGTGCCTGGCTTAGGGTTAGCCTCATCTCTGGGATTGTGGGGTTAGCCTCATCTCTGGGATGCTGGCAACCTCAATTTCTTTTCTGCTGAGTTCCTGAGTCCTTCGTTAAATCCTTTAGAACTCACTGCAGGAAGAAGCCTTTTACTTCTTCTCAGGTTATTTCCCTGTACAAATCCCATCTGGCAGCCTACCTCAGCCAAAACCCTACGGCAGTTTTAAAAGATTTCTCAGTAAGATTAGAATGTGTGCCTCGTTTGTGTTCGTACTCTTGCATTGACAGCAGTGACTGGTTTGGAAAAAAATAAATTGGGACTGGCAGGGCTTCCCAGCTAATGACTAAGACAGCCAGGGCGTACCTCAATGCCGAACGTAATGCTAACCTCTAAAAATAATACAAATAACCTTAAGAGAAAGAACCTACCAGCAAATAGTAAGAAATGGTGCTGTGTTCTTCTCTAGAACAACATTCCAAACATTTATAAACTAAGAGAAATCAAAAATCAAAGATGATAGCAGCTTTGAAAAGAAAGCATCCCTTCAGAACATCCCTGTGTCCTAGCACCCATAGGTCTTCCAGCCCAGGAAGGCGCTGTAGTTTGTCTCGAATACATTTTATAGTTTTCTCGAAGGTGACATCCTTTGTTTGGTTTCTTTTATGTATAATTTTCATATTAACTTAATAATTTGATCTCTGTTTACCTGTGTTCTCTTGCCTTCTCATTTCTTCCCTTTCCTTCTCTCTGATTCAGCTCTACTTCCCTCCCTCTTTTTCTCCCTCCCTTTCTCCATATTTCCTCCCTCTTATCATGACAAATTTTATTTTAAATTAGTTCTATTCTTTAGCAAAGATCTTAAAAGTCCAATGATTGATTCTACTAAAGTTTTTGTTGCATATGATGTATCTATACATGTATTTGATGTTATTTTTCTGGTATTTCCATCACTATTTCATCTGATTTTGTCTTTTATCAAAGGTATTGATGTAGCAAGTAACCTTCAGTTTGTATTCTGTTATACTGACACAATTCTTTTTGATAGTCTTTTTATTTTTTATTTTTTGAGATTATATATTATTTTTTAATTTTTGAGATTATAATATAATTAAATAACTTTCCCTTTCCTTCCTCTAAACCTCCTATACTCCTATTCTCCTTCAGATTCAAGGCACTTTTTCCTTTCACTGTTGTTGTATATATGCATATATATTTATGTGTATTTCTATTTACATAAATATAATCTATTCAATCTATATAATATTAATTGCATGAATAGACAGGTCATTGCGAATGAGGAAAAAGCCAAGAAGCCTCAACTCTATATAAAGAATTATAGACAATCAAGAATTGCTGGGAGCAGGAGAAATTGTCTTCACCAGGAGAGAACATGCCAGTTGGTTATCTAATATTCTTAAGATTTATTAATATTATCATGTAATAAATAGTAAAATAACAAAGGAGTGTGTCAAGTACATATATGTCATGTGTGCTGGTGCTTAAGGGGGTCAGAAGAAGGAATCGGATCTTCCAGAAATAAGAGTTAGGGGTCACGAGTCACCTGATGTGGGTGCTGGACACTGAATTGAGTTCTCTGGAATAGAGGCAAAAAGTACTCCCAACAACCGAGGATCTCCTGTCCCTGGTAAATATTACTCTTGATTTTTAGTATAGGTCTCTCTCTCTCTCTCTCTCTCTCTCTCTCTCTCTCTCTCTCTCTCTCTCTCTCTCTCTCTCCTTAACAAAGAGGTATCTGTCAGGCTATCCCACACTCCTCAGCGGCAGAACTGTTAGGGGATCTCACACTCAACTGCACTTCTATTTTTGCTGTATAGTTTTCCTGCCTTTTGAAACGTTCCTATTAAATTATGGTCACAGACTTCATATGATAGCCTGAGCATCAAGGAAATAAGTGGTAAAGCATTAACGATCAATTAAAGTCCTTCGTGTCATAGGCCTAGGAAGTAAACTTTGGTTAAAAGCTATTCTGAACCATTGGTTCTCACGGTCTCTACATCATCTATCTTGCTGTTTTTACAGGGTATTTCCCTGTCTCCGTCAGACACACTTGAAGTTTATTCCTCAGCCAAGACAAATCTGTAAAGTGGAAACTTCCCCATGTGCCAGTGCCAAATATGCCAACTCTGAACAAAGATTTTAAGAGCTGCTCTTGTAAGCTGGGCATTGTGTCTTTCCGCTCGTTTGTCCTAGCTGAGTAAGAGGCCACGTGGTTTCAGTTCAGGAAATCTGGAATCTGGCAGGAAGTCCTTGGCAGTCCCCTACGAGCCACCCCAGTGCATTCAGAATTGGGATCCTATGTCTCTCCACAACTCAAAGAACTCAATCTCGGAGAATCCTGCTCCCAACCTTGTCTAGCTCAGCTTTGGCATTATGATCTCCATCTATTTACCATCTCTTCAGAGAGGCTTCCTTGATCTTCCTTGTTCTGCAGGTGCTTGCTATCACCTTACCCTCTTTCAGTGGTCAGTCTTACCATTTCTGGTACTTCTTAAATTTTTATCAGTTGACTCTCCCCCTCCCCCCATAAACAATGATTACTCAACAGTAGGGCCATTTTCTGCATTGCTTGCTGTCTAACGTCCAGTACTGCATCAATTAGCTCATTCTGCATCAAGGGAAACATCTGAAACCTTTTGGCATAAAGCAGCAAGCCTCTTACTTATTTGCCCAGGGTTCTGTGGGTCAGCATGTTTGAGAGGCTTTGTTGGGACAATATCTCTGCTCAGTGTGGCATCAATTGGCTTAATTCATACATCTGTAGTTAGGAAACACTTACTGGCTCTGCACACATATCCACTTCACCAAGGGTATGGGGGCAGGGTAATTATGTGCTCATATGTCATTTTTCATCTGGTAGAATAGCTAACACCCAAGAGACTGCAAGATTCCCAAGGGCAACAAAGAAGGTTAATAAAAACCTTTCAAGGAACCTGATTGTGTCAGGTTCTCATCAACAAATCAGATTAGGAAAACCAGGTCACATGATCAATCCCAAATTAAAGGTATTGAAAAATACTCTCTTGATGGGATAAGCTTTAAAATCATATCACAAAGGAACTACAGAACAGGAAGTAAATGGAAATAATTTATACTTTTATACTAAGTATACAACACGTATAGCCAGTACATAGTAGACAATTACCAAATCCTTGCTGAATGAATGAATGAATGAATCAATCAATCAATCAAAATCATGTCTAGATAGCATTTTAGGTCCTTCACACTAAGAATCATATTTTTCAGTTTATGATTTCTGCCCTGTATAAAGTCTGACAAGGCTTAGTCTAAGAGTTTATCCTCTGGGGGTATCCTTGGGCTAGGACAGAAGTACGCTCATGACAGGAAAATACTTCAACCCAGTCACTGAACTTTTCAGTCAGGACCATAAGAGATCACATAAAAGATCCCACTTACCACATCAGAGGCATAATCACACTTAACTGGTGAACAAATGGCAGCGAATTAAAAAAATACTATTGGACTGGATTTTCCATGTACGTGTTACATGCTCTAAAAACTGTCTGTCTATCCGCATGTCCCATTATCTATCATACGTCTGTCTTCCATCCATCCATCCATCCATCCATCCATCCATCCACCCATATTTATGCAACGTATATTCAAAAAAATCTCCACTATGTTATAGCAACTCTATGTTGTCAAACATCTCTTTCCCATTTGACAGATTAAGACTCAAGATACATTGGGTTGGATATGATACATGTATTATACCTTGCCCTACATGATAGGACACATTTAGATAATAAGACTTTCACTTGGTGTGATGGCCATTTTTGGTTGTCAAGGTGACTTCATCTGAAATTAACTAAAATTCAAACTTCTGGGTACATGTGTTAGGGTATTTTTCTCACATTATTTGAAGTAGAAAGATCCACCTTTAATCTGTGCCAAACCTTCTGGTGGCAGCCTGTATGGAGGGCGTGGAAGAGGCTCTTACCGTTTGCCTGCTCGTCCAAACCTTCTGGTGGCAGCCTGTATGGAGGGCGTGGAAGAGGCTCTTACCGTTCGCCTGCTTGTCCTCGCTCTCAATGGAAAGTCCGTTCTTTCACCCGCATTGGAGCGGACTTTCATTTTTCAGGAGCGATTCCTGCATATACTGAAACCGGCGTAGACAACCAGTCTCGTGGACTGACCAACTACTGAATTCTTGAACTTTCTGTTGGCAGACAGAGTTCTGTTGGTTCACAGAGTGTAGAAGAATATTCCAGAACAGTGTGTGTGTGTGTGTGTGTGTGTGTGTGTGTGTGTGTGTGTATGTGTATGTGCTGCGTCATCTCCAGCAATATTTACCACTTAACTCAATCACATAGATTAATTTTTATTTGGAAGTTTGGAGACACCCCTACCACTTTCCCTGTGAGATTAAGAGGCAGCGTAGTCATTGTTAGAATAGTTTGTAAGACATTCTAATAAGTCCCCTTTTATACATATTGATTTTATCTGTTTTGTTTCTCTAGAGAATCCTGACTAATGCACTTGGTATTTCAAAATATCCCTCTGTCTCCCTATTCAAATCTCATTTGTGTATAGCTAATCTTTGTCTGTCCCAACAGCCAGCTCCCAAATCACAACATGGAGATGTTTTATTAATCAAGAAAGCTCTGCCAATAGTTTAGGATTATTTCTAAATAGCTACAACTTAAATTGACCCATTTCTATTAATTTATGTGCTTCCATGTGGCTCATGGCTTATACCTCATCTCCTCTGTATCATGCTTTCTCTGAATCTCCTTGTGACTGTGCCATCTTCTTCCCAGAGTTCTCTCTGTCTTAAAAATTCTGCCTAGTTTTTGGCCATTTGGTTTTTTATTAAACCAATCACAGTGACATATCTTCACAGAGTGTAGAAAAATATTCCAGAACAGTGTGTGTGTGTGTGTGTGTGTGTGTGTGTGTTTGTGTGTGTGCACTGTGTCATCTCCAGCAATATTTACCACTTAACTCAATCACACCGATTAATTTTTATTTGGAAGTTTGGAGACACCCCCACCACTTTCCCTGTGAGATTAAGAGGCAGCGTAGGCAGATATTGTCAATAAGCTGAGTTGGAGGATGGGGTCTGAATTTGCAGCTACACAGGCTAATGATTTTGGCTTCAATTTCTGGTGGATCACAAACCATATTTCCCAAGCACAGTCCTTGTCCCATGTGTCTCTGTTCCAAAATTTATATACAGAAAGAAGCAAACGGGATTCTTTCTTCCAAAATAAAGAAGAGATAAAGCTAAACCAAGAAATCACTCTTCCTTTAGGGAAGGGAGTGAGAACAGAGCGGGGGGGGAGGGGGAGACAAGGAGGTTTCCTCATCTCAGCATTCTAAACCTACTGTCTAGTCAGTAAGAGTCACTTAGAAAGCTTCATGTGTCTCAGTCCCAGCTCTCCATACAGAAAGCCCCCGACCTGACTGAATAGCCATAGCTGCCCCGAACACTCCATGCTTGAACTGACTGTCAAGTCCTCGGATTGAGGTTTTCTTGCACAGCATCATCCGATCTTCTGTTTTAGAGATTGCTTGGCTTTTCTCCTGTTATGCTTCAGTACACAATGAAGTCAAGACCTCCTTAGTTTACTGACATAAATTTTTTGGCTTCAGTCACCGAGTATTCCAATTGTTCATTAAATTAGGCCATCATCTCTGGTTCTTAGCTAAATTGATCAATCAATTCAGGATTTAGTGAGAGGCTTCTCTGGAGCAAGAAGTGTATGCCTACTGCCAGTGCTTGTATAATATATTGAGGGGATCAAGAAAGCATTCACATCCCCATTTCACTCACCAAATTGTCCATTGTATGAGAAAATGTCACATCACAAACACAGAAAGGTTTAAGTGTCCATAGAGACATCAAAATAATATAGGAATTTGATAGTTATTACTCTCATTGTAAGTATACACACAATTCTTTAACAGTTAAAAATTTCTCATAAGTTCTTTCTAGTCTTTGAACATAAATTCATATTCGATTTCCCACATAGAAATTTATCCCACTCTAATTAATTTTATACATAAGACTATTTCTTAGAAAGCCCCACTATGTTTCTCTGCACCAAAATGGAATATAAAACTTGGCATTTAACTTTTCACTGTCTGTGAGAATTATCTCTAAACATTAGCTTTTTGGTTATTAACACTAAATAATTAGCTTATATATTAATCAAAATAAGAAATATATTTAAAACATAATTTAAAGTAACTGCAAATAAAAATATATGGTAAATGTATTTTTGCTGCTCCAGTTAAATTATTTTTCAAAGGTTAACAGTTCAGAATTTAGCATCAATCCTATTTCTATTATATTTCTTTAAATTCTAATGAATAACAGGCCATCATCAACATCTTTTACAAAAATGCCTCCAAATTCTACACAGAAAATCATATCAATGACTTATTATATAAATTATTGGTAATGATTTGTTTATTGACAGCTTAGATTGAATTGCTTTTCAATCTTATTGAAAACACATTTAAAACTATCTGTCTTACAAAAGGATTGATTTTCAAGTCAGTAGTCATCCACTTGCTCAGGATCAATACTGGGATTTCAAACATGTACAATTGTTTGGAGCCATGCAGCTTTCTACACGCCAAAGCAATGCTTCTAGGCCAGAGTAAGGAAGGTAGTGATATGCTTTTCTCTTGTGGAGTCAGAAGCAGACATCCCACCAGCATCTCAGAGACCTGAGATTGACTCCAATAAACTTGAAGATGTGAAGTCTATGTTTTGGTCCATAGCATAAATATTCCCATGATGCAATTCTGGCCTCAATGGACAACAGAATTTGAAGACCATTCTCCAATGACTTTCCTGAACCATATGAGCAGAGTTGAGAATACAACAATGTTCTACACTGTGGAACACCTTCATCTAGTCCAACTGGACACTGCTACTCTAAGTGCTTTGGGCTCTCCACATCTTCATGCCAATCTCAAAATTTTAGACAAAGCAGAGCTTAACCATGATTATGTCTATGAGATACTTTTTACAGATAAAGAGTACTATAGTCAATAAACAATATAATTTACTGAAGGCAGTGTAGCTAGTTACTAGAAAAACTGAGTCTCAGACTCAAGTCTTCTGCTTACAGAGTTGGGTAGAGGCACCAAGCTGGTGTTTTCTCGAATCCTGCCATGTCTGAGTTTGGAGGCACCTTTCGTAAAGTTTGTTTGGGTCTGAAACATGTAGAGGAATTCCCCCCACTGCAGTGTGCTCTAGGACTGAGTTCCTAGTCCCTGCAGAAATGCCACTTTTCCTATCCTGTTGTTTAAATTCCTTTTGTAAAAATTTGAAGCACACTGTATATCTGCTGCTTTTCTACAGTGACCAGATTCCAGTTCATCAATTTCAGCCATCTATTTCCAATCTTTCCTCTGAATGTCTGTTATTGGCGTTATGTAGGCATTGTGTAGGCGTTATGTAGGTGCTTGTTCTGAGCAGCGTTAGCTTTATTTAGTCCATAACTTTTCTTTTCCATGAGTCTGTGTATTGTGAAATTGTTCAGCAAGCCCTATTAGTTCATGGGACAAGGGTTTGCTATCTTACCTTCTGATTTCTAATTAAACTCGCAGCCTCTAATTTAAGAATATGATTGAAGAAAGTGGACAGAGAAATTGTGATGCCTTTGCTTTTATGAAGACTGTACTAGTTCCTTTAGATGACCCTTACACAGCTTCTGAAATTGGTGATTGATTTTTCCACTCTGTTTAGAAGACAGGAGTATTGACCAGGCAGGTTTTTCAGAAAAGAGCTCAGAGTAAAGCTGCCAATCCCTCTACAATTAACATAAGCTTTAGTATCTTAAGGTCAACCATGGTAATGTACCAGTTGATAGAATTTAGAGAGTTCAGAATGATAAGAACATCAGACATTTCCAAATTCTTCATTAAACTGATTTTAGTTTAGTTTGGAGATTCTCAATGATCAATCCCCCTCAATCAATGTTAAGAGGTCATTTCTTCATCACTACCAATGTTTGAAGATATTGTGTGTATTCATTACCAGTGGGAATGGTGGGAATTAAAGTGAGAGGGTGCTGGTGAGGATTCTACAGTAACTGAAGGAGCAGGAGAGTGGTGAAGGGCCATATATTATAAGGCCCATATTTCTACTTTGTATGGTGGGCCAGAATTTCAGTTTGCACCCGCCACACAGGAGGTGGTCTCCTAGCCTTCCACACTGATGCCATCCTAAACAAAGGGTCAGAATATGCTAATGTTGTTCTGCCCCTTCCTTCTTTGTAATTTGGAAGATGCCTGGGATAGAGATGTTAATTCAGCCTGTTTAACAGGGCTGGCATACAGAGCAGAAAGATAGGAAGATGTGACAGAGAGGGCATAGAAAGGTGTGAAGGTGACTAAAGTCATTCACCTGGTTACCTAGGAAACAGAATGCTAATGGATTCCCCCCTCAGTTTACATTTTGGATGAAAGCTGTTTGGAGAATAAATGGTGGGGGTGTGAATTTTCAGGATGTGAACTCAGGATTTCATGAGGGTTCTCTGTGAATCTCCTTCCTTATAAAGCTATGTGAGTTGTGTCTTTATTCCCATGCCTCCCCGCTGGTCCCGAGAAATAATTTATAGTCCGGGCTGGCACCAGACCCCAACAAAGTGGTGGCATCAGAGTGACAGGTGGAAGGCTCCCCTGGGTTTGGGTCAGACCAGAAGGAAAGCTCTAAGTACATTTAGATTTCTTGGACTATTCGTCCTCTTCTTTTTTCTTTCTTGGGCTTGGGCAAAAGCTCTTGTAGTGAGGGGCTGCGGGTAGGCCTGCTTTTCATCCTGCCCGGCTCCCGGCCACCGGCTAGCTTATGCCCCGAAATAACAACACACAAATTGTATTTTTTTAAATACTGCCTGACCCATTAGGTTCAGCCTCTTATTAGCTTATTCTCCCATCTCTTGCTTTAACCCATATCTAATAATCTGTGTAGCACCACAAATGGTGTCTTACCGGGAAAGATTCAGCACATCTGACCTGGTGGCTGGCTTCATCGCATCTCTCTCACTGAGGAGAGTCATGGCAGTCTCACTTAGGAGAGGAGTGGCATCTGACTGAGCCATCTACCTCACTTCCTTTTTCCTCTTCTGTCTACTCCGCCCACCTAAATGTTGGCCAATCAAATGGGTCAGGCAGTTTCTTTATTAGCCAATGGGAATCCTCCATCAAGCTCTGCACCTGAGAGAGTCTCTCAACCCTCTTGGTTCTTCTTTCTTCTTCAGTGTGAGACATGGCCTTACTAAGCTTCCCGGCTTGTCCTTGAACTTACAATCCTCCTGCCTCAACTTTCCTAGTAGTTATATCACAAGTGCCACTGGGTCCATAAACTTCTATACTTTTTATTGGTCTTGGCTGGGAAAACCTTATGGGGAGTGATTTCAGATTTTTTGTGTCTTGTGCATTCTTACTCATACCCACAGAACAACATACATATTGCTTATATGGGAACTTTGAGCCACTCAGTTGTAGGTACAATGAGTTGAGTTTTTTACCTAGCCCAAATTCTCTAGAGAGGTTACTTCACTGAAATAAAAAAAAAAGTAGTTGGCATGAGGCTAATAGGAGAACAAACTAGATTCTGGGGTATCTAGAAGATCCCTGAGTAGTGAGACAAATCAGGGCAAGAAGACTAAACCAAATATGGAAAAAAAAGAAAAGAAATTGAAGTGAGTTGGCACTTCAATCCAAAAGGAACAGATTACTTACATATAGGGGTACTGCTCACCCAGCTGTGACACTCCAAAAGAAGACATCAGATTGTCATTGATAATCTTGTCTCATCAAAATGGCCCAGGCTGAGCTAGAGAAAGGTCAGTCCTGATCCAATAGATGGCACCAAAAACCTTGGAGGAAAATCAACCTGAATATGGATGGATAAATCTTTGTTCAAATTGGCCAAGGATGTCTCCAGAATGGAATTTTTACTTACTAGGGAATGGTACAAAGATTTATAAGAGGGATCAGCAAAGCTTGGCCTGCATTAGGTAAAAATAATACTTCTCAGAAGGGAGAGAAATGATGTGTATCTATCAAGTCACTGGTAAAGCAACAAGGCTTCACGGCAGGAGCAAACTAAGATGCCAGGCGAAGCAGCAGTTAGGAACAGGGCTCCAGTGACTTCCTCAGTTCTTTAGGGTCTTTGCTTACCAAACCCACTCTACTTTCTGTATTTACATTTAAAAATTTGTTTTTTTATAGCAGGGTGCATACTTTCATTATGAAAGATCTATCTGACCAAATGGTTTTCATCCTGTATCTACCAGAATTGAATTATTAATTTTGACAGTCTCTGCCTTTTAATAGTTCCATAAACAACTTCTTTTGTACTAAAGAGATGTCCAGCAGTTAAGGGCATGCACTGCTTTTACACAGAACCTAAGTTCAATTCCCAGCACCCATGCTGGGTGTCTTACAACCTGTTACTTTAGCTCCACTGGTACCTGATGCCTCTCCCCTCCATCATTACGAGCACTCACTTTAACATACCCCCCCACACACATCCACAGACACATGATTAAAATAAAATAAGTCTTAAAGGTCTAGTTTCTGATAAGGTTTAGAGAACTTCCTGAGAGTGACATATAATAAAAATGGGCAATGTCTACTACATAGTAATTTATAATATGGCTCTAAATATACTACTAAGAAAGTTCTAAAATAACAGGATTGATTAAATATAACTAGCTGTATGTGCAGTGATATTTATATAAAGATATTATATGCTATATTTATGATTTTACCTAGTAACATCTTCATACTTATTACATGTAGATTTTTTTTAATTGGGAGAATAAAATGGTATGTGTCACAAGATCTAGAGTGTCTATGTAAGCAGGCTTAGGGTACTAATCTGGTTGTGAAGAAGACCAAGAGTTAGTTTTAAAGTTTACACAGCAGGTCTGCTATTTTTATTATATTTGTTGTGAATTAAATTTGTTCTTCGATGATTTTATAGGGCATGAACTCTTTAATATGGCTTTCCAATCCTACCATTCAAGCTTAGATCACGGGATCCTGCAGGCAGGGTTGCAGGTGACTATCTGCTCTAGGGAAAAGCACGAACTCCAATTTGTCAGGTTTCAGTTTTGTGGTTTCTTAAGTGAGTAACACCAAAGTATCGAGAGTCTGTCAATCTTAGCGTCCTTGGTCCCCAAAGAATTACAAAGCCCTTTTAGCAATAGGGGGAACAAAAGACCAATCTAGCTTGCCACAAGATTCAAGACCTTTCAAATAGTAAATTACTACATAATTGACTGGCAGACATCCCTAGAGCCCAAGCCCATCCCTTAGTCCACCTTCAAATTAGCTGTCGCTATGGTGAACAGTTCGCAGACAAATCTCTCTCTCTCTCTCTCTCTCTCTCTCTCTCTCTCTCTCTCTCTCTCTCTCTCTCTCCTGGTGGGACCATTTATATACAATAAATAGGAGATTATAGAACTAATACTGATTGTACCCCACTTGATTCTCTATGGAGTTTAACTGCCTCTACCTACATCCCGTAGGCAGTTCCAAAGTCATACCAAATTTGTCCTGATGAGAATAATACATGCCTATCATTAAAAGTTGAGGAGCTATAGAGAAATCATAGGGAAGAATACAAAAACAATTAGCCCCTCACCCTAGTGACGTCTTTAATTATTATGTTTGTTTCCTATATTTCCAGGCATCTGAAGCATCTTCTGTCTTTAAGATGCTGTATATTTATATGCAATACAATAAAATTTAAATATTATTATGTTAAAACCAATAATTAAAATTCTACCTTACCATTTATTATTTACTAAGTTTTCTTGCCAATTTTAAACTTAAAATTTTTCAAACTAAATTTATAATCATTTTGTTAATTCAAAACTACCACATATGGATTTTGGTAGAAATGCATTAAAATTGTCTTGGTACAAATTTACATATTAATATTTAGTCTTATTACTAAGAAACCAAGGTAAATTTTTATGTATTCAAGCATCTTTTCATATGTTGTATAAAGATTTATAATCTCTCGTACCCAGGTTTCAATATTTCTTCATTTTTCTCAGATATTTCATGTTTTATTTGGAATTTCTTCCATTATGATTTTAAATTTGTTAGAAAAAATAGTTTTATGTGTGTGTTTTCTTTCTGATAATGGGTTTCCTACGGCCTTGTTTATTCTCTTGAATCTTCCCATTAGATAAGACAGGTGGAAGGAAGCAAGGCTTCTAACCCACCTTCTGGCTCCACAAAACCTTGCTCCTGTGCCACCCATTATCTCACTTCTCCCAGAAGTTGTGGTGACCAAACTGGACTGGTCAGATGCTGGGAAAACCAACTAATTGGATTTTTTATTGGAAATGGCAGTAACGGGAATAACATGTTTGACTTTCAGTGTTACGTTATCAGATTTTGGTTATCAGGGTTATGTGTGCTTCAAAATAAAATTGGACATGTTTCAATTTTTCATGGAAGAGTTAAAACAGAATAGGTATTTTTACTGCATGTGGGGTTCATGAATAAAATTCATTTGACACGACAGGCGTTGATTTGAAAATTGTTTTATGTTTCATGACTTGTCTAGGGAGTCTCTATTCAATCTAGGCAGCAAGCCCAAAGAAATGATTCCACCTGAGTCTAGCTTGGTATAGAAATGACTTTTCTGGATTACATACAGAAGCAACAGTAAAGGGGTCATTTATAGAAACATAGACAGTCTACAGTCAGCCACAGTGCTACAGGGTCTTCTCCACCCAGCAATTGCTAACCACACTTACAATCCTTGAGGGAAGGGCTTCAGCAGCCTCCATTGTCTCTGTAGCCCTTCCCTCCCTCCCTCAATGGACCCAAGCTCAGAAGGGCTGTTCTTACTCAACACAGCAGTGTTCATGTCCAGCCTTGGAGGAAAAGAGGTAAATGGGAACCTTGATTATTGTCAAAGTCACATTTTCTACTTTTGGAGTCAATCTGGATTAGTTACATCTTCTGAGAAATTGCAGTTTTTATCAGGTGCTCCAATGAAATTTCAAAATGCTTTTAGCCACTTTGACCTCTTGTGGATTCTCATTTTTAAATTTTACCTTTAATAAGAGTTAAATATATTTAAACACACACTCAAATTGTTTTTACCCCTCAGGATATACCCATTAGCTCTTAAATGTCTAACAATTGTATAGAAACAACTCATTAACTTATTAAGTTTTCTTGTTTCTATGCTTTCGAATTCATCCATTTCTATCTTATTTAATCTTTTAAAAAAATATGTGTGCATGTGTATATCTATGTATGTGAGGGTGGAATGTGTGCCAGGTATAGGGATGGAGATCTGAGGATGTATGCATGTAGTGTGATGTATCAGGGGAGGACGTGTGTGTCCTGAGGATGTGTGTGCAGTTTGATGTATCAGAGGAAGATAGTTTGTGTCCTGAGAATGTGTGTGTGTGTGTGTGTGTGTGTGTCCTGAGGATGTGTGTGTGTGTGTCCTGAGGATGTGTGTGTGTGTGTGTGTGTATGTGTGTGTCCTGAGGTTGTGTGTGCAGTGTGATGTATCAGAGGAGGATAGTGTGTGTCCTGAGAATGTGTGTGTGTGTGTGTCCTGAGGATGTGTGTGTGTGTGTGTCCTGAGGATGTGTGTGTGTGTGTGTGTGTGTGTGTGTGTGTGTGTGTGTGTGTGCAGTGTGAGGTATCAGAGGAGGACAGTGTTCCATTGCTCCTCATCTTTTCTCCTTGGGACAGGTCATCTTACCGAACCTGGAACTTGCCACTTTGACTCTAGGCTGACTGGCCCACAAGCCTTGGTGATCTTCCTATATCCATTACATTTGTCTCCTATAAACAGTGCAATTGTTTACAGCTTTTAATAGTGTGTGCAGCCATGTTGTACTCCTCTTAACCATAGAACCATCACTCCAGCCCGTTTGTTTCCTATGTGTCTACTTCTTTAAATAGGATAAACTCTGAAGGGTGGAACTTTGGGGGTATGAATTCACAAAATATCACAGTATTAATGCTGTGGGATAATGCTCTTGTACACTGTGAAAATTTGTCACTCATGTTGGTTTAATAAAATGCTGATTGGCCAGTAACCAGGCAGGAAGTATAGGTGGGGTGACCAGACTAGGAGAAGTCCAGGAAGAGGAAAGGCAGAGATGCTGTTAAAAGTCAGACACAGAGGAAGCAAGATGAGAATGCTTTGTTGATAAAAGGTACCAAGCCACGTGGCTAAACATAGCTAAGAATTATGGGTTAATTTAAATTGTAAGAGCTAATTAATAATTAGCCTGAGCAACAGACCAAAGAATTTATAATTAATATAAGCTTCTGTGTGTTTTTGGGGGGGGCTGAATGTAGGACCAGGAGGGACAAAAATTTTCTTCTATACCATGGTATACATTTGTGTGTGTGGCATCCATAGCATCTAATACTTTAAGTCTATGAAGTAATTGATAAAAGCATGTGTATGCATGTGCATTGCTTTCTGTTTGGGGTGTAGTGGGGCAGAAACAACAGTACAGGGACCAAGGCTTTCCTAAGTGATGATGTAACTAGTCATTTGATGAAAATATGCTCATGTGTCTTTTTCTTCTAGCCCTGAGGAATGGCATCTTTTCTTGACAACAACCCTGTGTTTGAGAAGGAAGATGATTGCTAATGCTGAGTGTTTGTTGAGCACATTGGGACACCAGGCACTGCTTTAGGACCATTGTAAACCACATATGATTTCATAGTCATTGCTGCTGCTCCTTGGTGTACCCGTTCTCATTATCTTCATTTCACAGATTAAAGAAACTGAAGCTCAAAGCCGGCCCCCTGCCGGGGTCTCTCAGCTGGCCACAGGAAGCCTGGCTTAGGCCCACACCTGTTTGTTAATTTCTGTTTCTGCTCACCTACTCATTTTCTCTTTCATTCTGTTCTAAATTCAATCAACCAAACATTTGCTGATTTAGTTGCTAAACATAACCCTAAAAGACGAGAAGCAAAAGCGTGAATACAACGGTCTCTGCTTTTGATGGTCTTCCAGAGGCCCCTGCAGCTTTTTTTTTCTACTTACACCAAATTTAAACATTTTGCAGAGCCTGCTAATTGTATCCAGGCCTCCCTGCCAGCCACTAGCTTGTCTTTCTCAGCTCCTGAAATGTTTAGGTGTTTACTTCAGGGTTTGCCCAAGCTAACTTGTGTACTAGCTGCCAATCCCAAGATGGGTGAAGTCACTGTGTGTTCTTAAGTCACTGTGTGTTCTTTGTTTGGGCAGAGAGAGCTCAGGGTTTTAATGACCTCTCTCCACCTACCATCAACTTTGTTTCCTGTAGGACAAAAACACAAACTTAAAGCCAAAGTCAATTAGGACCATGTTATTATTTCTTACCAGGAAGACTGATGTTGTTAACCCTTGAAATGTTCTGGGCTCCTGAAACCCACACAGAAGTCTTTAGAGACAATGAACAAGCTTCAAAAGCCTGCTTGGTGTTATTGTTATTTGTTTTGTTTTATGAAAGATATAACCAGAGTCTATCTCCTGGACTGGTTGGTCATTTGAGCTCAGAATAAACCTCATGAAATTTCATCTGTAAAGTCTTTTTTCCTTTGCCATCTTGACCAGCCTACACCCAGCTCCAGTCTGCACAAATGCCATAGTACCCTAGACCTTCCATCATGTACCTCCTACAAAGCTCAGAGAAAGAAACCAAAGCCAGAACCCACCAGAATCTGTCACCCTAACTACAGAGCTCTGATTTTTTTAAAAAAATATGTATGGGTGGAGGGGAGAGGAGGGAAGGGGGAGAAGAAGGGGAGGGAAGGGGGAGGAGGAGGGGAGGGAGGGGGGAGGAGGAGGGAAGGAGATGGAAATTTTTAAATATAAAAAAAAAAAACCATGAAGGAAAAAATAAATAAATAAATAATGAATTCTATTGCATATAGAAAAAACAAACAAACAAAAAAATATTTATTGTTGAAATTATAATATAATTACATCATTTCCTCCTTTCTTCTCTTTCCAAATCCTCACATATATCCGTACTTGCTATCTTTCAAATTCATGGCTTCTTTTTTATTAATTCTTGTTAAATGCATATATACATATATATGTACACACATATATTTCTGCCTATAACCTGTTCAGTCTGAATACTGTTACTTATGTGTATGTCTTGAGGGTTGATCATTTGGTCTTGAATAACCAATTGGTGTGCTCCTCCTTGGAGAAGACTATTTCTCCCACTCTCAACATTTCTTAGTTTCCTGTAGTTCACTGTAGTTGAGGCCATATAGGCTTTCCCCTGGCCTGCTTTGGCATGTCAATTGGTCTTCTAATTTACATAATGTTTAGGTAGTCACATTAGTGAGACTGTATGGGACATTACTAGAAGACTCAGTCTTGTAGCCAATCCCCTGGTCCTCTGACTCTTCTTATCTTTCCACCCTCTCTTCTGCGATGCTCCCTGAGCCTGAGGTGCAGGTGAAGTTGTTTTGTAGATGTATCCATTAGGAGTTTTATCCATACAACTCTGCATTTTGATTGGTTGAAGTATCCTGTAATGATTTCTGTCTGTTGTAAAGAGAAGTTTCCTTGGTGGAGGATGAGCATGGAAAGTAGTGGTGGGTATAAGGAAAAATATTTAGAATGTAGATAGGAATTGTGAGGTTTGGTAAAGTGGTGGTTATAGACGCTCTTCCAAGATCCATGACTTCACTAGACAATCTCTGTTTTTTTTTAAACTTCACTGAGGAATTTTGACTGTTGCCAGGTTCATCTTTATTATTATCATTGCATGCTCAATCCCCTAGCTCTTCACCCTCCTGTTTTTCTTTTTCTTAAAGAAAAATAGTTATATGACCATCCTTGTATTTTTAATTTTTCCCAGTAAAAAAGCTAGACAAGTACATTCTTTTGCTTAATCCCACTTGCAAAAAGCTGAAAAGGTATCCATATAAAATGAGTACCTGTTGAACTACGGAATGGGTCACGTGACAATTCTCATTGTTTCCATTTTATTTCCACATCACCACGATGCTTCCTGGTTTCTCTGTTGTCACGACCGTCACCTCAATCCTCACTCTCTCACAGTTTCTTTCACCTTGCTGGTGCTGAACACTTCCCACTGTGGCTTGTCATCATTCTTTGCTCTGATGCTCTCAGCTCTTACCCTTGTTCTCAGGTGAGGTAACTATGTAAGAAATATTGTTCTCAGTTCACAGGTGCACAGATGAGGAAATTAATCAAAGAAGTCAGTTGACTTGGGGAGACAGAACAGGGTACTGTATATTTTGTTTTTTGGTCACAATGATTCTTTTCTTTTTTTTGGTTTTTTAAGAAAGGGTTTTTCTGTGTAGCTTTGGTGCCTGTCCTGGAACTCACTCAGTAGACCAGGCTGGCCTTGACTCACAGAGATCTGCCTGCCTCTGCTTCCCGAGTGCTGGAATTAAAGATGTGCGCCATCATTGCCTGGCTCAATCACAATTCTTAATGACCTCTTCACTCTGGATAGGAGTTATTTGTGAATGGCTCTTCAGTCAGGAGCTCCTCTTTTTTTCTCCTATAGTACTTCAAGTAAAATGTAGCAGGTGGTATATACTCAACAACATTTATTAAAGGACTCCCTTTGTCATTCATGCTGTTACACCAAAATATAATAGACTAAAATAGAAACTTTAAAGATTGTAGATGCTTATTCCTCACAGTTTGGGATGTTCAGAAGTCCAAGGTCAAGTGGCCAGTGGGTTTGGTGAAGGCTACTAGGTGCTTCTAAGATGACTCATAGTTGGTATGTCCTTATTTGACAGATGACAGGAAGGTACAAGGACATATATAGTTCTTTCCAGATGCTTTAGAAGGCCTGTATAATAAAGGCCAATCCCTCATGACCTAGAGACTTCCCACGGCTCCATGTTCTATCATCATAACCTTGGTAACAAGATTTCAACAATGAACTTTTCTAGGAACACACACCAAACTGTTTTAAAAAATCTACATGCATCACCTCTCCCTCCTTCCGTATAAGAGAACAGGTAGGCAAACAAGAAGCACCATCTCTATTGGACCAGATAGCCCAAGGTCATGGGTGGAGCGAATAGCCACTACACCAAACTGTGGCAAGAGCCAAGCAACACCAAAGACCTCCATGATTGGCTCCTATTCCCCTCTTCAACCTTTATATCCTACCCTGTGCTCTATCTCAGAGGGAGTGAGTGCTGCCATGCCCTCAGAAGACCTGGGTCTTTCCTTGTATTATTTTTGCACACTAATCTGCAGGCCTGAAATACTCTTTTACATTCCATTTGGCTCCTGTCACACTCTGACTCTCTTATGAAGGCATTTTGGATTTTCTAACCAGCTGATTCCCTTTGATGATGTTTGTTCATTATGTTATACATGCTATACCTTCTTTGGAAAATTAGCACACCTGGCAGATTTTAAGTATGTGAGTGTGGTGTATCTCTCTGCCTACTTTACTGACCATTTGCTGTCTGCCAGCCACTATGACTATGGGGAAGCACAGGTTGCCTAATTTAGTTCTCACTACAGCCCTGTAGGTTAACTGCCCTTATTACTCACAAACTGGAAATGAGAAAGTTGGGGTCAGGATTGTTAAAATTGAAGCCAGGACTGTTCCTCTAAAGACACCAGCAAACAAACAAAATGTTCAGCCCCTTCCAAACCTACAAATCTATCCTTGATTTTTTTTTTACATCCTGACTACAATTTCTCCTTCCTTCTGTCTTCCTAGTCCCTCACCCATCCTGCCTCTGTTTCCATCAGTTCAAACCCTTCTAGATTTTAGGGTCTCTGTTGAGAAGACAGGTGTGATTCTAATAGGTCTACCTTTATATGGCACTTGGCCTTTTCCCCTTGCCGTGTTTAATATTATTTCTTTGTTTTGTATGTTTAGTGTTTTGATTATGATGTGGAAAGAGGATTTTCTTTCCTGATTCAATCTATTTTGTGTTTTGCAAGCTTCTTGTACCTTTATAGGTTTGTCCTTCTTTGGGTTGTGAAAATTTTCTTCTATGATTTTGTTAAATATATTTTCTGGATTTTTGAGTTGGTGAAGCATAATTAATAAAAATTCAGAATCAAAAAATTGGAGTTCAACCTGAAGATCTGAAAAGCAAAACAGCCAACTCAGTCTGAAATGGTGATCCTGCTTCCTGAAATCTCAGAGGAGACTGTCTGAGAGCTGTCTCACCTCTTCTTATATTCCTCTCTAGGGCTGGAATCAAAGACAAGCACCACTGGGATTAAAGGCATGCAGTTTCTATGGCAACTAGTGTGGCTATTAGAATTAAATGTGTGTGTACCATAATCTGATCTGTAAGGCTAACCAGTAAGACTGTTTTGCTCTCAGATCTTCAGGCAGTCTTTATTTATTAAAATACAATTAAAATCCACTACATTTCCCCTTTTTGTCTAAAATTTTAAAAAGGCTATAACTAATATAAGAAAACTATATACAATAAGTGCAATGACTATATGCAATATATACAGGCAATATGCATACCAACAATGTCTAGTCCATTTGTATTTGACAAATTGTGAGAAAATATTATCTATACTATCTTGGTGAGTCCAGAGCCTTATGCCTAATTTACTTTCTATCATAACTTGCTTTTTGTGTCTGGTAAACTGTAACTATCTAATCTTCAACTCCCTCAGAGACCCAAGAAGGAAATAATATTATCTAAGTAAGCAGGAAGTGCGAGACAAGTGACTTCCAAAAAATGTGAGTAATGTCAGAAGCAGCTGACTGCCTGGACAGTCACCCCAAGTTCCTCTGCAATGTTGGGGTATCCATCTTCAGCCACACCTAACTACTCTGTTTAATAGCACTGTGGGAAAATGGTCTTGTACACTCTAAGGATTTGTCACTTGTATTGGTTTAATAAAATGCTTTTTGGCCAGTAGCAGGCAGGAAGCGTAGGTGAGGAGACCAGCCAGAAAGTATAGGTGACCAGAACAGGAGAATTCTGGGAAAGGAAAGGCTCAGTCTGCAGTCATCACCCAGACCAAAAGGAAGAAAGGTGAGACTATCTCGCAGATAAAAGGTACCAAGCCAAGTGGCTAACACAGAAAAGAAGTATGGGTTAATGTAAATTATAAGAGTTAATAAGAAGCTGAAGCTAATAGGACAACCAGTTTATAATTAATGTGAACCTCTCTGTGTTTCTTTGGTACTGAACAGCTATGGGTCTGGGTAGGACAGAAACCTCAGTCAACAAGACATATTTCTTCTTCTATTCCTATTATTCTTATTTGGTCTTTTCATAGTGTCCCAGATTTCCTGGATACTTTGTGTTAGACATTTTTTAGATTTAACATTTTCTTTGACTGATCAATCTATTTCCTCTATGGTATCTTCAAGGTCTGAGATTTTCTCTTTTATCTCTCATATTCTGTTGGTGATGCTTGCATCCATAGTTCCTGTTCACTTACCCATTTCCATTTCCAGAATTCCTTCCATTTGTGTTTTCTTTATTGCTTCTATTTCCATTTTCAGAATCTTGAAAAGTTTCTTTCATCTTTTTTTTTCTTGGCATTCTTTAGGGATTTACTGATTTCTTCCAATGTTTTTTTCTTGTCTTTTCCTCAATTTCTTTACGGGAAGTTTTCATATCCTCATTAAGGACCTCTAGCATCTTCATAAAGTCATTTTATGGTCATTTACCTGTGTTTCAGCTGTGCTGCATTGTTCAGGTTTTGCCTTTGTAAGATAGCTGGGCTCTGGTGATGCCATATTGCCCCTTCTGTTATTTTCTTATACTGGCAGCTAAGCTTCTGAATTTGGTATGATTATAGCTCTAAGTGTTGATCCCTGCATTTGTTTTTGTTGGATGGGTGTTTTGTTTGCTGGTTCCTCTTTTCTCTTTGGTCTTCTCATCTAAATGGCCAAGGGTTCTGATGACCTGTGGGTCTTCAAGTCCAGGAGGGTGTCCACTCTGGGGTTATTGAGGTTTGTGGTCCCTAGATCCACCCTGGCCTCTGGTAAAGTAGAAATCTTCTTCTGACGTTTAAGGCCAAGGTTTGGAGCCCAGGGTGGTGATGGTGGTACAGTCTGGGGTTGTTGGGCAGGTTTAAAGGGGTTTATGTGGGCAGGAGGCTATGTCTTTTCTGGGGTCCCTAGGTCCAGCCTGACCTCTCATAAGGCTGCTGGAACCATTGGATCTTGTATGGAGTCCAGGGAAGGGGGCACATCTGGCATGGTTGGGCAGGTTTCAAAGAATGTTAGCAACTAGTGGGGCATGTCTTCTCTGGGGTCACTATGACTACTCTGACCTCCGGTAAAGTTGCTGGGGCTATGGACCCTAGTGTGACGCTCAGGGGAGGGTGTATAATATCTATCCTTGAATTTTTTAACATTATATTGATAAATTAAAAACGGTTTTAAAAATTAGAATTAAATCGTGAAAACAGCGTGAACTGATCTTAATATGCAATATATAGAGCCCTTTTCACTTTTGCTCTGATAGACACCATTCACTCACGGCTTTTCACTCATCTGGCTCTTTCTGCTCTGGATAGACACCTGTCACTCATCTTGATGATTGATGTATATTACTTGTAGGGTGCTTCCTTTTACATTCAGCATATTTCTTTTTTGAGTTTAAAAGTAAAGAAAAACTGGCTTCAGTGTTCTAACAACTCTCTGTGGTGGGAAGACATAGTGGGCGGTATTCTCAACAAGGTGACATATTGACGTATCTTTCTTTTCTTAATGTATTTTCTCTAACAAAAGGTAGCCCAGCAGCAGGTCCCCCTGTAAGGGTTATGCCATTTCCCAGCCCTTTGCTGCCGCCTTCACATGAATATAATCGGACTAAGAAGGTAGTATTACCCACACAGGATGCCTACTTCAGTGTGCTCCACCAAGTCAAGAAAACACTTACCTATTTTATTCCTAGACTTTAGTTGAAGAAAACTGCTTTTTCTAAACTTTAAACCCCACAATTATAAAGCAAATTTCCTTGAATCACTGGCCCTGTTTTCAAAATTTTAGAACAAAACAAATGCAAAGAACAAAAATACCTTCTTTCCTTTGAACCTCTGGGAAAATCGGGGGTGGGGGCGGGCAGGGCCAAATAGAACTTGGATGAAAATGGGTTTGTTTATCTGGATTTTGCTTGATAAATTCAAGAAGTTAACTCATTGGGATGTAAGTGAGGCTCTGTTCTCATCTAAAAGCTCAGGGTCACAATGTATTCAAAGAAGGGTTATAAAGCATTTTGAGATTCTCTTGTCAAGAGATCCATTAATAATGTATCAATGAAGAAGTCAACACAGAGAACTTGTCTTAAGAGAAGGCTCAATATCCACATTTGACAGAAGAGACACCTTCATGTCAAAAATATCACTTGTTTACAAGCTGTTACATGAATCAAGTTGTTTGGTGCATAGATTTGGGAATCCAAAGTCTTGGGTCTATTAGTTGCCCCTTATGTGTCTGTGAGTGGTTATTTGATTTCTTAAAACTTTGTTTTCCTAAATGTACAAGGTAGATGAAGATCATATATGTCTTAAAGTATTAAGGTGGTCTTATTTAGCTGCATCTCTGGAATCTGTAATGATGATTAATGGGGATATAATACTCCATAAGTAGCTGTATAATTAATGAATTATTTGTACCATGTATTTTATGTAACATGTGCTCAGCAGATGTTAGTAATGTCCAAATGAATGATAGAAGGTGGATTTAAACCTAGACCTTCTTCGACCCAAGAGCAAGGTCAGATCTTCCTGAGAGTTCTGTTTTTTCTTACTCATGCTTTCTTCTCCTGTGTCTACATTTTTGGAGGCAAGAACAACATTCCAAAGTATGCCCCATTAATAGCAGCTAGTTTCATGTGTGTATGCATATAAATATTAGTAAAAAATGTGCCAAATGTATTCTAAAAGGATAGTGTAAATAGATAAATAAAAGGATAGTGTAAACAGTGTAAATTCTAAACGGATAGTGCAAACATTTTTGACCGGGGCCTCCGAGGAGAGTCTAGTGAGAGAACTTGGACCCAACTGGACCTGAGAAGAAGCGATAAGGTGAACAAACAGTTGAGGACCCCTTCACCTCACCTCACCTTACTTCCTGCACCAGCACCTCCCAGAGGCCTTCCTGCTTTCTTTTTTCCTGTGCCTGATTTGATTAGATTAGTTTTCAATGAGGCCGGAAGCAGAAGGGCTGAGATAATGTCAGTACAGGTTGAGTCTGTGCAATTTCCTATTGTGATTAACAATAGCACGGCGGATCTCCCAGCAGATCTGTTCTGTTTGGATTTATTGCTTTCAAAGGTCAAGAAAGATGAGCTATAGGGATAGGGAAGAGCTTCAAACTAAGTTCAGACCTTGGGACCTGGCCCAGGCTTCCCTCTTTGGGAGATCAGAGTGAAACTTGTCTACCCTGAAGAGCCAGTCACCCTGGAGCATAGTGCTGCAGGTAATTCACTTGTGAAGAGTTTTATAGCTTCCTTTGCTGTGGCCATCTACTAGAATCTTACCAACAGTGTTCTTCCAACCTTGACAGGAGAGCTCTGTGGAGTGTTTACAACCTCAAAAAGCCAGAATGCAGTTTGCCATTACTAAGTATCTATCAGTTTACACCAGTAGGCCTTGTGGTGTGGGCTGTGGGATTTAAGACACACGAAAAGCTTTCTAACTTTTAATTCTCCCAGAGAAACAATTCTGTGTGGTGAAGCTCTTGAGATCCTTTGTGAACCATAGATGTAGCTTTCTGTATGTAGCTTGCTTAGTAGCTTTCTGGAGTCCCATCACAGAAATTCAGAATTGGTCTCCAGGAGAGTGGTTCACTAATTTGAATTTGACAAAGCCCCTGAACTTAGCTGCCCTCAGCTGTGGAAGGGTAAGTACTCATAACAATGATGCAAAACTAAGGATTTATTTTTCTAGGTAATATGTTATCCAGGGGAAATTCATTACTAACTTTAATCTGATTTGAAAGAATATGCAGAAATTTCTTAAATGGCATCAATCTCACATTCATTCTTCAACATATACATTTATTGAGCATTGTCAATATGCCAGGAACATTACTGAATGCCTGGAAACAGAGAGGAATGATATTATCACTGAATTCAAGGAACTTCTAATCATTTAAGAAAAAAACATGGGATGGGGTATTATAGGTGTAATGAAAGGAGATCATAAGGGTAAAACAGAGACAGAAAGGTGGAACAATTAATTCTACCTCAGGATTGTAATATATATATATATATATATATATATATATATATACATATACATATACATACATATGTGTGTGTGTGTAATATTTATTAATTTATTTTTCAAGAGAAATGTATATGGGTGTTCAAAAAACAGTCAAAAGAGAAAAAGGTAGCATTTTATATGGATGGAGCAAAGACGAATAGAGGTCTTAGCTATCAAGAAGATCCAGAAGCTGGGACAATATAGTGTGTCAAGGAGACAGAGTGATATTTGGAAAAGTATATAAAGTCTTAGCTATCAAGAGGATCCAGAAGCTGAGGTAGTATAGCATGTCAAGAAGGCAGAGTGATATGTGGAAGAGGAGGTACAAGCAAGACGTGATCCTTGGGAAACAAGGATGACTTCCTTGCTGCAGAAATCTTGGCTCTTAACAGTTTTGCTAACACATGCTTCTCAATATTTCTATATCACAATCACATGACATGGCCAGGGTTTGTGGAGATGGGAGAGGTGCACTATACATTATATATTCTTATAAACATCCTAGTTGAACAGTACAACAAGCTTGTGCCGGCGCTCCAGAATATAAAGCCACAAAGTAGGAGAATTTTGTGCTGGGGAGAGAAATGATGGGAAATACTATTGGTCTGAGGAAATGATGGATTAGTTGGGACATGGCTGGCAGTGAGGATCCTGGAAAATGATTTATCAATGAAACTTAGTCTTCCTGATGACAGAAGATGATTCAGTGGAGAGAGTGAATGCTTTGGACATGAATGATGGGAGATGGTTCTAAAAGTTATCCAAGAAGGCAGGATTTGTTGGAAGAACCTTAACAGAACACAGGTGGGTTCTAAGGTTGTACTGATGCAAAGTGTAGTATTGGTTGGGATTTTGTGCATTTTTTGTTGGTTTTATGAGGTTGTTTTTGGTGACACACATACCCACAAAAATCTCTTTGATCACAGACAATTTTTTTCCCTAAAAATGACCCTGTCTTTCTTCCTGTATGCAATATATACATATAAGTGTGAAAAGCCACTGCAGTCTGAGGACAACTTCAGGTAGAATTGTGGATGGTACTATAGATAGCTGCCTCCACTCCAAGACATATTTCTGCCTCGCATGCCTGGCTGTAGCTACTCATCTGTGTATCTATCTGTATTAAAATAGACCTAGAGCCAGAAGAATGCTTCCTGAGATACTCATATCCACGATGGCAAGCTGTCCTCTAGATAAAATTAGTTTAGGCATGGAGGACTTCCCTTTCCTTAAAGAGTTGGTGAGATCACTCTGGCAAGCTGGTGTCTTCTAGACCAATGCGTTGGCTACAAGTCACAAAAAGGCTAGCACATAGATGAGGTCTTAAAAGCACACCACCTAACCCTTTAAACAGTCTTCAAATGGTCTAAAATCTGTTAAAGTCACCAACTTATTTCCCTTGAAAGCAAATTGAGACCAGTAAATTCTGCTATCCACTAATTTGGGATCTTCTCTTTTCTAGGACCTGCAAGGTTAGAAGTCTTTAGTCTTTTTTTTTAAGATGTCAAAGAATGAGTGTCACTAACTTCCCTGTTTGAAGGTGGGAGAGTGACTAGTACCTACCTCATTTGCTTTCACTCATTGCTGTGCTACTACAACCATTGGCAATACTAAGAAGGGTCCTCATCCTGTGTCAGAGATCTTAATCTGTGAGTAAGCGTGTGGACATGGGTTTGAACTTCAGGGGCATCATCTATGTTGGTCTGTCAATCCATTGATGCCCCCCACTGAATTGATGTAGATATTTATTCATGCTTCACAAAACATCACCCACCCATCACACTCATTCAATAACAGTGGGTTTTTATTTCAGTGTCCTGATATCTGATATCCAAAGAGGGTAAAGAAAAAAACATAGTTTTTAACTTTCATGAGAATTTATAACTAGTAAAGGGAGGCAGATGATAAAACACAATAACATATCAGGAAAATAATGGATTTAAAAAATTATTCAGTTAAAAAAAGGTAAGAATGAAGGGGTAAAAGAGTGGACCTAATGGGAAGTACAGCCCCGTGTGCCTTTCTCATACAGAAAATGGTATTCGAGCAAAGATATGAACCAAAGCAGGCAGCCCAGGAGAATAGCTTAGGGGAAAGTAACCCAAGGAGAATAGATCCTGGGTCAGGGACGGTTCAGCATGTTTGGGAACTGTTGTAATGAGACTGCTTGTTGGTTTCCCAGCTGCTTGGCAGTTCAGACCCGAAATAATCACACAGAAACTATATTATTTAAAACACTGTTTGGCCCGTTAGCTCTAGCTTCTTGTTTTCTAACTCTTACATATTAATTTAACACATTTCTAGTAATCTGTATATTGCCACATGGCTGTGGCTTACCAGCTAAAGTTCCATTTGGCTCCAGTGGGGCTACATGGCTTCTCTCTGTCTCTGCCTCCTTTCTCCAAGCATTCAGTTTAGTTTTCCCCACCTAGCTTTGTTCCCCTATAGCTCTGCTATAGGCCCAAAGCAGTTTCTTTATTAACCAATAGTATTCATAGCATACAGTGGGGAATCGTACATCACCTCCCCTTTTCTGTTTAATAAAAAAGAAGGTTTTAACTTTAACACAGAAAAATTATATATATCAAAACATGTATCAAGCAAGAATTAGTTATAATATTTATGTCTACTTTATCTTTTATCATATCTAAGGAAAACTATAATTATAACTACAAATTCTTCAACTCCATCAAAGACTCCAGAAGGATATACTATCACCTAAGTAGACAGGAAATTCATTGTAAGCAACTTGCAAAACGGTAGAATTGACAGAAACATCTTGCTGCCTGGATAGTCACCCAAAGTTATTCTGTAATGTTGGAGCATCCAATTTCATCCTACAGGCACATAGTATTTAGCAGATTTTTTTCATGAAGACAGTTCTACCTATATTGACAGTTTGTCAGTAACTTTCTTCTGTTTCCTGTAGAATGTCTAGCAGACTCTTTCATGAAACAGGAACCCTGAAGGATGAATTTGTCTTTTTTTTTATATTTATTTATTTATTATGTATACAATATTCTGTCTGTGTGTATGCCTGCACGCCAGAAGAGGGCACCAGACCCCATTAGAGATGGTTGTGAGCCACCATGTGGTTGCTGGGAATCGAACTCAGGACCTTTGGAAGAGCAGGCAATGCTCTTAACCTCTGAGCCATCTCTCCAGCCCCTGAATTTGTCTTTATTGTGTATTTATAATTATTTTATGACCAGGGCTTCTTCTTAAAATAGTGTTTCTTATGAACTTGAACTGCAGCATTGCTAGGATATATACAGTCCAACATGGTGGAAGTCCGTTCACCACCTCTGCAAGCCGTGCACATTACCCCAGTTCCAAGTTGCAGCTGGTCTATGTTGAGCCATTAAGCAGTCTGTAACATGCTGCTTACAAACCCCATTTAAATGCTCAGCCTCCTGAAAGAGCCAGAGGTTGCACTGGCCCAGAAAGCCAGCATTTCAAAATGGTACAGCTTCTTTTTCTGCTACTGCTGAATCAGGAAAGCCTCTCTTAAAGGAGCTGCAGCATGCTGCCAGCAAACAGCAAGAAGCTGTATTAAACTCTGTATTTTTGTGTCTAGAATTCCTTTTCAAGCTCTCTCAGGTTTTTAAGTGAATTTTAGTTGGCCACATGGGCGCCAATTTTGCTGAAGGAGGTCAGCAAGGCGGATGACAGATCCTATGGGAGTGGATGGGACAAAGAGTGAGCCAAAAGGAAGGGGATATTTATTTGTTGCTCTTGCTTAGGCAGATAACAAGTCATTACATAATCCACAAAGAGGCCCTCTAACAGAACAGAATAAGATATATGTAAATTTTGGGATGAGATAGTATTGTCCTGTTCCATGTAAAGAAAGGTCAAGCATAGCTGGCATGAACCCATCAAAATAAGAACGTGCAGGATGTGAAGAAGAAGACAGGGCATCTGAGGCCATCCAAGAACATTGGAGTGAATCTTGAAAAACAAAAGATCATTGAAATTCATTGAGAAAAAAATGGGCACAATTGACTTCACATTGACAGGATCATTCTGGTTTAGAAACAGGCAGTTTGTTGTGTGGGGCAGCTGTAAGACGTAGCAGTAAGCAATGATCCTGGGGAAACAGTGGTGGCTCTGGCGAGGTGCCAGAGGAGGAAAGAGTGGTGGGAAGTTGTCTCATTGAAACATGTTTCCAACCTTTAACTGGCATACTTCCCTAACAGATTAGAATGATGGCAACAGCTTTGAGAGCTGGCTATCTCTCAGTATACATAGCCTCTGTTACAAAGTGATATGTCCTCCTTGTAGGTGATATCATGGATGGTCCTCTTTTTGCTCATTTAAAAAGAAATGGTAAAGAGCCATGATTAGAGTATCTGCAATCTGCAACATGGAGTCTATCAGTGTTCTGCCTGCTATGAGTCATCATAAATGTTCTTGTTGCAAAGGCAGGAGGCTCCCAGTTTTTAGAAGAAAGCACACAACCTATCACCTTCTCTGCATAACTGCCTTTCTCATGTCTGACTGTCTCTTAGTCTTAATCCAAACCGAACTGGATCTAGAAAACTTTAAGACCCTCTAGTTCTTTGGTTTTTTTTTTTTTTTGTTACAGTCTAGGAGATAAAAATGATGAAGACAGATGAATCATGGATATTTCCTGATGGTACAAATCTTGATAAAATGTAGCCAAGGCTGTGCATCCAGACTCCCCTCCCCAACAAAGAAATTCCCAAATTCAAAAAGCAAAATGGAGAGCTTGGCAGTGTAGGATATTGTGTTCTCTTTTATTTTTGCCTATCTGTGCCTTAGGCTTTACAACATAATGGGGAGAAGCAATAGTAGATAGCATGAACAGAATATAGGCTCAATTTGTTAAAAGTTGGATCAGGTTCCTAGTAAACCTGGTCTCTGTATATCTGTTCCCTTCACATGTTTCTCTCACAACAGAGCAACTGTGGCTCCTCAGGCACAGATGCATGGCCCATCTCTCTCCTAGAGTGGGTTGTTCTTCTGTCTGCCTAAACAGAGCACTGAAACAAATTTTATTGTGATTTCATGTAGCAACAATAATGCTAACCTTTAAAAAGATTGTTATCATTTTGATACAGTACAATAAACTCAGGAAATATTTTTTATAACTGAGAATGCAGAACCTCAAGCATTCCTCTTTTCATGAACAACAATAACTAGAATTTCTAGAGTACTTTTTTACTTTTTACAATAGAAGCTGTAATGAAAAGAATAGCCATGCTAGCACAAATCTTCTCAGGATTAGAATGCATGCACTTGTTGAAAATGAAAAAAGGCATCTTTACAGACAACATCCTATTGCTCTTTGAATACATTTGGGGTTTTATCACCTTAACAATTCAATTTTAATACCATTTTTAATAATATCACTTGATAATTCAGAGACACATGAGGTCTTGGAGCCTGGCTGGTCTTAGAACCCTAGAGGACAGCAATGGAACATTAAGAAAGATAGCCACAAGTGACATGAAACTGGGATCAGGGGTGCCGTGTGCTTTGATGGAGGTGCACCAAAAGCTCAGATACTCAGTGCATTTAACACATACAACATGAGCAATCAAAGAGGTTAGGTAATCTTGGTAGGGGGTCTTTATAAAGGAGAAGTCTTAGAAGGTGACATTATACAGTCATCTGGGAGGAAGAATCTGAAGTCTGGCTTTGTTTGACATGGTCATGCTCACGTCATGAATGCTCATTCGTACAGGAGTACACTCACTCCCGATAAGAGAAGAGGACAAAGAAGGCAAATTCCTATCATGCTGTGTTCAAGATATGAAATTATCTTCACAAATGCTAGAACATGAATGAAGAACCTGTGAGCTGATGAAGTGCTATTCTCCCTCAGGCATGTATAGGGTGTTTGGTTCTAGGGACTTCTTGAATGCCCAATCTAGAGATACTGAAGTATTACATAAAATAGTGTAGCATTCCTTTAGAGCATATTCAATACTCTCATCTCCAAATCATTTATAAACTAACTATTACACATAAAGCAGAGCAGATGCTGTGTCATGGCACTGAGTGCTTTAGAGAATAAAGTCAAAATAAAGACAGGAATGTGGGCCAGGGTAGACTTGCTGCTTAACACATGGGAGGTCTGATCTTAAGATCCAGTGCAAAGTGTTATCTGTCCAGTCCTGACTCAGTTTACAGAGACATTTGATCTGTGATCGATTGTGTGGAGAAATAGAACTAGCAAGTATAGAGGGCCCACATGTGAGGTTGAGATACAATATGAACTCTATGCCTTGAGTTACATGCTGTTATTTCTCTAGCTCTCCGCAGGGTCCCTAGCACTGATGCAGTTGTTTAAACAAGCAAGATTAAAGTGCACTAGAATTGTGGGTGGAGCAACGCCTGACTCAGCTGCAGAATGAAAATGTCACTTCTGTAGCTTTTCACTTTCACCAGGGTCTAGGTGAGGATTCTGTTGAACACAAGGCTTGAGGGAATCTCTCAGCAAGACAGCCCAGGTCCAAAGGAATCCAGGACAAGCCCCGCTTTTGAAGGCAGTAGCGCAGAAGAGAAATGGAGTGAGACATCTTTTTGAAAACAGCATTAACTGTATTGAGATCACTGCCCCTTCCAGTTTATAAAGATACACTTTAGGTTGAAGGTGACCACAGGTATCAGGGTGTATATGTCAGTCTTCTGGTGGATGTAAAGAACTACTTGACAAAAAGACAATCTAAGGAAGAAACGGTTTGTTTGACTTACAGTATAAGGGGTTATAATCCATTGTGGTGGGGAAGCTATGGTATGGAGAGACAGGTAACTAATCACATTGCTCCAACAGCCGAGAACGGAGGGTGGGCCGGAAGTGAGGCCGTACTCTGTAACCTCAGGATGAATTCCAACTGAGCTACTTCTCTCCATGCGTCTTATTCTTCTAAAAGTTCCAGAACCCTCCAAGACAGCACTGCCAGCTAGGGACCAAGCGTTCAAACATAAAAAGCCTATGGGGAACATTTTACACTTAAACTATCACCGAGGGTCCAATTAAAAAGAAATACTCTGTCTGCAGTTGAAAAAGACATCAAAGCAGATCTGCTATGATGTCAGATAAGTTTAGTGGCCATTTGTTGCTTGCTGAGGACTGTCTGGAAAAAGAATGTAAATCACCCCTTTTAAACTAAGTTGTGGTTTCCCCTTCCCACTAAGCCTACAGGACAAGACTGTCTTGATAGACAGGGTTTTCACTTCTTGCCATCAGCCCGTGTTCTCCTTCTCAGTGTGGTCAGTGGGTGTGTAAACTCCCTAAGCACCCACAGTTCAGGGAGGGGCTGAGTAGTTTTTCTCTAGACAGAAGACTACTCTCTGCATGTCCCTTTTCAGGCCCGGTAGTGTTGGTGTGCACACTCAGCATCAGGTAATGGGATTTAAATCTTTATTGATTTGATTTAGTTTTACTATCTGTATTTGGATTCTTTATAGAATAAGAACACCAAAGCAGGGACAAAAGGATAATTTGATATCAGCCCTAATATCAATAAAATTGATAATTCAATATCAATATTTTCCACTGAATATTTCCACTTAATCAGTGGGAAGATGTCTTTTATATAATAGTATGTGCATCCATCTGGAGGAAAATTCTAGGTCAAACACTGGGTTCTTCCTGGATAGAAGAAGCACGCATTGCTGTTTTCTTCCATTCTCTCTTCATTTAATGTCTGAAAGGCACCAGATGGAAACCTTTGGACTGGTTCCTCGCCTCTTTTCTGTACATATTCTGTGCTGATCTGATCACTTAGCCAAAATCATCTTCAGAAATATTTTAGTTCATCGTTTAATGCTACCCCTCAAGCTTATATGTTAAAACTCACCAAATCGTGTACTCCTAAGTGCTTAGTTAAGTCTATGCCATTTTCAACCAAATAAAGATTTAAAACATTTAAAATAAAACTATTAGAAAAATATCTCCCCCTTTTAATATTTTAATTAATTCATTAATTCTTCTCTCATCTGGTAAATCCCAACCATAGTTCCCATCCCTCCTTTTCTCATACCCCCCATCCTCTGCCCTTTCTGCCAAATCCACTGTTCCTTCGTTTCCCTTCAGAAAGGAGCAGACCTTCCAGGGATATCAACTGAACATCTTGTAACAAGTTACAATAAGACGAGGCACACACGCCCATTTTAAGGCTAGAAGAGGCAACCCAGGAGAGGAAAAGAAACCCAGAAAAGCAGGCAAAAGAGTCAGAGACAGCCCTTGCTCCCACCTGTTAGGAGTCCCACAAGAACACCAAGCCACACAACCATAACACATTTGCAGCAGACCTGGGTCAGATCCCCGCAGGTTCCTTGATTGTCACTTTAGTCTCTGTGAGCCCCTATGAGCCCTGGTGAACTGATTATGTGGGCCACGTTCTGGTGGTTTCCTTGACTCCTCTAACTAGCTTCTACTCACCACCACCACCACCACCACTACCTCACCCATTGCCTGTGAGGTTTCCTAAACTCCACCTAATGTTTGGTTGTGGGTCTCTGCACCCACTTCTATTAGTTAGTTGCTGGATGAGGCATTCCTGATGATGCTTATGCTATGCTCCAGTATATAAGGATAGCAGCAGGTAAAGATGGCATAGAACTTGTAAGAGTGGCCCACCAATGATTAGTCCAACTTGAGGCCCACACTGCAAGAGGGAACCATGCCTGATATTGTCGGGGGGGGGGGGGGGGTCCAGAGACCTAGGATAAAATCAAGCATGACTAACAAAGAAAAACAATTATATTTTTCCAAATAATTAAGCCAAATTAGAAACAGATACCCAGAAAGGAATAAAAACTATGCACACCATTCAAAGGTGAGTGGGTAATACTTTTTATTGAATTAGAATAAATTATAAAATTTATAGATACTCAAAAAGAAAAGCATAAGTCAGAAGTCAGAATTATCAAATTAACAGTGAAGTGAACACAAGAAAGAAGAAAGAAAAGATAGCAGAACTCAGAATATTATTCTTTTTAAAGTTGGAATTGATGTAATTAAAGTAAATATGTTAGCATACAGTTACAAATAATAGTCTTTTAAGGATATTAAAAAATGAAAAAGAACATGTAAGAAAAAATGTAGATGAACAGATTAAAATGACTTCTAGAAAGTGATTACAAAGAAAATATAGGGGAATACCATATTAAATTATACATGTATGTAAGACTAGAATGTGATCCTAGGGGTGACAAATGGCGAACTTCACGGGAAATGGAGGAACAAATACCAGCAACTATTCTTTAGAAGAAAAATATGTTTTAGCTTCCATATTAAAGAGTATAGAATGTCCTTGGAAACATTGTAACAGATAGTAATGAAAGGTTACTTAAAAATAGAAAATAGGAGAGGGGAATCATGGTTGGAAATTGTGGCTTCTAGGAATCATTCCCCCTGAGAGAACTGGAAGTGTTGGGAGAGCAGTTAATGCTTGGTTCACAGTAGAAGGTGAACTGGTTAGTCAAGGGATGTTTTTTCATGCCAAAAGCATGAAGGAATCAAATCCAACCAGGATCATGGCAGGAAGGTGTTAGGCTAATGCACAAGAGCACCTGCTGACCACATGAGTGCCATCCACTGGCAAGGACCTGTAAACTGAAAGATGTCTCCTATATCGCAGTCTAGTAGATCATAGTCACTGATAGTAGCAACAATGAAGTTCATGTTTCTTTATTTAACTTTTTGAGATATTGACTGTTGCTCGAGGTTTCTGTTTTGCCCGATCCTGCAGCTTTTCTGTCCCAAAGAAAAACACAAGGGTCTACATTAATTATAAACTGGTTGGCCTAGTAGCTCAGGCTTTCTTATTAACTAATTTTTACATCTTACATTTTTAAACCCATAATTCTTGTCTGTGTTAGCCACGTGGCTTGGTGCCTTTATCAGTGAGGCATTCTCATCTTGCTTCCTCTGTGGCTGGGTGACAACTACAGACTGACTCTTTTCTCTTCCCAAAATTCTTCTGTTCTGGTTGCCCCACCTATACTTCCTGCCTGTCTACTGTCCAATCAGCATTTTATTAAAATACAAGTAACGAATCTTTACAGAGTACAAGACCATTGTCCCACAGCAATTGACAGTGTTGATTATTTTAAAATCTGGTAATGAAAGCAATAGCCAAGCTTCATCTTATTTTCAAGCAAGATTCTACCCAGGATGAGAAAGTGGTTTATATAAACTGATCTTTTATTTGGAAATACTTATAATCACTGATGACAACATAGTGACAGAGTAATGTCACCACTACACAGTAACTCATGAATAGTGGTTCTCATTGCTGCTAACCAATGACTACTGACAGCTCTCAGAGAGGATTGTTTAACCTTGTGTATTTCCTGATGAAAGTTCATATGTAAAGAAGCTTTACGTGCCCAAGAGACATGAACACACCTGAATCTAATCTTGCCTCTAGGTCTAACTTCCAACTAAAAGGAAGGTAGTAGTTTTGACATATGTAACTATTTATTGTTGACTAGGGTTGCCTATCTTTAATAACTATCCTTCCTGCTGCCAAGCTGCATGCCTATCTTTAAGACCCACCATTCCTCCAAATCTAAAATGCTTGAGTACTGATTGTCCCCATTCTCAACATCTATTCCACCTACATGTAGTGGCCACCAAGTGAGTACTATCCCCATTCTTAACATCCACTCCCACCTACATGTAGTGGCCACCATGTGAATTCTGTCCCCAGTGTCAATATCTGTTCCCACCTACATGTAGTGGCCACCATGTAAGTTCTGTCCCCATTCTCAACATCCACTCCCCCCGAATATAGTGGCCACCATGCGAGTACTGTCCCCAATCTTAACATCTACTCCTACCTACAACATCTAGCAGCCACATGACTCCTAGTAGACATGTGACTCTCTACTTCTAGAAATTCAATTTTTGTAGGTTTCCAAAACAACAAAAGCAAAGTAGACCTTAAATGTGCAAAGATAGCACATTGAAGATATTGTCTTTATTGACGATTCTTCAGTGCACACATATTTCAAATGATCACATTGTGCTCCTTGATTACATGCAATAACTACCAATTCAAAATAAAAATGAGAGAGAAAGGAACTGTCATTGAATGAGTTTTAGTGATTTTCTGGCAATCATAATAAACATGTGTATTGTATCATATATGTCATACAACACTATGAAATACCTGTTTTTTAATATCCGGTGATGTGAGAAGTTAGTTAGCTTTAGGTTATGGTTGTCTAATTTTAAACCCAAGCACTTACCTCTTACAGTGTAATTATTTTCTTTTTTATTTGGCTATTAAAGAAATTGAAATCTTCTAGTCTGTGGGCTCAATATAGCATACAGACATGTGTCATTAGCTTTTATATGATAGACCATATTAGGTTATCATCATTAATATTATCATTGTAGATACTACAAGTACAAAAAATTCAGGTATTTCGATTATATCAGAAAAGATTAGATTAGCAGAGGAAAGGCTACCCCCTCAAGCAATATAAATATTGATTTTTGCCACATTTCCCATTTATCCCTCTTGACTTTAAAATCCCGGTGTTTCTTCTCCTTTGCCACCTTCCAAATTCCGTATTCAGCTAAGTTCATAACCCCTGAGCACCGAGTTTAACAAACTGGATTGCTCAGAGGTCATTGTTTTTATTTATAAAGGTTTATTTTTGTTTAGGTATATGTATGCCACAGGCACGCAGGTGCTTACGGAGGGAATTAGAAGACGTTGTTAGGCCTCCTATATGGATTCTGGGAACTGAACTTGGGTTATCTGGAGTTGCAGCAAGCAATTTTAAATATCTCCCTGCTCCCTTATTCTTTAGCATTTTAGTTATTCATTTGTAGGTCTCCTTTATATAGTTAGACTATAATCTTCAAGAAATTATATTCTGGGTTGGAGACACAGTTCAGCAGTTAAGAGCACTTGCTGCTCTTGCAAGGACCTGAGTTCACATCTCTGCACCCACATACAGCAGTTTACAACTGCCTGTAACACCCAGCTCCAGGCAGAAATCCACAAATTCTTTCACACATGTGTACATACTTGCACACTAACAAACACAAATAAAAACAAAACCATAAACAAAAGACGTTATATTTTTATTATTCTTTCCCATTTCCTGCAGCATGAAAATTTTCGGCATCCAATAAGCGAGTGACTAGCTTAACTGGTTGGTTAATGAATGGTGTGTCAGTTAACTTTCCCGTCAGTTGGGAGTTTTCAGTGTCTGACTTCTAACTTCCAGCCCTCGTTGGGGACGAGTCACTGTCCCCACCACAAGTAAAAGGAAGCTGCTAAAATTATGGCTGAACAAATAAGCAATCTCTTTTCTGCAGAGGGACAGAAGTTAGGAAATACAGAGCTTTTAAATACGCCACCTTACTCTCCAAATCCTCCTCCTTTTTAGAACTCTTATTTTACAGCTGAAATAATCAGCTTCCATGGGCGTTGTTACACACACATCTTGTCTGTTGATACAAAACGTGTTTTTGAAGCCTGGATTCCCAATCTTTCAAAATAAGTCATTTTGATTGAAATTGAAAATGTAACTTTAGTATGCCCAGTTGTCCCAGTATTATTGAAGAGATGTCACCAGCTGGGCCTACCCGTGAGGAGCTATGGTAGGTATTTCACAGGGATGTGCAGAGCAGCTGAGAGCTTTGCTGTCTGATTGAGAGGCTATGACATGCAGAAATAAAGCAAGGCAATATCCTTATTCATCTGTTGTTTCTCTTCTCTGGCATGAAGTTGTTTATTTCTATTTTTCAAAAGCCTTGAAGCATTTTAGTTTTATAATATGCTGTGGGTACACTAAATATGATTTCAAATCTAGTGCATCTGCAGTTGTTTATGGTATCACCTCTCAGGGGCTTGCTAGGTTCGACTTCTGTGGTTGGATTCTATGATACAGATAAAGTAGAGGGCTGCAGACATCTCTCTGAACATCCACAGTATGAGAGTGAAGGGGAGTTTGGGGGACAGGATTGGAAAGACCACAGAGATACAGACCCCCTGGTTAGCTTAAGAGTGAGATAGTCCTGACACAGGATGGAGAATTGAATTCCAGTCAGATGACTACAGTTTTGGCATGAGAAGGGAGGATTTGTCTAATGGCTAAAGCCTTGAAGGGTATAACCCTCTTTGTTAGACTGATCTATACTGTGGGGGAGGGGTAGTATACTGATTAAAAATGTACAACAAAACCATTTCCCAGGGACCACAGGCTTACCAGAACATACATCAGAAATTAACCTTCCTACCTTTGTCTTATATCAAATTTCAGTGGTATTATAGAGGTTCCTACAATCTAGTTCCAATTTCCCTTCCTTGTCTGGTGACTGATTTCTTCTCACATACTACCTTAGCACCTTACACACCAGCCCATATTTACCTATGTTTACTTACATGTAGTTTTACTTGAATTTTCTCTTTGGGAAGATCCTTCCTCTTGTAACATGCTGGGGACTCACCATTATCTTCTGTAGTTCCTCTGCTGGCCTTTGGAAGGCAAAGGAGAGACCAATTTTATGTGCCTCACAGAGTCAAATAAATAACTCAGGGAAAACAAAAACAGACATAACTAAATGGAGTTCAGTCAGAATAACTAAATGGAGTTCAGTTGGAATAGCATCCAGGAGCCCTGTGTTGATTAGCTTTGTCAGCTGGACACAAACAAAGGTTTGGGAACGGTGAATCTCTACTTAGAAGATGCAACCATCAAATTGACCTGTAGGGTATTTTTATGATTGAAGATGGTATATAAGGACCCAGCCTACTATGAGTGAAGCTTCCGCTGGGCTGGTGATCCTGGGTGCTATAGGAAAGCAGGTTGAGCAAGCTATAAGGAGCAAGCCAGTAAGCAGCCCTCCACCATGGCCTCTGCTTCAGTTCCTACCTCCAGGTTCTGTCTTTCTCAAGTTTCTGTCCTGGCTCCCACCACAGATGAACTATGATTCTGAATTATAAGGCAAATTAACTCTTCCCTGCAGAGTTGCTCTGTATCTGGATTCTGGATTCTGCACCATTAAAAAGCCAGCTAGGACAGTCACCATTGCTTGACTACACTAGTCTAAAACGGTTGCTTGATTTCTATCTCTTCAGTTTCCAGTGTTCTAAACATGCTCCATCACTTTCCTGCACCTTTATTTGGGTCTCATGCCATTATTCTCAGACTAGATTAAGATATGTCTTCAGAAACGGGCAAAGGGCACGTGTTCTGGTACCACTTCTGTCTTGGTATCAAGATTTTATCAGATAAACCTATATTAAACATTTAGAAATCAGACATATAAAAGCAAATATATAAACTTATATATGGTAATTCAGGTGATAGTGTGTAACCCCCGATTTTTAATTTGAGGAGCACCTGATAAAAATAATATAAAACCTTATTGTGTATACTAGGCAGTTGTGGGTCTACCATATGAGATTTGATAAATGTTCTTCTGTGGGATAATGAGAGAATTCAAATTCAGCTGCTGGTGGATCTTCAGCTGTTGTCATTAGATGGGTTGTTAAGATGATAGGAGTCAACATATAGGAAAATATACTTACAAACTGTACACCTGACAGCCTGTAGAACTATACAAAGCTTAAAACATTCAATGACAAATAAAAAAATAACCTGATAAAAATGATCAAAGATGTGAATAGGTGGATAAACATTTAATTTTTAAAAGTATTTTATAAATTTATTTTTATCTATCAACCAATCTTCTATCATCTCTCTCTGTCTCTCTCTGTCTCTGTCTCTGTCTCTGTCTCTCTCTCTGTGTGTGTGTGTGTGTGTGTGTGTTTGAGTGTGTGTCACATGTGTGCAGTGACCACAGAGGTCAGAAGAAGACATATGTGTTGGGAGCAGTGAGACCCCAGATCCTGAATTTCTTGTAATCCCCTGATCTGAGTGCTTACAGCTGCTCTGAGCACGAGACCTTCAGGAGTTCCTGATGGTAGGAGAGTGGTTTCTGGTGTGTTTGGCTGGGGTGTGGCTATCTCTATATAATCTGCCCCTGAACACAATAAAGGGGGCATTCTTGGGGAATTCAAGGATGACCCCTGTCGCTGTCTCTCTGTCCTTGTGTGTCTGTGTTTTCTAACCTCCAGCCCCTTGCCCGAAGCTCGGTAACTGGGTAATAATGCACAGAGTGCAGACACGGGGGCGTGGTGTGCAGCACATAGGATCTCTTGGAACTGGGGTTACCAGTGGTTATAGCCCACTGGATGTAGGTGAACTGAAGTTGCCTCCTCTGGAAGAGCAGTGAGTGCTCTTAACCTCTGAGTTGTCTCTCCAACCTTTAGACATGTCTTAAAAGAAAACATCCATATGACTGGTCTGTATCTGATGCAACATTTAACAGTAGGAAATGCAAATCAAAATCATAATGAGATACCATCTTATGTTGGTTAGAATGACATTATCAAAAGGTAAATGATGACTAGCATTAATGTGAAGAAAATACAACCAGAGAAAGGGTGTGAAAGTTCCTCAACAATTACAAATTGGACTACAGTATGAGCCAGTAATCTCATTATTACGTGCAGAATTGAGGAGATTAAATCAGTATGCTCAGGAGACAGCTACACTCCTATTATGTTTATCATCTGATGGGGTGGTTAGATAAATAAAATGTAATACATGCAAAATAAAATACTAGTGGGCCATAAAAAGCATGAAATGATGTCCTATGAGAAAACATGGGATGGATGTTAACTAAAATAAACCAGGCACAAAATATAAATACAGAAGGATTCCATCTATATATATGGAGTCTACAAAAGTATTTGAGAGTCATAAAACATATGAAGGAGAAGCAATGGAGAGTTTATTCAGTGAGATAACCAAAAAAGATAGACATGAGCTAAATAAAATGAGGGAAGTAAGTCCCTGTGTATAAAAAATTTAAAAATAGATAACTTTTAATGGCTCATCAGAAATAATTGACAAATATTGAGGGTGACAGACATGTCAGCTACTTAGATTTGAACATTAAATAGCATGTATCAACATACCACATGAGCTCCTGAAATATGTGCCATTTGTGTGTGTGTGTGTGTGTGTGTGTGTGTGTGTGTGTGTGTGAGAGAGAGAGAGAGAGAGAGAGAGAGAGGCGGGGGAGGGAGTCAGGCAGGGAGGAAGGGAGGTATGGAGGAAGGGAGGAATGAGAGGGACAGAAAGAAGCCAACATGAGAACTAGAACACTAACCCTTTTCACAGCCTGCTTCTGTGTTTCACGGACACAGTTCCGACCGTCTCATGGTGCCCTTTAGGTACACTTCAGGGTCACACTGTGTCACGATGATGATCAGTGTGCCCAAGAACTTTCCCTCTAGCTCTTCTTAGAAGTAAATGTAGAGAAATAATATCACATTCAAGGAAAGGGAAGTCACTGCATGAGAAAAACCAGAGCTCTGTGGATCTGGAAATTCCCCCAGACCTAGCCCTTGCATGTGGGCCCTCAGACAATTCACTCAACATAACAGAACTATAATTTTTATGACAGCAATATCCTAATATCTGTCTTGCAACACTGTTTTGGAGGGGAACATGTAGAATTATTTTTAATCTGTCTTTTCCTGAAATTGGTGGAAGGAGAATAAAAGGCTTTTTTATTACTATTTTAATCTGTTCATTTATTATGAGTCTGTTTAGGTTGTTGACTTCTTTTTGGTTTAGTTTTGGTGATTTGTCTAAATCTAAATCTATAAATTCATCCATATTTTTTAGGTTTTCCAGCCTAATGGAATATAGGTTTCTAAATATTTCCTTATACTATTTTGGATTTCTTTGCTATCTGTTATAATGTTTTCCTGTTCATTTCTGTTTCTGTTAAATTTTATCATCTCTTTTGTTATGTTAGTTTGGCCATGAGTTTTGTTTATCCTCTAAAAGAGCCAGGTCTTAGATTTGGGGGTTCAGTTTATTGTTTTCTTTGTTTTTATTTAATTGATTTCTGTCCTGATGTTTCTTATTTCTTGAGTTCAAATAAGTTTGTATATTATTTGTATTTGTTTTTCCAAATTTTTAAGCTGCATCATTAAGTCTTGATTGTGTGCTTTTTTTTCTGATTTTAATAGGCACTTCTCTGTTTTATTTATTTTTTTGTTTTTTAAAAAGAAAACAATCTTTTTTTATTATACATACCTATCCAAGTTTCCACTCCTTCCCCTCCTCCCATTCCATCCACATACCCTTCCACCCCACCCCATCCGCTCCTCAGAAAAGGTAAGGAACATTGCTTTGGGGACGGACCAAGGCCCTCCTTACTATATCTAGGCTGAGCAGGGTATCCATCCAAAGAGAATGGGTTCCAAAAAAACTAGTACATGCAGTAGGGATAAATCCTGGTGCCACAGTCAGTAGACCTGCAGTCTGCCCCAGCCATGCAACTGTCAACCACACTCAGAGGGACTAGTTTGGTGCTATGCTTGTTCCTTTCCAGTCTGGCTGGAGTTGGAGGGTTCTTGTTAGCTCATGTAAGCTGTTTCAGTGGGTGTCCCCTTCATGGTCTTGACTTCTTTGCTCATATTCTCACTCCTCCCACTCTTCAACTGGACTTTGGGAACTCAGTCCATTGCTCTAATGCGAGTCTCTGCCTCTGTTTCCATCAGTTGCTGGATGAAGGTTCTATGGTGATATTTAAGATATTCATCAGTCTGACTACAGGGCAAGTCAAGTTCAGGCCCCCTCTCCTCTATTGCTTAGGTTCTTAGCTGAGGTCATCCTTGTGGATTCCTGGGAATTCTCTAGAGCCAGGTTTCTTGCTAACCCTATAATGGCTCCCTCAATCAAGATATCTCTTTCCTTGCACTAATCTCTATCCTTCCTCCTTCTCAACTATCCCATTCCCTCAAGTTCTCCTCACTCCTCCCCTTCTTCCCTCCTCGTCTTCTTCTACCTTCCCTTCTCCTGCCATCCCCATGCTCCCAATTTTGTCAGGTGATCTTGTCTGTTTCCACTTTCCAGGTGGATCTATATAAGTTTTTCTTAGGGTTCAGCTTGTTACTTAGCGTCTCTAGGATTAATATCTTTTGTTTATAGCTAGTATCAACTTATTAGTGAGTCCATACCATGTTCATCTTTTTGGTTCTCCCTTACCTCACTCAGGATAGTGAGATTTTCTATTTGCATGCAAAATTCAAGATGTCTTTGTTTTTTTACCACTGAGTAGGGCTCTAGGCACTTCTCTTGAACTTCTCACAAGAGCTTCTCTTGTAGAACTGCTTTCAGTGTACCTCAGACTTCAGTTTTGTTGTATTTTCAATTTCATTTAGTCACAGGAAGGTTTCTACTCCTTTCTTAATTTCTTCTTTGACCCATTCTTCATTCAGCAATGAGTTGTACAATCTCCAGGCATCTGTGTATTTACTATAGATGTTTTCTGTCAGGTTTAGGTTTCATTCTATTGTAGCCAGGATGCTTTCAGTCCTTTTGAATTTGGAAAGGTTTTTTTTGTGTCCCAACATGTTGTCTATTACAAAAAAGTTTCCCTATGCTGTGGAGTGCAGTGAGCCTTCCTTGGTGTGTAGGTGAAATAAGCTACAGACTGTTGACATGAGACATGATTGATTGCTGTTTTCAATTAGAATTCAACCAAGAGAGCATTATAATATGTAGTGAGGTGCTGCGGGCAGGCCTGCTTTTCGTCCCACCCGGCTCCTGCATGGTTAGCTTTACACCCGAAATAACAACACACAAATTGTATTCTTTTAAATACTGCCTGGCCCATTATTTCCAGCCTCTTACTCACATCTTGACTAACCCATATCTAATAATCTTTGTAACACCACGAATGGTGTCTTACCGGGAAAGATTCAGCACATCTGACCTGGTGGCTGGCTTCATCGCATCTGGCATCTCTCTCTGGAGAGGCACGGCAGTCTGACTAACTTAAGAGAGGCGTGGAATCTGACTGAGCCATTTACCTCACTTCCTTCTTCCTGTTCTGTCTACTCCACCCACCTAAGGGCCGGTCTATCAGATGGGCCAGGCAGTTCCTTTATTAATTATCCAATGAAATCATCAGATAGATAGAAGACACACCTACATCATTTCCCCTTTTTCTGTTTAAACAAAAAAAGAAAAGCTTTCACTTTAACATAGTAAAATTACATATAACAAAACAGTTATCAAGAATTACAGTTACAATATTTATATCTACTTTATCTTTTATCATAACTAAGGAAAACTATAACTATTTATTCTTCAACTCCATCAAAGACTCCAGAAGGATATAATATTACCTAGGTGAACAAGAAGTAAGCTACTTCCAAAACTCTAGAAATCAGAGAGACATCTTGCTGCCTGGACAGTCACCTAAAGTTCCTTTGTAGCATTGGGGCATCCATCTTCAGCCTATAGGCCCATAGTTTCCAGCAGACATTTCCATAAAGCAGGAAATTTCAAAGGCAGTTCAGTCAGTATCTGCTGTGTCCTGTAGAATGTCTCGCAGACTCTTTCATGAATCAGGAACCCCAAAGAATCATCTCACATTTAGGCAAGTTCAGTAGTCCTCTCTCTGAGGGTTCTCTGTGTCCAGTTTATGCAATAGTCCAGGCAAGAGCAGTTTCTTGCCCAAATGGCTATCAAACTCCATAAGGATCCTCTTCGATGCCCATCATCTTCTTAAAGTAGATTGGTGCTGCCAGGAGCAGATGTGTCTCATTATCATGAAAATTCCTAAGTTATTAAAACATTAAATGCCATATTTTGCAGTCTTTGAAAGATATGAAGAATGTCTATCTAACTGAAATATATCTCTCTATATATAGAATATCTAACATGACTACAAGCTTAAGCATTATTGATGACTATCCATCAACAACCTATATTTCCTAATTATACATTACATTTTAAATGAACTACACAATCACAATACCTTAATCAGTATCAGAAATACATATACATATAACAAAATTGACCTTAAATCTCTATCAATAAAGCAAAATCTATACCAATGCAAATTATTCATATCTATATCATATCTCCCTTTAAATGTAAAAGAACATTTATAAACAATATTTGGGAAAATGGGCGCAGTTATTTCTCTCCAAACTGCTTCCTGCTGAATGGGGACGCTGTTAATTAGGTCTTTCATGGTGTAACCTGTGTGCCAGGTTCATCTCAGTCATCAGTTGGGTGAAGTAATTTTCTGAAGGTGTTCACAGCAACCTTTCAGGAGGGCGTGGTCTATCATACCATATTGGGATAGAAGCAATCCACACGGTCTCATTTTCTGTAAAAACAAAAGAAACTCCTTTCCAAAGCATCATATCCTGAGATCCAAATTCTGAAGTCAAGGTATTTTCAAAATATCTATCTTGGATTAGTTCAGCAGCATTTGTAAACAAATATCTTTTAGCAGCTATTGCTTCTTCCTCAGCATTCAAACAATTCAAAGAGATTATAATAGTATACAGTATCAAGATTCTCCGTATATTTTCCATCTTTGTACGGCTTTATTTTAACCTCTATTTCGTTTATTTTTACTTTTATTTTTTTATTTTTTTGACAAGTTCTCTGTATATCTTTGTCCTGGAATAACTCTGCAGACCAGGCTGTCCTTGAACTCTCAGAGATCCACTTGCCTTTGCAACCCAAGTGCTGGGATTAAAGGCGTATGCCACCACACCTAGAAATCACAGAGATCTGTCTGTCTCTGCCTCCCAGGCATTGGGATTAAAGGTGTGTGCTGCCACACCTTGAAGTCACAGAGGTCAATCTACCTCAGCTTCCCAAGTGTTGGGATTAAAGGTGTGTACCACCACAACAAACTACTTCCTTTTTTTTCTTTTTTTTTCTTTTTTTTTACTTTTAAGAACTTTAACTTTTAGCCTGCATATATTTTTAACACAGTGTAAACCACTTAGACATTTTCTTTGACTTTGAATTTTTCTTTTACTGTATATCTCTCTTTCTGACTACATGAGTCTTTACTTTACCAAACAATATCAGTAGGATTAAAGCTGTGACTTTAACGGCTAGATCCAGCCCATTCCCTAGCTTTCCAGCCTCATGGCAGAGGTACCACAACTCTTTGGCGGTTCAAGGTCCCTGCCAGCAAGCAAGCTGCAACAGTGTTAAACAACACTCAAAAGCTCCATAGTCAGGACCGGCTGCTTGAAAGAGTCAGAGTTTGCCCTGGTAGGATGACCCAGAAAGCCGGCATTTTAAAACAGCACAGCTTTTTTCCTGCTATGGCTGAAAACTGAAAAGCTTTTCATCAACACCATTTAAGTGTTTTGTGGCAGGACCTCTTAATGAGCTGCAGGGTTTTGCAGCTGAAGCTGAGTCAGGAAGCCTCTCTTAGATGAGAGCGCGTGCTCAGACCCGAGAAATTGCTGTTATCAAGAAAACATGCTTTACTCTAGTCTTTCCCAAGCTTTCTCAGGCTTTCTGTGGATTCAGTTATCCACGTTGGGCGCCATTCTGTAGTGTGGAGCTGCGGGCCGGCTTCCCGCTGCCCGGCTCCTGGCTGCCCAGCTAGCTTTACCCAAAATAACAACACACAGATTGTATTCTTTTAAATACTGCCTGGCCCATTATTTCCAGCCTCTTACTCACATCTTGACTAACCCATATCTAATAATCTTTGTAACACCACGAATGGTGTCTTACCGGGAAAGATTCAGCACATCTGACCTGGTGGCTGGCTTCATCGCATCTGGCATCTCTCTCTGGAGAGGCACGGCAGTCTGACTAACTTAAGAGAGGCGTGGAATCTGACTGAGCCATCTACCTCACTTCCTTCTTCCTGTTCTGTCTACTCCACCCACCTAAGGGCCGGTCTATCAGATGGGCCAGGCAGTTCCTTTATTAATTATCCAATGAAATCATCAGATAGATAGAAGACACACCTACATCAATAATATAACTGAAAGATAAATGTATTGGGGAATGAGCAAATAGTTCAAATCAGAAAATTGTTACTTTATTCTATCAATTAATATTGCATAATATAAACATATAATAGAGACAGATGAGGATATATATATATATATATATATATATATATATATTAAAATTACCAAGTAAAAGAGATGTTAGTTATTTTAAATACAGGTTTCCAGGACTCAGTAGCTCAGCCCAGAGTAGAACATAAAGCCCATTATTTAGACACATGAAAGCAATAGTATACCTACTATTAATATTTTATCATTATATTAAAAATGTAAACAAATCCAGTAAGGTAAGAAAACAAGATAATCCACTCAACCACTGGAAGAGACACAGCTCTCTATGCATTTTGGACTGTTAATATAATTGCATGCTCAAAGCACCCTCAAAGCATTGTAGAAAACAACCATTCCATCCCAGAAGAGTACTTGGAAGGTGGGTGGCTATGAGATAGCAGTAGCTACTCATGCTAGCCTACATTAGTATACATCATCATCTCAACATACATGAAGCATTGTACAAAGCAACACTAGCAGACGTAGAATCTTGGAAACTAGAGGTCTGCTGTATTGAAGTTAATATCTCCTTCATGTGAAGTCAGGTTAGAAAGACTGGACTAACTGTTCATCCCATACAGTTGAAGAAACTTAGACTAATCTTCTTCTGCAGTTTGCTTTAAGAAGCTTGTACTACTTCCTAGCTTAGTAAGCAACTGACAAACATGTAATAAAAGCTTTGCTGCTTTTAAGGAAGCCTAAACTCAGTGAATACTGTGTCTGACGTGTTCTGTGGACTTGAGTTCAGTTACTTGGAAGGACCTGTACAGAGGAAGAAAAGCTGGAACATATGGTTGCTCCAAGAAGGGAACAGCCTCTTCTCATCACCTGAGGAAGGAGGATAACCTGAGGTGGCTGCCCGGCCATATAAGCTACAGATGGGAATGATCCAGGTAAGACATTGAAAAAAAAAGAATGAAGTTAGTAGACACAAATTTCACGAGAAAGGTGAAGGACTTATGTGAAGGGAATTGCCAAATGCTCTTGAAGAACATTTAAAAAATGAACAAATGGAAAAAACTTTGTGAATTCTTGGCTAAGTTAAATAACATAAAATGTTATTTTCCACAGAATTAGTGACATGAAAATTTTTAATTATATAGAACTTTCTATGGTGTGAAAAAATTGTTCAATGTTAGTCAGTAAAAATGCAATAGTTAGGGAGATTGTTGTATCAGCTATTAGAGTATTCTATAATCAAATCAAAATGGAAATGTCAGGGAAATAGACTAGAGAAAGAAATCCCAACACATATTAAATTTTAATAGATGTTAAAAATGTTATTTCAATTCAATGGAGGAAGGATGAATTATTAAGAAGTGATAGGAGTGTGACTGATATTCATGATGAAAAAGTAGCATTTGGCCTTTATATTAGATCACCTGGCAAAGTGCATCCCAGTTTGACAAGAGACAAAAATGTAAATAACAACACCATAAAATTCTTAGTACAAAAACCAAAACAAAGGAGCTTGCCCAGGAGAAATTTTATACTCCAGGTAGGGAAACCAGAAGCCATTTTCAAACAAATAAACTTGCTTCGTATGTAGAAATAATTTCCAAATGACAAAAAAAAAATCAATATGCAAACTCTGTACTAAAGTAAATTGCAGAGCATCCAAAAATAAAACAATTCTAATTACATGGAAAAAGTTCTTACAAAACAACAAGAAAGGAAAAACAATTAAATAGGAAAATTTGTCTACAATATGGATAAGTAATTAAAAGGAAAGATGCACAAATGGTCAAAGTATGTATTTAAACCCTCAGTTTCATCAGTGGCTTGGAGAAGTACAAATTAAAGTAGCAATGAGGTTCATGTGCGTGCCAAACTGACCTCGGAACCCCATGGCCAATTCATGCTACAGAATTTATGATTACATCCCCCAGTAGCTGAAACAACTGTGAGCTGTCACGTCCTTTGGAAAGCAACCTGGTGATATCTGTTTAAAATGATGCAAACCATTTGATCCAGCAGTTTCATAGAAGAAAACATATCACATCTTAAGATACATGTGCCACAAAGACAGAAACCTACTCAGAGTAAAGGGTTGGGAAAAGGTTTATCAAGCAAATGGCCCTAAGAAACAAGCGGGTGTGGCCATACTAATTTCCAACAAAGTTGACTTCAAACTAAAATCAATCAGAAGAGATGGAAAGGGACACTTTATACTCATAACAGGAAAAATCCATCAGAATGAAGTCTCAATCCTGAATATCTATGCCCCTAATATAAAAGCTCCCACTTATGTAAAAGAAACACTTCTAGAACTCAAGGCAGCCATCAAACCACACACACTAATATTTGGAGACTTCAACACTCCTCTCTCACCAATGGACAGGTCAATCAGACAGAAACCTAACAGAGAATTGAGAGACTTAATGGAGGTAATGAACCAAATGGACTTAACAGACATCTATAGAACATTCCACCCAAATAGGAAAGAATCCCCACATTGGAGCACCAGACTGAGCTCCCAAAGTCCTGATGAGGAGCAGAAGGAGAGAGAACATGAGAAAGAAAGTCAGGACCGTGAGGGAACCTCCACCTGGTGATAGATGAAGAAAATGACTGAGCCCCACATTGGAGCACCGGACTGAGCTCCCAAGGTTCTGATGAGGAGCAGAAGGAGAGAGAACATGAGAAAGAAAGTCAGGACCGTGAGGGAACCTCCACCTGGCGATAGATGAAGAAAATGACTGAGCCCCACATTGGAGCACTGGACTGAGCTCCCAAGGTCCTGATGAGGAGCAGAAGGAGAGAGAACATGAGAAAGAAAGTCAGGAACGTGAGGGGTGCGTTCACTCATGGAGACGGTGGGACAGAACTAATGGGAGATCACCAACTCCAGTTGGAATGGGACCGATGGATCATTGATGGAGGAGTGTCTATGTGTTACTTTCATTATTAATAAAGAAAACTGTCTTGGCCCTTTAAGAGAACAGAAAATTAGGTAGGCGGAGTAGACAGAACAGAATGCTGGGTAGCAGGAGTGGGGAGACACTTCAGTCACCATAGTGAGTCTCCATGCTTCTCCTCTCCTAGATGGACGCAGGTTAGGATCTCTCCTGGTAAGCCACACCTCGTGGTGCTACCCAGATTGCTAAATATGGGTTAAAGCAAGATATGAGAATTAGCCAATAAGAGGCTGAAACTATGGGCCAGGCAGTGTTTTAAAAGAATACAGTTTCCATGTAATTATTTCGGGTGTAAAGCTAGCCGGTGGCCGGGTGGTGGGACGCAGCCCCGCCGTTTCACACTACAGATAATGATGGAGGAGTGTCTATGTGTTACTTTCATTACTAATAAAGAAAACTGTCTTGGCCCTTTAAGAGAACAGAAAATTAGGTAGGCGGAGTAGACAGAACAGAATGCTGGGTAGCAGGAGTGGGGAGACACTTCAGTCACCATAGTGAGTCTCCATGCTGCTGCTCTCCGAGATGGATGCAGGTTAAGATCTCTCCTGGTAAGCCACACCTCGTGGTGCTACACAGATTACTAAATATGGGTTAAAGGAAGATGTGAGAATTAGCCAATAAGAGGCTAAAACTATGGGCCAGGCAGTGTTTTAAAAGAATACAGTTTCTGTGTAATTATTTTGGGCAAAGCTAGCCGGGTGGCGGGACGCAGCCTGCCGTTTCTTTCTACAGATTGGCGCCCAACGTGGTGACCAAATCCACGTAAAAACCTGAAAAAGCTTTAAATAAAGGAGAGAGAGAGAGTTTAACACAGCTTTTTGCTATTTGCTAGGACGTGCCATAGAGAGATTTCCTGTTTCGGCAATAGCGGCAGAGAAAAAGCTGAGTCATTTTAAAACGCACCTTCCTTGTGCTGTGCCGCCAGCGCAAACTCTGGCTTTAAAGCATTTCAATGGCTTTTATAGGACTGGATATTTGTGTTCCCGCGTGGGATCGGAAGGAGAGTGCACTGAGACCGGTCCAAAGGCTCAGAGATCCCTGCCTGCACCTGGGCAGATGGCGGAATCAGGCTTAGGCAGGTGGAAGAGCATGGCGGATTCCTGCCACAATACAGAGAGATGTTTTCAGACTTCGCAGTGCTCTGCATGTCAGATTTGGCTGTAACTTGGATGAAAAGAGTTTTTGTGCTGCACGCTCAGTCTCAGAGTTAAAGTGCTGAGTGCGGCTCCTACCTGGCGGCCCCAGAGCTAGTAGAAAATGGTACATCCTCCATTTTGAAATTGGAGAGAGGTGGAGCCAACATCCAGAGCAGCCCGCAGCTCTGCAGCTCAGAGCTGCAACCGATTCAGAGTCACAAGCGGCTCAGCTATGTTGGACTGGGCGTGGCAAGCCTGCAGTACCTGTTTTTGACCTAGGAATGTCACAGCTTAGATTCTTAAGTGTGTAGCGATTTAAAAGCACAAAACAAAAGTGCTCCTGGATAGTAAAAAAATTACAGATTCACAATAGGAAAGATTCAGACATAGAAGGCCTTTAACTGGGTCACAATGTTGGATAAATATACGTAGGCTTGAGAGAAGAAAAAAATATAAAAAATAAAGTTAATGCCTTAAAAAAAAAGGTTAAAGTCTTTAAAGAGACAGAGTACAGATAGTTATAGATTAAAAGAAGTAAAGTGATAGAGTAAAAATAAGCCACGTAAAAATGGAAAATTCACAGAGAGTCTGGATTATGTATTTTATTGTGTTTTCTTTGAAATTTTTGACTGTAAAGGAGCTAAGTACAGAGAGACATTTCATTATATGGGCTGCCAGGCTAGACCAGAATGGACATCTTAACGGTATGACTTCAGGATTTGGATCTAAGAACATGATGCTTTGGAAAAGAGTTTCTTCTTTTGTTTTCACAGAGGACGAGACTCTGTGGATTGCTTCTATCCCAATATGGTATGATAGACCACGCCCTCCTGAAAGGTTGCTGTGAACATCTTCAAAAAATTACTTCATTCAACTGCCAACTGAGAGGAACCTAGCACACAGGTTATACCATGAAAGACCTAAATAACAACGCCCCCACTCAGCAGGAAGCAGTTTGGAGAGAAATAACTGCGCCCACATTCCCAAATATTGTTTATAAATGTTCTTTTACATTTAAAGGGGGATATGATATAGAGATGAATAATTTGCATTGGTATGGATTTTAAGGTCAATTTGTTATATGTATATGTATTTCTGATCTTGATTAAGGTATTGTGATTGTGTAGTTCATTTAAAAATGTAATGTATAATTAGAAAATATAGGTTGTTAATGGAAAATCATTGATAATAGTTAAGCTTGTAGTCATGTTATTACATTTTCTAGATATGTAGAGATATATTTTAGTTAGATAGACATTCTTCATATCTTTCAAAGACTGCAGAATATGGCATTTAATGTTTTAATAACTTAGGGTTTTTCATGACAATGAGACACATCTGCTCCTGGCAGCACCAATCTACTTCGAGAGGAAGATGGGCATCGAAGAGGCTACTTATGGAGTTTGTTAGCCATTTGGGCAAGAAACTGCTCTTGCCTGGACTGTTGCATAAACTGGACACAAGGAACCCACAGAAAGAGGACTGCTGAACTTGCCTAAAGGTGAGATGGCCTTTTGGGGTTTCTGATTCATTAAAGAGTCTGCGAGACGTTCTGCAGGACACAGCAGAAAGTGACTGAACTGTCTTTGGAATTTCCTGCTTCATGGAAAGGTCTGCTGGATACTTATGGGCCTGTAGGCTGAAGATGGATGCCCCAACGGTATAGAGAAACTTTGGGTGACTGTCCAGGCAGCGAGTTGTCTCTGTCATTTCTAGAGTTTGAAAGTTGCATATGACTTGTTTACTTAGGTAATATTATATCCTTCTGGAGTCTTTGATGGAGTTGAAGAATAAATAGATAGTTATAGATTTCCTTAGTTATGATAAAAGATAAAATAGATTTAAATATTGTAACTGTAATACTTGCTTGATAACTGTTTTGTTATATGTAATTTTGCTATGTTAAAATTGAAGCCTTTCTTTTTTGTTTAAACAGAAAAAGGGGAAATGATGGAGGAGTGTCTATGTGTTACTTTCATTATTAATAAAGAAAACTGTCTTGGCCCTTTAAGAGAACAGAAAATTAGGTAGGCGGAGTAGACAGAACAGAATGCTGGGTAGCAGGAGTGGGGAGACACTTCAGTCACCATAGTGAGTCTCCATGCTGCTGCTCTCCGAGATGGATGCAGGTTAAGATCTCTCCTGGTAAGCCACACCTCGTGGTGCTACACAGATTACTAAATATGGGTTAAAGGAAGATGTGAGAATTAGCCAATAAGAGGCTAAAACTATGGGCCAGGCAGTGTTTTAAAAGAATACAGTTTCTGTGTAATTATTTTGGGCAAAGCTAGCCGGGTGGCGGGACGCAGCCTGCCGTTTCTTTCTACAGATCATGTGACCAAACCCGTCTCTTGGAATGTGGCCAAAAGTGGGGGCTGACTGAGAAGCAAAGGACAATGGCGCTGGGCTCTGATTCTTCTGCATGGACGGGCTCTGTGGGAGCCTTCTCAGCTTGGTCGATCACCTTCCTGGACCTGGGGGGAGTTGGGAGGACCTTGGTCTTAGCATAAAGTAGGGAACCCTGATGGCTCCTTGGCCTTGAGAGGGAGGGAGGGGAGGTATGGATGGAGGGGAGGGGAGGGAAGGGGGAGAAGGAGGGGAGGGAAGGGGGAGGAGGAGGGGAGGGAAGGGGGAGGAGGAGGGGAGGAGATGGAAATTTTTAAATATAAAAAATAAACCATGAAAAAAAAAGATACATGTGGTTCCATCCATCAGAAAGGCAAGGGTACTCGTGAACTAAATGTCTTGGAAGGGTAGACACAATCCATTCATCCATGCGATGGGTCCCTTTCATCAGTGAAGCTGATGCGTGGCTCAGCTGGTGTTTGGGGTAGTATCGAAGCTCATGTTGCAGGGATAACTCAGTGACTGCTGGCCAGCTAAAGCTACACTTTGAAGAGCTCTTGTAATTGGTCCAATTTTAAGGTATCTAGACCTCTCAGAATAGGCTATAATGGTGAGAGACAAAGGTCCCCCCAAGTGGATATTTTTGAGCCATGCAGAAGGGTATGTGTGAGGATTGTCTCCAAAGTCTCTCTAGCAAAGGAAGATGCACAAAAGGATCCCTTTACTCACAAGGAGATAACAGTGTAGAAAGGTTAGAAAAGTATCTGTTTGGTTGTCCATGATGATGCTGAGATAGGTTGTGAGTATCCTCCCCTATTTATTCATATACCAGTGGGCAGTACTGGCCCACACTGGCTTTGGGCCTGATCATGTGACTTATTTCACTATAGCAAGGAGAGACTTGAAAATGCTTGAACATTGGGCTTGCTTTGTCTCACTGCCTTTGGGACCTGAGATCTTTACAGTATAAAGAACTTGGTTTAATGACTAGATAAGAAGGATATTTGTCCCAGTTATTTTTGTAGCCTGATGATTAATAACCAAATACATGAAAAGGGGCTTCGACCACTAGAATGATAGAATATGCCCCAGTGAGCCAGCTGAGATCATGAGAACTGGCCAGGTTGGCCTAGCTCTAACTGACAAAATTGTCAACCCCTAAATCTTGAGGTAAAAGCTGGAAATTTGTTTTAACATGATTAATTACATAGCAAAAGTTGTTGGTGTGTGTGTGTATTTGTGCACACGTGTACAGATGTGCATGTACATGGGTGTATGTGCATGTAGAAGCCAGGCACTGATGTTAGATGATTCGTCTATCATTCTCCACCTTACTTTATAAGACTAGGTCTCTCCCTGACCTGGAGGTCACTGATCTAACCAGACTATCTGTCCAGCAGGTCTCAGATATCCTGTCTCCAGCTCCTCAATTCTGGGATTACAAGGACATGCCACCATACATGGTTTCTCGTGGGGGTGTTAGGGGTCTGAACTCAGCGTGGCAAGCACTTTACCAGCTGAGCTATCTCTTCAGCCTCCATAGCTAAGGCTGGTATGGTAAAAAGGCTTGTAGGAGTTCATAATCGCATTATTGTGTGTATTCTTTTGTGTCCATTCTTTAGAGTGGGAGAATTACATAACTGTGATCGAATATAACTTTATAGAAATGAGCTGAATGGAGGTGTGGTGTGCCAGGAAGGAAATTGTAAAGAACAGCAAAAACTTACACTGAAAAATAAGTGTGTTGAATTTTCTAATATTAAAAGTAATCCTAAAGCCACATGGTTTGCTGGATGTGAAAACAGGAATCTTGGAGAAGCTGAATAACTTTTGTAATAATTTCAGGCCATAGCCAATTAGTTTAATCTTGTATTTGTGCTGTGTAGTGGGGGAGGCACTGTTTTCGAGATGAGACATGCCACGAAGAGGTAGGGAATTACTCTTAGTATAGATGAATTCAAATGAGTCCCACTGCTCAGCAAGACAGAAATTATGATTATGATTTTCTCCCGGTCTTCTTTTCCATTACTTAACTGATTAAAAATGATTTACTGCCCCTGACCCCAATGGTTCCCGACTGCTTCAGAAGGCCGTCATTAGAGTGCTTTGGGTCTATGCAGAAAAGGAACGTGAGTAGAAAGTATGATGTATAACCACTTTCTACCCAAACATCATTGTTTTTGTCCTCAAAATATTTCTCAATAAAACACCACCACTGTACATTTATATCTATTAGGTGTTTCAAAATGCTTACAATATGTCACATATTAAAATGGCACAGCTGTCCACAGCGGGGTCATGTAATTTCTTCTGTATAGTGAGAGAGGTTAGACCAGCTTCTAGGTTTGAGTGGCTCTGCATACAACTGCCTCCAATGGCCTGGCCTGGAAGTCTGTCTCCTGCTTTACTTTTATTCTCTAAGAGATTGCTCTGGGGACCTTGGCGGCAAGTCCTAGGGTACCACTCCACACTGTCTGTCCATATGTCAGCCCTTGTGCCCAGAATGCTTTTTCTGCACCTATTCTCACTACGCATGAACACTCTTGTGTTTTCACTAGCGCCCCTCCCCTTTGCTTCCTAGAGAGCCCAATGAAGACTAAATCATACATGAAGCATTATAAACAGAGGCAATCAAGTTGCTAAATCAATTTCCTCTGCATTTGCTAACCTAAACATTTCTTTGAAAGCAAATGAATGAGCACAGAGAACCAGATTTTAATTTTTGGAAATGTACGCCATGTTCCCCTCAAAATCTAATTTTCTAGATTAATGAATCATATCGGATATTGTAAATTAGAAATTACCCCCATTGTGTGGAAAGAATTTTGAATAAATTGGAGTCAGTTATTGAGAAATTGAAAAGGATACTGTGGTCTCCACATGTCACACACACTTGAGCATAACTTCGTGATTTCTATGCTCAGTTGAACTGACTCTTTGCAAGCAAAAAAGAGTCTTCCTCAGATACCCACCCGTTCTCAACAGTTCTGAAAAGAACTACGGTTTTCCCCTTGAGCCTGTATTTATTGGAACCTTAGGAAGGATGTGAACCTTAGAGAGATGTTGAAATATCAAAGCACTTAGCCCAACAGTCTATTGATAAAATGACAATGGCATTTTATATTACAGCAAAATCACTGACAAAGCACAACTCCAGGTGTGATGTCATTGGACCCATCTGGATTTCAACAGCATCTGTGAGGAACACTTCTGCAGAATCGAGAGAATGGTATTCTGTGTGGATTTAAAAACTTCATGAGTATCCAGGCAGAGAGCAACTCACCAGCTGACTGAGGGGCTGTTTCCAGTTCATCTCTCTCTTCTATTCCCTTCAAAGAAAGCATTGCCCAGCCATAGCGCACCTGAAAGAGATTTCTCTGGCTCTTGAAAAATCACTGTTGCCCAGGTTAGACAGCCAAGGTCAAGGCATCGGGAGACCCTGGTGCTCCTCACCCTGCCTTCAGTGACCTACAATCACTTCTTGGGTTCCAGGATCTTAAAATGGGAATAATATTGTTCCTGAAACCACCGGCTTGTTGTGCTGACAAAATTAAACACAGAGACTGAAAGCCTTTGGTGAACTACACATCACTACAGTGGAAAAGCGAGGCTGGGAATCTGGGAGGTAAGGAATCCATTTCCTGTGAGTCCCAGACATTGTACCAGAGAATTTAAACACCGTATCTCATCTAATCCTCACAGAAGTTCAGGGTGACTAAAATTATCATGATTAGATTTTCTCTAATTTGTTCGTTACCTGTTCTGTTCTAAATAATTTTAATATTATATAGCATGAAAACACACTCATGAAGAACATAATGCAACTCAAACACCTCCCGAATTCCGGCACACAGAGACTGATATTTGACAAACATCCTCAATATGGGCCCATCCCCCGGAAATGAAATGTTACAGTGAAGGGTCAGCCCTCAGCCTTCTCTTTCCACGGGATCTCCTGAGGTCTAGCTGTGAATGGCCCCATGAGTGCTGTGTGGTTCAGCTGTTTTTCTGGTTCCTAAAACAAAATACCTAACAGAAGCAACTCAAGGAAGTGTTGGTTTGACTTAACAGGTTGAAGATACAGTACATTGTAGAAGGAACACTATGGGGATGAGATCAGCTGTAGCTCTGGTAAGAGGAATGTGAGGTAGCTGGTCATGTCATGTCTACAGCCAAGAGACAGACATTATAGCTGCACAGGACTGCTAATTACTTTTCTCCCTTAAGGGCTTGCTCAGCACGGTTGGATACGAGGACAGCCAGTTCCCAGGTTGGAGGCTTCCAGGTCTGTTTCAACTCAGTTCCCTCAGCCTGTATCCAAAGTGTGTGGTGTCTTCAGTATTAGGGTCTTACCCTCAACTTCTGGGAAGCAGCCATGGGCAACAGGAGTAGCCTACAACTCAAAGGAAGTGTCCCATGCCTGGCATGGGTCCTGGAGGAAGCATTTTTTCCTCAAGTGATATAACTTCAGTTAAACTATCTATATAATTTATTATGTACTTATCTATACACTTATAATACATACAAATATTATATGTAGTTTTAGAAGACATAAAATAATGTTTTCCTATGGATTTTTCAACTGATCAGACATCTGATACATATGATAGGGAACTAGCTATGCCCATAAAATCTTAACAGCAACGTTGTCCAAAGAAGACCTGCACAATGACAACAGAGTTGACAATTCAACATGGTTGAGAGAAATCTCATGAGACCCCACACCTAGATGATGAGATACAGTTAACCAATAACTTCTAAAAGAGGGAAAAGTCAATTTTGTCCAGGAATGAGCTGCTGATAGGTGTCCAATCCTGAGTGGTCAGTCCTAAGCACTTATGCAAAGGAGTGGCAATAAATGGACTCAGTGACATGTGTGTGTACATACATATACATATATACATACATTTAACAATAATGACAATTAGTTTTTCTTTTCTACTTTTTTAAGGTGGGGTTTCTCTGTGCATCCCTGGATGTCTGGAACTCATTCTGCTAGCCTTGAACTCAGAGATCTGCCTGCCTCTACCTCCTGAGTGCTGGGATTGAAGGTCTGTACCACCACCACCTCGCTGTAACAATAATGACTAAAGAAGGAAAAAAATCATGGATAGGAGAGGACATGGGAATAATTTAAAGCTGGAGAGGGTGGCATAGGAATTATACAAATATAGTATTCATGCACAAAGTTCTAAAAAGGAAGAAGTAGACAGGAAAGGAAGAAATGGCTTCCTGCAATGAGAGCAGACCCCTGGTCATCTGTCTTCACACTAAGAGGCAGGCAGCTTGTGCTCACCATTTCACTGCTGCAGACCTCGGTGTCCATGCTGATTATCAGCTCTTTCATGAACAGTTAACAATGCACCCCCACTCCCCTCTAAACAGCTTGGATTCTGTCAACAAGGCTGCAGTAGGAGCCTGGAATGTGGGTGTTGGCAGTGCCTCTGGAGTCCTTGTCAGGACTACCTTTCTTGCAGAAGTTATTTTGATGGCAATGAGAGTGACAGGCACAGCTTTCAGAAATAGTATCCATAGGAGAAATGCCAGTGGGTGGAAATACAGGCTTCCAGTATGTGGCCAGGCATTGGCCCCAAAATAGCAAAGACCCCCGGTGCAAGACAATAGTCTATATTCTGTCAATTATATTTTAAATAAATGCTGATTGGTCAGTAGCTAGGCAGGAAGAATAGGCAGGACAACCAGACAGGAAGTAGAGGTGGGGCAAGAAGAACAGGAGTATTCTGGGAAGAAGGAAGCTCTTTCAGTAGTCCTGTCTAGACACTGGAGAAGCAGGATGTGACCTACCCCGCTGAAAAAGGTACTGAGCCATGTGACTAACATAGATAAGAATAATGAGTTAATGTAAGTTATAAGAGCTAATACGAAGCCTAAGCTAATAGCCCAATCAGTTTATAACTTATGAAGACCTCCATGTGATTTTCTTTGGGGCTAAACAGCTGTGGGACCTGGTGAGAGGACAGAAATCCCCAACAAGCAGGCCCATATGTTACAGACCTCCATAGCCCAGAAAATCATCCTCTGGAAAGATTTCCCTCTGAGGAGCTAGAAGCAGTTCTAACTTCCTGCACACAGATGAATAGTTTTACCTGACCTCCCCCAAACCTGTAGCTCTTGTAACAGTCTCGTACTCTCCTGTTATATTAAGTACCTTCTGTTTAATTGAAAGAGGCTAATTCCTATTTCCTGATTGTCATTTCCTAAATGACACAGTTCATGACATATTCCTGGTCATTTAATACATGTTTTCATGTGTTTATGTCTTATGTTCCACACTATAGGCCACTCCTTTAAAAATAATAATAAGAGCTTAGTCAGAATAGGAATGTGATAAACATTGCTAAATGCTCCAAGAAGCTGGAAAATCCTGGTGACTTAGCATAGATCTGGTTCAGGGCTATTTTTTCGAGACATTCTAGTCCAGTAGGACCAGGAACAACAAAGTATATGACAGTTTAGTTGGACAGGTTTTTTTGTTATTGTTTTCACAGTACAATCAAAACCCAAAACAACACAAACATATACTCCCCTATGCTAATGGGCACATCAAACCATTTTGAAATAATTCAGCTTTTTGTACAGCTAAATCCACCAACACATGACTATTAGAAAAGACATCTTTGGTTGAATGGAGATCCACAGGACAGATCCTGGCAGGGGACACTGGCCACGATGTTGCCTGTGTCGTGTACATAGCTCAAATCAATTCCAAATAGAGGCAGGTTTGAGCAAGAATCATTTAGTCCTGAGCCTTCCATCTGGGGGAGAAGGGGCACTGGAAGGAGACAGGTTGCTCAGGGCCTTCATCAAGTGGGGAGGAGGAAACTGTGGGACTGACAAGTGCCCGTGCATTATTTATCGCTATTTTAGATCAGCACGGACAGCATCATTCTGTTGACTTTTCACTTTAAAATGAGCCGGGAAGAAGGCCAAGTTTGTTTATCCCTGCCTCCTGAGAGAATGTGAGTCTGTGGTGTTTGTGTGTTATTAACTCTGAGAGTTTTCCTCTCATTTCTTTCCGGATGGTACAGGAAGAAATCAGACTCTGTATGTCCTATGCTTAGGGTTGCTAGCAGATCCTTAATCATCCACTAATCATTTCTCTCGACTTAGAAGCTAAGAAACGCTGAAACCAAAAAGAAAATTAAAAGGTAGGAAATAAAATACTTGAGTGAGAAGGCAGTAGAAGATAAATCGCCACAGAGGTGCTCTATCTTCACTGTCAACTTGACTAGACTTAGAACTATCTAAGAAACTAACTTCTGGGTGTATCTTTGGAACATTTCCAGACAGAAAACTGCAGAGAAAGACTCCATCGCAATGTGGGCAACACCACTCCATGCACTGTAGTCTCGGCCTATAGAAAAGTAGAAGGTGGGGGACCTGAAGCCAACGTTTGTCTTGTTTCCTGCCTCAGTAGCCTGTGACCTGCCACCTCATGCTCCGGCCACCACAGCTAGAGCCACACTTTTGCCCTGCCATGAAAGACTGTACCACAAACTGTGAGCCAATGCAAGCGTTGTCAAAGTGTCGTGTCAAATTAGTGAGCACATTAAGGAATGGATACACCTTCATGGGGTCCCCTGAAAACTACATCCAAGCAGTAAGGGTGGTATCATTATATTTTTCCAAAGAGAAAATCTGTCTTCAAGTAGGGTGTGATTTCCTTGCTTCCTAATATAAACAAAACTATCAAAAAGCCTTTGATCCGTAAGATGATTCTTTGACTATTGTGAAATTACAACATGTAGCTGTGAGCATAAACCAGAGAGTTTTAAAATAGTCACTCTGTGTTCTGACAGCCAGACTACAATAAAAAAAAGAAAGACCAAACTAATGCTGATTCTTTACACACTTAGTGTGCTGGGCATTAACCAGCAGCAGGGCTGGGAGATGTTGTATGATAAATGCTAGCTAGTTTCAACTTTTTAACTGACTCAGTGGTTTACAAGAGGGATCATGCACACAATTCTTGATCCACTCAGTGTGGCATGACTCTTAGTAGAAGTAAATAATGAGAAAAAAACTAAAGGGAGGATGGACCAGAAAGAGGGAGAGAGATGTTACGGGTGAAAGCGGCCTGATTCTTATTTCAAACAGCTTTCTGGTGCTTTTGATTTCTCATTGTTGCTGAGGAATACCACGTCTAGATGAGACTCTAAAGAACTTTCTGTGTTTTTACCTTGCCTTTCCTCTCCCCACTCTCTGACTTTGGAAACTACAGCAGGCAAGGCACTGATAAGAATCCAGATCTTACCAGTGGTGAGCTAAGAACCATTTACAGAGTCTTGTATGAAGAAGAAGACTCGGGGAGTCTTGTACCCTAAGGCCACTGGTCCAGGATTTTAGATGAGGCTACATTCTCATCCCTGGACACTGATGGGTTCTGATCCCAGCCAGTTAACTGAGAAGAAAGTACAAGAGTGGCAATTGGAGGTGAAATATGAACCTGATGAGAAAAGTAGAAGCCCTGGAGTCAGCCAAAGCCTGGCCAAATCCAAGACTCTTCGCTTAGGGTCTCTGTTTTCTCTATGAACTATATCTGTAGGTGAGAAAACCTTCTTAATGGACTAAACACTCAAGTGAGAATTTCTCAGTGGGCTGTATGCTTAAGTGAGAAAGCCTTTATAACAGTGAACTTGTCCTAGCCCAGTTCTCATCTTCACTTCCCAAGAGTCCACGACTGAGCCTGTGGCCTGGAGTCCCAGAATGAGGACAATGTACACACGAGGCATCCTCAGCTTAGAGTTGGCCCAGACTGGACACTGAGCCCATAACATAAGCAAATACACATTCCTGGTTCTTAGAGGATGTGCCCCCGGTGAGAAGAGCAGGCATTAAACAGTCACACAGACAGATTTCAAAATCTTTGGTAAGTTCAATAGAGGCAAACTGAGAGATGCTGCTGGTGCTCCATGGCAGAGCACAGACAGCTTTCAAACTCAGGTGTTTATCCTCAGAGCATACCCTCAGAATCCCTTTCACAGAGGTCAAACTCTTACTTCAGCTTTCAAATTCAGGTTTCCAGCTCAGGCCAGGCACTGTTCTATAATCCCAGCTGTTCATTCCTAGGCAAAAAAATTCAACTGTAAGTCAACACTAGCACTATTTCAAAATTATATGACAGTTCTTGGCAGTCTTAATTTCAAACATTTGCAGGTTAACATGCAAGGTCCAATGAGTATCAAGGCAAGGATCAACACAGACACATTCCAGAGACCAGCCTGGCCTGCAAGAGACATGGAGCAAGGCACAAAATGTATCCATGGGTCAGAATGGAGGTGTGTGCATTTTGCTGTAGAGAATCCAGAGAACTACTTCTGAGAACTATAGCTAAGCAAAGCAGTCACCTTGTCTCCCATTAACTGCAAAGTTTCAGTGGTGCAGATAGGTGGTAAGGTAGATTCTGCCATACCACAGTAACAAGAACACAAGTCAGAGCCGGGTTCCTTCAGCTTTGCTACACACCCATATTCTAAAGTCACTTTTACCTACTCCCCGTAGAAGGAGCAAAATCAATGGAAGCTTGAACACAGGGAAGGTTTTGGGGCCAGCAAGGAAATGGCTTATCTCATTTCTTTCTTCCTTCTCTTGGCATAGTCTTAGGTCCTGGGACTTCAAACTGTCTCAAGAAGTCCCAAAAGTGAAGTAAAGCTGCACAACCAGGAGAAAGATACATATTGGGGACTCATGGCATCATCTGTGACAGAGTATGTTCTCATACAAGGACCTGTCAGGAATTAACTCCACAACCCATGGATACTTTGGAGAGTTCCCTTTAGTAAAACCTGGTTGATTTGTGTTTGAATCAGAATGCAAATTTCTTTGTGAATCTAGACATTGTCTGTCCCTAGTGAAGTTAGTAAGGATGTTTCATCTATAGGCCCAGTGAAGACCCTGTGTCATGATTTATCCCAGTCAACTTACTGGCTTCTCAGGGCATATATAGCATTCTCATTTTTAACTAATAATATACCCTGAATGTGTAAACATATTTCCTGTCTCATGTTAAAGCCCCACTAAGGAAAACACCCAGTTGAAAAGCTCCAAGGAAGATGACTGAACCCTTATTTCCACAGAGTCTCTGAAATAGTCTTAAAACACTGGATATAAGACTATGAAATTTAGGCCCTGACTCACTCTCTTTATTATTAATAAATAATAAATAATAAATAATAAATAAAATAAATAATAATTAATGAAATCTTGCAAGAACAATTAGTCAGGAAGTAGAGCAGTGAATTTTCTGCTGGTAAAAATCCTGTGGGTCACTGGAGGCTTTGCTGTGGAAGACAAGACAGGATCTGGTGGTACCTGTCTTTCCTTTCCCCAGAGAATAGCATAGCATTATTGAGATAACCTATCTGGAACCAACTCCGTTTATGCCTAGCCATGTCTGGGCAGTGATAGCACTTCCTAGTGTTACAATGCAGTAGATAATGAAGGTATTTGAAAATTAGCACTACTCATATCTTGCCAATCATCAGACAGTGACGTAATGCAGGGCTCAAAGGGAATCCACAGAGTCCATACGTACTATGACTTTTACATCTGAGGGGCTTAGGAAAGAAAACACTCATACACTCTCTTGATAGTTTCATTTGGATCTTTTCTTTCTTCTTCTTTTGCATTCTCTATTCTTTATTTTCCTCCTAGTGATTTCTTTCTCTCATTCTTGATGTTTTCCTTCTAACTCATTTGAATTCTATCTTTATTCTTTCACTTACAGCTTATATGCCCCAGCAAAATCTTTCAGGCAATATAAAAATTACAATGTGATAACATTTTGTTTTTTAAGTGAATGATTGCAATGAATACAAGTAAAAACAGCATGTTTTCCATATTCCTTACATAATTAAACATTTTATGTATTGTGAGTGAAAAACATATCATTCCCAAGAACCCATGTACATTCACAACCAAGCAACTTGATATAAATTAATAGTATGTATGTAAACAAGGGATTCTTTCACTGGCAGGCTACATTTTGCTGTTACAAAGAAAGGACCAATCACTTCATTACTTATCTTGAAAGGTAATCTTACAAGGAATCTTAAAGTCATAGCAAACCTAAACTTTTATACATCAGTCAGCTCTACTTTAAATCTTTAGGGTGCTTATTCATATATATATATATATATATATATATATATATATATATATAGAGAGAGAGAGAGAGAGAGAGAGAGAGAGAGAGAGTGATTGAGGACAGAAATGGGTACAAAGAATTACCTTTGGTCCTCAACCAAACCTAATAGGAAAAGTATGTCCGCTAATGATAATTGGACTGCTTTGTTCTTGTTCCCTGACAATAAAAAGTTCCTCACTAAAACTTTTAATTGTTTTCTTGGCTTTTTTCATCTCAAAGCTATTTGACAAAAATATCTTAATCTAACTTTAAGTTATTTTCAAAGCTTTGTTTCAGCTCTGATGCATTCTGAAACCTGTGAACACATCTCTCAACATTAAAGTTAAAAGAATCGAAGCTAGCTGGGCTACTGGGACTCGATTATCTTTCTTTATCAATAACCTAAGCCACAGTTTATAGGTCTCCTCAAGGGACACTCATGTGTTCTAGTGGTGCGACAGTCCCCTATTTTATTTTTTAATCATCAAAACTTTATTTAAACTAATATTATTATTATCAATTAGACAGTACAGCTTAGGAAGAAGTCACCTTCATAATAATCCACAGGTAAAAGTGCCCAGTAGAATGAGATGTTTCCATGAGATAAACACAATACATTACAGGCAGTGGGGATCTCCCCACATCCATTCACGTCATGCCAGATACCAGAGAACGATAGAGCAACAAACACATAAAGGCACAACAGAAGCAAAAGTCATTCTGGAGCCTGTCTCAGGCAAAAGTCATTCTGGACCCTGGTTTCAGGGGCTTGACTCTCTGAGAGTCACCAATCGGTGATTTGCCTCCTGGTAGGCTGACATCTTGAACTTCAGCTGCCACCTGCTGCTCCTCTGACGTGGCCACCAGAAGCCATGCTCTCAGTGAATTGCATTCCTTCATTATTATTATTGAAGTATCGCTTTTGTTGTTATTTTGTTTTTATTGTAAAATGACACACTTATTAAAAAAAATACCAAGTCTAGTACTAGAAACAACTTGTCAGTATTTTAATAATTTTCATTTTTATGTAAATAATATCCAGAATGAAATAATAACACACACAGAGTTTTCCAGTTCTAAAAATTATTCAGGTTACCGTGCAGGTATATAAGAATATAAGAATTCTGTAACACTAGTGTATGGTTTTTTTTTTACATCATTAGAACAAGCAGGACTTGCAAGTCATTGTAGATACTGTTATTCATTTTGTTGGAAAGCAAGGTATCACTGTTAATTACTGAGTGGTAGAAAATTTCCTAGGAGTATCGGCCTCCTGCATACGGACAGGGCAAAATTACAAATGCAATGGTGCTATTTCCAGCCAATGGGCTGAGCTCTCCTTTCCAGTTTTTGGCTGAGGGTAGTGATATTTTGCAGAGTGCTATTGATGCACTCTGTTCACTGCAGGAGAACAAATGAGAGGGTTTTTCCAGGCAGAGAGAAGTGCTTGTGGCTACCTGGAAAGGTGACCTCACATCCAGCAAGGAGCAGGACAAACAAAGGCATACATCCCTGGTCATGAGCACATCTTCTCTTCCCACGGGCGAGCTCATTGCTTCTCTGTTACACAAACATCAATTAAAATAATTACTTTTAAATTATAATTTCCATCCACTTTTCATACAAAACAGCATTAAATATTTGCAAATTCATCTCAGTGCTGTTATCTCTGAGGTGATATTAATTATAAAGGTGACAGTTGGGTACAGTTCTCCCTAAACTAATCTAATTGCTGCTTCAGCCTACCCCATCCCCATGCTCCCAACCTTGTACACTGTTTCTTTCCTTTCCAAGAACATTTTGGTTATTGATTATTTATAATGTAAATTACTTAGATATTCTATTACTCATCACTCTGCTGAACTTTAATCTCTAGAGTGTCAGAGTCTTAGTTCACTGTTGGAATCCCATGCCTAGAAGAATATGGCACAACATAAATGATCATTAGATGTGCTCTTAATGAATTTCATAGTCGTCGTGTAAACTCTGGGCCTACTATTTTGTCCATTTTTCTCTCTGCCCCTGAAAATAGGTGTGGATTGGAGAAAGAACAATAAGCACAAATACAGAACCTATAGCCTGTATTCAAGGCTACCTCTACTGCTATGTGAGCTACTATGTTTCTCTGTTTTAGGAACTACCACAGAAATTATGTATTAGTGATTAAAAAATATTGGAGACTTTAAACAGGTTCAGATAGGGCAACACTACTGCATGAAACCATATCTAGACACAGGAATTGCCATTGCATCCTTGCCATCGGATGAAGTCCCATATCAACTCAAGGCTTTAGTAGTTAAAGATAATTTGCATCAACTGTATGCCAAGACCTGATCTGGACAAACATATGGTAATTTATTTTAATTCTGAGAAGACCCCAAAGTGCGTGATCTGGAGATGATGAGCATTTTATCTCAGGGTAGAACTGGCCAGAATATATATTCCAGGGGAGATGAAAACAGATGTCTTTTCTAGGTTTGATAAAGCACCAGCATCTGTCAAAAGAAATTATGCCTTCCAAGTCAAGCATGGCAAACCAATTAGTGTACTGGTGTCACTCACAGGAGCATGGTTAAGACATGTAACCATGTAAGCATGGTTAAGCACAAGTAACCGAACTGCAGCCAGCATTACCATAAATCCCAGTCCTGCATGTGTAATAACACATGAAACTGCGTTCTTGGAACTATTTGTCCAGCTTGCAGGCAGCTTCATCCAAGACAGTCTCCTTCCCAGCAATTTTTTACTATGTATATGACCCTGGCATCTTATTCTTCTGGCAGCTTCTGGCATCTCTAGTGACCCTGCCTTCTTTCTTCCTGTATTCAATTTGGCTTTCATGCTTAGCTATATTCGGCCCTGACATAGGCAAAGCAGCTTTATTCATCAACAATAAATGCAACACATATTCACAATGTACAGAAGGACATCACACAAGAGGCTCAGACTTGCTGAGACTGTAGGCACCAGGTTTCATTCTCCTTAGCCAACGCGTCCTGGGAAAAGAAATGGAGCTGGAGTTCCTTCAAGGGATGTTGTTCAGAGGAATTGAAACTGCATGTACTGGATTGCTTGCCCCAGTATCTAAGACCCATTGAAAGGGTCTTCCTTCCTATGTTTCTTATCTGGTAAATGGAAACATGGACCTTTCAGTGTGGAGTGATTTGGGACCTTAGATTGGCAAACGTCTTTCTCCACATTCTTCATTTGTTGAGTTTCCTGGTATACATAAGTTCCCAGAAAAATGGCTGTCCTTGTCAACCACAAGCACTCATGAATTTGACCAGGAAGTAGACCCATGTTCAATGTGAACCTGGTTCCAGACCCATCGTGGGAGGGACACAGACACAATAATGAAACCTTCACATTTTAAAAACCTTTTCAAGTTTAGAAAGGAGGTACAAAGTTAATCACTTAAGTTGGCGTGAATGGAAAAAATTGCAAACTTGATTCAGCTTTTATACACGTCTTATATTTGACAAGTTCTTCACACAGCCCAGGAGGGAAGACTGGGTTTTAAGTTTCCATCTTCCTACCTCAAACTCCCAAGTTCTGGGATGTTAGAATATGCCTCATTTTTACTGTGACTGCTGCGTTACTGATAGAATAATTTACGGTCCTCAAGACATGGATTTTCTAGGAGTACCTTACTGCCTTATAAAATTGGACATCTCAGTAGAAGAAGTAGTTAAGAGAATTGTTATCCAAACTAAAGCCTTTTGACAAGAGCTGGTCATAGTAGGAGCTATGTTAATTATGCCTAACACAAACCTTTATTGTTACTGAGTACTGAATAAATGTATTTGGTTAATCTGTCAATGGCCCTAATTCCTTTCCTAGAATGCGCTGACTTCGTACTCAAAAGACAAGATACTAGAAAATGAACAGCAAGAGCGCCTTAAAACATACCAACTACTTTGCTTGTCAAAGTTGATGGACAGTGGCAACAGCCGCCTAGCTTGGACAACACAACTCTGAAACTTTCTTACTTAGTTATTTTTGGTCTATTCCTAGCCCTACCCCATATGAAGATGCTAGCTATGCTTCGTGCTCTGTGGCCATCCCAGAAGCTTGCTGTGTTGCCATTTATTCCCAGGACAAGGGAACATCTGTCTGTGCAGTGACTTGTAGCCTCTGCTGGTGACACGTTTGTCTTTGTTCTGTGTCTTTATCTAATAACCGATTCTTCTTCATCATGTCAGAGAGGAGATAGAAGAGCTCTAATCACACCATTTGTCATAATCAGGACGCCATGTGCTAGAAGAGCGTATTATTGTGTTATCTAAACTGAGTGCCCTTGCAAATAATTTTGACAATGCGAAGATGCTGTGATTTCCTTAGTAAAGACATCACTACGAATGTAAATGCACTCTAAATTCTGAACTGAGAATAACAAGTCAGTTCTGTTCAGGCTCATAATGGCTTTTTAAAGCCTTCTTCATAGGTTTCCAATTCTGACAGGCAGTTCTACTTAGGCCTCCTTAGCTTCTGTTTTCACTACCCAGGAGAAGGACTGGGAAATTTTACCAATTGGCAAGCAGCACAATTGTTATATATGGGCTCATCTTTCTCTCTTCTTTGCCATCGCTAAAGAGATACAGAGATGCTCAAGGAATCCCTCCTGCTGCCCACCTTCATTCCTGGGTTCTGAACTCCATAATCCGATCTTTGAGGGAGAAGGTGCTTGTTCAGCTCTTTCCTCACCACAGATTAGGAGGCAGCAAGGGAAAGAATCTTATCCATGGAGCCCAGTAACTGCAGGAGGGGTATGAAGTCCCTGTTGAACCCTACACTCATCTCCTGTTTCTGTGGATTTAAGCCAGAAGGCTCCTGCTAAAGAAGCGTGCCAATGTCCTGTCTTTTGGGTTTTCTAACATATTTACTTTATTATAATGATGACATATTATCACACATGATGTTGAATATTTTTTTTTTTGGTTTTTCTAGACAGAGTTTCTCTGTGGCTTTGGAGCCTGTCCTGGAACTAGCTCTTGTAGACCAGGCTGTCCTCGAACTCACAGAGATCCGTCTGCCTTTGCCTCCCGAGTGCTGGGATTAAAGGCGTGCGCCACCACCGCCCGGCGAAATGTTTTTAAAGAACTCTAAAAATTAACTTTATAATGATCAAAAACTATGTAGTTTTTCTTCTATACCCACAAAGATTAGTTCAAAGGACACATCACAATCTTTTTTAAACTACAGATGGTTAGTTCACTTAGAAAATAGCTTAGTACTTGTAAAAAACTTTTCCATCTTCTATGTATTTTAAATAATTTTCAGGTTACTTATAACACCTAATTAGTGCAATATAAAGAACCTAAATAGTCATACTTTTTTACCCATGGAATATTATAAGGAGAAAAATCTGCGTATGTCTAATACATTTGTAAAATTTTAAAACCCAATATAATTTCTAACTGTATTCTAAATCCTTATCCTTATGCCCACAGAGAAGCAAATCTCTCACCTCCAATCAAAGAATCTTCTTTTTTCAGCACATAGAGACATCACAGGCATTTATAACTGCTCAAAATGTGGAGAATGAGTGATCTTGCACGCTTAGCCCCAACTGATAAACTGACTTTGCACCCCTACTCCTAAGGTTCATGAAAAACAGTGAAGAGGGGCTGCCAAAAGTTTCTATGAGGCAGAGGACCAGGACATGTGCTGCTAGGTAGTGTCTTCTAGACATGACGGAGACGCTGCACTCTTAATATCTCAACAATATAAACACCTAAACAAGACACATGTCATGAGAACACCAATTGACACTAGAACAAGAGAAGGAAATTTTTCACATGGCTGCACTCCTTGGTGAAGATCAACAGGCAGTTGATGGTTTCTGAGAGTGGAGAATAGATTTTGTCAGGAATGAGGGCTTTGATAGGTTATCCAACCCCAAGTGGCAGTCCTAAACACATATACATATAAACAACACTAAATATATTCAGTAGGTTTATATATACATATATGTGTGTGTATAACAATATTAACTTAAAAAGAGGTCAATAATTTGAGAGGGAGGGTCATTGGAAGAGTTAGAGGAATGGGAATGATTTAAATACAATGCTTATGCATTAAAAATCTCAAAAATTATTAAATTAAATTAACAAAAACAAAACAATGCTTTCTTGATCTGTAGTTGGCTTTAGTCACAGGTGTAGATGGTTAAGTGTACAATAGGGGGCAGCACTTATTCCCTTCTCTTCAAACTTTCCAGAGGAGGAAGGATACCCCTCCACTGTTTCCTCTTCACTCTAGCACTTAGTCCTCCATGAGTATGAAGAAGGGCATGCACAGTTATTGAAATCAGACAGCAGCATCTGAAGACCTGGACGTCTTCTGAATCACCTGCACCTCCCTGTGCCCCTGCCCTCTGCACATTCAGGTAACTGACGCTCTTGTATGAGGTACATGTCATCTACTCTCTCCTGTGGAAGTAAATAAAGACCAACCAGAGAATGATCAAAGGTTGTTTGTGACAGCAAGTGAGGCAACTATCACAACTAGAACGTAGTCAGGAGTTCAAAGCAGGCAGGGGTAGTGAAGACAACCTCTAATTGGAGGTTGCTGGCTTGGGTTAATGGAGACAGACAACTGAAAATGGACTGTCCTTTACAGCTGATTAGACGGGCACATTTGGTTTTCTCTTCTTTGTACTAAGTTTTGGGACGGCATGAACTTTTAGAAGGATGTCAATGGTTTGTGAATGAATTTCTTGCAAGTTTTGGAGGATGGTGAAAGTGCTATTTAGTTTCACACTCTGGTTTCTGGAGACATCTGACTTTCTATAAATCTTGTAGCTAGCAGGCTGAATGTACTCAGAATTCTCTTTTAAATGTCATCTGGCCATTGTACCTGGTGCGTCCTGTCTCCTCCTCATTGGATCAATGAGAAACACATGTGATCATGGGACTACGTCTGCTTTTACAACCACACTCTCACTCGGGGAGACTTTTCTGAAGTCTTAACTTGAACAACAGTTGTTATAGTCTAGTTATGTTCCAATATCTAAGCCATGTTTCCCAACCAACTTAATCAGGGAAGAAACTAACATTGGGAAATAAATAAATAAAAACTAAGACTTCATGGAATTGAAGCTTGGCAACCTAGTGGGGCTGATTTATTGCTCCCCATCTACCTGAGACAAACTTGATTATCACCTCCATAGATTCATCCATTACAATAGGCCCTAATATCCAAACTTATTTGAAAAAAAAATCTCCTCCCTTTCATTTTCTTCTTGCCTGAGCTGTGTACCCAAAACCTTCTTAAATGCTTTTATTTATATAATTGGTTTAATTTAGTTCCCTGTATGGTTCCAAATGATTATTTTAAATGCTAATTTTCTCCTTTATGACACTCTTGGTGGCCTAGAAATTGTTCTTTAAGTACAAAAACATCCCTGAGATTTGTAAACTTGTTCATGTGTATGCAGACATGAAGAAAATACATGAAGTTGTGAAATATTATTGGCACCAAGAAGTCTCAGGATAGTGAACAATATTAGTGTGCATTTATCATTTATTTTGGCAGTAAGGGTAGAAGAGGAAGGAGGATTATTCTGAACAAGTAACATACAAGGAGTTTGAATCCCAGCATTTCTATGCAAGGAGTCTTTAGTGTGAGCCTTTATAGTGATAGTAATGCAGGTGGGACTGGGTTGGAAGAAAGCCTTGAAAGGTACTCTAGGAACCTCACTGAACTCTTCATAGATGTGCTTCAGACCTTATGGGGTTGTCTATCTAGATACTTGTTTTGTGTATGACTATGAGGGTGATTATCTGTGATTTGTATCTGTTTGGGTGTGTGCACACACGTGAGTATGTGTGCATGTGATTGTGGAGGATACAGGTTGACACTGGATGTCTTACTCAAGTACTTTACACCTGTTTTTTTTTACCTGAGACAGAATCTCTTACTGAACCTGGAACTCATCAATTCAGGTAGGTTGGCTTTCCAATGATCTCTAGATATCTACCTGTTTTTCCCCAAACATTGGGATTGTAGATGAACAGCAGAATTCCTGCCCCTTTCTCTTTCTCTCTCCCTTCCTTCCTCCCTCCATCATTCCATCTCTTCCTTCCTTTCCCTCCCTCCCTCTCTTCCTCCTTTTTTTTTGAATGTGGGTGCTAGATAACCAAGCTCAGGTCCCTCATGCATTTGTACCAAGAACTTTACCAGCTGAACTATCTCCACAGCCACTATCCTGATAACTTCTGATTCAAATGATTCCATTCTCGTTTGCATTGAATTTGAACTCTACTTCTCGGGAAAAGATCGAAAGAAGAACATATTCTTTTCTTGCCACATTTAGGGAAATATAACATATCCTTTTATAAGCTTTTCTTTTATTTCTGTGCAATAGAATTTTTATTCACATCCAACTTAGAGAGTTGAGGTACAAAGAAAAAACATCTTATACAGGTCCAAGTGTCTTAGGAAAAGAGAAAGAAACATATAGATGGTCTGATAAGTAGAATATAGGTTATAGGTTCTGGAATTTTGGTCTTTCTATTGTCAATATCAAGGGAGGAGTCTCTGAATAAAGGTCAACATGGTAGTGTCCCCAATTTTCCTTAGTTCACATGTGATTCCATAGGGATGAAATAGTATAATGTCTTTTCTTTACACAGCATATAGGTCACAAGCAATGTTTCTGTGATAAAAGACAGATTAACAGAAGAACAAAAATATGATAAAGATTTTTTTTTTTGATTTTCGAGACAGGGTTTCTCTGTAGTTTTTGGTGCCTGTCCTGGAACTAGTTCTTGTAGACCAGGCTGACCTTGAACTCATGGAGATCAACCTGCCTCTGCCTCCTGAGTTCTGGAATTAAAGGCATGCACCACCACTGCCCAGCTATGATAAAGTTTTTATATGACAAAAACCCTTCAGATATGAAGGTACAAAGATCAGGTAAAAACAAAGATTAGAAAATCACAATAAAATATGATTGGACAGAACAGAATGATAAGTGACAATGCACCCAGGGGGGAGCAGCTCCTTCCTGCTGCTTGATAGCCCTTCCTTCCTCTGAGGTGGAAGGCTTTCCTCTGGGGTGTGTGGTGCAGCCCCCATGGAAGGAGACTTTCTCTAAGGTGAGCAGACAGCCCTGTGGAAAAAGGCTTCCTCTGATATATGCAACCCCTGTGGATGAAAGCTTCCACTGAGATGTGCAGGTCAATCCCCATGGAAGGAGGTTCCTATAACTTACCCTCAGATAACATACATCAGAGAATTTCCCCTGACCAATTTCTATCCATAAATCTGGGAGAGTGGTTGAAGCAATAGCCTCAAGTGTTATGGTCTGCTCTCAATGAGAGGGCTCTACCTTTTATGATCAATCCAGAGAAGGAGAATTCTGGTTTCTGGGATTCACTCTGGGGAAGAGAGAATGAAAAAAAATAAAACAGGACATCAGACCCAGACTTTGCTTCTAAGCCTTCTCTTTCCTTACATGCAAATTTTACCCAAATACCATACATTGTCATGGTCTTTTGAGACAATATGCTGTTCCTGATAATGTCCAAATTGCCTCATTTGTGGGGCAGTGCTGAAAGTGGACTCTGATAAAGCTATGTCTCTTTGGTTTCAACAGTCAGATGCACTTACACATTAAATGATGGACTGAATAGGATAAAAATACATTGTAAGACATTCTCAAAGAATTAATAAAAATATTTGTTTTAAAGAAATGAAGTCATACACTGGAGAGATAGTTCAATTGTTACAAACACTTGCAAATTTGATAGAAAGCTCATCAGTTTCCAGTAACCACCTTGGTGGCTCCCAACTACCTGTAACTCTGCTTCCAGAAGCTTCAACAGTTTTTTCTATATTCTATCTTCTATGGTTATCAGACATATATGTAACACACATCCAACAAAAATAAATAAATATTGAAGTCAATATGCCCCTGCTGTTCTTTAAAGATTCTTCTATGAATCCATGTACCATCAAAATAGAGAAGCGCCAACTGGAGAATAGCACACTATTCAAGATCCTGGCTATTTCCATGTTCAGTGGCCTCCACCTCAACATAAACTGCTGTAGTTTCCTTTAAACCGCACTGCCTTTGGATCCAACCAAGGGATTAAGGGGTCAGAGAAGCCTTTAAGATCTATTTCTTGAATGACCTTTGCCCAGGCTATTGCAGCAACTACAGCTTAGGAAGAAACTGATGCATCTCTGTAAGGACAGCCACATCTGTGTTACACCAGGGACCTTATCTCAAGGTGAGGTGATGCCACTGAGAAGTTCATGAAGACACTCCGGAGGTTTGCCAAGGTTTGGGAAACTGAAAAATATAGCAAGACTATGGACTATGCCTGAGGTGGAAAATTATTTCAGCCTGGGTGTGGATGATGGTGATGGTGTGGGTGATGGTGATGGTGTGGATGATGGTGATGGTGTGGGTGATGGTGACGGTGTGGGTGATGGTGACGGTGTGGATGATGGTGATGGTGTGGGTGATGGTGATGGTGTGGGTGATGGTGACGGTGTGGGTGATGGTGACGGTGTGGATGATGGTGATGGTGTGGGTGATGGTGATGGTGTGGGTGATGGTGATGGTGTGGGTGATGGTGATGGTGTGGGTGATGGTGATGGTGTGGATGATGGTGATGGTGTGGATGAGGGTGATGGTGTGGATGAGGGTGACGGTGTGGATGAGGGTGATGGTGTGGATGAGGGTGATGGTGTGGGTGATGATAACAGAGAGTATGAAGGGGACAATGTGATGAAGGGGATAGTGTGGGTGAAGGGGATATTGAAGAGTTCCTGGAAGTGGTCCATTGGTGGGTGAGGAGGAGTTTGTGAAGAGCAGAAGCAATGCACAGCAGACAAGAGGAAGCTACCAGAGATGGAAACAAAAAAGGCAGTGGCAGCAGTAAGCGTGGCATTGGTCCTGAACCTTTCTGTGGAGCAAAGCATGCAGATGAAAGATGGTGATGCAGAGTGATCTTGGGTGTCAGTTCTTAACAAAATTGTTTAAATAGTATAAAATTACTAAAATGCATGCACACACATATGTATTTTTAAGTAAAGCAAAGAATATCTCCTCATGACTTTTAAAATATTCCTAGATCCTCTTATTTCTTCTCCCTCCCTCTCTCCCAGTTAAAGTTACCCATTCCTCCATTTTTATCATTTCCCCTTTTACTATACCTGTGTCTGTATCTGGTGTGGGAAGTCCTTCTGTATATGTGTTACTTTTATTGGTTAATGAATAAAGCTGCTTTCGGCCAATGGCTTAACAGAGTAAAGCCAGGTGGGAAATTCAAACAGAGATGGAGAGAAAGTAGGCAGAGTCAAGGAGATGCTGTGTAGTTACCACAGGAGACAGATGCCTTCACTGAAGCCCACTGAAACTTTACTGGTAGACCACAACCTCATGGTGATGCTCAGATTAATAGAAATGAGTTAGGTGAGGATATAAGAGCTAGCTAGAAATACACTTAAGCTACTGGCCAAACAGTATTGTAAATAATACAGTTTCTGTGTGATTATTTTGAGTCAAGGTGGCTAGAAAATGAGTGAACAGCCTTCTGTCAATCTGTATCTAGACTCTTTTAAAATTTGCTTTCTGGGAACATTGACAAGTAACCTGACATTGGGTTTGTAAAGGGATATTAAGATTAGAAAGCCAAGTTAGTGACTCTAACCAGCATCCAAGGCTTCCAGGCCTGCCAAGAAACAACTCTATTCCCCTGTGAGCAGTCATGTGAACTTGTGTCTAAGTACCAGGCCATCTTTCCAGGGGTTCCATTGAGTCACTGTGGTGTGTGTGTGTGGGGGTGAACATGTGTTTGAGCAGGTATGTACACGTATGCACATACAGAGACATGTAGATGGAGATTGTACATTCCTTTTCCAACCTCCCAGACCTGAATAATCACACAAAAACTATATTGATTACCACACTGACCAATGGCTCAGGCATATTCCTAGCTTGCTCTACATATTAAATTAACCAATGGCTATTAATCTATGTATGGCCATGAAGCTGTGACTTACTGGTAATGTTCTGACATCTTTCTCCTTTGGCAGCTACCTGGCATCTCTTTGACTCTGCCTATTCTCTCTATATATCTCTGTTCAGAATTCCTGCCCGGCTTTACTCTATTAAGCCATTGGCTGAAACAGATTTATTAATCAACCAATAAAGGCAACACATATCCAGGGGGACATCCCACATCAGAGGCCAGAAGAGGCCTTTGGTGTCCTGATGTGCTCTATCACCCTTCACCTTATTTCAGTGTATCTCTCACTGATTCTGGAGTTAGGCTAGCAGTCAGTCTCAGACATCCCCCTATCTCCATTCCAACACCCATAACTATTGGGTTTTAGGAGCACATAGTCATTTCAAGCTTTATTTTGATGTATTCTTGGGACTTGGTTTCAAGTCTGCTCTTACCTAAGTCTCCTAATGCCCATCTTCAGTTATGTAAAGCACTCTGGCCAAGTCTGAAAACAGCAGGCTTCAGAAGCCTGGTAATACAGCATATTCTCCAATTGTTATGAAAAGAACTCATTAACATAGGAATTACAGGAACAATTCTATTGCTATGGAATAAAGCTCACTGATAGTTTCAAAATACTGAAGGGATTGGGTAAGTTTATTTCAACTCTATTCACAAAAGCACAATTTACTAAATTGTCATTGACTATTGAGACCTTGAAAGAAAGTGAAAATAATGTTTCCTAAAAGCTGTAAAATGGTCAGAAAGTTTTAAGAAACTTTTTTCCTTTTTAACAGCAGAGTTGTGTGTCTAATAATTAAGTCTTCTGCTTTTTTCCCATTTTTTCCTCACCCCACTGAATTATGACAAGTAGCATTCTTAAGTCAGTATTTCTAGCATTTGGTGTCATAAGTGATCTGTAGCCCTTCCAATGATTCCATGGGTGGACACCAAGAGAACATCAAGCTATCCTGGACACAGTACAGTGCTCCTCTTTGATCCTCATCCTATGAAACTGTAACCCTGCTTTGGCCTGGAGTCTTGGGGTTCCCAGAAGAACATGCCCTGGACAAAGTCTTTAAGTCCTACATGAGCCATCTGAACAATTTCTATTCTGTTGCACACAGAATGTATTCCCCTCTGTTCACAAGTGAATGTGACCAACCTCACCTCAAAGGAGGCAGGGAGACAGACCCTCATTCTGGAGTAGTTCCATGCTAGAAGAACAAATCTTATAAAGAGAGACACAAGAAGTGCTGAAAAACTATGCCTTCCTGAGTTTACACCTGGGTTACCACTTCTGTTAACTCCAGTTCCATGCACCTCTCACCTCAGACTCAACACAAAGCACACAGTTGGAGTCTTTGAGTCATCATTTCTGAAGACTACTTGCCTAACACTGCGTTCATTTTTCATGGTTTTATCTTGTCAATGCACTTCCTATTACAGCCTTGTTGGTTGCATCTTAGTGATGGATTTGGAAAAATTGCTTTTTCCCTTTTGATTCCTTGACAAGATATATCTTAACACCGTGATGGAAGATTTGGAGACTCATTTGATTAGCAAAGATGGGCTTAAAGAACTTTGAAATGAAGAGATGACAGAACTAAGAAACTGACAAGTTGTCTAATTAAAAATTAAAAGGGGTGGTGGTAGAGATAGATTAACAGTTAAGATGCTAGCATCTCTCCACCACCACCCCTTTTAATTTTTAAGCCTTATCTTTGCTAATCAAATGAGTCCCCAAATTCCTTGGTTTGATCCTCAGCACTCCTATGGTAATTCACTACTGTAGATAGAAGTCTCTTTCCCTTCCAGTCCCACAGTCATTCCGTCCCAAATAAACACACAGAGGCTTATATCAATTATAAGTTGTTTGGCCTATTGCTCAGGTTTGTTATTAACTAGCTTTTAAAACTTAAATTAACCCACAATTCTTATTTATGTTTACCCATATGGCTTGGTACCCTTGCACAGTGAGTCATTCTGATCTTGTTTCCTCTTCATCTGGCTGATGACTGACTTTCTGCCTTCCTCTTCCCAGAATTCCCTTAGTCTGGTCACCCTGCCAATACTTCTGCCTGGTTACTGGCCAATCAGCATTTTATTTAACAAATACAAGATAAATAATTGCAGGGTACAAGAGCATTATCCCACAGCATATATCTCCAGTTCTAGCTCAACAGGATCCTATGCCCTCTATGGTCTCTTTAGGTGCTGCACATGTGCATACACACATGCATATACATACTAAGGCAAATATTCATATGATTAAGCTTAAATAAAAATACTAAAAAGAACACTTTAAATTATTTCTAGAATAATTGAAGTTCTTTTACTTTTTTAAAAATTAAAAAGTGACTTTTAATTGATTTTATTGAGCTCTACATTTTTCTCTGCCCCTCCGCCTCTCCCCTCCCCTTCAACCCTCTCTCAAGATCCCCATGCTCCCAATTTACTCAGGAGATCTTGTCTTTTTCTTCTTTCCATGTAGATTAGATCCATATATGTCTTTCTTAGAATCCTCTGACTTAGCAACTATTAATAACTTCAGAAAATTTTCAATAATTGTTTAATTTTCTCTTATTTCCATGTTTGCTATTGTAATTATGCCTATGAAATTAGCTATTAAAATTATTACAAAGATCATGTACATTATACTTTTATTTTTCATATTTTCCTCCATATTCCAGTGTGAAAGATATATGCTAACATATTCTCCATCATGCTCATTGGATGTTTCCTCAGCCACATAAAGCTGCCAGGGAAGCCCTTCAAAAGTATTATGTATTTCTCTTACAGTGTTTTTATCTCTAGAATTTATTTTTATTCTCTCTCTGTATCTTTTTATACAATGTATCTGTTCTTGGATGTTGCTTGATTTTTTTTTTTTAATCAGAACCCTTAGTTTGTTCTGTAAATTTTATGTTCAAGAATTCCCAATCCGTTATATCTGAATTTGGTTCTGGTGCCTGGTTTCCATTCTGATTACATGTTTTCTTATGATCACAAGAAAACATACAATGTGAATGCAAACATTTTATAAAATATATTAATATATTGTATAAGGTGATAGATAGTACTTGAGTTAAACAGGCATTTAGTGTGAGAGTATGCTGATCTAGTTAGTAATTAGATTATATTTTCCCTGTGTTTTGTAACCTCTTTTGTGTCTGGTTTTCTTTAAGAACTCCTCCTATTGGGTAGCAGTTATTTACTTTAGGGTTTTAACTGTATTATTCTATGAATTTCTATCGTTGAAGGTTGTAGATAAGAAATTTGGTGTTATTCTGTGTTTCTGTCTTTTACGGGTGAGCTGACACTTTGCCCTGGAAGCTTTTAATATTGTTTTAGTTTTGTTTCTTTGCTTTGTATTTTTGACACCTTGAATATAATATGATATGGAGAGATTTTTCCCTGGTCATGTCTATTTGAACTTATAAGCATCTCTTAATGTTAAAAAAGGGACACCTCCTTGGTAACCATCTGGACCTTGTTCCTCTAGCTAAAATTTGGTTCTGATGCAGGAGATGACTGATGTATTCTTTCTCAGCTTTCTACCATTCTCCATGAGTTTTGCAAGTTACTGCAGTGTACTTCCTGTTTACTTAGGTAATGTTATATCTTTCTGGAGTCTTTGATGGAGTTGAAGAATTTATAATTATAGTTACAGTTTTCCTTAGTTATGATAAAATATAAAGTAGATAAATATATTGTAACTGTATTTCTTGCTTAATAACTGTTTTGTTATATGTAATTTTACTATGTTAAAATTAAAGCTTTCCTTTTTATTTAAACAGAAAAGGGGAAATGATATAGGAGGTCTTTCTGTCTATTTGTTGCTTGTATTGGTTAATGAATAAAGAAACTGCCTTGGCCTGTTGATAGGGTAGAACATAGGTAGGCTGAGTCAGAGGAAGAAGCCATGGAGCCGCTGAAGACAGACATGCTAAAACTTTACTAGTAGGCCACAACTTTGTGGTGATGCACAGATTTCACAAAATGGGTTAAATTAAGATGTAAGAGTTAGCCAATAAGAAGTTAGAACTAATGGGCCAAACAGTGTTTTGATTAATACAGTTTCTGTGTGATTATTTCGGGTTTAAGGTAGCTGGGTGGCCGGGAAGAACAAGCACCCTCTTCTTAGACAGACAGACAGATAGATAGATAGATAGATAGATAGATAGATAGATAGATACATACATACATACATACATACATACAGACAGACAGACAGACAGACAGAGAGACATAGATACATAGATGATATATAGATACATAGATACATAGATGATAGATAGATACATAGATACATAGATGATAGATAAATACATTGATACATAGAAGATAGAGAGAGAAAGAGACAGACAGACAGACAGACAGACAGATAGATAGATGGATAGGTAGACAGATAGATAGATAAGTAGGGATATGTTTAAATAAAACCTACTGAATCCATTTAATATGGTGAATGTGCATATGATTTCAGGGCTAACCACTTTGGATTGAAAAACCAACTAGTAGAAAGGTCATCCCTGAGAGGAAATAATTCTCCCTCTGTCAGTAATCATTAGTTGTCTTCAGCTCCTTGTATAAGATAGGACCATGTGAGATTTCCCCCTACCACTCTGGCAGGTCTACTCTTATAACTACTCTTCAGGTCTTGCTTGGGCAGCCATGTTGTTGAGATATCATTGGTAAAGCTTCCTTGTCATGATTAGGAGACATTATGGACCTCTTGCTTTTAAATCTTTCTGCCCCCTCTTCCTTGATGTTATATGAGTCTTAGGTACAGAGCTGTGTTGTAGATATATCCATTGGGGCTAGGTGCCCCATGATCATTTGTTCTCTGCATTAGAATCAGTTGTGGATTTCTGTATGTAATATGTACTTTCAAGATTTGAAGAAGGAGAATAGATTATGTAATTAGCATATAATTAACTTCTAGATTGTAGCAGACAACTTTCTAATATGAAAACAGGGCCATGATTCAATAATGCCAGAACAATTTACATTGTAATTTGGCATGTTAGACACTAGATAAATGCTGCTTGGTTGAATGAATAATCTAAATTAAACTAACTATAACAATGAGAAGGCTAGGGACTCACAATCTCGTGTCTATACCATAACTCTACTCAAGAAGAACTGAAATACATGACCTTCCCTCAAGAACAGAAAATTTCCAAAGTGAAATCAAGGCTTGAATAATTCCCTCAATCATTTGTCAAACTATGTACTTTAGGCAAACATTCAGGACTCAGCAGGAAATATTTCTGCCCAAATTACCTGGATAATTTATTCAGCCTTCCATTTGGCTTACTTTTTGGTTTCCAATGGTCTTTTATAAGCCTGTGCAGCTTTAGATTTACCAGTGTTTGGCTTTGGAGAAGAATGCTGGGGGTAGGGAGAAAAACACTGGAAACCTAACAAAGTCTACAGGCATTATCAATGGCCTTCTCTTTGGGTTATTTGTCTAAGAATGCAAAAAAATAATCTTAGAATGAAAATTGAAATACACACATAAAAATTTAATTTTCTGTTCTAGTTAGTACTTTACATTGCCTGAAATTATTTTCACATATATTTCATTTTTAATTTTTTGACAATTTCAAATATTTTTATAATGTATCTTATTTTCACTTACTATTTCCCTCCTTCATTTCTCTTTCCCTACCAATGGCACTCTTCTTATCAATGAAGGCCCTTCATTTGTATCTTCTTTTTATGTGTAACCTATTTAGTTTAATTAGAGTAACCTGCCTAAGAATCCATAGGAAGTTATTCAATGGAGCAAGGTCAATTCAGGTGTGGCTACACCACTGAAGAAAGTGGTGTCTCTCTCTCCTAATAATCATTAATTACCTACAGTCTTTCTGAGAGTAATAGGGTCTTGTGGGCCTCTCCTCAACCCTTATGAAATGTTCCTGAGATATTCTTGTGCTAGTCCAATTACAGCTCCAGACAGTTTGTATATGCAATGGCCATGTCTTCTTAAGAAGATTCTCTTTCTTGCATGTTTCCCTAATCTTCAGATCTAACATTATTCTTTCTGTCCTCATTTACAATGTATCCTGAATTTTGGAGGAGTGATTTTTCTTAATTTTCTAATTTCATGTATTCTCCTCTTTGAAACTTGAGTTTGAAGAGGGCAAAGACTATTTCTGACTTGTTATTCTCCTAACATGAAATTGTCACCTAGTGGATGATTAACAAGGAAGCATTCCTTGAATGAATGGATGTATCTATGAATACATCAAGGACTGAACACAAAGCCTCTGAGGGCAAGTGCTGCTCTTTGTAGCTTACTGCTATGATATTGTTTATATTCAGACTGCATAGTCTCATACTATGGTATTCTATTTACTGACTACTGAGATTAAAATTTTCCTTAGTCACACTGAATCTATTTTATTATCTACAAAGTAGGAATGATCATTTTACACTTTAGTAGATAGTCAATATACTAACTGTTGTGAAGATTAATGAGGTATTTCTAGTGCTTTTCAGGCAATATTAACTACATGTTAGTTAATATTTATTATTCATTTCTCCAACTCTGCATTCTATTCTCATATGAAGTCAAATGCTTCCTTATATATCTAATATTCTTTTAAATCATAGATGCTCAATATATAAGTAGATTAAATTTCTAAGGTTACATCCACTAATTTTATGTTTAAAGTAATAGTGATTAGGTGGGGTTTGACCTTCCATTTCCTACATATATCAGCCCTAAAGAAGAAGTCTAAATAAGTGTGAATTCAGTTTTAAAGTAGACATTATTTCTCTGCTTAGTATAAATATATATATTATAGTATATTTTCCAAAAGTATGAGGGTCACCTGCACATTGAGTAATGCTAGTGTCCTATTACACTTTTTTATGTTTTGTAAGTTGTTAGGGTGAGTTCTTAGCACCAGTAACATGCACTTGTCATTCACACTGGCCCCTGCTATGGTATTTCAGAAAGGCCTTTTTGTGGGACCACCTATCAGTGACTTAAGTCCCATCAATTGTTTTCTCCCAGTGCTTTGATGTTAAATTATAGAAAGAACTTCTACCTTGACCAAAAGTCACAGCAGGCTGCTAGCAGCAGGTATTGATATTCTATAGACACAGGACTTTTCTTTTTATTGAAAATTTATATTTTCATACAATATTGTCTTAATTGGGGTTTCTATTGATATGAAGAGACACCACGACCACAGCAACCCTTATAATGAAAGACAATTCATTAGGATGGCTTACATTTTCAGAGATTTAGCCCATTATCATCATGACAAAGTGAATGGTGGTATGTAGGCAGACAGGTGATGGATAAGGATATTCAGGCAATAGGAAATAGACTATGACACTGGGAGTAGCTTGAGCAAAGGATACCTCAAAGCCCACCCTGCAGTGTCATACTTTCTCCAATAAGGTCATATCTACTCCAACAAAGACACACCTCCTAATAGTGCCACCCCTTTTGGGGACTATTTTCTTTCAAACCACCATATCCACTCCTTGACCCCCAAAGACTTGTAGCCATATCATAATGCAAAAATGCACTCAGTCCAACTTTAAAAGTCCCTTAGTCCATCAGTTTCAACTTGTTGCAAACCCCAAAGTCCAAAATCTCTTCTGAGACTCATGGCAATCTCTTAACTTTAATCCCCTATAAAATTAAAATACAAAGACAGATCACATACTCCCAACATGTAATAGCAAAGGATATGTATTACCATTTAAAATGTAGGGAGGAGAGCAAAGTGAGGAAATACTGAACCAAAGCAAGACCAAAAACATCTGGGCAAACTTCAAAATCTGTGTCTCCAAGTCTCATGTCAAACGACTCTTCTTATCTCTAATTACTTTCAGCTTTGTTGATGGCAACACATTTCTTTCTCTTGGGTTAGTCCCACTCCTTGCTACCAGCTCTCCTTGAGAATTATCTCATGATTCTGGCTTCTCTAACAACTTGGCTTTTGCAAGTCAATCCAGGCTTCAACTTTGCAGCTTCACCTAATGGTTTCTCTAAGCCTCCATTCAGTGACAGCCCTGACACATGCCTGGCCTCAGCAGCTTTCCTTAATTTCAGGGGCAAATTCCATAGTTCCTCTCTTCTATCCTTAACTCCAGCATGACATGGCCAAAGCTGCCAAGTTCTGTGGCTTACTGGGACTGGAGCATGTCTCCCATGTTCAATTATATCTTTATCAGCTTTCTGTCCTTTACTGTCTAAGCTTGATTTCCTGAAATGGGACCTCTAGATGAGACTGGACTCAAACTCAGAGATCTCGCAACCATTTCCCTCTAAGTTCTGTGATTAAGGTGTGCACCACCACACCTGGATCTAAGCTTTTCTTTAGTTACTTTTCACAAGTTGGAAATTTAGTTGGAAAATAAATTTTCCTTTATATCATTTCTTAATCAGTTTATCTCCTTGAACTTAGAATTTATCTTTATTTCACTTCCTGGTGACTCTTTTATCAATCTGTACAATTTGTATTTTTATTTGCTCAGATTTCTCCTTTTCATTGTAAGTCTTCATAAGAGTTACTCCTAATAACCACCTATGAGTCTATATTGGGCTGTTTTCAGATTTCTTATGCTTACAGAGTCAATCCTAAACTCTTCACTTTAGCCTCAGTCAGACTCTTTAGACAAGAGCAAAAGGCAGCCACTTTCTTCACCAAAATATCACAAAAAGGTCTCTAGGCAGTGCACTAAAATTCTCTGAAACCTCGTGAGTCAGCCCTAGACAGTTCAAATAACTCTTAGCACCATTGTCTTCCATATTCCTACCAGTATGATGCATTAAGCAGTACATAAAACATTCCACTACTTTCCTAACTCAAAGTACCAAGTCTAAATTCCTCTAAACAAAAACATGCTAAGGTCTATCACAGCAATATCCCAATCCCTGATAGGAACTTCTGTCTTAGTTAGGATTTCTATTGCTGTGAAGAGAAATCATGACCACAGGAACTCTTATAAAGGAAAACATTTAATTGATGTAGCTGCTTATATTTTCAGAGGTCTAGTCCATTATCATCATGACAGGGAGCATGGTAGCATGCCGTAAACATGATGCCGGAGAAGGAGCTGATACGTGTTAACAGGCAGAGAACAGGAAGTAGACTGTGAAACTAGAAATAGCTTGAGCATAGGAGACCTCAAAGCCTACCGCTGCAGTAACACACTTCTTCGAACAAGGCTACACCTATTCCAACAAGGCCACACCTCTTAATAGTGCCAATCACTTTGGGGACCATTTTATTTCAAACCACCACAAATATATTCTAATCATGATTACATCTCAGATCCCTCCACTTTTCTATCCACCCAACTTCACATCCTTTCTTGATGTCTTTCATTAGAAAACAAGAAGAAAGACATTTTTAAAATTTTAATAAAATAAGATAAAATAAAAACAAGCCTGAGTAAGACAAAATAAATAAGCAAACAAAAAAAGAGCCAATAAAAAAGCATAAGAAACACATATCTTCAGAGATACACACATTACAAACAGAAATTTTATAAAATCACAAAATTGGCAAACATAATATATAAGTGAAAGATTTGTAGGGCAAGCAAACAAAATGCCCAGACAAAGCATTATGAGAAAAAAACCCCAAAAACCAAAAAACAAAAAACACAAAACAACAAACAAACAAAAAAAGGTGTTCCAAAAGACCTTTGAGTTTATTTGGTGTTTTTGTGTTGAGCATCTATTCTTAGGCATGGGGGCTGGCCTTAAGAATGGTTTATGTAAGCCGGGCGGTGGTGGCGCACGCCTTTAATCCCAGCACTCGGGAGGCAGAGGCAGGCGGATCTCTGTGAGTTCGAGACCAGCCTGGTCTACAAGAGCTAGTTCCAGGATAGGCTTCAAAGCTACAGAGAAACCCTGTCTCAAAAAAAAAAAAAAAAGAATGGTTTATGTACCAGTAAGACATCACTGGAGAAAACTAATTTTCAATTTAAAAATGGTTTTCAGTTGAAGATAGTTTCTGGGCTAGGGTTGTGGATTCATGGTCATGTCTATGCTCAGCCCTGGGACCCCCATTGTTGCAGACCTGTGTAAGCCTTGCATATGCCTCCACAGTCTCTGAGAGTCCATATGTGCATCAGTCCTGCGGGGCTTACATACCCTTGTTTACTTGGTGTTCTCAACCCCTCTGGCTCTTATAATCTTTCTGACTCCTCTTCCACAGAGGTTCTCTGAGACATGAGAGAATGAAGGTGTTTTTTCCTACAACTTTTTTTTGTACTATTCTGTTCATTTGATTTCAGAAAAAAGTAAACAAATCACTGAGTACAAAGCAGCAGCATTTCTGCCTCTTGGACCTTACTCTTCTGTAGCTGAAGACAGAATGTTTTAAAAAGCAATGTGATGTTCACTATATTCAATGGAAGCAATGTGATGTTTGTATATTAAATAGTGATATATTTTAAGGAGAATATCAAAGGATGAAAGACAATGAGGGCTAGAGAGTGGAGACATGAGGTATTAGTAGATGGGGAAAAGGAAAGGTTCTGATTTTCAGAGGAAATTCAGATCAGGACTCATTGTTTTTCGGCCATTGCATTGATAACTAAAGGAGGTGACCCAGACATAGGGAACGTGAACCAACACTAGTCACTTGCTGCAGGAAGTATGATGAAGCTGGTGGTATGGAATTGAGAAGCAAGCTGAGGGAAGGGTATTAAAGGAGACTGTAGGTTTGAAGTTTATTATGCTATGAGTCCCAGTATACTTTGGGAACATGCCAATGCCTGTATCTTCTGTGGCATACATAAAGTAATTCAAACAAACAGAACCATAAGGGAAAATGACAACTGATGTTAATCTAGATGCATATTGGAAATGTATTAAAATGTATAGGGCAGTTGATGAGAGGGAGAGGACTTGTTACACATGCATCTTGAAGTTTCTCCCACCTTAATCTTCTTCTTCCAGCTGCCCCCTCACAAGAACTCACTACGTTGGTGTGGTGTATACATTACACATGCTTTCAACTCTGTGCAATCATCGAATATTGGAGATTAATAATATCCACAGAAATTCTCAAAATTAAACCCAACACAGATTGTTAGTTTTCCGTTACACTAAAGGGTTGCTGAGGTAACCAACTTATAAGGAAAATGTTGGATTTGGGCTTTTTATTTCCAAGGTTCTTGCCTATAATTATTTGGCTCTGTTGTTTTGGAAGCTGTGGCAAAGCAATGTTTCATGGTGAAACTGTAAAGAAAAGAACAGCTGCTCATTTTATGGCCAGAGAGAGAGAGAGAGAAAAGAGAAAGGAGGAAGTGGCATATCACAATTCCCTTCAAGGCTATGCCCCCAAAAAACCTTAAGACATTCCACTAGAAGCCACTTCTTAAAGAGTCTACTACATCCTAGCAGTGCTATAGGCTAGGGACCAAACCTTTAATACACAGAGTTTGGGGAATGATCCAGATCTAGGTTATGGCACACTAATACATACTTTGATGAAAGATGATTATTGTGGCCAAGATGATCATTGCTGCCGCCAACAGCTGTCACAACTATAGATGAGCATATTCAGTTTTGCATGCTGAACATTCATAAGCAATGGAATTTACAGAATATTCTTTCTCTTCAAATCTTACATTCTTGTTTTACAACTAAGAAGCTAGGGTACAGACAGGGTCTAATAGGTGTGTACGACCCAGTAGAACCAAAATCATCTGTTTTGGCTTTTTGCTATCTTCCATTGGTGATATTCTGGATCAAAAGAAAAATGGAAAGACTGAGTAGCTAAACTAGTGACTTTCTGATTACCTTAAGAACCAGAGGTCGCCGGGCGGTGGTGGCGCACGCCTTTAATCCCAGCACTCGGGAGGCAGAGGCAGGCGGATCTCTGTGAGTTCGAGACCAGCCTGGTCTACAAGAGCTAGTTCCAGGACAGGCTCCAAAGCTACAGAGAAACCCTGTCTCGAAAAAACAAACAAAAAAACAAACAAAAAAACAAACAAGCAAACAAACAAACAAAAAAAGAACCAGAAGTCACCTGCAATAGATGGGAAAAATAGAGAAACCCACAGATATTGAGAGACCCCAGAACCCTCAGCCCTAAAGTGCATATCTCCATTAAATCCCTCCCCTCAGGGCTCAGGGAACCCTGTAAAAGAGGAAGCAGAAAGAGTGTAAGAACCAGAGAGGATGGCAGGCACCAAGGAAACAAGGCGCTCTAAACATAGCAGGATCTAAGCCCATATGAACTCACAGAGATTGAGACAGCACACATGGGACTGTATAGGTCTGCACCAAATCCCAGAGCTGAACAAAGAAATGGACACATGCCCCCATCCCTAACCCAGAACATACCTTTAATTAACAACCATTTGCAAATGAAAAATTAGTTTTCTCCAAGGAAGTCTCACTCAGAAAACAAAGTGTTCCTAAGAGTTGGCAGCATGCCCAGCAGTAGACGGCCAACCGAAAATGAACTCGCAGCCTCTGTGGAGGTTCTGTGTCTCATAATGCAGTGCCAGGACTTTTTGCTTTGATTTTTTTCCTCCTCTTTTTCTTCTTTTTAAATCTTATTTTTATTTTCACTTTTATTCGTTTATTTTCATTTGTTTACCTTTCTGATTTTGCACATATATTACAGCTTCCCACTTTGAGTTTTTATGGGATTCCCTCTATATGTTAGCATAAAACGAGAAGAGAGGTAGTAGGTCCGGTATTCATGAGGTTCAGAAGAAATAAATCCCAGAATGAAATATATAATAATCTAATTCAATATGGAGGAGCCCTGACTAAGCCACTGAGCTATATAGAACAATTTAATGAGCCATTCTGCTTGGGGACAAAACTCCGAACTCCTCCAGAAAAGCAGAAGCTTCTCAGAATGGAACTGTTTTTGCTAGAAGGTATTCTTAACAGCAGAAAGTTTGACTAAAACCAGAACAGGGAAGTTATAAGTCTACTCTTTTATTGTGCTTACTTGAAAATCAGTAAAGGGAAAGACTTATTCCACAAAAGATTGTTCACTGAAATATAGTCAGTAAATTATGAACTATCATGCATGTGATCAGTTTTATGTTTCCACTTCTGGGAAGGACTACAGGATCTTCTCATCCTTGCCATGTAATTGGATATGGTGCAGACCCAATGGCCCCCCAGTGATTCTTGTCTCCCAGTATCCTCACACTTAGGTATTTCTCCATTTGACATTAAATTTTGTTTTGACCGATGAAACATTCATAACTGGGACAAAGACATGATGATATCTTGTGTATTTAGGACGGGATGGCCTTTAACCTGTGCAGAACCCAGCTGTGGTTTCTTGAGGCTGAGCCCTATTCACAATCCATCACCCTGTGTAATCAACTACAGGGAGGGACTCGGGAGCCAGCAGAAAAGAAAAAAGTACCCAGCCATACAATGCCATACAATGAGAACTGAAAAAAAAAATCACTGTAAGCCACTACATTTTGAAACTGTTGGCTATAATGCATAGGAACCTGGTACCATGACTTTGGTTGAGTCCCTTATCCTAGAAACAAGCTTTCTCTTTCATAAAACAAGAGTAATGGTGTTCATTTTAAAGGAATATTATAAAGACTAGACATAATAATGAATTTGATTACCTCTACAATAGTAGGAGCTAGGCTTTTAAAGAATTATACATTATTAGTTTTCTGACTCTGTATCTGCAGAAGACAAAAAGATAAACTTGGAATGAAGACTACAAGTTTTCTTTAAGAACGATTCTGTAGGTGCATCAAAAATGACTGATAAGGATAAGAAAGGTTTTCCTTCTCAGAGATAATTATTGAAACTTGTTTTATGTAAGCCAAAAAGAAAAACCTATAAAAGTAATTTTGCCTAGTTTGTATTGATTTGTTTTCAATAATTCAGATAACTACACATTTTGACTAACTGGCAACTATAGGGAAAACTCGGTGGTGGTAACAATTTTGAAAGGCATATAAGAGACTCTGAATATAATTGAGAAAGGCAGCTTATTCATCTTTGAGTCACAAATACCTTGATGCTGACTCAAGCTAAAATAGGACACAAATGATTTGCAAGAGTATGTATTTGTAGAAAATGAAGTCTAATGGTGTAATTACGGAGGAAATCACAGCCCCGTTTACCAGGCATTCTAAACATTTTTCTGAAGATGTGCAACGGTGGATCAGTATGTTTGAAAAGACGAGGTGCTCTGAAGCAGCTGAAGGATCCAGAGTGGATAGACCACTGAAAATAGATTTGCTGCTGTGAAGAGCATCATTATGCCCAATGGACACTCAAGCTGAAATAAACAAAACTGCAAGAATACAGGATGATGAAATTACCTAGCTTGATTCAGTATATTGTATAATGGAACTCTCAGGCTGTTATGGGCTTAGCTGTTAAAAACTAGAAAATTTATGCTACATTACTATGGAAATTATCAGTAAAAGACAAAAAGCAAACTAAAAATTAGTTTGGGTCATATTTCCAGAGAGGTTATGATCAACTTAAACTACTGTCGTAAAAGGTTCTTTTGTGTTATTATGGAGAAGAAATTGTGGCTTTGTTCTAATATCAAATATTGATGAAAACTGGGATGATAGATTCTATATTAAAATACAATGGAATCAATAAAATATAGCAAGTGTACATGTCTTAGACTCCATATCTTTATTTCTAATATGATCCTACTTGGGTCTTAGCCTCTTCATTTTAAAGATAAAGGTATTAAAACTAAGAGGATGGCTCATCAGATAAGATCTTTTATTGGGTAATAATGAGGACCCAAGTTAAAATCCTTAGTACTGAAGTAAAAACATGAGAATGGTTGTCTGTGTGTCTGTCAGTCCATCACCGGTGAGGACAGAGCTGGTGGGGACAGAGCTGATAACTTCACTGGGCTTACGTGTCTCTGGCCTAACTCCAGGTTTGGATAAATACTTTATCACAAGGGAATAAGTCAGACACCCAATGTCATACTCTGGCTTCTGAGTTTACATTGGCATGTTCACGCATACACACACACACACACACACACACACACACACACACACGCATGCATGCATATACCCATGCTCACACACACGTATACATGCATGCACATACACGTGCACACACACACATGCACACAAATACACATACACAAGCACATACAAATTCCCCCCCTCCACACACACATACAAACAAATAAATAGGCATTGGGGTTATTTATCACATACTGTAAGCTTTTGAAATGGTTTTGAAATTTTGATTTTCATGCATTCTCTTACTTAGGTTAAGCAAATGTGGTAAGCCAAACAGTAGCCTTCAGAGACATCCAGGTTTAGAGGATCTCCTGAGCATTGACTTCCATGAAAACAGAGCTTTCCAGATGTGAGCAAGCTAAGGGCCTTGCAAAGGAATGGTTAATCTGAATTATGTGAGGTGACTCTAATGGAACCGTGGTGTTCAGATAAGAGAGAGCCAGGAAGGTTTGTACTCTAAAGGAAGATGGGGGACATATGACAGCAGTAAGGAGAAGTTAGGGTGATACTAGAGAGGTCATAGCTAGAGAAAACTGTCAGCCGTCAAGAGTTAAAAAAAAAAGCCAGATTCTCTCCTAGAAATTTCAGAGTGGATTAGTTCTGCTGATACCTGGTTTTAGCTCAGTGAAATGCTTACTTCTGGTTCCCAGAATGGAAAACACACAAATATGTGATGTTTTTAAGCCTTGACATTTATTCTTAAAGTGGATCACAAGAAACAAAACACTATAGGGAAAAACCAAGAGACCAGCAGGGCATAAAGAATGGCTCATGCATATGATCCCAGCACTCGGGAGGATGCTAAGTCAGGAGGACCACTGTGAGTCCATGGTCAGACTTCACAGTGAGCTCCAGTTTAGCGTGGGCTAACTGTGAGATACTCCAAACATACAAACAAACAAACAAAAACAAGAAAACAAACGGAAACAAAAACCTGCTATGAAATTTAAGAGAGAGGAAACTGCTGATTTCTTCTATTCATAAAGATCTATTTGGCCTCAAGGAACAGAAAACCCATGCTTAACGTTAAAGAAATTATTAGGTCAAGGTAGGGAAGAGGTCAGGAATGGTTCAACCAGAAGGTAAGGTCTTCTCCACAGTGTTCTTAGCTCTCACATCACCCATACGCCTTCCAAACCTCAGGATACAGAGAGATGGCAGTAGAAGGACATTTATGCATATGTGAGACCATCTCTTAAGCCTTCTTTCAGGTGTGAAAAAGTAATCTCTTTCTAGACATCCTCTGTCCCCTCATGTCTCATTAGCGAAGGTCGGTTGATGCCTACCACAGCCTGACCTCGACAGCCAAAGATCGCATATTCTAGGCATTTGCTGCCTGTGGTGCCACACAGGTGAGCATGAAAGGGAATTTTACACCCTTTATGTCACTTGTAAAAATGGAGTTTGGGTCAGCTTCCCCTGAAGCTGGCGGAGGACAGAAGATGCTGAAGGAATGCCGTGGTGCTCTTCAAACCAGAGAGATGGCACCTTGATCTTCACATTTCCAGGAGGCCTCATAAGAGCTATAATCAGGGAGGAAGGAAAAATGAGTGTTCAGCTAAAGGTTTGCAAGACATCTTGATCGATGGTATTCTATGGCTATAAAGTGATGTGAGAAAATGCATAAACAACATTAGCGAGTAAAGAAGACTGACTGCCGTGCCTCTGGGTCATTTGCTCAGAGTGTCAACATATAAATCAAAATTAGGAAGTGAATCTGAGTTGGATTGAGACATGTGTAGCATTTGAGGTAAGGAAACTAGTTTGTCAACAGCTTAAGAAACATTAAAAATGAAGAGTGGATAGAGCAATGAGACCTTTAGCATTGCTATGGAACGCTTAGTAGGCTTTCAGGAAAGACATAACATGAAGTTTCAGTATTGCTATGGAGCACTTAGTAGGCCTTCAGGAAAGATATAACATGAAATTTCAGTATTGCTAGGGAGTGCTTAGTAGGCTTTCAGGAAGGACATGATACAAAGTTTCAGTATTGCTATGGAGTGCTTAGTAGGCTTTCAGGAAGGATATGACATAAAGTTTCAGTATAGCTATGGAGCGCTTAGTAGGTTTTCAGGTCGGACATGACATGAAGTTGGAGTACAAGTTTTAGGACTACTTCTTAAAAGATTTTAATTTGCCAAGCTCCTATAGCGAATGATAAGGAATTTGTCTTCATTACCATGACTCTAGCATTTCTTCTACAGCTAGAACCATAAATGAGGGGCTAATGAGAACAGAAGAAACTTTCCAATTGATTGCTAAGGAAGTATTGGGTGAATCAAGGATTACTCTAAAATGCAGATAAGCAAAGGGTCCTTAGCTAACCAGAATGGATAGAAAAGTCCCCAAACCTGAGACAGATGTAACAGGCTGGTAGTCAGAGAGTGAGGATGGAGAAAGCCCACAGCAGAGAAATCAATATGCAGGCTTCAGTGATGAGGATATGGACTTATAGAGACACAGAAGCAATCCTAAAGTCATGAGACAGAGAGTTCCTGATTCAAGCCCAGGTCTGCCAGGCTCTACAGCCCCTACTCTTAAGAATTCTACAATAGAGTTTGCAATAGCTCTTTCGGAAAAGATTAGTAAGTAACTGATGATCAGAGGAATGATCCTGTCTACAGCCACTCAGCAGTGGGTCTTGGCCTTGGCACAGACCTTTTTATTCCAACCCCCAATGGTGGTGTCACTATGACTCTTTTGCTGTGATTTTTGCCTCACAGGAACCTCCTCCCATTCAGTGCAGCTCAAGAGAGAGCTTTGGCAGTTTTGGTTTTGGTGCAGTTCATTAAAAAGGGGGAGTTAGATGACCTTTGTATGAGAGGGCACTTCTGAGCTTGAGAGATTTTGTGTAGTATCACAGAACAGCATTCAACATCCTATAGGACTCAGGAAGTCTACGTCAAAGAATTAATCAGCACCAAAAATATCAATACTAACAAATCTGAGACATCTTGACCTGTAGAGATAATATTCTGACTAGCAAATGAGGCCTTTTAGATGATGTTCTATGTATCTCAACCATTTATACAAAATAGCTACAAAAAGGATTCTGCTCACACACGATTTTTCCAGGAATGTTGGTAGCATTGCTGCTAATTAGAATCCTTTTCTAATGTTCCTTCCTGATCCTGCAGTCAAATATTCTCTAACTACATGATTTTCAAAAACAGTTTGATTGACATGAAAGGAAAGTGGAGCATCTTTGCAATTACAACATGGTGTAGCAGAGCTGCATGATACTTGAATATTGGAACCTAGTGTGCCTGGGTTAGGATCCCCGACCCAGCTACAGGCCTGAGGTGAGTTAGGTCACTTTCATTATTTTCTATTTTTGCTATAATGGTGTGTATGTAATGAAGTGTCCTGGCTGATTTTATATCAAGTTGACACAAGCATTAGTCATTTGGGAGGCGGGAACTTCAATGGAGAAAATGCCCCCATAATATCTGGCTGTAGGCAGGCATGTAGTGCAGTTTCTTAATTAGAGATTGACAGGGAAGGGCCAATCCAATCCATGGGTAGGTGGTCCTGGGTTCTTTACAAAATCAGGCTGAGCAAGCCATGAGGAGCAGGACAGCCAGTAAACATTATTCCTCCAGGGCTGCATCAGCTTCTGCCTCTAGGTTCCCACCCAGTTTCAGTTCCTGCCTTGGCTTCCCTCAATAGACCATGATTCAGGATATGTAAAACAAACAAAATGAAACAAAACAAAACAAAACAAAACAAACAAACAAACAAACAAAAAACCCCTGCTTTCCCACCTAAGTTACTTCTGGTCATGATGCTTTGTCACATCAAGAGTAACTTTAAGAGACACTGATATGACAGAAATGGGTCTGTTTCCATAAAGTATTTAGAAGAGGGCCATGGGCTATGGGCTTTAGATTTCCACAGTGGATTAGTTTTTGCTATTACGAATGGGCATGAGACTTTACTGTGCCTTAAAAGTGTGTTCCATTCAAACAAGCACACTAGTTTAAGGTACATATCCAGAATTTTCTTTGAGTTGTCCCGCCAGAAATTCAATTCGGCTTGGCAAACAAAAGCTCACTCTCTTCTGAGTGAAGCATTGACCCAGTAACTGTCAGGAGCCTCCTGCTTCTTGAGATCTGGCTGCCTTGGCGATGGTGTGACAGAAGTGCCTTGCAATTGGCGAGAGGGAAGGAAGTGAGAGGCTATGGGCAATCTGAAAGTTTTGTGTGGTTTGTAAGTTAGGCCTGTAGGAAAGTTAGGGGAACTTGAGCTGACCCTGAAAACAAGAGATGTCCCTCCAAGAGGGACTGCTCTAGGCTGGAAAGGTGGCTCTGTAGTTATAAGCATTGGCTACTCTTCTAGAAGACCCAGGTTCTATTCCCAGCAAATGTGGAGGCTTACTACCATCTTTGGCTCCAGTTCTAGGGGATCTGACATCCTTTCCTGGCCTCAACAGGCACTAGGCACATACACAATACACAGAGTTACAAACAGTCAAAGTACCTGTACACATAAAATAATAATAAATGATAAGAGAGCTGACCCTTGCTCCTGTGCTGATATAGCAAACATTACAAACTGCGAAGGATCACCACTGTGACCAGTTGGAGAGAAGGAGAGGGAGTCCCAAATGGGGGAGGGTACCAGAAGCCTATACAATATTAAAAGCCTTCTGATGCACTCTCACCCCCAGGGCTCCTTCCATCCTTTTGATGGGAGCCACTTGACTGCCCTAATGAAACATGGGTTTTAGTCCATTTTTTCTTTCCTTTCTCCACGACTTATGCCTCTCAACTTTTATGCCTGCAGCTGCCAACCATCATTTTCACCTTTGGGATATGACCACTCCCAATTCTCCGTGTCTTCAGCACCCTTGACCTTCAATTGTAACTTCACTTCCCAGCACAGGACACTGCCTTGTCCCCTGGGTCACTGGCCCTCTCCTCTCCAGCAGCTGCTCTACTATTTTTTTTTTTTGGCGTGGGTCTTCTTTCTACTTCTCAGTCCATGCAGTCCTTTGTAAATGGTACCCATAGACCACCACTCTTCACCAAAGAACTCAAAACAGACCTCTAGCTTCTCACAGTAAGTGGGAGAATAGTATAGTTTATGATATAATTATGAGAGAAAGTTTGAACTCAGACAAGATGGAACTTCTGTTGCTAAGTCAATAATATACTCGTATAACTTTAGACTTCAATTGGATTAGATCATATGTAATATTGTATTGGTTTTGCTCCTAAAAGAAATTAATAATCTTTGAGCAAAGTGCCATTGCATGTACTGAAATCATTCTGTTGGTCGTTACTACTCTCTTCTCGTTCTTTCAGATGACTATCCTGGAGGGTAACAAGGTGTATTTTTAGTAGTAAACTTTCTAAGAAATCTTAGACTACAGTGAAAATCAAGCTATGCCCTTAATTGCCCCACCCCTGGAGAAAAAGTGTATCCTTTCCAGATGAAGACAACTGGGTTAGACAGCTGTTCCAGAAGATGCATACAGAACTAGGTTAGTGTCTGACCCTTAGACAGGTCCACTGAAAGGCTTTGGCCTTATATTCTTTGTTCTTTTCTTCTATGTCCATCTCAGAAGAGGTCAGGCACCTTTCTTCTGTTCCTTTATGGAAACCTGGTTTGCAATTCAAGTATTTCTGTTGAATTCAGAAGAGATACTTTGACCTGTGTCTCTGCCAATTCTTTTCTTTTCCTACGGTGCCTTGTTTGTTTTAAATCAGAGTTGTGAAATTATCTATGCTCGATTTTGAAATTATTAAAGAAAGAGTTAGAGGGAGAAAGGAGACAATGAAGAAGATGAGGAAGAGGAGGAGGATCCCAAAAATTCCTCTTTTTTTTTTTTTTTTTTGGTTTTTCGAGACAGGGTTTCCCTGTAGTTTCTAGAGCCTGTCCTGGAACTAGCTCTTGTAGACCAGGCTGGCCTCGAACTCAGAGATCGGCCTGCCTCTGCCTCCCGAGTGCTGGGATTAAAGGCGTGCACCACCACTGCCCGGCCCCAAAAATTCCTTTTAAGACCAACTAGATTTCAGATGCGCTAAGGTTTCTCACATCTTGCAGTCAAGAAAAATCATGTCCCGGCTGCAGTTACAGTTGTCAAAATTTCAGTTCGGTTTTGTGATCAAATTGTTTTTTACCTGCTGTTTTCATGAATGGAGTAATATATAAAAGGAGAAGGATTGGGATTTTTCACAAGTCAATTTAATCAGTAACAAAGAACAAAAGCACAATTAAAACCTGGCATCTGGTTACATCATATTACTTCCCCTGTGTTGAAGCAGAGTGGTCTTCCTTATCACGCTGGCTAACATGGGCTTGTTTAGAGATTTGCCTACAGTCTCTTCTGATTGCTCGGAAGCTTATCACCTGCTTGGTGACCTGGAATTTCAGTTTGAGAGTGTTAAACAACAGTCTCTAGGAGGCCTAGATCTCTCTGGGGGATTGTGGGATTGAATCCAGATTAGAAGGCCAAAATGTCAGATGTCTGGTTTCAGCAGAAGATGGCATGAGACATTTTAGCATGGATGCTTTTCCCTCTCTGCAGAACACCTTCAAGCTTGCAAGCTGAGAGGATGCTCCTAGGTCAGTTGCTGTTTGGTTTCTCCATATCCTTTGATCAATGGTGCTGTGTCGTCAGTGATCATAATTCTGGTGGGCAATTGAGAGTGATGGCAACAACTTGTATTGTTTTGGGGTTCCTGAGATTCACCTGACCAACAACTCCAAGAGGGGTTGCCGTTCTTGGCCTTGGGTTCTAGAATAAGAAGGAGGAACAGTTAAGATGAGGATGATGGTAGGTTCTGGAAGGAGTTAGAGGGGGAGTGTGGCATAGATATGATCTCAATGCATTATACACCTGTATCAAGTTACCCAAAGGTAAACAAATATTAAATAAAACAGAAATGACTACAAGGTCACAGTGTTTTTCCTCAGACCTCCTGACATGGGAGCTTCCCTTCGAAAGACACTGTCTACTTTTAAAGTAGCTTTTCCACTTAGTCAATACTCTCTTCATCTGAGCTAACAGAGACATCCAGTGCAGCTTCTACGTCGGTGGTTCTCAACCTGTGGGTCACGACCCCTTTGGGGATCAAGTGACCCTTTTGCAGATCATCGGAATATGTAGATATTCACACTACAATTCATAATGGCAACAGAATTACAGTTATGAAATATCAATGAAAGTAATTTTTGTTTAGGGGGTAGCCACAACAACATGAGGAAATCTATTAAAGGCTTGAAGCATTGGGATGATTGAGAGCTAATGTTTTAGGCAACTCAAACTGCAGGAAAACTGGCCCTCAAGATCATCCTTCGAATGCGTTTTTGGCTTGGACTGTTGAAGGACAGTGTGGAACTCATCAGTGAGAGCCAGTGTGGCCCCCATAATTTTTATTATGTGAAGTTTAGTTGCTTTTTAGACAATAGTGATTAAAAATTTGTTAAAAATCTTTTTCTTATTAATTTTAATATATTATTATAACATAAGCATGTTCCCATCCTATTGAGAGCCCTTAACAATACTAGGGTATTCTAATATTCTCAGTTTAAGGAAATGTGTCACCCCTAAATAGGATAATCTAGTCTAAAGCTAATCTATTTTGAAGCTAACCTGGAACACATCATGCTGGGCAGTCACCCATTTCTTTAACTAGTTTGCCACCATTAACCTGTTTTTCTTTCTTGTGGTAAGTTAGTCTACCACTGATAACATTGGAAACACATCGTGTATTTCTGATATATATATATATATATATAGATATATATATATAGATATATATAGATATATATATATCTATATATATATATCTATATATATATATATATATATATATATATATATATGTCTCAAGCTCTGTGTTAAAGTACTTAAGGATTGTTAAGGTTGGCGAAAATTGCTTTCCAAATGACAGCAATTTACAATTACATGGGGATGTGTGGGGATGCTTAGCCTTGGGAAGACCTGAAGTAGCTTATTCAGATAAACAGCCAGGGAGCATACAGTTGTGGATACAGAGCCCTAGAAAAAGGCATTGGTTAACTATCCTGGGGAAGTTAAAGGCAGATGCCTACCTTTCTGGCTTTATTTCATAGGGGAAGAGAGTGATCATTTTCCCCTCCAATCTCTCAGTCCTGTGTCTGAAAATGTGTATAGTTTCCAATCAGAAGTTCATTTGCAAAGGTTAATTTCCCAGTAGCTGTTGTCCTATATTTATGTAGCAGTTCACGCTAGGTCAGAGGCAAGCAACACCCATGAGCAGAAATTAGCCAGTACAAGCCACAGGCATCGAGTGATAGAACACATAATTCATCAAGCAAGCATTGCTCTGCTTGTTGGTGTCTACAGATTATTCTTTATTCAGTGTCTTTCAGCAATGGGCTTACTGAGACCGTAGCAGTGCTTATTAAACCGTTGGGGACAGTGATGACTGTCAAAAGGAAACCAGTGAGAAGGGTCAGCCTCAAGTTTGGGTCAAATGAGGAAACAAGCCACTGTAATGGAGAGATGGGAAAATCAGCCTTGGGAAGCAGTAATACCTAGAAACGCTGACCAACTGGGCACATCACAGGCTGTTACTTGAGGGCTAGATTGAAGAAGAAGGAAGAACTAAAATTATTAATTCCAGTATGTTGCAATCATCTTTGAATTCATGGAATTCTTTAACCACATATACAAAACAAAATACCTTAATTCCCTCCATGTCAAATTGCTGACATTATCCAATACTGTTCCCTTCTACTTTGGTCAATCCCATAATTCTTTGATCAACAGCTTTTAAACATATCGGACATAATGGACTCATAATCATTGGTGGTGGTCGGGGAAATGCTTTAAACTAATATACACAAAGAAAGACAATTTTGGAAGATGTAGCAGTTAGTGTTGTCAACTTGAAAGATGCTGGAATTTCCATGGAGACAGGCCTAGGGTTTGTTGGTGAGGGATTATCATAACAGTGCTAATTGGTGTGTGAAGACCCATCACAATTGTTGGTGGCTCCATTTCGTAGGGTAGGTCCAGAGCTGGGTGGAAAGGGGAGCTGAGTACAGCACTGACTGCTCCCTTCTGACTCATTGTGTCTTGGGACCATATACTTTAGCTACTGCTGCCTTGACACACCTGCCAGGATGAGATGTCAACCCTTGACACACCTGTCACAATGGGATGTCAACTGTACTAAGAAGTATGAGCATCCTGAAATTGCTTTTGTCAGAGTACTTTATCACTAAACCATGAGAGTAAGACAGAAGGATATTTTTGCAATACATCTTAAAGCATCAAGGAAAAATGGATAATGGATTATTAGAAAGCACAAATATTATGATCGCTTTGGCAACTTCAGGAAGTTTATAGGTCCATTAATAGTGTGACTAGGCACTCTGATTCTTTTGTCCCCTGATTCAAAATTCCAAGCACCTAAACTCAAATATGCAGTTTGTGGTTCAGCCCTCTAAATGACTATTTCTGGCCAGAAGACCTGTGTAGATATTGGAGATCCATTTCAGAAAGAAGAAAATTGAACAAGTGTTTTCTCTGAAGGTACATAACCAGGAAAAGACATTCGGGGAGTCTGTTACTATAAAAAGCACAAAAGGGGCTCAAGATGCAGTAGCAAAGCTAAAAGTGTGCTCTTGTCTTAGTTCTTCTTGTGGAGATATAATAAAATACTGGAGGCAGGGCAGTTAATACAGAAAATGAATGTACTGACTTTGAGGGTCTAGGGACATGAGGACCTCCTGGCTGTATCTCAACCTGGATGATGGCATCACGGGGAGGAAACTTATGGAAGGAAGAGCACGTGGTGAAATGGGAAGCAAGAGAAATTCCACAATCAAGAACAGTGAACTATTGTGGGGGTAACCAGGTCCTAGAGAGTACAACTTTAGAGTCTTCCGAGGGCAATGTTCTTAATGGCACAACCACTCTACACAAGGTCCTGCCACTTACTACTGCAGTAAGGACCTTACCACTGGCAGGTAAACCCCACTCAAAACATGCTCAAACATCCACTAATGTGAATAAAGAAAGATGATCAAAAGATATCAACAGCATAAAAGCAAAATATTTCACAGGATTAAAAGAAAAACTATGTTTTGAACCCTATGTGGGGGGATGGTATATGTGCACACATGCTAGTTAATTTGCCGTGGTTGGAGTAGAGGGCTTTTGGACAGCGGTTAGAAAACTGGTACACAATGCGGGGCTTGGATGTGTGATCAAGGAATACAGATGGGTTTTTCAGATAATAGGGACATGGATGTATTCTCAGAAAAATAAGATAATCAGAATTGTGCTTTTAGGAGATAAATCTACTTAAAAACACATTCCTCGAAAATGTATTAGTACTAAGAACGCAATGACTTTCTGTGCCTTCTGAATGTTTGATGATGCAGAGACAGCCTAAGTAAATGATTTCCCTATCTTGAGCAATCCAGGTAGGAGGTGTTGCAAGGCTGAGGCCTTTAAGGGTGTGCATATGCAGCAGAGAGGATTATCACAGCTGTCCAAATCAGATGAGAAGTCTCAAATATGCCTTGACAAATCCTGACTGGCAATGATGTGGGTGATAGTTAGTCTTGAATTTGTTGTGAGGTAGCGTTGTTTGATATCTACTGAAGTACTTCATTTTCCACTGATTTGGTTTCTGTAGACAGTGTCAAATTCTTAAGAGGCAAGAAAAATCCTTGGCTGTCCCCAAAATGAACCCATCTGTCTCTCTTTTGTCTTGTCTAGAATCTGAGCTTAGAAGTACCTCGTACTGGAGTACAGTTTGCATTAAAATGCAGCCACTGTTTGCTCTTCAGACACTTGGGGAAGTTTGGAGAGTCTGTCCCTTGAGAGAAAGAAAGAGAGAGTGTGGGGGAACCAATCACTCCTGCCGGGGAAGTTGCCTTGGCAGCTTGAACATTGCCCTTTAGAAAAGCGATACTCCCTCTGGGACTTAGATGCTGGGGATTGTTCCTTGACATGTTTGTAGGTTTGCCTTTAGAGGAAAAACAGAGATGCGAGGCTTTTTTTTATCGACTCTGACTTTGGACACATCGCTTCTGTGTAATGAGCCCATTCCATACTTGACTCACGAGGCCCTGCATGTTTCTTAATAGAATACATCGAAGCTCTGAGCTCTCATCTGGTACAATATCCAAAAGCATTAGTTTCTGTTACATTTTAGGAAGTGAGTCCTCCACTATATGGGCACATGACAGTTCCAAGTGGCTCAAATGACTCCCAGAAAGGAGGGAAAGAGTTAGGACATAAAGAGGCAGTCAGGCAACTCCATTGTGACCATTGTAATGGCTGTTACAGGGTCTTCACCAGGATCAGTTTGTCTTTCGCTGTCACTTTCGAGACTCGGCAGTTCAAACTCCTTATCCAGAAGTACCCCATGTTTAGGCCCCATCTGCAAAACTGTCCGGTAGCCCTGGGTCTCTGCTCTTTGCTTCACTACTCTCCAAATGGCTTTTCCATGTCTGACTCAACACCTTTTATGCCAGTTTTCCCTCAGTGACCAAGAAGCCATTAAAATAATCATATTTATATCTCAAGGGTTTGTGTGAGAGAGAAGGGGGTAAGGGAGAGAAAGGTGAAAGGAAGAGAGGGAGGGAGAAAGGAAGGGAGAAAGAGAGGGAGAGAGGGAGGAGGGAGAAAGGGAGGGAGGGAGGACATTTTGATGACAACTGATCTGACCTTTTAGAAACAGAATCCTTCCCCCTGTGTCTGGTAGATACTGTGAAGTAGGTACAGAATTCTTACTCTTTATATGTGGGGATCACTGTGAAGTAGGTACATGGTGTAGGCGGTCCTTCTGTCTTTGTGTTGCTTTCATTGGTTAATAAAGAAACTGCTTTGGGCCTGTTGATAGAACAGAACTTAGGTAGGCAGGGAAGGCAGAACTGAATGCTGGGAGGAAGAAGGGCTGAGTTGGAGAGATGCCATGGAGCCGCCAGACAGACGCTGGGAATTCACCCAGTAAGCCACAGCAATGTGGCGATACACAGATTAATAGAAATGGGTTAAACTAAGATGTAAGAGTTAGCTAATAAGAAGTTAGAGCTAATGGGCCTAAGCAGTTTTTTATTAATATAATTTCTGTGTGATTATTTCAGTTCTGGGTGGCCAGGATGAACAAGCGACCACCCCCTGCAACAGGTACAGAATTCTTACTCCTTATGTCTGGTGAATACTGTGAAGCAGGTACTTTGGAGTTTTGTTGCTGACTATGAATTATTAAAATTCACAGACACTTCCTCTTATGATGTGGAGGGTCTTCTGTTTGAGTTGATTTCATTGGTTAATACAGAAACTGCCTGGCTCATTTGATTGGCCAGCCCTTAGGTGGGCAGAGTAGACAGAACAGAATGCTGGGAAGGGAAGTTAATAAATCGCCATGCCTCGCCTCTCTGGGCCAGATGCCGTGCCTCTCCTCAGGGAGACAGATGCCATGAAGCCAGCCACCAGGTCAGACGTGCTGAATCTTTCCCGGTAAGACACCACTTTGTGGTGCTACATAGATTATTAGATATGGGTTAATCAAGATGTGAGTAAGAGGCTGAAACTAATGGGCCAGGCTGTGTTTAAATGAATACAGTTTGTGTGTTGTTATTTCAGGGCACAAGCTAGCCAGGCAGCCAGGAGCCAGGCGGGAATGCAGCCCGCATCTCCTCACTACACTCTAACTCTCCAAAAGTGCTTGAAGTGAGATTTTGTTTTCTGCTCTTTATTGGAGAACAGGTATATTGGCTAAGTCTCCTTAATCTTTATGTTTTCACTAGAAACAGCAGTAAGGAACTGGTTAGAGCAAGCTTACTTCAGGGTGGAGGGAATGTGAAAAAGTAATAAGATTGTGGCCCCAGGTTGTCTAGAAGTTTCCCTGTTCCTTCAAACACTTATTTCTGGAACATCAGAAGTTCATCATGGCTGTAGAAGTCAGGGAAGGATTCGTGAGGCCCCTCTCATTTTTATATCCATAGCACTTGTTCCAGTAACCCCATACGTCATGCCTGTGGATACCTTGAGTTCTCCTTCATTTTACTTTTCTATATCTGACACCTCAAATGCTCAGAAGATTCTCTTTATTCTAGCAAGATTTATTCATTTGTTTAGTGTGCTGTGTGTGCATGTATATGCACATGCATGTGTGTTTGTGTGTGTGTGTGTTTGTGTGTGTGTGCGTGTGTGTGTGTGTACAAGTAACCTACATCATGCATATGGAAGTCAGGGGACAATTTATAAAAGTCTGTTCTCCTCTTCTACTATGTGATCCCAGGACTTGAACTCAGGTTGTCTGGATGGCATTCAATCCACTCAATCATATTGATGGTTCTCTAGCAAGTTTTTAGTAAAGACCCAACTTTTACTTTGATTCTTTAATAAATTTAGTTTTTTAAGTAAATATTCACACATTTAGTCAATAATTTTAAATTGTGTCTTTCAAGATTGTTTCTATTTCCTTTAGGCCACTACATATGTTGTCATATAATTTTTCATAATTCTCCATGATATTTTCCAAGTCTTTCAGGTTTTAGTCATATCCTCACTTACATGTCTGATATTGTAACTAGTGGGATTTTGTTCTTTTTTCTGTTGCTAGATGTCTCCTTGTCTAGGTGATGTTCAGAGTTTAACATTGTCTCTCTCCTCCCTGTGGCATCCCTTGTCTGTCTTCTGTTGTGTTGCTTTCTGATTTTTTCACTATATTTTTTTGTTCTTGTTTTCAATAGCCGAGTCTTTCTCGTGCCTTAAGATAAGAGTCTGTATGATGGCCTTTCAGCCCTTTTTCATTTCTAGTAGTGATTGTCAAGGTCATAAATTCCCCTCTGCTGGGCATTGCTGTGTGTTCCATGTAATTCATTAATATTCACTTGAATGAGCAGTCTATATTTTGTCTTTCTTTTTTGTGCACTTAGAGGCAGTTTATCTAAATTTCCAAACTGTTAAAAGCTTTCTGGATTAAATATTGGTTTGATTTATCTTAATTCTTTTGTAGTCAGAGGAGATCCTGTTGAAATTTTCAATGCTTCAAAGTATAGTGAGGTTTGTTTTTTTAATTTTTTGAGATTATAATATAATTATTTCATTTCCCTTTCCTCTTTCCAAACCCTCCTATATATCTTCTTTTTTGCTTTCTTTCAAATCCATGACCTCCTTTTTCTTTATTTGGTGTGTGCATGTGTGTGTGTGTGTGTATGTATATACATATATATTGCTAAGCATATAAGTGCAACCTGTTCAATCTGTAAATGTTACTTGTGTGCACGTTTTCAGGAAACACACACATATAAGTGTATATATGTATGTATATATGTATATATGTATCATTTAACTGCCTAGGATATGGCCTTCTTAGGGTAAATGTTCCACATGCATTTAAAGATACTGTTTTGTGTACATCATTATTGTTTCTGTGGGAAATTATAGAATTGGAATCATTGAATGAAAATATATGATTGTACATCACAGACTTGTACAACTTTTTGACTAACAGTCCTCTGGAGAGTTGCCACATATCCCTTCTAAATAGTGCAGGTGTGTGTATCTACAGGTGCTCTTATGAATAATAAATGTCTTAGTTTTAAAAATTGCTTGGGCTGGAAAGAAAGTTTAGAGCACTTTTTGCTCTTTTAGAGCAAAGAGATTCATTTCCCAGCACCAGCATGGTGGCTCACAACCATCTGTTAATCCAGTTCCAGGGATCTGATGACTATCTGATCAGGCATGTACCTAGTGTACATACATAGATACAAATAAAACATTCATACATATAAAATAAATAAAATATTTTGGAAAAATGTCTGTCCTAAAGAACTGAAAATATCTCTAATTATTAAATTTGCATTTTAATTTTTAATGAATCTGACTGATTATATGTATGCTGTATACTAATATTTTCTTTTACAAATAATTTATTTTTAGTCCATTTTTATAGTTGTTTATCTCTATTTTTCTTATTGATCTATAAGTGTCAAAACCTACAGGTGGTCAATGGTGGCTGAGAGAGAAAGAATTTATTTCCTCCCGCAAAGAGCTTCTATGTAGGATGACATCCTAAGTGTTCATCCTGAACACATGTACATAAAAATGCTAAATGGACTTAGAGGGCTGTTTATACATGTGTACAATGCATGCACATACACACACACATATATATATACATGTATGCATACATATATGAAATTATTAAAGACAAGACTATGAATTTTGGTGGAGGACATGGGAGGAGTTTGATGGGAGGGAGTGATGTAGATACAGTGCTCATGTACAATGTTCTAATTTTTAAAAATTCGGTCATTTATCATACACAATGCAAATATTTCTTTTTAGAAGATTTTCTGTCATTTTACAGAGCACAGACTATGCTTTAAAATGATTCTGCTAGTCTTTCTCTTCTTTATGAGCTTTATTGTGCTTAGAAAATCGACCCATGCCTCAAAATCAGGTTTGCTTTCTACATATTTTTTCTGTCTATAATATATCATCACTAATCCATATTGACAGAATGCTCTTTCTTGTTATAAAGATATAATCTTGGAGAATTTGTTACCTCATTTCACCACTATTTATTGACTAATATATCTTTTATGTCTTGGCTTCTGATGCTGCCTCCATAACTTACTAAATTCAGACATATTAGAAAGCCTTTCTCTCTGGGCTTCTCTCTTTTGTTCCATTGATGTTTTTAAGGATATTTCTGTGCAAATACAACATAGTATAATTGCTATAAATTCTAAATAGATTTCAATATATGCTAGGAGCTTGTCTGCCTTCGATTTTCCCTCTTGAAAAGTTGGAGTTGTTTTTGGTTTAAGTTTTATAAATTATATACACAAGAACACAAATATACATATCATATTCTTTAGTCAGTAAGCAATTTATTAAAGAGGCATATATAATTATCATATATGGTGTACTGAGTTATTGTTTCTTTAAATAGCTAAAGGTCCTCCAAGCCCTACCCTTCAGTTCAATTGTATCTTTACCCCATAGACAATTACTACTGTAAGCTCATTGTATATCAGTTTATTACATTTTAAAATAATTCAGAAAACATTGGTGTAGCTTTATTATCTATCTGTGGAATTTTAATGATTTTAAATTTTCTCTAAATAATACTTCACTGAGTCTTTCATTATTGTATTTGGTTTATTCATTTTCATTCTCATTATATTTTAGATGTCTACTATTGACATATTAATTAATTGAACTAGTCCATATTGGGTTTCATGGTCTAAGCTGATGAGGATGACTGATCAGGTCTCTTCCTCAAGAGAACACCAGATCTCATTATAGATGGTTGTGATCTACCATGTGGTTGCTGGGAATTTAACTCAGGACATTTGGAAGATCAGGCAGAGCTCTTAACCACTGAGTCATCTCTCCACCCATATATGCATAGTTTCTTAAGAGATGTATATTTTCTCTAATTTTCAAAACATTTTACTTACTCATTCAGTTATCTGTATACAGCTTGGTGTTTCAATATGTCTACATACAGACATGCATATATAATATAATATATTATAATGTATGCCTATTCCAGCACCATTATATTTAAACCTTTTAAAAGTACATTCGTAAAAGTAAACAGTAGATCACACACTTACTATTAATTTTCAGAGGGGTCACATATATTGATAAATTAATCTGTCCTGTGATTTATCAGATAGACCTCAGATCTTAGGCTACCAGGTAGCCACTGTTTGCACTCTTGCTAATATTTGTGATTATTATTCCTCTTATTTACAATCCCTGGCTAATAGTAAAGCTAAATGCTGTTTCACAAACCCATTGCTTACTGCATCTTCATTCTTGTGGATTGCTTATCCATTGCAATTGACTCATTGTATTTCTATTTATTTATTTATACTGATTTGAGAATTCCATACATGTGTATACACTTTGATCAGTTCTATCCCCATTCCCTTTTCTCCAACTGTAAACTTCATTTAAAACCCATGGCTCAGGAGGTCAGTGTTGATGAGGATCCTAATGTTGGTGTCTTGCTAAAGGACATGTTAAACTGTCTCTTAAGTATTCATGATGATCTAAATAGAATAATGTGGCCTTCAACATTGTCCAGAGAAGCTTCTCTCTGCAGTGGGCAGCAGTCAGCAATTAATGCAGAGACTCATAACTGCTGGCCCATGTGCTGAGTACTGCCTGCTCAAGCTTTAGATAGGATTTGTATCAACACTCTCTCCAAACACTCAGGAAAAATCACAGGATAGTGGCAGAAAATAAAAAGTAAGAGCCAGAGAATGTGGATGGATGTTCTGGTATGCTGTCTTCTGGACATGGTGGAAGTAATTGCTGCCGTGATTACCTGCATAAGGTCAAGTCCTGAAAATCAGCCAGAATTATAACAGTCAGCATTGATTGGATTCAGTGAGTTATTAAAAAAAAAAAGAGGACATGAATGGTTAAGAGAACATGTAAAGAGTACCTAGGAGGACTGTGTAGCAGGACTCAGGGGCTCCTAGTGAGTAAGGAGGGAATTGGGGTGTATATGATCAAGATTCATTGTTTACGTGTATGAACTTGTGAAAGAAAAAGTTACTCTATTAAAAGATATTCTGTTAAAGATTATTCTTAATCACTCTTGTCCTACTTAATGAGTAAATACAAAGTATACATTTACAGGCTTTGAGAAAGGCATGTTGAGATTTACTTTTTTGAAGAGAATAATCAAAGAAAGTTGTGTATTCTAAGTGAGGTTGTAACAAGCTTCTTTTGTTCAGCCAATGGGATCTTCAGGCTATCCAGAGAGTGGTACTGACCTAATTAACACACTCTCCTTGGACAAACAACCTGCCAACAACCACTTGAAAGGACTCCAATTTTTGCTCTGCCCATGATTAATGACCCAACTCTGAAGAAGAGCCATGAGGCTGAATACTAAACTTGGGTCCTGACTGCTGAGTGAGAACTGGAAGGTAAGAGCCTCTGAGCTCTCTGGGCTCTCTGTGCTGGTTGAATACAGAGTAGTATTCTGGGAAGTGAAGGAGAATCATCTTATTCTGCTATTTTCTTTTCCTGAGGACCTTGGGATCTTGAAAAAAATGGCAAGGTCTTTGAACCACATGATCCCTTCCTAACAATAGGAGAGAATACATTCTGCTTACATATCAATTTATTCATATTCATTCAGTGTCTTAGTCAATCTTTTTCTATTTGAATTTAAATAAGAAAGAGAATGTAGTAGTTTGTAGACACTGGAGGTTGAATAATGGGGAGAAAGATTTGCTTACTTTACAGCTTTGAGATTGAAGTTTCAAAATCACGTCTGGTGAAGGCCTCAGTCAACATCATGACATGATGGAGGGCATCACATGATGGGAAGAACAAGAGAAAGTGGTGAGAGAAAGAGTGAACCACAGGAGTGAACTGCTGCACGATCTATTCTCATAGCAACCAGGTCCATCCGACCCTTACAATATCAGCTTTAATGATGCAAGTATTAATCCAACTGGAGTAAACGAATCAATCACCTTCCTTGTGGGCCCCAACACTGCATGCAGTACCATGAGGTTGAGGACTTAAGCTCCAGTATGAGTTTCCACAGGGATAAACCATGTTTGAACTATAGCATTTGTAGTGATGGGAGCAGGCTGTGTTCCTGCCGCCCAGCTCCCAGCCACCTGGCTAGCTTATGCCCCGAAATAACAACCCACAAACTGTATTCATTTAAACACTGCTTGGCCCATTAGCTTCAGCCTCTTACTGGCTAACTCTCACATTTTGATTAACCCATACTTAGTAATGTGTGTAGCACCATGAGGGGTGGCTTACTGGGAAGATTCTAGCCTATGTCCATCTTGGGTTGGAGCTTCATTGCATCTGACTCACTTTCCTTCTTCCCAGCATTCTGTTCTGTCTACTCCACCCACCTATGTTCTAACCTATCAGGCCAAGCAGTTTTCTTTATTAACTAACCAATGAAATCAACAGATTGATAGAAGACCCTCATTCATCAAGCATTCAGTAAATAAACATTTTTTCATATCCTCTTTTCTCATTCTCTCTTTCTGTCACACAGATATGCAAACAGACACACATACAGAGAGAAACAGATATGTACATGTGCATGCGCGAGTGCGCACGCACACACACACACACACACACACACACGCACCTAGTCATATTGTAGAGCCCTAGTTAAATTTTTCTAAAACCCATGGGAAGATATGTCCAGTATATACTTACTCAGAAATTGATTTTCCAGACTCTAGTTGTATAATAAAAGACACATCAGGCCCTGGAGACATTCTTGTATATCACTGAGAAGCAAAGCTAATTAATACACAAGAGAGCTTTTCTTTAGGAAAATATCATCCCATTAGTGCAGATAAGAATAGTGGTCTCAGTTTATTGTGTGTGTAAATTCTAGCCACATAAATTCAAATTGCCCATGGAAGTATTTAACCTTTCATGGTCAAAATTATTACAAGAAACATGAGGAAGATTGGATTTTCTTCTTTCTAAATTCTGTAAATGTGCATTTGGGTAGAAGAGAAATTGAGCATACAATGCAATCTCAGCTAAGCAATGAAGTCATGTCTCATGAGGGAGAAATATGCTTTTATCCTACTAATTAACCTGCTTCTGAAATTCTTGAATCACTATGTAAAAACCAAGTAAAATTTATGTCACATAATATTCAGAACTGGCAATAGAGCAAATCTATAAAACACTTTGTTCAGAGTGTTGGAGGTCCCTAAAGAACATGTATGACAAGTTCAAGGTTGAGTGATGGGGCAAGTGTTCTTCAAAGCTAAGGGAAATGCATTATAACCTTTGGTGAAACTTTATATCAAAACCTACTATGTGAATTGCGAACTATATAATGAGTCTTTCTCTGTCCTGCCAGCCAGCTCCCAAATTTTGACACAGAGAACTCTTATTAATTATGAAAACGCTCAGCCTATAATTGAGGCTTGTTCCTAAGTAGCTCTTATAACAAATTAACCTATTTATATTAATCTATGTTCTATTATGTGGCATTGCCTCTCTTTCATCTTGCACCTCCTGTTTCTTCTCCATGTCTCTTAAGTGCCCAGATTCCTCTTCCTCTTCCTTTCTCTTCCCAGAAATATCACCTAGAAATTCTGCCTAATCACTGGCTATTCAGCTTTTTATTACACCAACCACAGCAATACATATTCACACAGTGTAAAAATATCCCAGAACATTTCCCCTTTTCGTCTAAATAAAAAGGAAAGGTTTTTACTCTAACTTATTAAATCTATATACAGTAAGAAAAGTTATCAAGTAAGAATTATATTCACAATGTTTAGTCTATGTATATTTGTCAAATTGGAGAAAATAATGTATTATTTATTCTATTTTAGTGAGTTCAAAGTTTTATACCAAAAGTGTTTTCAACTATAACTTGTATTACCATACTAAAGCTATCTTTTAAGACCTAAAAACATCTTCTTAGATAAGCAACTTAAGCTTTTATGTTTTGTTAACATTATATACTTTATATTTCTTATGTAAGTTTTTTTTTAATTTGTTAGCAAAGAAAACTATATACTATCTACTCTTCAGTCCCCAAAATCTCAAGAACAATATAATATTACCTGAGTAAACAGGAAATGCAGAGCAAGCAACTTCCAAAAGCATAGAAATGACAGCAGTACCTGGCTATCTAGGCAGTCACCCAACCTTCTTTGTAATGTTGGGTTATCTATCTTGAGCCTACAGGCATAGAATATCTGACAGGCTTCTCTGTGAAGCAGAAATCTTGAAGGACTGTTATACCTTGTCTTGGTGAAATTTGGCAGTTGCTTCCTTTTATGTTCTGCTTGTCCATTTTGGAAAGCATATTGTCATCAGTTAAGTCAAGGGCAGTTTCTTACTCAATTGTCTAGCTTTGCTACATTAAAAGCAAACTCCACATGGAGTTTCTTTGATGCCCATCATCATTTTTTGAAGAAATTGGTGCTGCCAGGAGCAGACATGCCTTATGTCATGAAAAACCTTAGGTTATTAAAACATCTTAAATGCCATATTCTGTAGGTCTCTGAAGTGTTTGAAGACTATCTACCTACCTAAAATATCTCCATTTAACCTTGAAAAATACCTAACATAACTACATGTTTCATTATTAAAGATGACTACTAACCTATTTCTTAATTCTACATTGATATATTTTAAATGAAATGCATAGGTTGAATACCTTAAAAAGTGAAAGCATATATACACAGTATAACAAAAATAACCTATATTTGTATCAATATGCAAAAATACTTTAAATAAGCATAGAAAATACATAGAGTATTTTCTAACAAAAATAATCTTAAATTTGTATCAATATACAAAAACCTATACCAGTGTAAAATATTGGAGATTAATAGTCATTTTTAATTTAAATAAGATTCAATAATATAGCCCTTTATTTTATATTTCTAACCCCCCTTTTGCAGAAAGAGATCGCTGTATCTAAGCTCTCTTTCTTAGTTTCCTCCATTAGTGTAACTAGTAACAATTTGCGACCATCATCCCGAAATGATGACAAACATCCATAACTCACAGAATAACAAAAACCTACCTACCCTGCCTCTTGGGAATGTGGACATTATATTCTTAAAATTACATCTTGTTGTCTGTTGGCAACAGCATCTTTAGGGGAACCTGAGAAAATTGAGATAATAGTGAAGTCCTGGGGAAATGAACTATAACATTTGTTGTCTAGTTTCTGTGTGATGAGAAAGTATAGCACTTATTTGAAGTACTGGCTGAATAGTCTGTGAGGCTGGACCAGCTCAGCGAGAAGTTTTGAAGTTGTTCTGGATGCAGAATTTTGAGGAAATGCAACAGAGATGTTCTGAGAGGCTGGATCACCTGGGCTACTTGTCTTTGTTGGCATGGTTCTTTCATTTTTGAAAGTACACAAACTTTAAAGGTGATTATATATCTATAACAACACAAGTATGGAATGTTCAGTGTATGCAAGTTAACTAAAGATGATTATTTTGTATGTTTGAGCAGGTAAAAGTCATTTGTCAACTTTATAAATCTGTTGGGACTGTATAACCAAACTTTCGTCCAGCCATATGAAAGGATGACATTTATAACAAATCATGAGGAATCTGTAGCAAACAAGATTTATCAAATTTCATCTGGTCTTAGAGATATTCCTTTGTTGAGAAATCAGCAAATACATAATTTGTCCTGTAGTCTTTCTTGGCTTTTTTCTTTTATGTCCATAGTTCACAAGATTTTCAAGAGGTTTCTCCCAATCAAATCTGATCTTCACTAATATTAAAGGAATTGGTAACTCTTCATTTTTTGTGGAAACAAAAGCATAACTTCTCCCATAATGTAACACATTTTTTACTTCTATTCTGGTTTAAACATTCTTAAAATATATAGGTCGGCTTGATTTAGCAGTTTCCATAATTCAATATCTTTCAGCAGCTATTGTTTTTTTTTTTTTTGTGTGTGTGTCTCTCAGCCACTATTGCTTTTTGTACATTAGCTTTTTAAAAATTTAAAGTCAGCAAAATACCATTCAGGATTCAAATGCTCTGTGTATTTCCCATTTAAAATGGCTTACTTTTAAAAATATTGCTTTTCTCTTTCTTTAAAGACTTTGCATTATTTTAAACTATTTACTTTTTATGAATGTCCATTGCCATTTTCGTTTTCTTTATTTAGCATCTAAGTACATTTTAAAGTACATTTTTAAACACACTGTAACCTGTTCGGAGGTTTTGTAAGCCAGAGATCTGGTTTGTTTGCTGCTGCTGCTTCTTCTTCTTCTTCTTCTTCTTCTTCTTCTTCTTCTTCTTCTTCTTCTTCTTCTTCTTCTTCTTCTTCTTCTCCTCCTCCTCCTCCTCCTCCTCCTCCTCCTCCTCCTCCTCCTCCTCTTTCTTCTCCTCCACCTCTTCCTCCTCCACAGTCTTCTTCTTTTGCATATCTGGTGCTTCCTCTGACTGCTTGAGTCAAATCTTAAACTGCTAGACTACTGCTGTATGGCTCTACTGGAAGCTGGCTCCCCAGCCCCCCCCCCCGGTTCTGTGAGAGCCTAGTCTCACACTGATGGGTACCCTGGGCCACATTTATCTTCCCTAGCTCTGGGAATTTGTTGTGTCTGCCTGAAGCAGGAGTTTATACCCAGTGCTGGCTGCTCAAGTGCTTGGCTGTATAGCAGGGCCTTTTAAAGAGCTGTGCCGCTGTATACTGACCTTACTGAGAGACTGCTTTTTCAGGCCCTATGTGGATATTTGAGCTCCATGTTGGGTACCATATGTAATTAGTCCTTTTCTATCCTGCCAGCCAGCTTCTAAATGATGAAATGGTGTCTTATCAATTATGAAAGATCAGCCCATAGTTTAGACTTGTTCCTAAGTAGCTCTTATAGCTTATTTAACCCCTGTATACTAACGTATGCTCTATAACATGGCATCTCTCTTCCATTTTGTATTTCCCGTTTTTTCTTTGTGTCTGTGTCTCCTGGCACCTCCCACATGCCTAGATACCTTTTCCTCTTCCTTTCTTTTCCCAGAAATCCTGCCTATACCCACTGCTTAGATATTGTCTGTTCAGCTTTTTATTGCACCAATCATAGCAATACACTTTCAAACAGTGGGCAAATATCCCACTACAGAACTATTGCCACAATATGTGTATGTATATGTGATGTATAAAGCAGTATATATAATGTGTATAACAGTGTGCATAATGAGACATTAAATCATGTATTCTTTGAGCACAATAATGTGCATTGTCAGCATATATCCTAAAGAATGACTCAGAAGCAAAAACAAACATGTAAGCTATCCTTTTAATTTTACAACAAATATACTCTATGTTGGGACAATGTTTGATGCTAGGAATCAAGAAGAACAATGTGAACAAGTCTTGTTCTGGAAATATAGGTTTCAGGCAATCAGAAACTCTTCCTACAATTCTATATAAAAGTACTGGGGTGTTGTTCACTGGTACAGCACTATCTCAGCAGGGGCAGGGCCCCAGAGATCACCAGCACCATAAGAAAAATCTGTAGATGGCATGACATGTTCAAGACTGTTTAAGTGGGTGTAGACATGGTTCAGTGGTTAAGAGCTTCTGTTGCTCTTTCTGGGATCTGGGATCAGTTCCCAGTACTCATGTGGTGGTACACAATCATCACATAACTCTAGCTCCAAAGGAGCAAGATACATATATGATACATATAAATAGAAATATACACATAGTCAAAGCACTTATAACCATAAAATAAAGAAGCATTTGAATGACTGGACTGCGTTTGTAGAAAGGTGTGGGGAAGAATGGAACTCTTACTCACTGGAGGTTTTCCAGACAAGATGCTGGTACTGCATGCAACCCAAAGGGATTTTCTTTATTAACTTTTATTAATTTATGTATTGGAGGGACATATGCAGACACATATATGCCAAACTGCGTGTGTAGCAGTCAGAGGAGACCTGTGGAAAATCAGTTCTCTCCTTTCACCATGGGGATCCTCAGAATCAAACTTAGGTTTTGTCAACTTTAATTTCTGAACCACCTCACTGTCTGAAATACTATTTTAGTTTTGAGCAATGTCATCAGCAAGAGGATATGTAGGATAAGATAAAACCATCCAACTAGACAAATGGTGCCCAAACATTTGGCAATATTTCCACATAAAGCCAATATTTCCACATAAAGGGATTCTAGAGAGAAAAGAACAGAGTCAAGCATGGCTTCTTGGTAGCAACGTTGTCTCCGGTGGACTCTCTTTGCTAGAGGCAAGCAAAGGCACAGTTTTTTTAAGAGAGTCTTCCTGACTCAGCATTAGTGGCAAAAACCTTGCAACTCTTTTAAGCGGCTCTACCACTAAACACTTAAATGGTGTTTGTGAGCAACCAGCATCAGGCTTCTTGATGGGATGAACCTTGAAACTCCACGGAGTTTTGACAATAAACATGGCTCTTGCCAGTTCCTCCACCATGAAGCTAGACTCTCAGGAAGCCAAGGAGTGAGCAGATCCAGTCACCAAATCTATGGCTTTACTCTTATCCATATCACTTAGCAAATTAAAGACTCATGTGATCAGAAAAAAAAGATATACAATAAAGACAGATTCAAATGGAATTTAAAATATCCTCTAAATGGTATAGTGTGCTTAAAAATATATGTAGACTTGGGGGGAAATGATAGAGAAAATCCTTTAAAAAAAGAAATATATTTGGGAGTGGTGGTCGCCTTTCATCCCATCACTTGGGAGGCAGAGGCAGGTGAATCTCTGTGAGTTCAAGGCCAGTCTGGTCTACAGAGTGAGTTCCAGGACAGCCAAAGAACACGGAGAAACCCTTTCTAAAAATAGATAAATAAATAAGAATAAAAGAAATAGAGTTTTAAAAAAGTCACACAATGATGGCAAATACACAGAGAGTCTAGATACTGTATGTTATGCTGTTTTGAATTGTTTACTGCTGAGGAAGGAGAAACAGCTGCTAAAAAACATTTGATTATAAATACTACAAGATAAATCCAACCTATAGATTTTGAAAATGCCTTGAGTTCAACATTTAGGTCAAAAGATATGTTACTTTGAAGAAGAGGTTTTGCTTTTGTTTCCACAGAAAATGAAAGGCTGTGAATTCATTCTGGAATAAGAAAAATAAGGTTTATCAAGGAAAACCCCTGAAAAATCTCCAGAGGTAACACATGGCACAGATGATCCGATATTCAGAACACCTTCGTCACAGTTTCCTCTGAGTTCTACATCCAGAATAGCCTCAAGACTGCTAGCTGAGATAATCCAGGCTCATAGAATACCCTATACAGGACCTGACCATAATCCTACATTTTCTTTAGGTTTCCATAAGATTATCAGCACCCCTAATCAGCAGGAAATAGCCTAGAAAATTATGCCCACATTCCCCAAAAATAGATTATGTATGTTTGCCTTTGTTTAGTGTTGATTACAAGTTGTTATTGATAATGATCAGGAAAAAGGCTAAACAAAGGAGATTAGATTCAGGATCTTGTTTTGAAAAGAAAAAAGGGGAAGTGTTGTGGGATAATGCTCTTGTACCCTGTAAAGATTTGTCACTCATATTGGTTTAAAAAATGCTTATTGGGCAGTAGCCAGACAGCAAGTATAGTTGGGGTGACCAGACTAGGAGAATTCTGAAAAGAGGAAAGGCTCAGTCTGCAGTCATCACCCAGATGCAGAGAAAGCAAGATGAAAATGCTGTACTGAGAAAAGGTTCCAAGCCACATAGTGTAGAGTTGGGAGCGGCGGGCAGGCTGCTTTCTGCCCGGCTCCCAGCTGCCTGGTGGGAATGCAGCCCACCACTCCCAATCACTACAACATAGCTAAACATAGATAAGACTTATGGGTTAATTTAAGTTGTAAGAGCTAGTTAATAATAAGCCTGAACTAATAGGCCAAACAGTTTATAATTAACATAAGCCTATGTGGGCTTCTTTGGAACTCAATGGCTGTGGGAACAGGTAGGGCAGAAACTTTCATCTACAGAAGATTGGAACTCTTACTCATTGGGGGTATTCCAGACCAGATGCTGGTGCCGCATGCAGCCCCAGGGGATATTATTTATTAACTTTTATTAATGTATGTATTTGGGGACAGATGCAGACACATATATGTGCCTGCGCAGTGGTCAGACACTTGTGGAAAATCAGCTCTTTCCTTTCACCATGGGAATCTTCAGAATCAAACTCAGGTTGTCAACTTTAATTGCTGAACCACCCCACTGTCTGAAATACTATTTTTAGTTTTGAGCAATGTCATCAGCAAAGAGAACATGTGGGATAAGATAAAACCATCCAACCAGACTGAGTTTTCTCCCATTGAAACTACAAAACCTGATCCAAGACGTACAAGAGAGAGGTTCTCATTGATGTCAGCAATGGCTTTGATTGACAGTAGAGAAAAGGTTTCCTGGAAGAATCTGTGATTCAAAGTGAGGCCTCATGAGGAGCTGGGGATGGAGTCACACATTTAGAGTTTGATTTGCTATGACAGGGACTTTACTTCTAGCTGGACAAGATAGTAGTAATGTCCCTAGGCACCTGTTAGAAGCAAATGCAAATATTCGTAGAACAATTTGAAATCATTGTGCTTTTGAAAGTGAATTTAGCTCAATAATAGAATGCCTGTCTAGTATACACATTGCTCCAGGTTTATTCCCAGAAACTGAAGCACAAAACAGTATAAAAAAATAGATCTAATAGGATGACAATCCTGTATGAAAGGAAACAACAAATCTCCAAAAATAAAGAAAAGAAAGTGGAGAGAAAAGGGAAAAACATAGATAGGTGTTTGACAGTTTATTATCCCATTTTATGACACAGAGTAAGTGTTTAATCTACATAGGCACTAAAGGAGCAAATGAAAGTTCATGATAAGAAGCTATAAATGATTCTTAAATGACCAGAGTATTTCTTACACTATGAAAAGGATGAAATTCATCTTCTAGAAATAATTATCTGTCAACTTAAATGGGATCATTAAGAAACAGGCTATACAAAGCTGAAAAGAAAATTAATTAAGTTCAAAGAGATATTTGAATGATTACAAGAACTAAAATAGAAGCATAATAATACAAATTAAGCAATATAAAAGCTAATAATAAAATTGAAGAAATAAGTTCAGTGTATGTCCATTAAGACCTCCACAGTTAATAGAGAAAATAAATACCCAAAATTTGAAGAGATAATGACTAAGTACTTCCTGGAATTGTTTAAGTTATAAATCCTCATTGCCATAGGGCTTTGTTTGTTTGCTTGCTTTGTTTCTTTTTATTTTATTTTCATAATTTTTACTTTTATCCTTGGAGAGTTTCACACATGTATAGAATGTCTTTTCCCCACAGTCTTCCTTTGCTCTCCCCTTTAGCTCCTTCTATTGCTCCAACTCAAATTCTCCAAACTTTGTGTACTTTTTGCTCTTTTTAAAATCCAGAATCAACTAAACCCAAGTAGTGCTGCTCCTCTGTGCCCTGATGTGGAGTCCAAACACTAAGTCTTGGGAACCCTACCAGCGTCTACAACCTCAAGGAAATGTGACTCTCCCTTACTCCAGGTTCCACGAATAGCTCCCAAGATGGGGACTGAACCTCATGAACCTACCCACACCAATGTTGGAATTTGGGCTGCCTTGATCTTTTTCAGGTCTTGTGCCAATAACCATGGCTGCTATGAGTTCACATGTGCAACAAGTCAAAAGTTGTTTCATCTGTTTTTAAAAAACTCTATTCAGCAACTCCATTTTAAACTTTCTAGCACAATACAGTCCAAAGATTTACAAACACTGATATATACTGAGGAATGATGGTAAGAAAACATTTAAAATATGCATTTTATTATTAAAACATTTTCTTTGAGAATAAAAAAACTTTGTAAGCCTTGCAAAGGTGCTGCATTTCCTACACACAATAATCTCACATCTGAGCAAAAGTATTCTGTACAACCTTGGTTGAAATTAAGTGGATTAAATGAGATCCAAGAATTTATATGTGTGTCAAAGCCAAGTTGCATAATAAATAAAGTTTACATAATGTAATAAAGTTACATGCTGCAGCCTGGTGAGTGTTGTTTGAGACAACTCAGTTCCATTACACATTTAAATTTGAAGTAATGTTTGGTCATTTTTGAATTCAGAGACCTTTTGCTATTGCCCAGTATTTTTACGGCTTTGCAGTCAGTTACATGACCCTGTATGAGGCTATGACCCAGATTTTTAAATTATATGTATATGTATATATATATATATATATATATATATATATAATCTATTCATGTGTCTGTGCTTACACAGGTGCCAGCAGAGTACAGAAGAAGCTGTCAGATCCCCTGAAGTTGGAGTTGCAGGCATCTGTGAGCCACCTGACTTGAATAGTGAGAACTGAACATGGAGATGCTAGAAGTGCGGTAAGTGCTCTCAACCACTGAGCAGGAGTGTAAGGCAGTGGAAAGCAGAGCTATTCATGGACCATTTGTGTCAAACAATCCGTTTATGTCCTGCCTGTGACCTGGAAGCTTACATGAGGCTGAGTTTAAAAAGTAAAGGACTAATCTATTTGGATAAGAAAACTTCCAGAGAGCCAAACTGTAACATGAAGGGGGCCAGGCCTGCTTGTTTGGGTTTCTGTCCTGCCTGGTAACCCACAACTGTTTAGCCCTAAAGAAAATCACACATAGGTCTCTAAAGTTATAAAGTTGATTAGCCCATTAGCTCTAGCCTCTCATTGGCTAACTCTCACATCTTGATTAACCCATTTTTCTGATCTATGTTAGCCATGTGGCTCAGTACCTTTTTTTAGTGGGGCAGATCACATCCTGCTGCTTTGGTGATCTGGCAGGAGTGGGAGGAATCAACTTCCTCCTTTCCAGAGTTTTCCTGTTCTCATTGTATCATTTCTATTTTCTGTCTGGTTTTTCCACCTTTACCTCCTGCCTGGCCAATCAGTGTTTATTTAAAACATGATTGACAGAATACAGACAATTCTCCCACACCAACAAACATTCTGTCCATGATTTAGTTAATATCAACTGCTTCAAGCAAGGTTTATTGATAGGATTGGGAACAAATAGCAACAAAGAAAAAGGCAGAAAACTATTAAGGAAGAATAAGAGCATGAATACATTTAAAGTAAGTGCGGAAAAGTGGCTGAAGTTGACCAGCATAATAAGAAAAGATCCATGTGCTTTTTACTTGGACAAAAGAAAAAGTGTCTTAAAGATCAGACCCATAGATCAGTGCCATGCTCAGCCATTATCAGAGAAGCTTCCTCATACAGCAGATGGGAACAGAAGCAGAGACCCATAGCCAGACATTGTGTGGAGAGAAAGACTTTGGAACTCCATTAAATCTCCTCTCCAGAGGGCTCAGGGAATCCTGATGAAGAGAAGGCAGACAAAGGGTAAGAGCCAGAGGAGACAGAGCACACCAGAACAAGACCCTCTTTGGCATGCACAAAGCTCATAGGAACTCAGAGATTGAGGCATCCTGCTCAGGGCCTCCACTGCTCTGCATCTGCATGCATATCACAGCTTTTAGTAGAGCATTGTTATGGGATTCCTGAATGTGTGACTCAGTGGGTCTTTATTTCTTGTGCCTCCTCTTGGACTCTTTTCCTTCTGTGTGTTTAGTGCAATTCCAATGTGTTAGTTTTCATATATTATTTTATTGCATCTTATTTTATTTTATCACTACCCCTTAGAAGCATGTTTGTTTTCTTATGACAGACAAAAAGAAAGTTGATCTGGATTGGGGGATGGGCTTGGAAAGAGATAGGAGGAATAGACAGAGGGAAAACTTTAATCAGGATATACTGTGTGAAGGGGGAAAGCCTCTTTTCAATAAAATGTAGAAAATTAAAAAAAAAAGTTGATCACAGAACACTTGTAATGGTCACCAGTATTTTCAAGCAATAAATATGGAATACAGGTAATATATATAGTCAAAGTTCTCATTGAAGTTTTTCAGATTACCAGTAAGTATCAGTTTGAGCAGGGTCAGTCTAGATTGAAAATGTGTGAGATTTATTAAGGCCACTACTAAAAGATTTTTTATTAAGTCAATGTTTCTGTTAATAATATAGATAATCATTGTTTGTAAAATGGGTTGTATAATTGTTTCTTTCACTTGCATTTTTATACCATTTATTCTGTAAATTTCAAGTGTGGAGTAGGAGAACACTTCAACAGATATGCAAGAATCCAAGCAGAATTTCAAAGTAGTGTTTATTTCTCTAAAAATAAAAACAATTTGTTCTTCAAAAGAAGAAGGAAGAGGGAAGGAGGGATGGAGGAAATGAGGGAAGGAAGAAGGGAAGGAAGGAAGGAAGGAAGGAAGGAAAGAAGGAAGGGAGAAAGTCTCAAAGCTTGAGGGGTGTCCTCCTCAAATGAAGTCATCTAGTGAGGTGTTTTCCTAGGTTTCACCTAAGCCCTCAGAGGCCACTGATCCATGGTCCAAATGGGCCTGACCACATCTTGTTCTCTAAGTAGATTTGGCATACTATATATGGTGCTTTTTTTGCAGGCCCACAAAAGGCAAGAATTACAAGGTCATAGAAGCAACCCCTGTCCCAAGATACTTTAGAAAAGCTTGAGGGGCCATGTAATCATGGCTTCCAAGTATCAGCTCAACTCAGAGTTTCTAGTAGGGAGAGGACAGGGGAAAGCTGGAGAGGAAAGCAAAGGACTAGGCTACCTAAGTTAGTCCTCTCTTTCTTTTAATGTGTGGGGGTCTGCATTATTAACATTGTTAAAGTTAAAAAATGACATAAATATCTAGAGATTGGGAGAAAGATTTAAAAATGGGAAATATGATTGGCCATAGGAAATTATAAAAATGAATGATCTTAAGGTTCTGAAGAAAAATGGAAAAAAATGGTTATGGTCTGGGTGAAAGATTCTGCATGTAGAACCGTGCTTTCCCGCATCCACTGTAAACTTCAAGCTCGCACTGCCGTTATGAGTTTATAAAATATGCATGGATGAAGACACAGATGGGAATGCAACATACCAAAAAGAACATTGTGTGAGGAAGCGGGATAGGGCTGAAACGTAGCTTTTCCTTTTCAGAGGAGTAAGTAACTCTGTCCTCATTTAAAATTTTAAGAAGTTACTAGTGGTATCAATAAGTTGTATAAGCACACAGAGTGAGTTTTTCTCCTTATTGACTCTCCAGTTCCTTCCAAACAGGAACAATTGCTTTTTTGCGAGTGAAAGATGGGTGTGCTGGGAGGAATGCTGATGGTGCTCGAACAGGAAGGGCACACCATCAGGGAGGATGCATTGGGTTTCAATGGCACCTTAGGCACAGCAATGTAAGCCAAGTGAATTTTCTGGAACATTTTCCACTGCCCAACTTCAGAAGGATGGAGCTAATTGATTTGGCATTTCTAGGCACATTTACTGGAAAGAGAAGGTAACAATTGTCCTAAACAGGATCTAGTAATAAAGATAAACCAGAAGTTATGTTTATTATTTTCCTTTTGTAATAGGGGTATACAAAACCATTGAATAAGTTATTATGTTTTTAAACTTTAAATCTCCTTTCATACATGTTATGAAAGAAAAAAATCCCCTCAGATTACACTGAATTTTCCTTTTGTAAGATCTTTGCCAATTGCTTTCACATGTATCCCCTCAGGCATTTTTGAATATGCTATTTTATTCTCTACTTCCCCCCATTTAGTATTATTTTAATATGTTTAGTGTCTCTCTGTGTGTGTGTGTGTGTGTGTGTGTGTTTTCTTTTCGTTGCTCACATGCACAGCACTTGCCTTCCGAACTGGTTTCTGTAATTTATCTCACTGCCCAACCTTTGCCATGTATGGAAGTTCTATATCCTTTGATTTTTCTTTCTTTATGAATAGTTAAGAAAAAGCTTACTGTATGTACAGATTTTCCCCTTGAAGGATTATCTTGTAGAAGATAGGAAGTAGATTCCGAATCAAACATGGGAGCTGTTTTAACTTTGGTAAGTATACTCAAATTTCCTTGTGAAAGAGTAGTGGAAAATCTGTTGTCTGGTACACTCCTCTGGAATGCAGTGGGATTACTCACTTATGATTCTGGATAAACCTGTCATTCTCTGTGTGTCGAGCTATACGCTTTCAAGATAGAGTCTAATAAATGGATGAGGGAAGGCAAGCAGGATGATGGCAGCAATAACTCCATATGTTTCTTATCTTTGATGGCTAAAAAATATGGCTGAGTTTCAAATTGTACCCATTTACTAATAATGACAGAGATTAAATGGCTGTTCCAAAGTCACTCCAATAGTTGAGTGCAGCTCCCGCTGGCGTTTATCTCATTTCCAGACCGTTGTGTCAGGTTGACCTCAAGTAAACCCTTGTAAGACTGATCTTTATCATCAGGAAGTCAAGGTTGAAAGAGGAGGTGTAGATTGCATGCTAACAGATTTTTCTCTAGCTACGTGAGCTGTATCAAATCTTACAAACATTTTGAATTTTAGTTTTGAAGTAGAAAATGGGGGTGCTAATACAATTTGCTTGATAATTGTTACCGTGAACAAATTATCTTACTGTCTATGTTAAAGATGAACTAGGTGTCTTCAGGTAACTTCATTTAGTTAGCAAGATAAAACAGGTTCAGATGCTTTATAGTTGTCAAGGAAGCTGAATTAGTCTTGCTAGTGTGACAAAGACTGGTGCAAAGGTCACGGAAGAAAGGGTTTGTTTCAGCTCTACTATCTCTTATGTCAGGAAGGCACAGCCAAGCGTAAGGCAGCTTGGACCCATTGCATCCACAGTCAGGAAGCAGACAGCAATGAACACTGATGCTCAGCTCAGCTGTTTCCTGTTATTATTTAGTCTGAGTCTCCAGCCCATTGAATGGTGCTGCTCACATTTAGGGTACATTTTCCCATCTCAATTAACCTACTCCAGATAGACCCCAAAATTTATCTCTTTTCTGGTTTTTCATGACGTCAAATTGACAGTCGGTATTAACCATCAGAGAAGTCAACACGATCGACTGTCATCAGTTATTCTTCAAGGCAACTGTAGGACCCAAGATACACCATGGGGTTTGCAGTATCAGCCTCTCCGTTTGGCCTGGGAACAGTCTGCATCCCTAACACACATTTTCCTTTTGTGCCCGTGGTTCTTGTTTATGAGAGAACAGTGAGGGCAGTCAGGGGAGCTGCATCGTTTATCATTCCCATGTATGCTGCTCTGCTCCTCACTATGGTTTTAGCTCTCCATTACAGATCCAAACAGGATTTTATTGCTCTTCATTCTGTCTTGCCTTTGCCTTCCAGACGACTTGAGGACTTATGTCATTCTGTAGCACAACTAGACGTGAATCACAGAAGCAAACATCGCAGGCTTGTGGCTTTGTTAGAGACAATGAGATGTGTCGTTGGGCAGAATTCCACTGAACGATTGTCCAAATAGACAGTGTCAGTGACAAAAGCTGGGAATATGTCTGATTATACTTACAGCACACGTTTGGGGGAGAGCAATGATTTGGAAATGAAAGGCATAGGCCATTTTTATGTCTAATCTATATTTATGTGGCTCCAGATCCGTGATTTAGAAAATTTTTCCTAGATAATAAAGCGCTAAGCATGTGTTTAAGGCAACCACGCTTGGTTAATCTGTAATATATCAGGGATGCAGTGAGCTAGATAATGGTAGTTCTTTCTCTGTGACTGTAACTATTTGCTGTTAAAGATGTCTTAAGTAATCTCATTTTAAGAATTTTGTTTGCGGCACTGGGGATCAGACCCAGGGCACAGCAGACAAGTCCCCTAGGACTGCCCCTTATCGCCCACATTTTCATGTACGGGTCAATTGACTGGCTTCTTACAATAGTTCATGTTAATTTTGGAATTTGGGAGTAGAAATAAGAATATATTCTTTAATAATATTACCCTTCTGTTTTCTTCTTATTTCTCTCCAAGTGTCTTGTATTCCTACCACTCTACTTTTATGCTCTAATATCAAGGCCACCACTTTCTGGATGTTGACAAATTCACGCCGTGTTTCGCCCTCCCAGGAGCATTTAGCTTAGTGGAAGCAGTGTTCTTTCTGAGGTTACGGGGAAATGGCTTGGTCGGGTTTTCCTCTTACTTTTCTCCAACATCCAGACTGTCATGATGTATACTGCAGCTGGTATACATCCTGACAGACAGATTTTCATGGTGTGTGCTGCAGCTTGTAGGACGCCTAGCACAGAGATGTGCAGGCAATAATAGTGTCTAGTTTTTACAAATTTTCTGTCACTATATTTTAAAATATTTGACCTTTATGGTACCAGTTTTGATTCCTAACAAAATTGAAAGGGGGTTATGAGGTTTTCTCTAAAGCCCCTGCCTGACACATGCATAGCCAACCCTTTCCTCCATTAACATTGCCCACCAGAGTGGTTCCCTAGCACGGAGAAATCCCGGCTACTTCATCATTTATCACTCAGATCCACAGTTTACGTGAGCGTCCCCCCTCGGCTTCCAGGGTGTGTGAATCTGTACACATGTGCAATGACCCAAGTGCATTGGATATTTGCATTGCCCTAAAAGTTCTCCGTACTTTTGCTAACCCTTCTTTCCACTGTTCCTTAACTATTTCAACTACTCATCTTTTTATTTTCTTCTTAGTTAGCTTCTCTCAGGTGCTATCTAGTTGGACTCATACAGTATGTAAACTTTTTAGTCATTTTTCTTAAATATACTAATATGCATTTAATATTCATTCTTGTGGGTTTTTAAATTGTTTTTTTTTTTTTTGGCACCAGCTAGCACAGTTTTCTGTCAATCTACCCACTAAAGGACATTTTGATTGCTTTTAAGTTTTCATAGTCATGAATAAAGATTCTTTAAATACCCATGTGTCTTATTTCCCTTGTTTATTTATATACTTATTTCTGATTTTGAGCCTTTTAATAGTTTTATTTTTTTGAAAGTATTTGTTTTTAACCTATTTAGGTGGGTATGGGGCACACACACCACAGTTTGCATGTAAAGTTCAGAGAACAACTTGTAGGAATTGTTGTCTCCTTCTATCATGTAGATTCCTTAAAGAGCTAGAATAATAAATATTCTGAATATTAAAACTAAGGTTTTCCACAAAGCTTTAATAAAATGTTTAATATATTTCATGCCTAGAAAAGAAGAGATTGTAAAATTTAAATTCTTTCAAATTTTATACTTACATGAACTGAACATTATTTTAGGGGTTTCTGAGTCCACACACACACACACATACACACACACACACACACACACACACACACACACTGTGTTTTTCCACACATTTTCTGGACTGAGCAAGCAAGTGCTGAACACTATAGGTCTGGCGATAGTTCACTTTTTGGGGATTCTGCAGTTCTCTTTTGAATTTCTTCACGCTGGTGTTGGGGGACTGACCTCCACTGGCTCTCCTTGCAGAATCAACAACATATCTCTTAGCTCTTTGGTGACTTTAGATGAGTCAAGGCCATTGCCGTCCTTCTGAGACAGAAGATGTTTCCCTGGGCCCAGCAGCTTGTTTTAAAATGCACTGGTTGAACCCAGGTAGAAATGCAGCATCTCCAGTTCCGGATCCCTGTAGCCTTGTTTCCACAGATCCAAGAACTCAGTCAGACTGCATCTTTCTGCCCTTTGAAATGTTCCTATTGCTTTCTTCCTCGCTCCCAGGGTGTGTGGTTATACTTCATGGGGAGGAGTAGGCGGGGTCATGACTATGCTATTTTGCTCCTACTAGTGATTGTTTATTAACTCCTCATAGAAAATATTTCAGAGCTGAGGGGAAGACTCAGAGGGCAAAGCTCTTGCTGTATGAGCAGGAGAATCTCATGCTGCATCCCCAGCATTCATTTACAAAAGGACTGCACTAGGACGTGGTACAGGGACAGGCAGATCCCCAGAGTTCCTGCTCAGCCACTCAAACAATCAATGAGATCCAGGTTAAGAAAGGGACCTTGTCTCAAATATAAGGTGGAGGATGACTAAGGATGACAGCCAACATACACCTGCTGTATCCATGGACTCAAATGAATTTACCTTCACATATACACATACATACACCATACACACTATTATAAACACAAGGTAGGCATGTGTGTGTGTGTGTGTGTGTGTGTTTGTGTAGGTGTAGGTGTAAAATTTAAGTGAATGTTAACCTAAAGTCAAAATATGGACACGCATTCAGCATTTTTTAATTGTGGGGCTTAGGCGTCAACTAATAGCTGAGATATCTCATAAGATGTTTGTTTCCTGCACTGGAGTTGCCGGTAAACAAGCTTGTGCATTCTTGCATAGTTTAGTCAATGCCTATTGCAGTGCAAGGTGGCAATGGTGTGGGGAAGAGCTAGATGAATAGACAGCTACAAATGACTGAGAAACTAACCCGGAAAAGCATGTGTAGTAGAAGAATCTTTGTATAGGGAGTAGGAGGGACTTTTTCCCAAGAATAAATCAGGAAAAGTTATGCTCTCTCTCAGAGAGTGCAGACATTCCCCATCGTTTAATGGTTCTAATCAAATATATCTGCTGCTTCGGTGGTAAGAATTTAAACTACTTCATTTTTTTCTTCTCCAGGCAAGAAATACATTAAACGCTTTATTAAAAATTTGCGGAAAATTTTTCTTAGTAGCCAGCTGTGGTGGTAAAGCTGTTTCTTCTAAATTTAGAGATGTTTAATTTTATTAAACGAACCATAATTCTTAACGAATTTCTGTTCAATAAGTCCTTGGGTATTAATTAAGTACAAGATGTTTCACCTGACAGCCATCAATACAAATGGCTCTGAGTTTTAATTCCAACATCATGAGACTGACTCATTTGTCACCTTTTGTAATCTTGTCGGAAACTAAGAAATGTCAAAGATTTTCTTGAAGTCACTTATGAATTTATGAGATAATTAGCTACAGGGTTTCTATTTGGAAAACAATCATGTCAATTTTAGACAGTAAACATTAATTAACATGAGTAAAGTTTTATATAAATCAATTAAAAACATGTAAATGCCTTGTTTATGTCCTATATTGTCTTATTTGGGGATAAATGTATCAAGTATGTTCCACAGTCCAGTGGCTGCGTTTAGAGACAACAAACACACGTGTAAAGTTTGCTGAGAACCTGGGATTAGCCCTCTGTCCTAAGAGTAAAGTACAAAATGAGGATGGATTACAGAAGTCTATATTGTAAGACAGAGAGGACCAAACCAAGAAAACATGGCAGGCCAGATTTAGAGATGAGAAAGGACTTGGCTGGTGGCTCCTAATGAACAGAACAAGATGCTCAGGAAAGGGGTGAAGTTCAGGAAACAGTATAGGGACAAGACAAGTATATAATTTCCTGATGTCCTAAGAGAGAGAGTGTTGGTCCTGTTTATCAAGGCTGTGCCATTTCCTGAGGAAAAGACACTGACAGTCTGACCCAGGGTCACTGATCAGATGAGAAACAATGAACAGCCCAAGATTGGTCATTTCTGCATCTTGAGCTCATAACCAAAATGCGTTGTTTCCTATTTTTATTTTATTTTATCTTATCTTTCGTGGTTCTTCACTCCTTTCTTCTTTTCTTCTCCAGATACTTTGATTACTAGTGCCTTGAGTTAACTTCCTGGCAGTTATCCCACAACGGACATATAAATCTGCTTTTGAAGTAAATTAAGCCTAAGTTAAAACAACCTCTTTTATAATTTTGAGACAGACTTTCATGTCTACAATTCAAAACTGGGTTCCCTTTCTCTTTTAGGGCTCATTTTCATAATTATTTTTTTCTTCATCTTGTATGGTTTTTTTTTAAGAAAATCCTTCCTCTGAAGAAAATCCCACCCTAAAATATTGTTTTTCACTGTTACTTGTTACATACCCTGTAGTGATAGAGAGGTGACACAGTATTAAATACCATCTTAGAGTCTCTACTCCTTAACTCCTGTAGCACGTGCATGTCCACAGCACATATAACATTCTATAGCATGTGCATGTCCACAGCACACATACATCTATAGCATGTGCATGTCCACAGCACATTAACATTCTATAGCATGTGCATGTCCACGGCACATATAACATTCTATAGCATGTGCATGTCCACAGCACATATAACATTCTATAGCATGTGCATGTCCACAGCACATTAACATTCCGTAGCATGTGCATGTCCACAGCACATATAACATTCTATAGCATGTGCATGTCCATGGCACACATACTTCTATAACATGTGCATGTCCACGGCACACATGGCATTCTATAGCATGTGCATGTTCAAAGCAATATGGCATTCTATAGCATGTGCATGTCCACAGCACATATGGCATTCTATAACATGTGCATGTCCACGGCACACATACATCTATAGCATGTGCATGTCCACAGCACATATAACATTCTACAGCATGTGTAGGTTCACAGACCATATAGCAGAGAGCACAGGGCATCCCCATGTATTCCCATCAGTGTTCTATACCAGAATGAAATTTCTTACTACTTTTGAATACATTTTGACATCCCATTATTACTAAAATTTCATAATCAATATCAGCTTCACTCTTGGCATTATCCATTCTTTGGGTTTGGACAAATATGTAATGCATGTATCCATTACAGAGTCACACATGTAGTTGCTTTTTCTGGAAGTCCTCTGTGCTCTGCCTCTTCATCCTTCTTCTAGTGTCTGGCACAGCTGTCAACCACTGGTCATTTTTATTACTGACTTAGTTTGTAATAGAGTGCCTATTGTGTGTTTTCTTATGATAAGTTTGCTTCCTGCATACTCTGTTTAAAGAGGTAGCCAAGAGGCTTGGGATAGCTCCATCAGTACAGTGGTTGCTATGCAAACATGAGGGCATGGGTTTGATCCCCAAAGCCCAAATCCTGACATGGCGATGCATGACCGTCATCCTAACACTGGGAGATGGAGGAGAATGCCTGCCGATCCCACCTAAGCAGTGACTCCAGGCCAACAGGATCCCCTGCCTCAGAAGACAAGGTGGATGAAACCAAAGGAACAGCATTTGAGGTTGACCTCTGTCTTCTATATAAGTGCGTGTGGTGCTCGTGTGTGTGTGTGTGTGTGCTCGCACGCACACACACACACACACACACACACACACACATGCACTCACAGAGATAGACAAACAGACAGAGACACCTGTCTACTACAGAGACGAAGTAAAATCCCAATCAAATTAGTAGCTTGGAGTTTTTAATGGACAAAACATTCCTCATAGAATAGCACCTGCTGCACCCAGCTATCCTCAGACCCTCAAACCAAGCTATTCTGGCATCCGGACTCCTATTTGTGGAAACAGGCAATACATATGCAATCCAGTCTCACACCATTATTATACCCCATTATTATTTTGTGGATAAACCATCAAGTTAATTCAAATGTAATTTGAAATAATTGATTTCAGTAATTTTATTTTATACCTAACCCCATAGGTTCAGCCTGTTCATTTTATGTTGCCATAGGAACAAATAAATAAATTAAAGGAATTTTCTGGACACAATGGGAACAATTTTTCTGAGGCATTGTTTTCCATTTCATAAAGGAACACTTGTCAAACTGAAGGGCTAGAATTTTCCCATCAACTTCAACTATCATAATTTTGATACCGTGTGCTCTCCCTATCATTACTTTTAGAGATATGAGAAAATTTTGGTTTTGATTCATTATTATAATATTAATGCTATACAGAGAACATTTGCATTTTATTTCCTTTCAAATGAACTGCATAGAAATCATGTAACTGCCCATTTTTAAGAATGATAGGTACAAGAAGACAGGGGGCTGGTTTTCAACAAATCATGGGAAATTCCTAACATAAAATAAAGTTTTGCAAATTAACCTAGGAGCAGAAATAAATCTTTTTCTAGGGTTTGAGAAAAAAATCCAAGCTAAAGATCAGGAAGACCTTTACTACCCATGTCCATGGAAAGGGGGAAGTTTAGAACCTGCTCCTGCTTTCTGAATCTCACGTTCAAACAGAATAGCACAGGGCTGCACGTTAACAGCTGTCTGTGAGTACGAGGATCCCCTGAAGTCCTGTCTTGTCTTTAAAGATGTCAGGTTTGGGAGCCTGAGAAAGTTGCAGTATCCAGGCTATCCTAAAGCACCTTTTAAAAATCAAATAGATGTATTTGGGATGAATTTCCAGAGGAGGAACTATAAATGTTTTGATGAAGAACGGTGGCTCTGAGGTCACACTGTGTGGGTTGGCATTCCAGCTATACCCGTTATTAACTGGAACTGTAAGCCAAGGAAGTTGCTTAAATTCTCCAAATATCAACTATGTCCTTTAGAAAATGGGGTCTTCCCTGAGGTGGCAGGAAAACTGCACAGAAATAAAGTGCATGGGGTCAATGGGCTTGGTAGGGGGTGGTTCAGTGTGCAGACAAGACTACCTGAGATGACTCCTGGGTACCCACATAAAGCCTGGGAACGGAGGTGTCCATCATTAAGCCTAGTGCCATGTGGGCAGACAGCCAATCCTCGATCATCCGCTTGCCGGTCAGCCAGCATAGCCAGTGTGACCTGACTTGCCAGCTCAAGGTGCTGTGGCAGACTTATCTCAAAAAATAAGGTGGGGAATGATAAGAAAAGTTACCCGATATTGACCTCTGGGCTACACACGTGTGCACAGAGCACACACATACACAAATATTTACCATAGTACCTGACACGTAACAGGAATTCAAGCAGCAATGGAGAACACTGTTGCTACTGAGCAGATTGTCACATTTGCTTGTTGGAATGTCATCGGCTTTGATGATAAGAATGTTTGCATTACCGGGATCAGACACTGTGTCTAGCAATTAAAGATGACTCTAATTAACATTAGCTAATTGTTCATGGTTTTATAAGCACTATGCATTGGCTGAGACACATCAAAACAACACATTTACAAACAAACACGGCAGAACAAGAGTGCAAAGAGGGTGGATTCCAGGTGCCAATAGGGTGAGGATTTTTCAGGAAGACGGAGCGCAGGAATGGGTCTGAGGTAAGGAGGGTGTGTGGGGAAAGGAACAATGGCGCAGCCGTCAGCAGCCCCTAGCTCTTAGCATTCTCCCTCTCTCCAGACTTCTGCTCCCCAGCCACACCTGCTTTCATCCAGTTCTTCTGAAACAGCTTTATACACTTTAGACCACTGCACCCACGTCTCCTTTCTTTGTGTGTGTGTGTGTGTGTGTGTGTGTGTACTTACTTGTGAGTGTGGATGTGTGCACCTGTGTGTGGAGACCACAGGTTGACTCAGTATCTTTCCCAAATTCGGCCAGACTGACTGACCAGTGACCTGTGTGGACCCAAAGGCTTCTTTCTCCCGGGTGTTATATTTGCAACTCGCCACTGCACTAGGCTTTAGACACTGGGGCTGAGCCTCTGGACTCAGTGTCTTCCCGCTAGCAGAGGAGGCGCTTAACTAAGGATAGCTGCTTCTCCATCGCCTGCTTTTCCTTGCAACAGTCTCACAGCCGCAGTTACTTGAACAAAGCCGTCTATTCTTTCACTACCAACTAAAACAGTTACCTCAAGAAACCCCTCCTGAGAGCGGCTAGTGAGTCCGATCCTCCTGCTTCGTTCTGCCACAGCACCTGGGCACCTTGTCGTTCCGTGCTGTTTTCAGTGTATTCATTTCCTGCCAGACTGTTAGCTCCTGAGAACAGAGTGACTCTGGTCCCCCCGTCGTTGCGCAGACATACTGGCATACAGATGGTGCTGGAAATCCACAAGCTGGCTCACTGGTAAGAAAAGTCAAAGCTGAAGGAATTCTCTGTATTCTCTATGCAGTGTCCTCTTCCATCTTGGGGATAACAATTCTCAGAACAATGCTTGTATCTTACAGATTAGGCAATAAAAGCTAGTTCCCACAGCAGAAAAAGGGAGAAATCTGGCTCTTATTATCGCTGTGCTTCATAGTCGTATCAATGGCCCCAAACTTCTCGTCTGTGGTATGAGGAATCTTCCTCTGGAATTCAACAGTGATGTAGCTTCTGAGCTGAGCACATGATAGAGCACTGGGGGATACCTACAATCAATCCTTTACCATCAAACATGAGTCAAGAACCATCAGTATTGCACAGTGGGTGAAACCAGGTCGCATGCAAGCCTGATGACCTGACTTCAGTCTTGGGAATCCACAGAAGAAGGGGAAAAGCAACTCCTGAAAGTTGTCCTCTGAGCTGTCCCACCCTTGCCTGCACTCACAGGTCCCTCTCTCTCTCTCACACACACACAATTATAAAAAAAATAAAATAAGGTTTAAAAACTAAATAACAAAAACTAGAACTGTGGCATGCTTATTTTATGTCAAATAAATTATTTTTTTTTATCTGATCTAAAAAAGTAGGTATTTTGTTGTTGTTGTTTTAGTACCTCCCTCTACACAGATGAACCCTGGGACATAATGTAATAAAGTGACTTAGCCAAAGGCACGTACACCACAAGGTCTGAAGTGTGGACTTGAACTTAGCTTTTAGGGAAGATGTGATTCTAAACTTCCTGTATCTTAGTGTTTGCATCTCTCTGTCAACCATAGGATACCATGCCAGAAATGCAAAACAGGCCCATTTCAGACTTGGTCTTAGAGAATCTGCAGCTGGTGAGAAATTCAAGTCCTTGTCTTAGCATGCAGTAGTAACCAGTGAGCTTATAGCCAGGCCCCAAGAGGATGCTACTCCTTTCTGGGAAGACTCGATATTTGCTAGACAAGATAATCCATTTTTCAGCACCCATGGCTATTCAAATAGGGATTCATGACTCTCAAGTAATTTCTGCCCTGACTTTACGGAAAGTTAGCCCTTCAATTCCCTGAAGATTCACCCATCTTGGTCTATGATCTGATTTCTCTTGGACAAAGAATACATTACTTATACTTAAAATTCCAACTGTAGAAGTGCATGGAGCAATTTTGAGTTGTTAGACCATTATTAATGTACAGGGGGCAGTTACAGTATATTCTTATGGGACTTTCAACTCTTCAGTGAAAGTCTACTTCATTAATCTACTTACTATCAGAGATATGGAAATGTAGCTGTCTTACTATTACTTACTATTGAAACACCATGACCAAAGCAACTCATGGGGGAGATTTATTCAGCTTTCTCATCGCTATTCACCATCAGAGGAACTCAAGACAGGAACTCAAGCAAGGCAGGAACCTGGAGGCAGGAGCTGATGCAGAGGCCATGGAGGGGAGCTGCTTACTGACTTGCCCTCCATGGCTTGCTCAGCCTCATTTCTTACAGAACCCAGGACCACCAGCCCAGGGATAGCACCACCTACAATGGGCTAGGTCCTCCCTCATCCAATCACTAATTAAGGAAGCACCTTAGAGGCCTGCCTACATCCTGATCTTATGGAAGTATTTTCTCAATAGAAGCCTCTAGCATGTGTTTAGTTGACATAAAATTAGCCACTATAGAGGCTAATTTGTCAATCTTAGGGTATAACATCTTAGGCTTTGAAAAGAATACTCATCACTTTCTCTTTGCTAAGTATATTGGACACTATCCTTTCCCCCATGTTTTTGATCTCTGAAATGCTTTCTGCATACCCCACTGGACTGCTTTGTGGCACTGAGAGAATAACTGTGGTCCATTTGTCTTCTCCTTGGGATCAGTAAAGTAAACACCTGTTGGCTGCTGGATGTCTGTAATGGCAGTAAATTTTGTGACCCACAAGCAAATGTCTTAAATCAATTGAAGTTTGTTTGACCATAGCTAACAGAGAATGAAAAGATCTAAATGCAAGCTCCTGACTGTTACTAGTTATTGAGGGGGAAAAAGACTTATTCATCATGCACTGTTTACTGGACTATTCTAGCTGTGGCACACACAAACATACACAAGGCAAAAATCAATTCCCAGCCTTTATAGAGTTTAAATTTCATGGCAAATTAAAGAGTGTATTTTTGAGAAATTAAAGAAAATGTACTTGTTGGACTAGAAAGATTGGTGTGAGGCATTGATACAACCATGATGCAAGTTTGGCATGGGGTGCTTTCAGACTTTTTTTTTTTTCAAATGCTGGGAGCATTTATTTTTAATTGAAAAACTTTTTCATCTAATATAGTCTGATCAAGATGTCCCCTCCTTTATTTTTCCATCCTCTCCACGCCCTCTCTTTTCACTTTCTCTTCATAAAACAAACATGAAAATAAACAAAAATCACAATAATGCTTAAAATAAAGAAAAAAAAAGAAACATACACCCAGAAAAAAATCTGTGTAAACACAAAATCAGAAGCTATAATATTCAAGCACAGTGAGACAAAAATGCCCAGACAAAGCAATATGAGTTAAGAGCCACAAAATACCACTGGATTTATTTTATGTGGGCTGTTTACCTTTAGGCCTGTGGCATACCCTTAAATGTGGTTAATACGCCCAGTGAAAGGGCATTGGAGAGAACTATTTTTTCCCTTTACAGGAGAATGTCAATTGAACATAACTCTTTTGTTCTGAGTGAGCATCTGTATTCACGTCACCCCTCAGCACTGGGACCCCATCTGGCTTGATGGCTTGAATAGTTGCACACCTGTGCTTGCTGCCACAGTCCCTGTGAGATCATGTATTATATATCACTCCTGTTGTGTCTAGAAGACACATTTTTCTTAGAGTCTCTATCCTTCTTGCTTTCCTGACGTTTTTTTTTTTTTTTTTTTTTTTTTTTTTTTTTTTTTTTTTTTTTTTTTTTTTTTTTTTTTTTTCTGCATCCTCTTCCACATAATTCCCTTAGCCCTAATGGGAAGGTTTTGATGCAGATACCTCATATAGGAAAGAATATTCCAAAATCTCTCACTCCCTGCACATTGTCCTGTTCTAAGTCTCTATGTTTGTTCCCACCTGTTGCAAGATAACACTTCTCTGATGAAGGCTATAGAAAGACCTCAGAATCTATGTATTAGTCAGAGCTGTCTTAAAATAGGTCACTCCAATTCATGCATTACTGATTCCAAACATTACCAAGCCACATTGGTAGCTTAAGCTAAGAGGGTTTATTACCAGGAAAAAGGGGTGTCTTGTGCAAGTATGGTTAGAAAATAAAACCTAGATAGACTTCTGGAGAATTGAAACAGAAGTCATCAGGAAGCCATTTCCACTAGGGGTGTTGCCCCTCTGAGCTGCTTTCTTTCCCATCTTTATAAATGGTTATGCCCAGATCCACAAAGTCCCCCCAAAACCAATAAGGAGACCAAGTCCCATATGTAAAAGCAGAAGGCCTTTATTTTATGCAAGCTTGCAAACTTGGTCTATCCGCATGTCAAATGTATTGGAATAAACGGAGAACCCCAAGCTCAGTTAGAGTTGTGTTTTTATAGTAGTAAAGGTGGGAATGGGGGGGTTCTGAGGTTCAGGACCCCTGATTGGCTGACATCTGTCTAGGGGTGTCCTGGTAAGTGTGCTGGCAGGTGATCCTATCTACAGTGGTTGGAATTTTAGGCATTTCCTTTGGATGGTCTGTTCTTGGGTGGTGCTCAGGTAATCTCAGTTTATGGTTCTTTCTGCAACCAGGTATTGCTTCAGGGTAAACTGCTGAGACTCAGGCCTCCATTAAACTTATTGATGGCTGAGTCCTACTCTGGCAGGTGATAATAGTTGAAAGTAAAGAGCTTCCTTTATGTACTGTGTTTCTATTTAGCTTATCATGGCTGGCTCCTACATAAACCACGTTGCCGAACCTTTCCTATACCATCTCATAGCAGGTGCTTCTAGCCCACAGTCTCGGTGACCTACCAGCTCAACTCTTCAGGCTTCATGCTTTCCCTCCCACATTCTCACTTCCTCAGATTTGAACTAAGTCAGCTTCCATCTTTCCTTTATATTTTGTCTTATTACCCTCTGAACATAATTAATAAGAACCTTAAGCCATATGGATATATGATGAAAGCTAGTGGACATTTTCTTCCTCATCAGACCACACTAAATAAAATATTGATACAGCCACAAAAATGTGTCATAAGCAAGTCTGAAAAAGAGTAAGGAGAGAATGAATCTCTCAACACTGTCTCCTCAGGTGGTCTTTTATACAAGTGATAATTAAATTCTAAATTCTATATAGACCTAATTATGCAGTATGATGTTTTTTAAAAACTCTGTATCATCATTTAGACATTATGATATGAAGGTCTATTATCCCCACTGTGGCTTAGTCACTAGGATCCACCCTTACACAAAGAACAACAGAAATAGATGGTATTGAAGTGATCCCAGAAAAGGGGCGGGAATCACTAGTTTTCCCTCAAGGAAGTAGGTGTTGAAGGGTGACCTGCTTGTTTGGTAGAAGAATCTTGGTAACACAGTCCTTATGAGAACATTGCAAATACTTGTTATGTAATGGTCTCACCAAAGCAGAGAAATGGGGAGCAGAGTTTTTGATGCTTGCTGATGCCCAAATGATAGGGCCTCGCTTTGGGAAATAGCTCAATTGGCAAACCACTAAGTAGGATGACTTTGCTCAGCCTGTTTGCGTTATAGCGTTTTAAATATCCAACCATGCTGTTGTAGAAGAAACTGTGTAAGCATTCTTTCACCCTCTGTGATGCACTGCATCCCAGATTCTGTGGTGTGTGGAATTAGGGAAGTGATTGCAGTTACCTGCGCTACCTTCGGTGCAGAGGGTGGGGTTTACAATCTCACTGAATGTCCCCAAAATGAAAACCGGCTTTGCTAGTTTAGCAGGAAAAATCAATACTTCAAAATAAAATGCTTCAAAGTCTCCATCATTGAATGCAATTGTCCACACAGAAACTCTGGCTGTTCAGGCAGAAATATTACCGACAATCCCTATGTCTGTTTCTAATGAAGTCTGTTTCCATACCTCAGCCTCATTCATCCAACTCAGACAAATGTTCACATAATGAATCAGCAGGCAGGAACTAGTTGCTTTTGTTTTGAGACGCCATGATTGTATTTTCCCAGAACCAAACCCAGATCCCATGACTGATGGCCACCAGGTCCCTAGCTCCCATCAGTAGACAAATCATATAACTTAGCTGCTTGTAAATACTGGGCTTAATAGCATGTTCACCCCTTACTTGCTGTGCTAAAGGCATTCCCTTTCCTACAACCTCACAGCCACATCCTCCCAATTAGTACCAGCCGAATTAATGAGACACTAGTCATACTGCTCTCCCAGAGAATAAGAGCACATGGGGAGAAATATTTGCATGGCTCTAGCTAAGATATCAGCACTTTCTTGCTTACAATGTGGCTGTCTTCTCTACAGATTAAAAGAACTCCCATTCTGATTTGGCCATCTGTGGGTATGTGGAATTTTATTAACTCTCCATTTGTAAGTGAAGGGCTTTCCTGGAATACTGGTATGCTGGGTATGCTAATACATATAACATATATGTTCCCCAGGGAGAATATAATAACAAGTCAGATTTGGATTTGCTTATTATTTATAGATTTGCTGTTCACCAGCGTTAGGGAGCCACCAATCACAGTCTAATTTGACTGTTCTGCCTGTGTTTGGGACTTTATATGTTTTCCAGTCTTTCTTTAATCCAGGCAATGGGGATTAGATTTGCGTTCATGAGCTACTGCTGCTCATCCCTTCCTGTCTGAAATCAGGACACACTTACGATGGTGGATGTTGGCCTAGCAATATGCACAGAGAGAGTAGCCACCCGTGAAACTGAGAAGGATGCAGCCTAGGCTGACCTTGGCTTTTTAAAAACTCCGTTTGTTTTTTCTTTTGAGTGAAGAACAACGTGTGCTTCTATGAAACCATGAAGAAAGTCTTTCAGAATTCACCAAGTGACAGTGACTTGCTTTGTAACCTAATGAAGCAGCAAGGTAGGACACTACTCACATCCCGTGGATCTCTTTTATTAGTCATGAACTGTCATCACCCACTCAGCATTCCTCTTTGATGTCAGAAAAAAAATATGTGATTTTTATGTTTAAAGACTGGTAACACAAATTAAAATGGGCACAAGTTGATTAACTTCAGAGAGAGATGAGGGTGAGGAGGGCTCCAAGAGCCACATCCTAATTCAGACCAGGCCTGGAGTAGAACGAAAGAACTTGGCTTTTCCACACACTGTGACCAGCAACAGGCGCAGTGTCCATCCCCAGGAAATAACTGCTGGCATGTTCCCGTGACACATGCAGTTGTGCACAGAACACCCCACATCTCACGGGAAACAGGCAGGAGTCCTTCCCTGGATTTCAGCAAGAATCACTCTGGGTCTCAGAACTGTCCTTTCCATTTTGCCTGGTTTTGAATATTTCATACTTGTATATATTTAATTAATTTACTCTTGAAATTAATTTTTTAAGTTTCGCACCTACAAAGAATGTGCCTTGGTTATATTCCTCCCTTCTTCTCCCCCACCTCCCTCCATCTCCCTTTTGTAGTGCAAATTATAATCGGTCTTAATAATAAAAACCAGAGTCAGATATAGGGGTTAATGCTGAAAGATCAGAGATGCAGAGCAGCCAGCAACTAGTTCTTACCTCCACTCAATCCTCAGACCAAAGAGGCAATCCTGTTTCTATGAATCCTCAGACTGTATGCTATCTCTCCAAAACCTCAGAATGAATCCTCAGCTCCTGTCTCTTCCTGCCTTCTTGTCTCCGCATCCCTAGTGCTGGGATTAAAGATGTGAGCCACCATCGCTTGGCTCTGTTTGTTTCTCTTTTAGACTGATTCAATCTAGTGTAGCCCAGAGTGAACTTACAGAGATTTGTCTGCCTCTGTCTTCCGAGTACGGGAATTAAAGGTGTGTGCCACCACTGTCTGGCCTCTATGACTAACTTGTGTGGCTAACTCTGCAAGTTAAGCCATTGGCTGAAAAAAAAAAAGCCTTATTCATTACACAATAAAAACAACACAAGAACATTTCACATCACAGTGTTGGTGTATGCCTTTACTCCCAGCACTTCAGAGGCAGAGGAAAAAAGGATCTATATGAGTTTGAGGACAGCCTGGTATACAGAGCAAGTTCTAGGACAGTCAGAGCTACACAAAGAAACTGTCACAAAAAAAAAAAAAAAACAGAAACCAAAGATTCCATTCACATAAATGGACCCAGTTTTCTTTTAAATTGTAACAAAAAATAAAAATATTGAAAGTGTGACATATACAAGATTTGCGTACTTTAATTCTCCACATTCTGTAAAAAAAGTTATAAGCAGTACACCAGGTTTGTATCATTAGCATTCAGAAGAGGCTTGCTGCTGTCCACCTGCCCCTCTCTATATGAATCCATAAAACATGAGCAGGCTGCATAATTCCCTGCTTCACTGTATTCCTTCTCTAATCACATTTCTCTAAAACATTTATCAGCATGCTGAGCAGAACTCTAGATATTTCTTTGGTCTTTGATTTGCACATTAAACTATTAGCTTTTACTTTTTTGCATTGTGTATCGAGGCTAAAGGAAAGGTCAAATGATGGGGATTGGGTGAGGGCATAGCACCGTGCAGTTATCTCTTCTGGACTTTGTGTCTGCTTGCATCTGTCTGAAGCCCCTCTAATCAGTGACAATAGCAACTTTAAAGAGAGCCCTGTATAAGCACAGGCTATGGCATATCCAAGCACAGTTTGCTGCGCACCACGTCCCCTTGTCTGCGCTCTGTGCGCTGGCACCCAGTTCGCGAGCTTCGGGCAAGGGGCTGGAGGTTAAAATACACAGACAGACACAGACAGAGAGACAGCGACACGGGTCATCCTTGAATGCCCTCTTTATTGTGTTCAGAGGCAGCTTATATAGAGAGAGCCACGCCCCAGCCAAACCCACCAGAAACCACTCTCCTGCCATCAGGAACTCCTGAAGGTCTCGTGCTCAGAGCAGCTGTAGGCACTCAGATCAGGGGATTACAAGAAATTCAGGACCTGGGGTCTCACTGCTCCCAACACAGTTTATGGCCTGGTAATTTATCCTTCAAGTACTTCCTTGCCTTATCGCTATTGACTGCAGAGATGTGATTACTGCAAGCCTCGGTGGGACCAAGCAAGCTTTAGGTGTTTCAAGTTTCAATATGCTAATGTGAAAAGCCATAACTTCATTACATTTAAAAGCTAAACAGAAGAGGATATTTTCTGAAAAGAAAAACTAATGACCAAGTCAAGGAAAAGATAGGAAATTTGAGCGGACCTATACATCTTAAAAAAAAAAAATTACAGGTACCCCAAGGCTCATGCCAGCTTTATTAAGCACTTCATTCAAGAGCTGGGGTACCTAGAAAATTACAGAGCTTTTCTCTTGTTTTCCAAAAAAACCTGAAATCCAAGAGGCAGGGTTAATCATATATACATTTTAATGAAAAGGAAGTGATTTGCTGGGGTGATCTCTATGTAAAGTTGCAAGGGAGGTCCAACATTGATTGTTGTGTCGGTAATGGTCACCAGGATTTCAGATACTGAACAGTTACTGAGATCACACATCTTGGGTCACTTGCTGTGCACAGTAAGCTTATGAAAGGGTAGCTTCATCTACTTTGTAGATGTAAAATTGGTGCTGAAAGAGTTGAATGAGTGTGGTAAAGATTCTTAGGAATAATGGATAGGTGTGGGCTTCAGTTTAAGCTTGAAGTTTGGAGCTAGAAGATGTGATGTAGAGGCAAAGTTCTCTTCAATATGCAGGAAGGCAGGGCTGAGAATACCAAATAAAAGCTTTGATTTGAGGCCCCTGAATGAAAATGATTAATAAGTTTCTTCCTTTCTTCCTTCCTTCCTTCCTTCCTTCCTTCCTTCCTTCCTTCCTTCCTTCCTCCTCCTCCTCCTCCTCCTCCTCCTCCTCCTCCTCCTCCTCCTCCTCTTCTTCTTCTTCTTCTTCTTCTTCTTCTTCTTCTTCTTCTTCTTCTTCTTCTTCTTCTTGACTGAGTAATGTTTTTGGTTAATTTCACCAAGGATTTTTGTATGTCATTCTTACTGGGATATAGCAGTTTAATTGGCCATGGCCTTTTTCAGAGGACACAGAGTAAAACCATGATTTTTGTTCTCCCCTTTTATTTTTTAATCCATATAGATTTTATCACTTTCTTCTACAATTTTTGCTGGTATGCTCCTATTTTACTCTATCACATGATTATAAATTGCTGCAGGCTTGAGATGATACATTATCTATCTTGACTGATTATTGCTTAGTTGACTATTTATTATTGTCTTCCAAACTGGAGAGAATCAACTGTCCATCACTACTTTCCCAGTGCTCAGCACTCTGCACAGCTCATAGTAGGTAAACGGCAGATATGGAACGACTGACTGCTTTAAATGTCCATCATGGGACCGAGCTCAGCAAATTTCATTTGGAATGTCTTTTCTTGACTAAAAAAACGACCAAGTCCCAAATGGAAGAGTCATTTCAATTGTCCCCAAGAGTCATTTCAATTGTCCCCAAGAGTCATTTCAATTGTCCCCAAGAGTCATTTCAATTGTCCCCTAGAGGGAGATTCTTCTGTCTTTCTCTCCACCATCTAATTTACTTTCTCCAAATATGGGGACATCTACAGAAAGAACAAACAAGTTCCAGCGCTGTTACTGAGGGACTTGGGAACCAGCTGTGAGTTGTCTGTGTCCTGCATATAAAAGAAATGGAAAGGGGTGTTATTTTTTTCCATGAGAACAAACAAACATTTCTTTATGGTTTTTTTACCCCTCCCAAAAATTGCAAGCCCCTTGAAGATAAAAATCATATAAATAATGCAATACTCTGCCATAATAAATCCACTCACTACTTGATGATCAGTCATTTGCAGCTGGGCGTATCATGATCCGAGTCAAAATGGATAACACTACTGGGCAGGGAGCTAAAAGAAGCACTTGAGTGTTGGGCTTAATTCCCAATAATGAAAGATAAAAATTTGGGATGCAAAGAAGACTGAAAGAAAATGTTAGCAAACCAAAATGGTAGAGACATTTTGACAGGTAGGTCACATAAGGACTGTGAGCTGACAATTCTGGAATACAAATCTACCATGTTGAACTCTCTGTCCTCCTTCCCATCTCTAGTGCTGCTACCTACTTAATTTCTCCCTCCAAGGTTTTATGGGGCCTAATGAGTTGTTCAGCATTTCAATTTCCTTGAAAGAGGAATTCTAGCTCTTTTAAATGTATTTCCCAAAAAGAATGACAAAATTATGCATGAGATTGTGCAAGCATAAAAATGGGATACTGAAATAAAATTGGAAGAAGAAAGTTAAGGTTTCAAGAAAAGACAGAAGGCACTATTCAGGGAGAGGGGTACTTAGTCAAAACAAAGCCGGATAAACAAAGCCAGATGAAAGTGACGTGTATAGAAGTTCTTCAGTTCCTAACTTCAACAGTTCCTAACGTTTACTATATAGAATAGGCTTATTTCTTTCATTCTTTAAACTACACATTCTCCTCAGATCCTACTCTTCCTATTTAGACACCCAAATACACACACACACACACACACACACACACACACGTGTACACACACACACATTTTATAATCACCATCCAAATTTAGGACAAGTGGAGACCTTACCATTTGTGAATACTACAGAGATGTTTCTCCATATGTGTGGCTTATAGAAAATAAGACAATAGTAACAGTTCATAAAATTTAATTTTCTAAAACATTACTTAATAGAAATGAGAGCTAACTAAAATAATGTTCTAGCAGCCATTAACTTCCTATGTTCCTAATACTTGTTCTCTAGTGTCTAAATTCTGCGTTCATTTAAACCTATTAGGTGTTCTCCTCACTAAAGTTTACTTCATCCTCACTTTCCTGTTTTACTGACAAAGCCATGAACACTAATCAATCACCTTCTTTATGTGTAGCTGGGTTGCTTTCTTTCCTCTCTTTCATATTCATTTTCCTCTCAAATCTAAAGCTAATTGAAGAGTCTTTTATTTAAAAAGATAGACTTAGTTCATTAATACTCAGATTATTCCCTTATTTGAAAGATATATTTTATGTCTTTAATTTTAAAACTATAAATTACAAGAATTACCTTCATTTCTCAGATGAGTTGATTTCTTATTGGATCATGAAAACACACAAGGAATTTCATATAAACAAGTTCATGTAATTGATATATCTGAAAGAGATTTTATTTTGAGTTTTGGCACAAACAATCTCAAGAAGTTTTATGATATTAAGAAGAAAAGATAGGCCAAAACTAGTTCCACTTTATCAGATTTTGAAATATTAAAAAGGCAGATCCTACTGGGTACAGCTGGATAGAATTTGTGGAGAAATATCTATGATAGCTGTAGGAAGTTCTGGTCATGTAGAGAAATAGCATTTGTTGTTGACTGAGGTTTCCTGTCCTACCTGATCACACAGTCGTTAAATCCCAAAGAAACACATAGAGGTCTACATTAATTGTAAACTGATTGGCTTACTAACTCAGGCTTCTTATTAACTCTTATAACTTATATTAGCCCATAATTATTCTCTCTCTTAGCCATGTGGCTTGGTACCTTTTTCGGAAAGGCAGGCACATCTTGGTTTCTCTGTGCCTAGGTGATGACTACAGCCTGTATCTTTCCTCTTCCCAGAATTCTCCTGTTCTCCTTGCCCCACCTCTACTTCCTCCCTGGTCACCCACCTACACTTCCTGCCTGACTACTGGCCAATCAGCATTTTATTAAACAATTACAAGAAACAAATCTTTACAGGGTAAAACCATTGTTCCACAGCAATTTAGTTTTCCCCTAAAGTCCTCTTCAGATCTTCAATACATTTAAGTTACCTTGTGTAAGATAAACAGCCTGCTGGGATGAAAGCTCTTTTAGTTCCTACTGATAATTTAAAATACTATGGCAGTTCAGGTTCTCCAAAAGCAGACAGCAAAACAAAAGTAAGTGCTAACTACTTTTCTTAGGATAAATGTTTGCATGGGAATAAGTGAATAGGGAGCTAAGAAAGGTTGAACAACTATTGGTTTTCCATGATAGTCTGACACCACATGAGGGAGAGGGTAGAGAAAGGTATAATAGATAGAACGTTATCCAACTACAACTGTCATAAGCTATTAGAGTCCTTGAAAGAGAGAGTTGGCCAACAGATTTTCCTTTCCTGTGGGGATGGGTGTGTCCCTGTATCCTGAAATCTTTAACAAGGCCTCAACACAAAGGTTTCACTGGATTTCAAATTATCGGTGACAGTCAATGATTACATCATCTGTGGTAAGAGATCCTTAGGCATCAGAGAACCTTCATAATTCACTACTTCATTGAGGTCTCCCTCCTAAACATGCTCAGATGAAGGAAGTTTAGCATATGGCATACAGATCCATGGGTGCTGTTGACAGTGAGACCCCAAGCAAGTCTCTCTCTCTCTCTCTCATCGGCTATTTTTCTCTAAATTGCTTCAGCTGTAAGGTACTATTCTCCATAGGTCATAGTGGTGTCACCTAGACCCTTGTAACTGAACTGCTTGGGAACTTCACAGTCATACACTTCTCAGTTTGGACTTTATGCACATCTGTTCTCAGGTAACACACAGTGCAAGAAGGTGATTCTACACAGCACCTTGATTTCATAGACAGCCTCCATGCCTCTGTTAAACGAAAATACAAATTCTCTCTTCTCTTTATCAGAAGTCATTAGCCAGCAGCATGATGATTTCTGCATAACCTCTGGGAAAAAAATGGTCCAGTGAAATGGTAACTATGTAGTGTGATGGTCCCTATGCTTTGTCTTCATTATAGACTGTATCCATTTCAAGTCTAGGATCTCCAATTTAGAGGGACCCAGAATGGAAAATACAGAGAAAACCCACTGAGGGCAAGAGATGACATCACTCCTCCTCTATCCTTTGTTTCTTAGGCCCATGTACCTCACTCATTCAGACATTTCCTCCAAGCTGGAATTATAATTAAAAGACTGTTTATCTAAGGTACAGGAAACCTAAGATGCTGTGGTGGTTTGAAAGAGAATGACCCACATAGGATCATATATTTGACTAGTTCATCACCATCGGTTGGAACTCTTTGGGAAGGATTGGAAGGTATGGTCCTGTTACAGGAGATGTGTCACTGGGGGAAGAATTTAAAATGTCAAAAGATTGGACCATTCCCACAGTCTCTGTCTCTCTGTCTCTCTGTCTCTCTCTCTGTCTGTCTCTCTCTCTCTCCTCTCTACCCCTCTCTGTTTTTCCTACTTGCAGAGCAAGATGTGAGCTCTTAACTCATGTTTTCATTACGCTATAATGGACTCTAACCCTCTGAAACTGTAAGCCCAATTAAGTGCTTTCTTTTTATATGTTGCTTTTTTCATGGTCAATACTTTCTATTGTCATAGCAGTAGAAAAGTAAATAAGATGGATATTACCACATCCTGATGGTTGTGATGGCTTGTGGGAGCTTCAACTCATTTCATCAATATCCTTCTACAAGCAGGTCTCTCAAGGAAAGTGACATCTGTCCATAAATGAGAAATCATCAGTCTTGAGATGTGTCCATCAAATGAGCAGTTGATAACTAAGGGCGACCAAGAAGTATTATATTGGATTTTTATATTGTTCCTTAGTTTCTTAAGAGTCTGCTAACTTCCTAACATCTCTCTGTAAACAAAAGGAGAAGAAATTATGATATATAACATCCCATTATTTTTCTGTTTAAAGGAAACTTTACTTTCCCAATTACTATTTCTTTGCAGTTAGTGTCAGGTCTAAACTCTTCCTTACCCATCTTTAGAACTGTAACACCATGTGACTTCAAGTACTTTCCAGAGTGATTGTGTTTCTGTCAGCAGGTGTCCCTGACCTAAATTGTACAGCTAGTACTTTTCAGTCACTTCCCTATAAAGAGAGGCTAATATAATACACACAGTGTTGGTAAGCTTAGTACAATCTATTTTATCTCTGGCACAGCGGCTACAACTGAAATCTACAACTGTTTCAGGCAATAATTGCACAATGCAGTTATTGGCCTGTTTATCTGGTCTGCCTCCTGCCCCTGCCACCAAACATGGTTTTAACTAAATCTCTATCATTCTCTTTATCAGTAAGACTCCACATTTAGAGCTGTGTGGAAACCTGCTAGCTCAGAGAAGTTGAGGAGCAACTAGCTGACATTCCCTCTTCACTAGTGTCTCCAAAAGAGAGTGTCCTTTTGTTCTGCCAAACCAAAGACTGCCACACAAAGGTCCCTCCCTTACTTTTTGGGAGTCTCTCTATTGATCTTGCATATACCTTCTGACTCTCCATGCTTACTTTCTGTCAATAAGTGAATAGCTCCACCTCCTGAGCCAAGGCTGATTTTATTAATTAATGCAAACACAAACTTGGGTTTTACAGTGTTATCATATATCCCACAAAACAATGTACTTTTGATATGGGACTATATAAATTACAGTGTGGGTTGCAAATCCTGTTGTCTTCTTTGGGGCATCAGAACATAAATCTTTCATCCCAAGAGAACTTCTGCAGAGTGTAGGCTTGGATGACCCCTACTTTAACTTTGCCTAGTTTAAGGAGCCCAGGAACCATTCATTAGAAGGAATCAATAGCAAACGGAAGCCTTCATTGTTCAAGTATAAAGGAATTAGGGAACAAAATTCCTCATTTTGTTTTCAGGAGGTTTTCTTTTTATGTAAATTGAAAAGAGCCCATTTTCCTTGGTCTCTGAAAATTGGTTCTACTTTCCTTTAGAAGGAGGGCAAACTATTTATCAGTCTTTTTTATTTCCTGCCTGAGATAGCAAGGAAGCTACATGAGCTCACCCTCTGGGTCACCCAATGACTTCTGCTCAGCTGTGCTCATGGACTCCCTCTCTATTCACAGCAGCTGGAAGTTGGAAACAACTTAGATGCCTTTCAGTTAATGACTGGGAAATGCAAATGCGGTCTACATGTACAATGAAATTCCATTCAGCTATAAAGAAAAACTGAATCTACAAATAAAGAGATGCAATTGGGAAATATGTTAAAAAAAAAAAAAGAGAGATGTCATGTAGAATGGGAAATGAAATTCCTGAGAACCTGGTGATTTGCTTTAGAGAAGCTGATCAGATATTTATTTCATGAGATTTTTGTGAATTATATGTATAAGTTTTACTTATGTAAATTGCTAAGAGACAGATAGCTAGATATATAAATTAATAGAAACAAGCATAAATTAATGATAGTTACTTATTTTTTACACACACACACACATACAAGCACAAATATAGACTAGTGTTTTATTCCAAAGCTATCAACACAACAGTCGAGGCATGGAGTAGTTAGCAAATTTGACTGAGATCATGTGGGAACACATTTATGCTTCTGGGAGCCACCAGGAGAACCAAGTAATCCTGTCCCTCCATGTTCTGAACTGCAGTGTCATGGTGTCATTTTTTCTGTTAGAAAACATTACATGGTGTCTGTGACCACCATTTGCAGCCTGCCTGAGAAATACAACAGAACTTAGCCCACATTGACAGATTTTAGTAGGGGAGAGTCCCAATGGCCAACAGGTTTCAGTTTGCCAACCAATTCCAGCTGAGTGGTGGGAACTATGTAGAAGGCCAGTGGAAAACTTCTAGTAGATTTTTCAGGAAAAAAGGTTGTTGCCACATCGTATTCAATGACCGTTAGATCAGACACTATGGCAGTTCCAACTACAAAGGCCTTCCTTAGCATGGTCTATGTCTGATGATGGTTAGTATGGACAGGATGGACACCTTAATACCTCTGAGAACAGTCAATCATTGGCTAGATTTGGGAATAAATAATACCTTTATTTTCGTGTTTTTAGAAAGAAGAACCTGATATGTGATCCTAGGAGTCTAAAGTTCCACCTGGTCTCCAACCTGCCCATGGAGCACCCTGTTTAAGAATAGACATATAATCGCTTCCTTAATCTCCTTGTCATAGTTCTTCATCCCATTACCATGGTTTCTTGGTAACCAAAAAACAATTCCAGAATTGCTATTATGAATATATTGATGTTTTCTCTTTCTGTTTATTCTCTGAAACAGTGTCTCTCCCTAAACCAGAGGCTCGCTTTACCTCTTTCGATTGGGCTGGCTGCCTGTTGAGCTCCTGGGATCCACCCATCTCCATGCCCACGTACCTGGGGCACAGGCACACAAAACCATACCTAGATTTTTACTTGAATGCTGGGAATGTGAATTCAAATCCCCACACTCACACAAAAGGTGCTCTTTCTCATTGAGCCATACCCTTCTCTCCGAGTCAATATTTTATACTTTAATCTTTATTGCATGGTCTGAGACAAATCTTATAAATGGTGAGTGCTCCCTGTTGTGGTACAGATAGAGATGGGGTTGCTTGCCTACAAAATTTCTCATGGTCCTGAGCTGAGAGTCGAGAACACGACTGAGGTGCTTGGCTAGATGTACAACAGTGCCCTCACAAGTTGAAGGAATGGTTTATATAATTCTCTAGCACTTTCTTCTCTTCCAGTAATATCATATCATACTGTATTTATAAGTAGAGTTGCTAAGACATTAGATGGAATTATTTGTCCAAGGATTGGCCTGCAGCAAATGATTGCCATGTGTCCTCAGTGATTCTGGAAGATTTGGGCCAGGCTTAGCAAACCCCATTTCTCAGGCCTCCGGGAAAATTATCACCATCACAAGATGGTTATAACAGCTGAGGAGAGGGTAAAATACAACATGCACCCCAAGTCATTATAAATATAAATGTGCTTTTTAGACTTGAAAGATTTCTATAGCCTTATGCATATATATTTATATAATATCGGGAAAGCATTAAATCCCCTTGGCTCATTCAGTGACAAAATGAAATAAAGCATAAAAGGTTTGAGGGGGACAGAGAATGGAGAGAAACTCAGAAGCAATTACCAATATGGATACCCAGTTATTACTCTCACAAAGCCTCCGTTTTCAATAAAGAAATGGTCTGTGAAGAGTAGAACACATCAAGCATGTTTAGTATTATTATGCATTTGTAAAAGTTTATATAAATACATACATGGTATACATGGGGAATGCATACAAAATGATGGGATAAAGACAGCTTTCTTTTCACTTTCCAAATGTTTATAGTTTATAAAAAGAGACTGTATATATATATATATATATATATATATATATATATATATATATATATAATCCCAGTTCTTGGAGTCAAGGGAGACAAGTGGATCCCTAGAGCTCAGTGTCTGGCTAGTCTTGACCATCAGCGAACTTCAGGGACAGTGAGAATCCATTTCCCAAAGCATAAGTGCTGTGGAATAACCCTCTTGTACACTGTAAAGATTAGTCGCTTGAATTATGTTAATAAAAGACTGATTGGCCAGTAACCAGGCAGAAAGTATAGCCAGGGCAAGCAAATTAAGGATGACAGGAGGGAGAAGGGTGAATCTGATTCACCAGCCAGACACAAAGAGAGCAGGAGGTGAATGCATCATGCTAAAATATAAAAAAGGACAGCCACATGATAGAGCATAAATAAGGAATGTGGGTTAATTTAAAATGTAAGAGCTAGTTAGTAATTAGCCTGAGTTACTGGCCAATCATTTACAATTAAAATTAAGTTTCTGAGTCAATTATTTGGAAAGAGACTTCCAGGCATTTGGGAACAGTTGGGTGGGGGAGTAACATCCAACTACACATAAGTTTAAGAGTGATAGATGAAGACAACCAACATCCACCTCTTGACTTCGCATGTATAATCACATACATGCACACACATGACTGTGTATACACTCATGCAAACCACACTCAAAATTTTAGAAGAAGACTATGGCCCAGTTTTGGAATGCAAATAACGTGGGAAGCAGTGTGGCAGCCTATATGCTCCATTGGAGACCTGTGCATTAGTGAACTTAGATCCAAACACGGGTAGGTAGAATTGTACTAGGTGAAATGGGAGAGCATGAGAGAAACTTATTCTCTGATTATAATAAGGAGTTCATTTTAACCCTAGTCAGAGATGATCAGATGTGGATTTTGAATATATGAAATGCTCATAATACCCCAGGTGTAGAAAGTGAATTGAAGCAGTGCTTGGACTCTATGGTATTTCGTTAGAATCATAGAAGCTGTGATGATAATGTTGGTGGTCACAGAGAGCACAGCAGGTCTTCTGAGTTATTTCCTCAGTAGAGCTAAATCAAGGGTGCTAAGGACCCCACACTGCCATCACTCTAGCATTGACATTGAGTAATTATGTGAATATTGGGTATGGTGGGATACCATCATGGAAAGCATGTCACATGTCCTCAACACATGCTTACTTTCAACCTATAGCAACTATTAGCTCTGTGGGATATGCAGATTTGAAGGAAAAAAATGTCCTTCCCTTTTTCCATTTGTGTTCCTGAAACAGAAATCTTAAGCTTTCTCAGGGATGCATTTTGGGACCACAAGGAAACAGTCAGGCTGAGACACCATGACATGTGTGAAAATGTGAGAAGAATAATGACCTTGATAATGTGGATTTTCTTAAATCACAGTCTTCTACTCAATATGAGGAAAATTCAGCTGAAATATCAATACTTGAAATAGGATAATAGGATGCTGTCTGTTGCAAATGACTCATATAAGCTTAAATGAAAATGGAAGTGAAATTTGCCTTAATAAGAAATTTCATAGCAGGCATACTTTGTGTGAATACAAGAACTCAGCTAAGTTCACCCAAAGTCTGGGATTCTCACTCCTTCAGTTCTCAGATGCTCTTGTCAAATGATGTCCTTAGCTGTGCCAAATGTGTATGGAGCAGTGTGTAAACACTAGAAGAAAAGATATTTTTTCAAGGGAGTGACACTGGAAGACCCAGAGTCAGTTGAGGCCGTAACCATATCCATGAGCCAATCACTAAGATCTTGAAGGAATGAGATGCTCTTACTGTGGACTGACAGCCCAAAGGCCAGGAGAGGTATCAATTCCTCCAAAACAGCAAAGTATATGATTGACAGGGGTGATCCTATAACTAAAAACGATAGACTGATGAAATGAGGAGATAGATTAGTACTTAAAGTTCTTGTTGTGTAATCAAGAAGAACAGAGTTCAGATACTTATAATCTATGTAAATGCCAGGTGGTGGAGATTGTGGACAACTTGAAATGCCAGCTTTGGAAGTCACAGATAGAAGGTCTCTGGAGCAATCAGGCCAAGGAGACTAACTATATTAGAAAGTTCTAGGTTTGATTAAGAGAATCTGCTTCAAAGAAGAAGGTAGAGAGCAACTGAGGGAGACACCTGACATCATTTTCAGGCCTCCACATGAACATACCTAAATATGAATCTACACATGCATCCCCATAAATATACAAACATTCATAAACATCTATCACATATCACACACACAAACACAGATAGGTAAATATAATAAGTGAATGATGTCAATCTTACAAAACTAAAATAAATATTATCTACTATGGAAGAAAATGAAAATCGATTTCAGTATTGTCCACAGTCTAGAGATTGTGGATCAGGACAACTGGTCAACCTTCTTTCTTAGGGAGGAAAGAGAGGAGATAAAAGAAAGAAGAAAGAGGTGAGAGAAGAAGGAATTTTCCTCTTATACTCTAGTTTTTCTCCAATAGAAAGTACAAATATTAAACATGGCTTAAACAATGATATCAATCGGCATGATTTGAAGGAAGGGGGAAATTCCATGGGACCTCATCCCTAGACAGAGAACTATAAGCAACTATGATTGCTGAGAGAGGGAGAATTCATGATCTCCAGGGATGAGCTCTGTACTTGGTTATTCAATTCCAAGCAGTCAGTCCCCAAGTCAGTTACATACATCATATATGTATATGTAACACTAAACATACTCAGCAGCATATTATATTTAAATAATATGCAATTATACATTTATGTAGCAATAACTACAGAAACAATTACAGAAAAAAGCTACTGATTTGAGAGGGGTTAGGGAAGACATGGACGGATTAGAAAGATAAATGAGAAGGGAGAGATGTTGTAATTATATCTTAAATTTAAAATAAAATATGTATTTAAAAATAAAAAAGGATACAGATACTACATACAAATTTTGATACATTAAAATTTATAATAAATAAAATTTTAAAATAGAAAAATCTTTTAAAATGGATTGGAGATTTTAAAAGTTAAGACAATCATTAATGGTCTTACAAAGCATAAATGTCCTAGAGAGGCTGCAATTTAAGTTTTGACACTTTGAAAGTAAAAGAGGTAAGATTTATCATTTTCTCAATTCACAGAGGTCATAATTTTGAAATGATCATCCTGCTCTGACCAGACAATAATTTCTCTTGCGAGATGTGGGGACCAGGCCCTTCAAGAGCAAACAGCAAAGAGCACTGACTCATTCACAGGACTTTTTTGCATAATAACCTTTGGTGTGATTATTCTCACTTTCAGGCATAATTCAGACAAGACAATTCTATAGAGACCAATTTTTAAAAAAAAAACATCAATTTTTTTAAAAAGAATGATTGTGCTGGAATAAAGGAGAAATTGTCAGTTATTCTTGAGATGAGGGAGCTGAGGTATGCACAGTTTGGGGCACAGGTAATAATAATATCCACAGTAGCACTAGTGTTAGCATTAATATACTTATGCCTACAATGATAATTCATGAGCACAGTACCAGGTGCTAAGTATTTATATGCATGAATTTTCTTGCTGATGGCTCAGAAAAGTGACATACAGCTATAGCACTATTATCATTACAATGAAGTTTTGCTTTATGCAAATTTTGAACAAGAAAGTGTAAAGAATTACTCTATGCATAAAAATTGAAATAATATGAATCTTATTTTACATTTATCCCTATGGGAAAATTGGTCCTGAATTATGCAAATTTTGAAGTGTAAGAAACCTTCAAGAATACATTCCTAGCATAATGTTGCTCCAATCAGATAATCTCTTATCATAGTTATAGACATTCAGATTTAACAAGGTCCAGGAACTTTGTCATCCTAAAAGGTTGAACAGAGATGCAAAATCCACATGCAGAGCAGCCTTCTTCAAGGTCAGTGTGTGTTTAAGGAGACCAGATTATGGGGTGAATTCCTTTGTATAAATTTACAATATCCTACCAATATTCTAATATTCACTGAACAATAAATGGTTTCTTCGTTCAACTGAAAATACTTTTTTATACAACGTGTTTTAATCATGTTTCCAATTGCTCACAGATCCTCATGACATCCTTACAAACCCAATTTTATACTCCTCTTTCTCACTCCCTTCTTAAGAAACAAAAACAGATTTAAAAAAACAGAACAATAAACACATACGACCACTCCACAAAACCACAAAAATGAAGACAAAAATATATAACCAAAAAGCTAATAAGACAAAAAAAATTATCCAAACAAAACAAAATGAGATGAAAGTTTACAAAAATAACAAAAATAACACTGAGTTTATTTTGTGTTGGCCAACTATTCCTGGGCAAGTGCTGGCCCTGAAGTGTGGCCAGTGAGAATCATTGGAGAACATTGACTGGCGGGGGGTCAGTGGATATCACTTGCAGACAGCTTCTTGCTTAGGGCTGGGCGCCTGTATCCACTTCCTCCACTTCCCCAGTTCTCCCCTTAGCGATAGGACTCCATCTGTCTTAATCCTCCACAGACTTTCTGTGTGCTGCCACTGTCTCCATGAGTGAACATAAAATTAGTCTTGTATCTGGAAAACACTTTTAATGGATAGTTTGTTTTGGTTTTTGAGACAGGGTTCTCTGTTGTAATCCAGGCTATCCTGGAACTTGCTCTGTAGACTGGGGTGGCCGGGGACTCAGAGATCTGCCTGACTCTGCCTCCTGAGTGCTGAGATTAAAGGCATGTGCCACCACCGCCTACCAAATGGGCAGAATTGTGCCTTGTTGGTCTTCACATTTATTTTCAAAGAAGAGAGAAAGCTTGCCATAGAATTGAGTGTCAGCGTAACTAACCATTGCTGCTTTCCAACTGTCAAGAGTGAGAATGTGTCAGATGACCTTAGTGGTCTTTGAAGGAGGGAAGAGAACCCTTCCTATCTATTTTAGAAGAGGTGAAAGACTGGTAACTGGTAAGGTTTGGAATTTAAAACAAAATCAAAAACAAAAAAAATCACATTCTTATAAGAAGACAATCCACTCCAGTGAATGCTGCTTTTGATGATGGATAAGAAGGGAAAGAAAGAGTCTTTTTTGTTGCTCATCTCCAAGGACCACGTTTTAAGCAAGGACCTAAAGCAGCATAGTTTTGCTTCCTGATTATGATTAGCATACTTATTTACAGACCACTAACTCTCAGTTGGTGCTTGTTCATTTTTACTTTTAAGCCATTTTTTTCCAGAAAAAAATACAATAATCAATATCCCCAGAAGGAAACTTCTTCCGTCACTAGCCACCACACAGCTGAGACTGCAGCTCTGCATTCAGCACTCACAGAAGAAGCCCGACAGACAGAGTTAGGAGATGTCAGCCAAGTGAGCAGGTCATTACACTGTGGTTTGATACTGTCCTTTTGTTCTTCTACATGCCTTTGTGACCACTCTGTCATTTTGACCCAATATACTCTGTGACAAAACCCATTCTTGTTCTGGCAAGCTCATGCTATCCAGCAAGAGGAAAAAGAGCTGAAGGTAATGGAAGTCATGAGAAGTAATGGTGCCCTTGACATTTCTGCTTTGGGCTGACTTTTCTTAGTAATTTCTTTGGTTGAACATTTTGTAACTAGTCGAGAACAAAATGATGTCACGGCTTCCCCTCATTCATCTTCAGGAGTACCTGAAGGAAAGTCGTAGTATCTGCTGTGGTCAAGAAGTGATTTGGTCCCCCTGGTACTCTGTATCAACCCAAAGAGAACACTCTAGATAAAGTAAAAACTGCCCAAAGTTTGAATAGAAAGGATAAGGGGGTTGATTAATTGGTCCAGAAGTATCTCTGTGGCCAAATAAATGTTCTAGTCATTAAAAAGTGCAATTTTGCACTGATCGCTTTCTTTTTGTATCTTTGCCAGCATATTACTTTAGTTAATGACTGGTCTTCATTTTTAACTCTTTTTTATATCCAAAGTCCAGCTGCGAAACATTATGTTTCAAGATAGAGAAGGGAAACAACCCATTCATTTAAACTAATCTTCACCCAGTCACAGGTATGCACAAGGATAGTCTTATGGGTTCTGTATCATAAGCATGCATCAGAGAGCAGCGGCACTCCGTGTAGTCTGTGGAAGGGAAGACAGTATGGTTCTGTGAATCTGATTTGGCATCTAGTTTGGAGGGATGGCCAAGATAACTGAACAGAGGTTCCCAGTGTTTGCTCTCTTCCTCCACAAGTAACTAAAATAACACACACCAGCCAGTGATAGTAATGCATGCCTAAAATTCTAGTACCAGGGGGTAGAAGCAGGGGAATCAGGAATTGAAAGCCAGTTTCCACTCCATAAGGAATTCAAGACTAGCCTTGTCTTACTCCAAAACACTAAACAAAATGAAAACCAAAAATAAAACAACAACAACAAAAAACCCTCATCCTAAGAAACAAAAAATAGCTGCATTTCCAGGAGAGTGGGAAGGGACAGCCCTGGACCCTAGGAAGAGAAAGCTAAAGCTGCGAATGACCAAGAGACCTGAGATAACATTGTGGAGAGTAGAAGAAAGTTCACCAGCAACCAGTGTTGTAGCTTCCTAGCTAGAAGGTATACTGTTTTCAGGGCGGGGAGGGAGGGAATGTGAACAGAGGAGCTAATAGAGGAAAGGACATGTAACAATTACAGAAAGGATAATGGAAGATTGTGGTGAACAATCATGTGCCAAAAAAGTTACGAAAAGGGAAGGGGGAGGAGGAGAGGAGGAGATGGAAATTTTTAATAAAAAAATAAACCATGGAAAAAAACCAACAACAAAAACAGCCAGAACAAATGGAAACATAGCCTACCAAAGCTGAGCCCTAAAGACCCTGGATGTGAGGAGAGCAATAGAGAGCAAAAGAGGTAAGCAACGCTAAAAGTCTGCTGACACAGACACAGTAGGATGATTGGCTTCACTGCTGAGTTCTACTGTGCTTTTAAAGAGAACACCAATTCTTCTCAAATTATTCCAGCAAGTTGAGAGGGAAGGGAATTCTTCAGACTTATTCTATGGAACACAGTGACCAGATGCCAAAGTCTGAGACGTTCATAGCTCATCAACACAGTACAGAGGATGAGCCTTAGGTATGCAGATGGGAAAATTCCTTTTCTGTGTGTCTGTGTGCACATTGGTGCATGTGCACATATGCATGGACAGATGCATGGGCACTTGTATATGTCTATACATCTGTGTGTACTTATGCATCTGTGTGTATAGATGTGTGTATGTGTGTGCACGTGCACGCATATGTTTACCAATGCAGTAGTGAAAGAATTGTGACTGGAACACCAGTTAAACATATCCCAGAGGTGCTTGCTCAGTGGGTAAGAGCACTTGATGTACAAGGGGGATGCATAGTGACAAGAGGATCTACACACACACACACAAACAACACAACATCACACACACATCAATACAATGAAGAACCTCCACGAGAACTCCTAACTAACATCATATTGAGTGGAAAGTTGAAAGCATTTTCTAAAGGTATGGAATAAGACAGGACTGACCACTTCCAGTGTTCTATTCATTATGGTGCTAGAAGTTTTGCTGAGAGTAAAGTCAACAGAAATAAACAAGAGATAGGTTAAGGGGCCTGGCAGGTAGCTTGGTCAGTAAAATGCTAGCTACACAAGCATGCAGACCTGAATTTAATCTCTAGCACTCACATAAAAATCCAGGCAAGGCAAAACCTTGGTATTTATTGAAAAGCTAGCCTAATCTAATTGAGGAGCCATAGGGCTTAGTTGAGATTGAGCGAATCAATTTCTAAAACCAAGAAAAACAGCCCCAAGGTCACCCTCAAGACTCTACACCCACGTGAAGACACATTCATGTGAACACAGAGAGAGAAAGAGAATGGCAGGGGAAAGGAAGGAAGGAGGAAAGGAGAGAGAGAGAGAGAGAGAGAGAGAGAGAGAGAGAGAGAGAGAGAGAGAGAGAGAGAGAGAGAGGAGAGAATTAAGACAGAAGCCAAATAATCATTAGTTTCACATTGCATGGTTTTAAAAGAAAATAAACCTAAATACTTCACCAGAAGTTTATTAGAACTGACAGACAGATTTGGTGAGATTGAAGTATTATAAATAAACCTTAAAGATCAGCAGCACTTAGAAATTTTGTCTCTTATTACATGTTTTTCTTTCTCTTCTTTTAATGGCTACTTTAACCTTTCCTCTTAGTCTTTGCTCTCCTAGCCGTCTCTCACCCTCAACAACCTTGGCCCTTTTGTCTTTCCAAGTCACCACCCTGGTTTCACATCCCCTTTGCCTTGTTTTTGATTTTGCTCTGTGACTCATGGGGTTTATCCAGGGCCACTGACTTGGCAGGGGGCATGAATCTGTGCACTGGAGCACGAAGGAGAAGGTGAGCTACAAACCCATGGATGTATAAGGAACTCAAAAGGATCCTCCTGTCTTCACCTCCCCAGAACTTGGATTACAGGTACAGGCTGCAGCCCCTAGATCCACCCCTACCCTGTGGGTGCTACAGATTGGACTCAGGCAGTCACGCTTGTATGGCAAGCACTTCACACATCTATTACATATTTTATGAAGAGCTTCAAAAGGAGATCTTAAAGGCCCCAAGCATAAAAAATGGTGGAAATGCTAATGACTCTCAAATTTATCAGTATATAACCTATACGTAGTAAAGTATAACACTATGTCCATATATATAATTATTATATGTTATCAAGAAAAATGAAAGCATTATGCTAACTTAAAATATAATAATCTTTTTCAAAAACCTCTAAGATCAATGTTTACCATAATAATTTTTAAAATTTTTTTATAGAATTGTTTAATGTTGAATAGACTACTTTCATGTAAATTTTCATCCCCACTGTATTAGTTATAATATTTTCTACATAATATCTGCTTGGTAGATGCCAATATAATTTTTGTTTATAAGATATAATTTACTGAAGATAATGGTTTAAAAAATTTATCAGTGGCCTTAGGTGATATCTGTCCTTTCAATGTAGACAAATTTCTTAGGTTAGTCTGTAGACCTTCCAGAATCACACTATCCCAAGAACTGAAAGCATTCTTCCCAAGTTTGGAAACTGAAATTTGTACTGCTGCTTTGCCTCCATATATGCTTACTTTCTTGCTACCTGGAAGTTTCCTGACCAGTTTTTTAAAAAAAAAAAAAAAAAAACAAAAAAAAAACCAAAAAAAAAAAACAAAACAAAAAAACTTGGTGTCCATGGACCATGAAAGAGAACCCTAACCAGTTCCTAGGTTCCTATGGAATCCTCTTCTGTGCTCTAGAATGAACCTTCTTGGGCCTGCGGAATATTCCCTATATAGGACTTGACGGGAGGAAGAAAATGCATTGATGATGGGGGAGCTGACCAATCCCTCTGTTTGAGGGGCATGTTCCCTCCGGGGGGGAGGGGCAAATACCTTTAAAACATCCGTGTGCATTTGATTTTGCTCTCTTTTGTTTCCTGCACTCCTGGCGTTCGCGGGATCCTTGGTCGTGTAAGTTTTCCCTCAGTTATTAAAATCTTTTAAATAGAGTTGGTCTGGTTATTTATTAATCACCCATGCTGCCCATTGCTTTGATTTAAAGTGGAGATCTTTCTCTTCAACCCCACCATGGTTAAGTGAAGACAAATGTTGAGCATCTGTCGGCATACAAATCATCTATTATATCAATGCATCTCACTACATGTGTACCACTTGTACAATCTGCCCAAATGAGAAACTTTAGAACAGAATGTAGGAGATGTCAGATAACACGACTATCTGGTGGGTCTCATGACCATGAATTAATTTCTATCCTCATTAGTCTGTCAGTGTGATCTCAGAAAGAGTGGTGACGGTAAATTCTCAATCTGCCATGCCTCATGACATTTGACTATTATACAAATCTCTTGATTTCTTTAGAACCAGTTTGAGTCTAGCCACTAGGGTATACTGTTCAAGATTCTAATGGGTCATCCAAGACATTTTAATGGATGGATTGTCAAATGCCTCTAGAGTGGCTGATAAATTTATATTGTGTTGAGTCTTCAATGGGATTATAAGACTCATCAGAACTCAGACTTCTAATGAGTTGTCTTTGATCTACTTTATTTCTTCAAGGTAATTTTTAACCCACGTGTGTTTCTTTCTCTTTGGGGGAGGAGCCTTTTTTCATTACGGGCTAGAAAGAAGGCTTTCCTCCTGTGACACAGCTCTTCCACTGAGATGATTTCTGTTCATTCATTTAATTTTCCCATCTAACTGTTGGCTCCCATGGCACATTTTATGGGTGCTGTTAGGCATTCCTTACTAGGTAGGTATACAGGAGGCTGTGCATTATGCTTTGTTTCATTGTTTTCTTCTAAGAAAAAGTAATTTTTATTTTCAGGTAGCATGTATGTGAGTGTATGCAAACTTTGGCTAATTATCATTGCATGTATTTCAGTGTAGGTGTACACATGTTATGATGTCCTGTTGGGGACCAGCCTTGGCAAAAACACTTCTTGCCAGGGCAGGGGCATGGCGATTAGAAATACAAGTAAAAAATATGAAGATGCATTTAAAACTAATAAAACAGAAACCATAGGATAGTACTGGGAGGCAGTTCCAATGAATACTGAAATTGCCCATGTTTAATTTTCTATACACATTTATATCCCAATACAAAAAGGGGGGAGGAGGAAACAAAAGACTCCTTTAACTTGATACCAAGGACAACTTGATCAGTTAATTGCTTTAACACTTTGAGACATCAAGTCATTAGCATTCTGCTGTATAGGCAGTGATGCCACTCTAGACCAAGTATCCTGAAGGCAGTCATTCCCCAGGTAACCTCATACTACAGAAGAAGGAGCAGATGTACACTTGCATATCCTGACCATTGTCAGGATGGAATGGATCTACTTGTGTGAGCCATCTTAATGTCAAAAGAAGCAAGTAATCACATCCTGTTTCAAGATGTGTAGTTCTGATTGTTGTTGGCAAAATGGAGCACCCTCTAACTCTCTGACCCTCAGCCAACGTAGAAATAAGCTCACATTTTTGGACCTCCACATTGTAGGTATGGAGGTCAGAGGAAAATACTTTGGAGTTGGTACTCTCCACCTTTTCATGGGTTCTGGGTATCAAAGTCACATTTTCAGGGTTACATGACAAACATCTTTGCTTGCTAAGCTGAGCCATCTCAGGGGCACTTAATGATTTATATCTTGCATCTCACAGTTCAAAGACACTCAATGACAATTCTTTTGAAAGCTAAGAGTCCTTGTAAATAAGAAGATTTGATGTAAAACATCTCTCCACTGTCACTTTCTTTCTTTGAAACACTGATTCTACTTCCAAGAAATCAAGAACTAGATCACTCGAGTCACTCTTAAAAGTTAAAAAAAAAAAAAAAGTAAATTGTTGCCATGTGTAAAACACAGAGCACCTCACAAAAGTCCGGCTTGTGTTACTGTTTTGTGGAACTTTGCTTGGGCAAAAGTTAAGGCATTCGTCAAATTCCCATCTGTAGCTATTGATGGGTTAGTTAGAGCACGAAGATCAAATGATTTTGTTTTCAGCATCAGGATTATCACCCATCAATTTCATTCGTTTTTACCTTTTAAAGACAAGGTCACGACAAAGCCCTTGTAGTTTAGCATTGACTTTTAAAACTTTGTATTGCTTTATTTTTTAAATACACATGTGTTTAAAATTTAGAAAGAAGTGGGGATCATTTGGCAACAATGTAATTAGAGATTTGATCACAACCCCAAACATTTTGAAACCTAATGCCCCCGGCACCTAGATCTGCTCATTTATTTTTAGCTCTAGCAAGGAACTATATTTAATCTCTTAATCAAACTGCTTGAAGTTTCCACTTCAAAATAAATGGAATGATAATAAATAATGAGCCAAGAAATAAAATACACCCATTTAAGGAGAAATCTATAATTTGATGGCAAACAAACATGAGTTTGAATAACATGGAAATAGCTCTTGTCTCCTTCAATTTTCAGCTCCAAGTAACTAATGAAGTACAGAAGTAGGAGCCAGGAAAAGTATGCTTGGTTGAGGTCCTCATCTTGAGTTCTTTGCACAAAGCAAACAGTTTGCATTTCCTCAAGGATGGTGGGAGCCCAAAGGCACAGGGCAGGGTCTCAGATGTACTGACGTGATCCTGGCTACCCATTCCAGTCTTGGCGTTCTTCCCAAGGACCATCCTACTTTATGTCATGCAGCTCTTGTGTTTCATAGATGTGACTCTGGATAGACAATACAGGAAGGCATTGATTACAGTCTTGTGAACCAGCATGCAGGTAACCATGAAATGCCTACTGTGTGGGGGACCCACAAGAGCTCAAGCACACACTTCACTCTTAATGAGACAGAACGGCAGGGTTGCTGGGTAGAAAGGAACTTTTTTATGGCAGACCTATATTCAGGAAGTTCCAGAACAGAAAAATATTTGTTATCCTGAGATAGGGTATATATGACAGAACAGAACAGAGGAAGGAGTCTACCTAAGTCACTTTCATTGGGATCACTTGCAGTAGTGTGTGTAACTCTCAGCAGCTGCGTCCCTGAATGCCTGGAGTTCCTAGCCTAACTTGCAGCAACTGCACAGGTGTAGTTAGGGGAGGGGCCTTGTAACAAGTGTAATTTTCTGAACTTTGTAAGTTTGGAGTTTGTTCCTTTGTTTATTTCTCTTTCTTAGCCTTCTGAATCTTAGGAGCTTCCATCCTGTCTCCAGGACAGATGTTTTCATTCAAAATAAACGGCTACTCAGCATGTTGCACATTTTAATAAGCACTGCATGGAGAACCAGGTGAATTAAATGACTGTCACAAGACCATTACAGTGGGCAACAGAATCGGAAACTCTAGACCTAGGTTTTAACCTGAAGTTTATCACTAATTGGTTCTACTGCCCAGATAAATAATCTTCCTTTTGGCTCCTTAGCCCCTCATGGGGAAATGGACAAACAGAAAGGGGAAAGGCCAGGCAGCCTATGGCATCCTGAGTGTGTCCTTCCTCATTACCGCTGGTCTCTATAGAATGCTTCTGTAATTGAAGGTGACATTGAAACTCTTCAGAGAACAGGGTCGTAAGATGGGGAAAGTCTACAAGTGTGTGGTATGAAAATAGAAAGTAAGCCCTTTCAATTGTCAATTTTGATCCTACCCACGGCAGAAAAAAATCATATACAGACCACATATACAGCTCAAATGGATTGAAGTTGACAAAGTCATACTTCTTTAGAAGAAATACAGCATGGACATCCCTTTTCATTACAAATAGCTAAAGAATTCATTCACTAATCTGTGTGCTTTAGCGGGTGTGAGACGCAAAGCAGATGAAGACAGCGCTGCCTAGACTCTCTGTACTTAATCTTTAGGAGGCAAACAGAAGTTTGTGTTACATTACCCTTTGTCACTTATGTATTAAAGTCTAATGTATACATTAAAATATTCTTTAATAAATTTTCCTATAGTGAAAATTTATATATTTAATGTCAAGTTTAATAACAAAATATTAGAAGCACCTCCAATTTCCCTTTAGACCTCATTCTGTCACTCACCACCATCCCTACCTAACAACAAAGGTCCGTTTTTCTGACTAGTAAGTTTATAGAAACAGATCCTTCAATATATACTCTCTCTCTCTCTTTCTCTCTCTCTCTCTCTCTCTCTCTCTCTCTCTCTCTCTCTCTCTCTCCCCCCCCCCCACGGTCTCACTTCTCCCATTGTGGGGTCTATAAAATCCATTCATTTTATTGTGCATCGGAGTCTCTTTCTGTGGATATATGTTGTTGTGGGAATTCATGAATGTTGTGTAATTAAAGGAAGCCCACAATATACACCCAGTTTTGTTAGATTTGAAGCAGAAGTGATGGGTCGTAGGGGCCAATTTGGAACCTGCTGGACCACTGCAGCTTTCAGAAAGGTGCCCAGCACCTGTAGATGCCATGTTCTACTCATGGAAGATGAACTAGTTCCTCCATACACAAACAAAGACTTGTCTCTTCCATTTAGCCACTCCGGTAAGAATGCTGTAGTCTCGCTTCATTGTTAATAATGTTCACTTCACTGAGAAATAAAGCAGTTTTAGTAGTTTGTTTTTCTTATGTTTATTGCACTTTTACAGCCCTCCTTTAGTGTCTCTATATATCTTTGGTCGGTTTACCTCCTTAGCTGAATTATATTTTCCTTATTCTTTTGTGGAAATTGGATGAAAACTGCATTACAATTGTCCTTCTGTGGTATATGTGAGTGTTGTCCCTCAGACATCACCCACCTTCTTCTTTGACATAGGGTCTCTCAATGTCCTGGAGTTCACTGATTAGGCTGACTGCCTAGTGAACCCCAGGATCCATCTGTCTCTATCTCCCCCAGTACAAAGATTACTAATGTGTACTTTTTATGCTGTGTTTTGGGGTGCAACTCAGGACCCCGTGTTTGCCAAGCCAGCATTATATCGCGTGAGCCGTTTCCCCAAATGCCTCATCGCATGTTTTTAATTTCTCCCCCTTTTATTAAAAATAGATTCTTTCCTCATACAATAAATGCTCACTAGTTCTCCCTCCCCGACTCCTCCCAGTTCCTCCCCAAATCCGCTCACATCCAGATTCACTCCCTTTCTCTCACTGGGAAAGAACAAGCTTCTAAGAGAAAAAAAAAATAAAACATAAGAAAACAAAATATAATATAAAACAAAAATCACATTAAAATTGGACAAGGCAACCCTGCCAAAAAGGAAAAGAGCTTAAAGAGAAGGCTCAAGAATCAGAGAGCCCTCTCTCACACTCAGGAGTTCCATACGAATATTAAACTGAGAGCTGTAACACACTCAGAGGACCCTGGATTCCCTTTGCTTACTACTTCAGTCTCTGTGGGTCCTTATGAGCCTTGCTCAGTTGATCCAGATGTCTTGTTCTCCAGGTGTCCGCCATCCCCTCTGGCTCTTCCACTCTTTCAGCCTCCATTTCTATGGTTCCCTGAGCTCTGAGGAGATGGATTTGGTGGAGACATCTCATTTAGAACTATGTGGTCCAAGGACTCTCTCTGCATAATGTCTGGCTATGAGTTTCTGTATTTGTTCCCATCTGTTGCACAAGGAAGCCTCCGATGAAGACTGAATAAGGCAATGCTCTATGAGAGCAGCAGAATATCATTAGCAGTCCTTTTAGTTTTAGGGTTGTTTGTTTGCTTGTTTTTGAGCAGTAGCATTTGGTTTTACCCCAAGTCTCTGGGCTATCTAGATTTTTGGTTATACAAGCAATGCATCTCATCTTGTGAAGTGGGCCATAAATCGAATCAAACATTGGTTGACTACTTCCACAAGCTTTGTGCCACCATTACCATGGCGTATTTTGCAGGCTATACAAATTGAATATCAAAGATATTGTTGCTGCTTATGCTTCTCTTTTTGCAGGCTGCAGAATATCTCCCCATACCAAAGACACTAGAAGTCAGGGGTGAAGATTCTATGTAGGCGCCAGTTGGACCTCTTCACACTCAATGAGTTGTGTGGATGCTGTCCTCAGCAATGTGGCCTTTCTGTCAGTTGTGGAGGGAGATTGACTTCCCTGGCAACAGCCTGGGTGACTGGGTGATTTCTATGCATCCCCTTAAGTCAACATCTTGATTAGATATAACCAGTCCCAGGTATGGAAGCTTCATTTGGTGACAAGAGACAGACAGTTGGGACTCCATCTTTCTTATCATTTGGGGACTCCAATGGGATCGCTCTGATATATCTAAGGATTTTCCACTGCAATAGTTTTCCATACTACTCCTCAAATGCCCCTCAATTCTAGCTGTCCTTCCCTGCTTTCCCTCCCTCAACCCCATCTTCTTTCTGTGTCTCCACTAAAAAGAAGCTCTGATTTTATTATAACTGACTTAATATTTTTCTTTGTAAGTGACACTTCATATGTCCTTTATTTATTTATTTATTTATTTGTAATCCAAGAATGTGCACCATGTGCATGCCTGGTACCTATGGAGGCCAGACAAAGGCACTAGATGGCCTGGTAATGTTGTTACAGACAGTTGTGAAGCACCATGTGAGTGCTGGGAACAGAACCTGGATCTTCTGCAAGAGCAGTAAATACTCTTTTTTAAGTGTTGAGCCACCTCCTAGCCTCAGGGACTGAGTTTAATTAACTGCATTAAAAGAGTGAGACTATTTTTTCTTGTGGGTATATAGTTGATTGATTATTTGAAGAACTCAGACATCTTCTGAAGAACTCAGACATCTCTCTTGTAGACTGAAGCTTCACAAATCAAGAGATTACATCAGTGGGGTCTGTCTCAGGGACCTTGTTTTGATTTGTGAATATTGATCTATGTTTTTCTCTGAGCAGATGGAACACTGTTAATTACTGTGAATTTCTTTTACTAAAATCTTGATTTCTGATTACATAAGCTTTATATTATAGCTTTACTTTTCTGTGTGATTTTTTCTTGACTCTTTAAGCATAAATTCTAAAAAGAACTTGTTAATTTCCATTAAAAAAATAAAACAAAATAGCAATCGGTACTTTGGTTCAGATTGCACTGAATATATAATAGATAGGTTTGGAAGAACATGACATTTAAATAGAACATTTTCTAATCAATGAAATGGTCTGTCTCTCTACTTGGCAGTACTCTCTCTTTTATTTAAACATTTAAGATAAGAGTTTATCATGCCACATAATGCATTAATTTTATTCTTTATAATATGTAATTTTTGTTTGCTGCTAGTGCTTAGAAATTATAACTGTTTTTGTAGCTATCATCATTCTAAATGTACACATTAATCTAATGTTAAATACATACTAACTGACGCTGAAAGGTGACCACCATGTCTCAACTGGAAGTGACCACATTAAGTGACCATCTTTTCAGAGCACACACTTTGAGGGCCAACAGATCAGAGTTTAAATTCCAGCTTCTTCATCTTACAAACTGGGCAAATCACTCAATTTTCTCATCTGAAAAACAGGTAATTATGACACCTACAATATAGTTATTATTGGAATACGCTAAGATGCTAAAACAATTAACAGTTCAAGATAAGGAGAGGGAGGCTGAGGCTTTGACTCAATTAGTGTAAGTTGTCAGATCTGGTTACTAAGGACTATTTCACAACAAATCATCTTAGCAGCCTTTGGCCCTTGCTGTCCATATTACATTACGATTACAGTGCCTTTAAAAAGTAAAATGTTCTTAAGAACAAGTCAAGTTAGGATATGCAGGCAGGAGCACTACTGTCTCCCTGTGCTTGCTTCTGGCCCTTTAAGTCTGAGGGATGTTTCCCCTTAGGTCCTGGTTCCTGTGAGCAAGACCAAGCTCCCTTTTAATTTCTTTCTTATTTAAATGGGAGAAAACCCACCTAAAGAGGAGTGGGTAGACTCCTCTAGCAGCTAACTACTCTCAGCACCAACAGCCTTTGTTCCTTAACTCTTAACAAGGCAACATAATTTGGTGAGATTAAGAAGTACAGCTGATTTGGAGTTTAGCTGATTTGGAGTTCATTTGTTTCTAAGTGACACCAATTACAAATTTTCCCTAAATCCAGACATAACATAGGTGTGAGGTGGGGGTGGTGCTTCGTTTATATTTAATGCATATGCTGGTGTGTGTGTGTGTGTGTGTGTGTGTGTGTGTGTGTGTGTGTGTGTGTGTGTGTGCGCGCGCGCACTCCAGTAAATCAACCTGCAATTCATCTGAAAATCAACTGTACTGATGTCTTCTGATTGCTCTGCTCCCTTGCATTTAGGAAAAGACAATTTTCCTCATATTTCACCAACAGTTTTGAGGGACAGTGAGGCAATAATGAAAACTATATCAGGCCATTCGTTCCTTTCCATGGGTTTTAGGTTTACAGACTCCTCTCAGCACTGATGCTGGGTTGTTTGCCTGCACATACTAAACAAATATATGTATGTGTAAAGAATGCTGGCAGTGAAAGGAAGTGACAGCCCAACTGAGTTCCATCCAGAAGCCCAAGTCCTTAATATGCAGTGACCACAAGGTTTGCTGCAACCTGAGCTCTTCCTTTTTTAATTAAAATGTGAATGAATCCCACCTGCTATCAAGAGCGCTAGATACAGGACAAAACTTACATGACCATAATTAAGATTTCTTCTGAGGCTCAAGAGCCCTGCCACCTAAAGGAAGTTTTCACCTGGGAGGAAATGCCATACAGAAATCCTTTTCACCTCTTTCCTGCTTTGCCCCCACCAACCATTCATTGTCTTTTGATTTAATATCATTGTCTTTTGATTTAATATGAGTGGAGCTATCTGATTGGATTGATTGTGATGCCCGGGCTTCTGTCATCTGGCATGTTTCTGAGGTTCATTTAAGCTGTGGTGTGAATTAGTAGCACTTTCCTTCCCTTGCCAGTTAGCCCACGGTATGGATACACCAATTTGTCCTTTAATGGGCACATGAGTTGGCTCGATCGTTGACTATTATGACTGATGATGTTAGAAAAGTTGTATAGACATTTGTATGTTTTCATTTCTCTTGAGTATATTTCTAGGGCCTGGGACTTCTAGGTGATAGATTATGATTATGATTATGTTTAATCATTTGAGAAAAGGCATGACATGGTAACTCAATTTCATAGTTAATCATCCAAGAAAAGTGGCCGTTTTCTAAAAGAACACAGTATTTTGTAACACCAACCAGCTTATCCCTTAAAGAGATCTCAGAAGGTGCATCCTTCTAAACCTACTGAAGTACAGAAACTATCATGTTGCTAAAATCTATTTAGAATTGTCCAATCATTGTTTAAATATCATTCCTATAGGGAAAGATAAACAGAGGGCAAGAGTTGGCATGTGGATCTCTGGAATACAGAGAGTAATGGTGACGTGGATCTCTAGAATACAGAGAGCAAAGGTGGCATGTGGGTCTCTAGAATACAGAGAGCAAAGGTGGCATGTGGGTCTCTGGAACACAGAGAGCAAAGGTGACATGTGGATCTCTAGAATACAGAGAGCAAAGGTGGCATGTGGATCTCTGGAACACAGAGAGCAAAGGTTGACATGTAGATCTCTAAAATACAGCCTACTGGGGACTCCACAAATGTGGGGAATGGTCCTTCTTTCCCTGCTGAAAAAATCCAAACATAATGAGTTAGCACATGGACTCTGCATTTCATGTGGATCTTAGGAGAAGGTCGCTAAAGCATTTTTCAGGGATGTAAATTCTCAAGATGAACCAGGGAACATTAACCTCGTGTTCAACATTACTTTTAGCTATTCTTTGGCAGTATTATTTACTTTGTGTGTAAAGGAAATAATTAAATTTAAAAAGTGTGCAGTAGGAAGATGGTCCAGTATGGAACACTTCCAGCAGGCAGGGGTTTGGGGGGGTGGGGATATTACAGCTTAAATCAAGGCTGTGCCGCTACCAAGGCTATGCCGTGCATTGCTCATTATACTTGACTGGGATGTGTCAGACACACAGGAAGGCCCTGAGATCAAAGGACTTTGCATCACATTTGCTTGTTTTCCAGCATATATATTTTCTAATCACAGTGATTTGTTCTCAGGCCTTTCCATGACTTATAAGACGATAAATTAATTATTCTTCTTTTCCTATAAGTCATTCCTTTGACAAGATCAGTTTCCCTCCTGTTTTGTATTTGGGTAAGTACAAAACAGAAGATTATTTGGAATTCTTTTCTTTTCTATGAAGAGAAAATTGTGTTCCTGACAAATGTCTTTTCTCTGTTCCTTGAGCCTGATGAGAAGTGAATTGCTGTGGAGGAGGGCTTTGCTCTCGTGGGTACACAGTATTAAGTATAAGTCTCCTCTCCCACAAAGCAATTCCTTCTGTCATATTTCCACAAGAACATGTGGAAAGACAATGTGATAAAAAAAATTGGAAGCCTTTCAGATGTTTGAAGGTTGCTATCTCTGGTTTGCCTTCTAAAACAACACATTTAAACAAAATATTTTATTATCATCTAACACCTTGACATCATCCAATGCAGAAACCTACATTTTTCAGACAGTGCTGCATTAAAAGAATTCTCTATCTATCTATCTATCTATCTATCCATCTATCTAAACATTGGAATCCTGTGGTACTGTGACAAGGGTCCTACAAAACAAACAGGACAGATGTGTCATATTTATTTACATATTTATTTACATAAATATAATATATACATATTATATTTACTGTTCTCTTCATGGCCAGCAACAGTAGGCTGTTTTAAAAAGTCCACACAGAGTCAGTCTCATGGACCTGAGAAACAGATCCTGAGCAGTGCAAAGGTTATTGGAAGAAATACACATCTCATGTACAGATTCTTCGTAAAGGTTCTTCTTCCATTCTCCTGTGCATGTAGGGGGTGGGGTGGATGTGTGTGTGTGTGTGTGTGTGTGTGTGTATGAAATAGACTAATTTCTTTAAGCAGGCAAAAGATGAACACCCCTCCATCACCTGGTTTAAATATCCTACCTAGGCTTCTAGTTGTATCTGAAATATAGAAAACAATAATTGATATGTGTTGACTGAGTTTCTGTCCTGCCCAGTTCTCACAATTGTTAAGTCCCAAATTAATCACACAGAGGTCTACATTAGTTATGAACTGATTGGTCCATTAGCTCAGGCTTCTTATTAACTCTTATAACTTATATCAATCCATTATTCTTATCTATATCAGCCACATGGCTTGGTACCTTTTTCAGTGAGGCAGTCACATCTTCCTTCTTCTGTGTCTGGGCAGGACTGCAGAGGAATGGACTTTCCTCTTCACAGAATTCTCCTGTTCTCATTTCCCTGCCTCTACTTCCTGTCTGGTTTTCCTGCCTAAACTTCCTGGCCAATCAGTATTAATTTAAAATATAATTGACAGAATACAAACCATTCTACCACACCAGATATGAGTTTATATTTCTCAATACCTCTGACCCCCACCCCGTGTGTGTGTGTGTGTGTGTGTGTGTGTGTGTGTGTGTATCTCTGTACTTTGAAATTTAGTCTAATCTTCCCACGTCAGCCTCCCCACTGGTAGTATTAAAGGCACTGTGATTTGGTGTAGGAGGTCCTTCTGTCTATGTGTTGCTTTCATTAATGAATAAAGAAACTGCCTTGGCCTGTTGATAGGGCAAAACTTAGGTAGGCAGGGAAGACAGAACTGAATTCTGGGAGGAAGAAAGGAGAGTCAGAGAGAAGCCGTGGATCCTCTGCCTGAGACAGATGCTGGTTAGAATCTTGCCAGTAAGCCACAGCCATGTGGCGATACAAAGATTAATAGAAATGGATTAAATTAATATGTAAGAGTTAGCCAATAAGAAGTTAGAGCTAATGGACCAAGCAGTGTTTTAATTAATATGGTTTCTGTGTGGTTATTTTGGGGCTGGGTGACTGGAACAAACAAGCAGTCTCCTTGCAACAGTGATTGAAGACCCCAGCTCACTGGGAATTTTATAAAATTTTATAATGGGGCTCTAAATTGGCAATGAATTGAACACACTTGATCACCAACTCTTTGTGATTTTGCCTCATAATATACTAAAGTCTCAGCCACACATGCCTATCAGTGTTGAGCTGACCCAGAGGTGAACTTGTTGCTACTATATAGATAGCACTAGATTACCAGCCCATGGAGAAATAAAAACTCAAAATTCAGAAGGGCACTATGAAAGAACGTATTTTATTTCCACAGTATTGAAATATCAAAAGATCAAACCAAACTATGCTAAGTCAAGATATATATATATATATATATATGATAAATTTAAATTATATTTAAGAATTATGTTGTTGACATTTATTTACCCATGATGGGAGTTAAATTCTAAGTGTACAATGTTACTTATCCCCCACAACACATTTAACAATGGAAATAGTTTCATTTCCCTGAATTTCTAATCATGAAATTGCATTGCAAAGAGAGATCCTTTACCCAAAATACATTTTCTGACCAGTTCTGACATTTATTACTTCACAGGTACCCACCATGCAACATATAATCCAGCTTCTTCTATTGAAACTTTCACAAAGGAAATGGGAATCTAGAGAGCAAGCATACAGAGTTGGCAAGTGACATGATTCAGACCTGAGGTAGACCTCACAACCATTCTGACCTGTACTCTTCTAATCCCAAATCACACCTTCATCATTATTGTTCGCCAGGAGACACTTTGAGGACCATTTTAAACCTGTGATTAGTATGGGAAAAACCATGCCAAAACTTCAGAGGCTTTTTTTTGTTGAGCAATCAATTCTTATTTCTAAAAATGCCCTTTGGGTTCAATCAGGGGGAGGATGGAGGATTGATCCTGAGGGCTCCTTGGTCCACTTCAAGAGGAGTAGAGCCAGCTCATTCCCAGCATGGCTCCCAGGGGCTGGTGATTACTCTGTTCAAGAATCAGGATTGCGGCCTCTTTATCCATTTTCATTATGAAAAACCCAGAGGGGGTTGGGTTGAGTGGGAGGGTTGTTCAAATCAGAGCTTTCTTAGGAAGTGGACTAAGCCTCAGAAAGTTGCCTTGTGAGTGACCAAGTCTGTTTGTGAATCCCCTAGTCTTCACACTTATCACAACAGCCAGTGCACTTTTTTAAGAGTCATCTGGTTGTCACAGCTAACAAATGGACAGGGGCAAATTAATGATTTGTTACTCAGGACTCTTCCACTGTAAGCGACAGAAAGCAAAGTTCATTTAGGAGACACATTCAACAGTGAAACCTTTACATCATGATTGGCTTGTACCTCAGACCAGTACAAAAAGGGATGGTTTCTTTTTCTCCCTCTCCTTTGTCTTCTGTTGTTAGTTCTGTTCTCAGGTGCATTTTCCCTTTTTTGTTGCTTCTCAAGTTCAAATACCACTGAGACAAGAGACTATTTCTCAATAGTTGAAACAAAATTCTGAAGAGGCATCTCATCGTTCCATGCATCCATCATCTGAACCTGGCAATATGAACAAATTTTGCCTCCTGGAAATCATATGGCATGAAGGGATGTGGTCGATCGACAATTATGATTAACCAGACTAGCTTTAATATATAATATTCAGCTTTAACAAAGGAAAGAAAAGGGAGCTTACAAAAGCCAAGGTTCCAGCGAGGAGCGCAGGGAAACAAAGAGGGTAAAAGCAAACAAACAGGGATCTTTTAAAGGTATTTGGAGCCCTGGAGGGGTCATGCCCCTCAGACAAGGGATTGGTCAGCTCCCCCATCAATGGCAAGAGGAGAATATATAATTTGCAGGGAGACAATTCTGGGCTAGAGCTTCCTGGCCTACTTCTGCTGTGGCATAGTCTCAGGTATGTATGTGTACTGTTAGTTCTAATATGTTCTTTGTGGTTCTGTGAACTAGATTACAACTCAGCAACATCTGGCTCTAACATGATAGTTTGTGGTTGGTGAAATGCACTAGCATTTCGGAGACTAGAAGCTTCCACTATATCATCTTCAAAGAAATATTTGAAGGATTCTATGTAGAAATAACAAGCAGGTTTTTCCCATGGAACCAGGAAATCTAGAAGAATGGGAACAGAGGGAGTAAGTTTATAATATCCAAATGGTGTGAAATTAAGGGAAGAAATATAAGTGAAAGAAGTATTTGCTGAGAAAATAGAAGTTGAATTAAGAGAATACTAGGAAGCGTGGCAATAAGAAATGTTCACAAAAGTTATAATCCAGTACAGCAATGATTAAGAACAATTAAATGATAAAGTGATTCCAAGTAACTATTAAATGGACGCTAGATCGAAGTATGTCATTCTTACAAAAGGATTGAACTCCAAAATGGGTGAAGGTTTCTAGGTTCTCAGTGTCTCACTTACAAATGAAATAAAAGTGCACATGGACTATAAAGTACAAGAATTTAAAGCAAACCAATAAAACAGGATAAGTACATTCTCAAGTGTCAGGAGTGATTGTCACAAGCTATTGCAGATCATGATGTGATGACAGCTAATAGCAATTGATAATTCAGAAGGCAACCCACCAGAGGAATTATTCCTTGATGGGGTACCCTGACAGCAAATCTTTCAGATCACCAACTCTGAAAACTGTTGCTTTCATCTGTAATTTCACCTATGTAATAACATATTACATAGTTATGATATCTCCCCATTACTGTGCAATTTCATGTAATCTCATGATTACACCTCAGTCTTATTGACACACATAGCTGTGGATGGTCAGAAATATGACTTCTTATTTAACTGTATAATTTTTATATATAGAAAAATGCTAGGATATGCTTCATAACTAAATCTATTGTCCCATGAGAACTATAGACACTTAAACACCTGCCTTTTTCCTTTTCCTCAGACTAGCACAAGAAAATAACAATTTCTTCTCAGTCTAAGACTAACTACACACAAGTAGCTCATTTTCACCTCAGAGAAAGTTCAAACTAGACTAAAGGCTTTTGTAAATAGATCATAAGTTTAAAACTTTACGGCTATACACAAGGTCAGAGTAGCAGATGCCAACCAAGGTTGCTACACAAAGCACCCTAAGGAAAGCATGCTAATTCTTCGCTTACCTAATATAGCTAATAAAGACCTATGGACACTGTGCCACTTGGCTCTGATCAAAGTCCTACTCCTGAATTCTTGAAACCTTGTGTTGCCATGGTAAATGTCTTGGTTCACTATTGCCTACCCTAGGAATGTACTTTTAACCAACGAGAGATAACTCTTGTAACTTTTTTTATTATTGTTGTTGTTTGCTTCGAGTCTCATGTAAAAGAAGAATTTTGGGGTTATGGAAGAAGAAGCTAGGAGGACTTGGGACAGGAGAATTAGGATAGAGGCAGAACAATAAAGAGACGCACGTGTGTGAGCCTTCCCCTCATATTAGAGCTATCCTAAGTTCTGTGGCTTCTGACCTAAATCCTGGAAGATAGTCTTGCAGAGCAGGCTTCCCAAGCTATGGATATTCAGGAGTGTCAACAGGCAATGAAATGATTCTTCATGACATTCTGTTATACTCAGAGAGCAGCACCCAGTCCAATTATCATCAGAGAGGCTTTCACTAGCAACAGTCAAACATTGGGTGGAGCTCGGGGAATCCCATAGAACAGGGAAAGGAAGGATTGTGGGATTCAGAGGGGTCAAGGACAGCACAAGAATATGACCCACAAAATCAACTAAGCATGACTCATAGGGCTCAAAGACTGAAGAGACAATCACAATGCCTCTATAAATCAGAACTAGGTCTTGTGTATTTATGTTATGGTTGAGTAGCTTGGTGTTCTTGCGAGACTCCTAACAGTAGGACTGGGGGTTGTCTCCAACTCTTTGGACTATTCTGGGGACACTTTTTCTACTACTGAGTTGCCTGTTCCAGCCTTGATACAAAGGTATGTGCCCTAGAGTTATTGTAACTTGTTATGCTGTATTCAATTGATATCCCTGAGCAGCCTGTTCTTTTCTGAAAGGAAATGGAGGAGCAGTGGATTATGGGAAGAAGAGAGTAGGAGAGAAATGGACGAATGGAAACTGCAATCAAGATTTAATATATGAGAGAACAACTTAAAAAATAGAGTAGTAGCAGGCCATATGAGTGGGTGTGCTCAGTGGCCTCACTAATTGATTTAGGCTTCCTTTTATGATGTAAAAGAAAGGGAATTTGGTTATTAGGGGTCTTAATAAGTGTTGTTTTTGACTTGATTAATAGATTATATGACCTTTGATTCTGTTGTGCATGTCCCTTCTCTTAATATTTCTGATTTTCATAATATGCATGCTCTTTTAGACATAAGATGATAAAAGGGGGGTTGACTTATTGCATGTGCACCTCAAATCTGTCCGAGCCAGCTTGGCCTCCTATCTTCTGTGCCCATACACAACTAGAATATGATCTCTAAGTTTGAAGATACTGAAGCAGAAGAAAAAACGTACGTCATTGATCAGAGATGGATGAGCCTACAGCTTAGGGAAGAGGTCCTAGGTTGATAATAAGTTGCTAGATATGGATTTAAAATATGTATCCATAATAGTACAGGTAAAGACCCAAGACTTTAAGTATATTATTAGAAAAATGTGTGTGACCCAAATCGGATGGAGTCTCAGACAACCCTTATGCTTGTCTGCCTCACCAGGACTTAGTATTCTGTTATCATTTACCATAAATTAACTCAAGCTTCACCTCTTCAAAGAAAAGGAGAGACTTATTTGAAACTTGATCACATCGTGTTCAGTATTTTGTAGCTGTGTCTCTTTTGTGATTCTTCACTTCACAACAAGAAGTTCTTCTCTCCCGCCTGGCTGTGCTGTGCAGCTATGGAAGTGCAGCCATTCTTGACATGGCCTCAGCATCACCACCACTAGAAAATTCCTTCTAAACCCAAAATTCTCTTCCTTACCTGGGTAATTCTTTTCCAGGTCTTTTACTTTCTTTATGTTTCCTTCAGGCTATTTTGTGTGCTTCTTTATTTTCATATAGTTCCACAGTTCTGAACTTCTCATTCTAAATTTTCACAATCACTCTATGATTCTGCCACACTGTTTTAATCTTCCTTCATTTCCTAGGGATGCTCACAGATATGTTTTTGACCCTGGTCAAACCTCTTTCCTAAATTCTAAATGCATGTACTTACCTTATGATATGGTTTCAAACTTCTAAGATATAAAATGAAGTGAGAGACTTCCCTTCTTAATGACACTGACCTGCTCATCACTTGGCCTTTTGCCTAAAGAAATGTCACTACCAAACAGCTGTACAGGTTAGACACCTCAAAATCATTTTTTCTTATTTATTATTTATTTGGACATATTTATATTTTATGTACACATGTTTGTGTGTGAGGGTGAATGAATGCCATTGCTTTCATGTAGAAGTAAAAAGACAACTTCAGGTATTGGGATTTACCATCCACCATATTTTGATGTAAAATCTCTCTTCTTGTTCATCGCTGCACTGCATATTCTAGGATATCTGGTCTACCAGCTTCTAGTAGACTCTCCTGTCTTTGCTTTCCATCTCACCACAGGAATCCTGGCCTTACAAATGTATGCCACTTGCTTTTTAAATAGTTTCCAGGAAGTGAAACTCATATCATTATTCTTGGACAACACACACTTTTATCCACTGAGCCATATCCCATTCTGGGAAGTCATTCCTCTTTCTTCTCTCTCTGATACAGCCAACTAGTCACCAAGTTCTGTAATTTCTATCTTTTACATCTCTGACTCTATAAAGTGCATGTCTATGTACTGCCCATCAGTACACAAACACAAAGTTATCATCTTCTTTCACTTCAGGTACCTACCAGGTAGTCTCCATCCTTATTCCTTTGACTTCTCTCTCCTGATGCCATAAAGAGTTTCCATGAACATCAGAAAAGAATGTGAAGTCTTTATGGTTCCTTTTTAAAAGTCAATACTGGGTGCTTATTGTGGTTAGCCTAAAAGTATTATCCTTAAAAAATTGTCCTACGTGGTACATTTCCCACCCATCTGACTTTCTTCTTCTCCAAAACAGTCCTGTTTTCACTCTTTGTCATCTCAAAAATGGGAGCCATCTTATAAAATATGGAAATGGCAAAATAAGCCAGAGCTCAATTTAAGTACACCCAAGGGGTTGAAGAAATATTTTGCATATTTGACCAAAGCTAATTACACATTTTGAAATCACATTCCAATCAAATTTTGTTAAATTGTGACATTTTAAGAGTTATTTTCCTCAGGCAATGAAATTATAGTAAGTTGCCCTTACTGACTTGACAGTGAGTATCAAAATTTAAAGTATGAAAAAAATCAAACAGGAAATTATGGGGCATTTTTCTTAGTATCCAGCCCTAGGGAGGGTTATTCAATAGATCTTCCAGTTAACATCCAGAATTCTGAACTTTAATAAAACTACAAAATGATTCTAATGTGGGAGGGTCCAAAGGTCACATAGTTAGAGACAATTCCAAGGAGCCCACTATTGTCCTGTTTTATCTTTGGGAGCCCCAACTCCTGATTCTTGAGGGTAACTGGAAAGAACATGACCCTTTCATCTTTCACGTGTGCTGTGGCTGGATTTCCTACACAAACATTAAGTTTCTTGTAATCCAAGTTCTGTTCGCACAATAGGTATTGTAGTTAATGTATGCTGCCTCTGTAGCCACACATCTTTCTGTAGGCTCACTTTATGTCTTTTATCACAAAATGATGGTTCTATGATATGCACAATATATTATACACAGAACTGTATTTAGTCTCTTAGCTACTTCCTCAGTACATTTTAGTTCTCCTCTCTCTTCTTCCATTTTCCTCCATCTCAATAATTTACTGAACATACATATAGTAATTACTTTCTTTGCTCCCAGACCTGTGATAGGTATATGAGGGTGTAATAATTAATCAAAACTGTTACCATCTATAGAGCTTCCTGTATGCTGGTAGTAACCATTAGGAAATGAGAACTTTGCAGAACACACTTATTATCATAGCTGTGGATGGAGTGTGTAATGAGAGTAAAATACCATGGGGGTGATGTGTACACACCCACATTCTGTTACACATTTTTATTTAGATTCTGCAGTCTGGAGGTGGGAAATCATTTTGGACCAAGATACTGCCTAATGCTGGACTTGGTAGTTGACGCAGAATGCCTGTGTGGGGTTCCAAGTCATCCTGATGATCTTCAGTATTTAGGAAGAATTTTAAAATGATGGCATTTTTCTTATGTTTGATTTAATAACATCCATTATACCTCAACAAGATGTCTTAGTCTGCCAAAGCAAGACCTAAACAATGACAATAACAGTAGACATGCTAACAAGGAGGGATAAATTATCATGGGGTCCTCTCTCTAGACAAAGAGCTTCAGGCAGCTAATGAAGGCTGAGAGAGGAAGAGTTAGTCTCTCCCAGGGATGAGCCCACTGACTGGTTATAAATACAAAGTGTCAAGCCCTGAAATCATGTACACACTAGCCATACTAAATAGCCATACTAGATAGAATCAGAGGGTTGTTTATATGCTCGTGTATATATCTATGTGGTAATAATAATGAAAAAGGTTGTCAGTAAAAAAGGAGTGAGGGAGGACATGAAAGGGAACTTGGGAGTTGTTGGTCAGGGGGAATATGGAAGCAATTGGAGGGAGGAACAGGAAGGCAGAAGTGATGCAGTTATATTATAATTATTTTTAATTAAAAATGTATAATGACACAAAGCCACTTTTCTGTTATAATAATACTGTGTAAGAAAAGGAAAATACCCTCTAAAGAGTTTTATTCTGTGTTCTGGACAGTCTAATGTCAACTTGATACAAGCTAGAGTCATCTGAAAGGATGGAACCTCAAATGAAAAACAATGCCTCCATAAGGTCCAGCTGTAGGTCATCATCTTCATTAGTGATTGATGGGGGAGGACCTAGCCCACTGTGAGTGGTGCCATCCCTGGGCTGGTGGTACTAAGTTCTATAAGAAAACAGGCTGAGCAAGCAATCCAGTAAGCAGCACCCATTCATGGCCTCTGCGTCAGCTCCTTCCTCCAGGATCCTGTTCTGTTTGAGTTCCTGTCCTGACTTCCTTCAGTGATGAACAGTGATGGTTATATAGAAGTGTGAGCCGAATAAACCCTTTCCTCCCCAAAGTGCTTTTTGATCTTGGTGTGTGATCTTTCTGTGCTTTGTTGCAACAATAGAAGCCCTAACCGAGACACTCCTTAATAGGCAATATATGTGATTTTTTTTTAACCTGGTATGGAGCCCACCTCTTCCATTGCAGACACATAAGGGAGACAGAGAGCTTGTGTTGCTTCATGTCCTGGTCAACTGTGAAATGATGTTTTTCTTTCAATCAGAGGAACCTTTAGGCTCTATGATTCATGGCGAGGTCTCCTGGAGTTGACTTCTCTTCCTTCAATTAGTCCTCATAAAAAGAAGGAAAAAAAACAATAAAAGCCCTGTTGTTGGGTGGTGTGACTAGAATCTTTTTGATGACCTAAAACCAACGCAAACACCTCATCTGTCATGACTTAGTAGTTTCTTTCATGAACATTTCTTTACTTTGCCTGAAACTCTGTGCACCACATCCAGGTGTGTTCCTTGAGGACCATCATGGTGTTAGCTGGGGCTTCTGAGGACAGACATGCAAGGACTTGTCCCTCAGGCTTTGTCCAGAGCAGCTCTCTCTCTCTCTCTCTCTCTCTCTCTCTCTCTCTCTCTCTCTCTCTCTCTCTCTCTCTTAGCAGCTGTCTGGCTGCCAAGCTTGATAGGAGTGCCTACTGCTTTCTATACAGGATGCTGTACAGGGCCTGGGGCTCAAACCCGGCAGGTGTAGAGAGCCCTTTCATCTTTCTTTCCCTCTTTTTAGGTTTTCAGCGTGGAGTCTGAACAACAAGTCGACCCGCAGACTCTGTGTAGCAGTTTCAAAGCCTAGACAGACGCTTTTCAGATCTCGATTGTCTAAAAACTTATATGTTCTATTGATTTAAATTTAATTTGCTACAAGTTAACTGCAAATTAACTACAATAACTTTCTCCCCTACCTGGGGAATTTATTGTTTCCTCCCTCTGCAGGATTACAAAATTCATCTCTGAAGGCTTGCTTTAGTAAAAAGAAGTACTTGATTTTTTCTGAGAAATGTGTTAATAATTTCTAATAATTCTTTTCAGGTATAACAGTGAGGCAGTCCCATGAGTTAGAAAATACAAATGCTGTGTGTGTGTGTGTATGTGTGTGTGTGTGTAATAATGTGTGTATGTTCATGTATGTGTGTACCTGTGTCTGTGTACAAGTGGGGGCCAAAAATCAATTGATGTGGAATTCCCCTCTGTATGCTGTGAATATGTTTTATTACCATTAGTTAATAAAGAAGCTGCTTTGACCTGTGGCAGGGCAGAATAGAGGTAGGCAGGAAAACTTAACTGAGTTCAGGGGGAAAAAAGGCAGAGTCAGAGAGATGCCATGGAGCTGCCAAAGGAGAAAGATGTTGGAAACTTACTGATAGTCCACAGCCTCATAGTTATACATAGATTAATAGAAATGGGTTAATTTAAGATGCAAGAGCTAGCTAGAAATATTTCTAAGCAATCGGCCAAACAGTGCTGTAATTAATATAGTTTCTGTGTGATTATTCAGGTCTGGGCAGCCTGGAGACTAATGTACAGCCACCATGAAGGCAAGTTGAAATCCATAGCACTGAGCTACATATACACTGGGGATGTGTAGCTGAGTAGTAGAGAACTTATGTAGCACCTAGAAGACTCTTAGTTGGAGGCCTGGCAGCACAAAAGTTGAGCAAATGGAAAGACAGTACTGCTCATGAAGTATCCTTCATCAGGAAGGTTAAATGTGATATTTGATGTAGTGTGGAGCTGCAGGTGGCTTCCCGCCGCCCTGCTCTCGGCCACCGGCTAGCTTAAAACCCAAAATAACAACACACAAATTGTATTCTTTTAAACACTGCCTGGCCCATTATTTTCAGCCTCTTTCTCACATCTTGACTAACCCATATCTAATAATCTGTGTAGCACCACAAAGTGGTGCCTTACCAGGAAGTTTCTAGCGTACATCCATCTTGGGCTGGAGCTTCATTGCATCTGGCATCTCTCTCAGGAGAGGCACGGTGGTCTGTCTCACTTAGGAGAGGTGTAGCATCTGACTGAGCCATCTACCTCACTTCCTTCTTCCTGTTCTGTCTACTCCGCCCACCTAAAGGCTGGCCAATCAAATGGGCCAGGCAGTTTCTTTATTAATTATCCAATGAAATCATCAGATAGATAGAAGACACACCTACATCAATTTGATATTTGATAAAAGAAATAATTGAACTCTTAAAGCTGAGTTTTTCATCTGAAGAGCTTCCAGTGGAGAGAAACAAGTAAAATTCCATCACAGATAAGCAAGTAAAAAAATCAAGAATGTGAATTTTTTTTATCATTCTCTTCATATAGACAGTAGACAAAAGAAGATATAGGAGTCTTTCTTCTATATTAAAGGATTCAAAAAGGGATATCCAGTATATGTGTCATAACTAGGCACCATTAGGATCAAACCAATTGTGAAATTGTCTTTTTATACAGTTAGGAATACATATTTAGTAGATAAAGAAATCATAATTTGTTGCTAATTTTATAAGAGTTGGCAATGGCATTTTGATCACAAGAAAAAATATCTATATTTTATAAAATGAACATCGATGCATAAAACATGAGGTATGAGATTTGCTTGGAAATAATTAGTTGATAAAAAAAATCCTAATATACAAACTTAGTGAGCCAAGTAGAGGCAAAGATTGAATCTGGCCGTAGAATGAAGGCATTAGTAAAAGCTCTTGTATGTTTTAAATTCATGGTGAAAAGGCAAGGCTATAGCCTCTGTGTTATATAAGGCAGAAATTCTCAACAAATAGGTAATGAAATTATTTTAGTAAAGCCAAAGTATTACTATGAGGGTACAAAGTGACTGAGGATCCAAGTCGCGTGCTCTTTCCAGATCACTTCCTCTTTGCTTTCCTAGGATGCATTTACAGGCTTCCCTCACTGACTTTGCAGGTAGCTCCAGCTCTCGGAGGAAGCAGTCATGACTTTTCCTCTTAAAGCTATATCATAGTCCTAGAACAGCAAGAGTGCTATTATTCACCAGGAAGGGGAACAGTAGGATGGGATAGGCCAGGACAGGCCAGGGCATCAACTGGAAGATATGGCCGCAGGTGACTAGAGGTAGACCAGGAGAGCAACAGGACAGGGCTGCAGTGACTACAGATAGGCCAGGAGAGCAGCAGGAGGATATGGGAACAGATTACCAGTTCCCACTCTTGTCTTTTCCTGCTAGGCTTCAGTCACTGGGTCTTCTTTTGGGGCCTTGAATTCTCTGAGACTCATCGTGCCTAAAGTCTCCTCACTTGCCCTGTGTCAGGCAACTCCATAATCCCTGGAAACATTTACTTAGAAGCTTCTAGGACCTCTCTCTTGCTTCTTCTCCCTTGTTCCTCTTAACTGTACCTCTCCTCACTCTTTAAGGCACATTAGGAATCATCACCTCTCTCTCTCTCTCTCTCTCTCTCTCTCTCTCTCTCTCTCTCTCTCTCTCTCCTTCCCGACAGGACATATTTCTCTCTTCCACTTCCCCCAACCAACAAGCCATTCTGCCATTAGATGTGCAGGCACTGGTTCTGAGCTGTGTCTTTTGCATCATTATGGTTGAAATTGTATCAAAGCAGCACCTTAAAATTTTTTCTTATTGGAATAGGCAATTTAATGGTGCCCTTTCTATCAAGCAGCCCATCTCAGTTGATTTCTGTGTTGCTACAAACAATTCCTGACAAAGTCAACTTAAAAAAGGAAGGGTTTTCCTATCTCATGATTCTGGGGCACAGTCCATCAAAGCAGGGAAGTCTTGGCAGCAGGAGGGGAAGCAGCTAGACTGCATCCACAGTCAAGGAGCAGAGCAATGGATGCTTGTGCTTAGCTTACTCTCTCCTTTTTATTCTGTCTGGGACTCCATCCCATGGAATGGTACCCACATTAAGGGTAAAGGTGTTCCCACCTCAATTAACCCCATCTAAACAACCCCTCACAGACACGCCCAGAGAGTTGTTGTCATGGTGATTGTAAATCATACCAACTTGAATATCAAGATTAACCACCGCAGGAGCTAAGCAATCTATTTCACTTATCCTATCAGCAAGATATTGTCATGTTTATATTTATCATTTTCTCACTTTACAAATAAGGGACCTAAGACTCAGAGAAGTTGTGCAATTTATCCATGATTACCCAGGTTGTAAGGGCCAAGGCTAAAATTTGAATGTGGATTGTCTGCATTCCAATGTCTGAAATGCTAGCTACTCTGTAAACTATCACTACCCTAAAACCACATTTCTAGATGGGTAACTATTCATATACGAAGTGCTTGCCCATTCTGACCTACCCTATCCTATCCCACAAGCAATCAGGTCTATTTTCTGGATATGGAATTTCCCAAATCACTATATTAAGTATGGAAGAATTTATGGTCCCAGTTTTTAAGTACTTTTATCACCGATGTTATCATTGATTAATTCTTTATCTGCCGATTCACTCATGCTCATGAGAGCTCTGTCCTAAGTGAAATGAATGGTTCTCTTTGCACCGAAAGTTCACACTCAAGTTGCTAAGATTTTCAGACGGTGTCTGTCATGTCAGGGTGTGACAAGGCAGCGTGTTCTGTAGGCTTGAGGAGCTGAGATTAACCCCAGCACTACCACATACAGGTCAGCACGGAGGTGTGTCACGCGTACCTCCAGCGATGTTGTTGTCAAAGACAAGGAGAAAGCTAGGACTTGTTGGAAAAATAGTCATGCTAAAGCAGTAAGCTCTAGGTTTAGTGAGGGACCCTGTCTCGAGGGAATATGGTAGCTAATGATACAATAGGTAGGATACTCAGTGACCACTGCATAATTGTCACTATATATGTACTAAACACACACACACACACACACACACACACACAAAAATATGCCTGCCCTACGTGGGTTATATTTAGTTTCTTATGTAAACATGACTGCCTGACTTGCATGCAGTAGGTGGCACTAGACTTTCCCCTCCTGGCTAAGGCTGTAATGGCTATGAAGCTGTTCTGAAACTAAGCAGCTGATGAAAAGGACTCATAGCATATGCAGGCAAGACTTCCTAAGAACTATGTCACTCTGGATGAGGTAGACGTCTTGTGAAAATTGTATCCTACCTTTTGAAGCCCTAGAACAGGGTCATAGAGATCAAATACTGTACTTAGCTGCACAGCAAGAAATGCAATTGGATCCAAGTATAGCAGTCTTCAAAGACCACCTTCCCAGCTGCTAGTCTTTTGGCAATGAATTACACAGAGCTGAGGGCTGCTGGAATGGGGGTGAGAGAGGATTTACAGGTGCACTGGGAGGTATCAGGAGGAAGGCCACCTCACATTCAGAATCCAGGACAGAGTGGTAGGCTGCTCTGGGAAATGTTTTATCCGTATAGTTAGGGCAATTGAATGCCTTGATTAGGGACAAAAACTACTCATTCAACCAACATTTCCTAAATCATTTACAATCATTCAAATCATCTAGAGGCTGAAAAGGGCACAAAGGCAGACATAGTATGGTTCCACTATCCCAGAATTTCAAGAGCTACTAATAAAAAACCCTAATACTTTTGAATCAGCTCCTACTGGCTGAGGACATGCTGCATGACGGAGAACAGAGTGCTGGGCTTCCTGGGAAGGTTTTCTTTTCCAGTGGAACTGTGGCCTCTTGCAGAATGCCGACACAAACACATAATACAGCACCAGTGTGATAAATACCATGGCAGCTAAATAGCAAGCTCCACAGAGATCTGTAACAAGAAGGTCCAGGGGGAACTCTGTTACTCATGAAATTCAGTACAGAGGTGGCAGGAAGGAGTTCAGGATGATTCTAGGGCTATCCCTGACAATAAGGGGTTATCATCTTCAAAAGAACCTAAACACACCAAGGGATTTTTACAGCAAGCAAATATAGGTACACTTGGAAAATAGGAAGCTTTGGGTTGAATGGCATCTTCATCTGGGATATGTGTCTCTTCTTTCTAACCCCTGTATAGACATTACAATTCACCTTGACCTTTTGGAACTAATTCTTGAATTTTCTACCTACAAACATAGATTTTCTTCAAGCCTTGTTGGGGATTAAAAATTGCTCCTGAAAAAATACTTTTATTTAAAAAATAATTTTATTAAAAATTCTTTTAATTACCTAGGATATAAAATAGGTTTAAAAATTCAACCACAGAAAGTACAAATCAGGAGAGATCAATTACAATCTCTTAATGATTTTCAAAAATTTCTGACAGATTGACTGGCTATGGACCACAGTTGGACTGACGACTCAAGAACTAAGTAATTTTTTTCTAACCTTACAAGATGATAAGGACTTAAATAGTCCGAGAAAATTATCACCTGAGGCTGAGAGTGAATTGGCTTTGGTGGAAAAGAAATTACAAGATACACCTGTGGATTGCTTAGATTCAGCACTTGTTTCCTGGGTATTTTACCTTCTATGAATTCTCCTACAAGAATCCTTTTGTTAAATTTTTGTTCATTTTACATTCCAACCACAGTTCCCTCTCCCTCCTCTCTCCCTACTAACCCCCATCAACCCCCAACCCACTCCCAATCACTCCCCAGACAGGGTAAGGCTTCTCATGGTGAGTCAACAAATCCTGTCACATTAAGATGAGGCAAAACTAAGGTCATACTCCTGCATCAAGGCTGAGCAAGGCATCCCACCATAGGGAATGGGCTCCAAAATGTCAGCTCATACACCAGAGACAGGTTCTGGTCCCAATGCCTAGGGCCCCACAAACAGACCAAGCTGCAGAACTGTTGCCCACATGCAGAGGACCTAATTCAGTCCATGCATTCTCCCCAGCTGTCCGTCTAGAGTCTGTGAGCTCCCATGAGCAAATGCAAATGAACAAAACATTGTGAATGTAATTCTTACCTGATATTTGTTCTTATTGTATATAGTTTTACTATATTAGAGTTAAAACCCTCACTTTTTATTTTATCAAAAAATGAGGAAATGTGTGATGTTTTGATCACCCTCTAACAATAAAGTTTGCTTTGCATCAGAGTGTGGACCTAGGTACTAGCTGATCAAAACTAACCATAGAGGTTTGGAGAAGTGAGGACAGACAGAGAGACAGTAAGTAATAGGGATGAGTATTTATCTGAGCATCACTTCCATGCTTAGTGTCTCAGAGAGCCTGGAAAGGACAACGGATCCGCTCACGCTGGAGTCGTAGAATTTTTATGAGCTGCCATATGGGTGCTGGGAACTGAACCTGTGTCCTCTGGAAGAATAGCCAATGATCTTAAACATTGAGTCATTTCCTGAGCCTGAGAGTTAATATGTTTATCATTTAGATACAGTTTGTCTTTGGAATTTGCAGGCCTGGTAAAGGGAGAAGACACAAGATTGTGCCAAACACAGCTCTCAAAGGAGACATTGTTCACAGGATGAGTTATGCAAGGCCTTCTAGAAGAGATCATTTTAGATGGAGAGCCAAATTTGATGAGATGGAATTAAGTGGACAAAATGGAGAGGGAAGATGAGGATAGAGTGGTCCAGAGAAGAGCAGAGTGAGCACTGGCTCACTGGCAGATTAGGTGTTTTAGAAGAACTTTAACAGCCTGTGAAGCAGGGTGGGCATGGGGAAAAATGGCAGAAGATGGGCCGAAAATTGATAGCAAGAGCTGTGATGTCAGTAATGTGGGGCCTTGTATGCCACCTGAAGGAACCTAAATGTCTTCGTGTAAAATCAGAGCCACAGATTGTGGGGGGGGGAGTGCTTGTTCATCCCAGCTGCCCGGCTAGCTTAGCTCTGAAATAACCACACAGAAACTGTATTAATTAAATTACTGCTTGGCCCATTAGTTCTAGCGTCTTATTGGCTAACTTTCACATCTTGATTTAACCCATTTTTATTAATCTGTATATCACCACCAGGTCACTCCTCATTCTCTTTCTGCGCTGTGACCCATTGTGGGTCTCTGTGTTAATCACCACCTATTGCAAATAGAAGCTTCCTGGTGTATAAATGAGTGTGCATTGTTCTGATATTTTCATGTATATACATCATCATACCTTGATCATACTACATGTTCACTCTACTGTCCCTGCTCACTCTTGGTGTCCTTTGTGCCTCTAAAAATGGTTCCGCTCTTCATGACACACTTGCTCCACTACCCAGCTCTGACTTCCATTGATCTTTTTCTTTCTGTTAGTCCCTTTTCTACTTCTACTTTCTTGTCCTGGTGTGTGTAGATGTGTGTGTGTGTGTGTGTGTGTGTGTGTGTGTGTGTGTGTATGCAGGTGTGTGTGTGTGTACATGTGAGTGTTCATTCAGGTCTATATTCATATATGAGAAAAAGTATATAATATTTGTCTGGTTCATGCTGCTTAGCAAAGTGATCTCTAGAGTTCTGTTCATTTTCCTGTGACCGTCATAATCATACATAGCCTACAATGAAAATGTCCAGAAAGTAATCCTGATGCAACAAGGAAAGATCACTATGATGGTGAACTTCAACTGTAAACTTGACAAGAGCTAGAATCACCTGGGAAGGCAATCTGATTGAAGGATTATCTGCATTATGTGGGCATGATGATGGGGTTTCTTAACAAATCAACATAACAAGTCCCAACACATGGTAGGCAGCACCATTTCCTAGGTTAGGAGTTCTGACATATGTAAGAATGGAGAAATCAAGCAGATCACTTCCAAGCATGTGAGCACATGTGCATACATTTCTCTGTTCTCTTGACTGTGGGTGTGATGTGACTGACTGTTTGAAGTTCCTGCTCTGTCTTCCCCATAATGATGGACTGTAGTCAAGACTGCAAGTTGAAATAAACTCCTTTCTCTCTTAGTTGCTTTTTGTCATGGCATTTTTATCTCAACAACATAAATGAAACAGAGGCAGAAATTAAATAGGACAGGACAGTTGTTTTAAAATAAACAGATCCATTAAAATAACAGAGCATTATTTAATATGCACTTGGCTTTGTCCTGGGTTCATGAGAGTCAATAAGCTAGATGTCATCTTCACAAGGAATATACATGCTGTGTATTGGTGAAGGAGAAAAGCCTGTTGGAGGTGAGAGAAAGCAATCAGATAAACTGAGAGACCCCCTCTGGGAGACACTGAGTGTGGCACAGTAGAGGAAAATCTTGGGCCCTTTAGCACTTAGACTTCACGATCATGATCTCCGGTTTCAAACACTGACCCCCATGAAAAAAACCAAGAAGGAATGATGAGTTTCAAATCAGGCCAGGAAATATATGTGTCTGTGAATCTTTGTTTTAAAACCACATCACAGATACATAGCCTCATACCTAAGGACTCACATCCAAAGGATACAGGAGCCAGCTCACAGAGGCTCTCAGTGACCAAAGATAGGATCATTTGAACATCAAAACAAATAATTTCAATTGATAAAGAGTTCAGTTAATTAATAAAAATATATAGGTTTGTTACATGGGGGAGGAAAGATTCCACTCATACAAAAGCTTAGATCTCACTGACCAGTACTGGAATTAGCTCATCACTCTGAACACTGACAGTGGAAAATGATTAAATAGTTCATCATCCTTTCTTAGGCAAGTAGTACATAATATGACAAAGTAGCCCTAGTTAATGAAGAAAAGCCTTTATCAAATAATTTCAGTTAATAAAGGTAGAAGAATTGAAGAAATGTCAGAATAGGAAAAATTACCATTTTGTAACTTCTAATGAAATAATTAAGTAAAGATTATCGATGACATTTTTAAATTAACATTCTAAAATATGTGGAGGAATTTTCTCCTCTGGAGGAAAGGGGGAATTCTTTCAGTATACAGTGTGCTAGGTTTTATGGAGACTGTCTTTTAGCTATATAAAGTACTTGAATGGGATTCACCTGCAACCTCCTGTTGCTCTCCTGGCGTATCTGTTTTTACCTGCTGCCATGTCTTCCTGTTGCTTCCCTGACCTTTTCCTTCCATCTAAACCCAATGCTAGATTTAAGCACGAGAACTGCACAAGAAACCAGAAATCATCATTGATCAAAGCCAGATGAAATCCATAGGAGCAAGCTGGGGATGTGTAGCTGAGTAGTAGAGAACTTATGTAGCACCTAGAAGACCCTTAGTTGGAGGCCTGGCAAACGGAAGGATAGCACTGCTTTTGAAGTATCCTTCGTCAGGAAGGTGAAATGGGGAGATAATTGTGCTCTTAAAGCTGAGTTTTACATCTGAAGAGCTTTCAGTGGAGAGAAACAAGTAAAATTCCATCACAGATAAACAGATAGAAAAATAAAGATTGTGAATTTCCTAAAACATCTTCTTAAAAAGAGGAAATAGGAGTCTTTCTTCTATATTAAAGGATTCAAAGAAGGATAGCCAGCATATTTGTCATAACTAGGGACCATTTAGATCAAGTCAGTTGTGTAATTGTCTTTTTTATACAGTTAGAAATACATATACAATAGATAAAGAAATCATAATTTATTGTTAATTTTGAAAGAGTTGGCAATGGCATTTTGATCACAAGAGAAAATGTCTATATTTTATAAAATGAACAGTGGTGCATAAGAAATGAGGTCTTAGATTTGCTTGGAAATAATTAGTTGATAAAGGAAATCCTAATATTCAAACCTAGAGAGCCAAGTAGAGGTAAAGATTGAATCTGGCTGTAGAATGGAGGCATTTACTATTCTCTTCTTTCTTATATGTTTTAAATTCCTGGTGAAAAGGTAAGGTTATAGGCTCTATGTTAGATAAGGCAGACATTCTCAACAAATAGACAAAGGAACTATTTTGTTAAAAGTCAAGGTATTACTATGAGGGTACACAGTGACTGAGGATCCAAGTCTTGTGCTCTTTCCAGATCGCTTCCTCTTTGCTTTTCTAGGATGCATTTAAAGGCTACCAGCTTCCGGGCAGTGGTGGAGCATGCCTTTAATCCCAGCACTCGGGAGGCAGAGGCAGGCGGATCTCTGAGTTCGAGGCCAGCCTGGTCTACAAGAGCTAGCTCCAGGACAGGCTCTAGAAACTACAGGGAAACCCTGTCTTGAAAAAAAAAAGCTACCAGCTCTGGGAAGAAGCAGTCATGACTTTTCCCCTTAAAGCTACACCATAGTCCTAGTACAGCAAGCGTGCTGTCACTCACCAGTTGCTTCCTGAAGGGAGGTGGTTCCCAACCACTGAATCAGTGGGTGTTCAGCATTCGTCTGTGATTTGTTCACTGGGTACAAGTCAGACAAGGACCTGGTTTCTGGCCTTTTCTGAGCCACAGCACATAACTGGATGCCAAGCATCCACATGTTTCTGCTAGTTCTCAGCTCTGTTCATAATGCTGAGCACAAAAATATGCCTTGTGAGAGGATTATTTAAAGATCATTGCTTTTTTTTTGTAGAGCATACTATAATTGCATCACCTCTCTCTTCCCTTTTCCTCTCTCCACACCTTCCCATATGCTCCTCCTCCCTCTATTTCACATCCATGGCCTCTTTTTTATCAATTGTTGTCTCATGAATATATGTATGTGACACATATATTACTAAATATATAAGTACAGCCTGCCAGTCTGCATAATGTTACTTGTATGTATGTTTTCAGGGCTAATCATTTGATAAAGGGTAATCAATTACATGTTCTTCTTAGGGAACGACTCTTTCTCCCACTCCCAGCATTCTGTGGTTGTCTGTAGTTCTTTTTGTAGGGTAGACCTGGACACCTACAAGCCCAGAGGATAAATGTGCACATTTAGATGATATGTATTATTTTCTTTTCCTACAATTCCCAGAAGCTTCCTCTGGATCAACAGAAGTGGACATGCTAACTCAACTGAAGTATAACTCGCTATCTGCCCAGGGAACAGCCACTGACATCCCTGCCTACTGCATGGCAGGCTCCCATTAGCACCTTCTCAAAGTCAAGTTACTTGATGTGATGCAAACATTAATTGAATAAATGGTCTGGAGCACTGATCTTAGAAAACGCCAGGCCTGGGACAGAATGGAAAGTCATCCAGTTCCTTTGCCTTCTCTTGAAACACAGGAAAGTAGAGACACTTGACTTCCTGAACTCCTGGGCTACTCAAGGCTGAATTTCCCTAGGCCTCATTCTGTCCACATCAGAATCATGGAGTCTGATGGCGCCTGTCCTGGACCTTGCCACAGTGACCAATCTTCCCAGCCTGTGCCAAGTGGAACTTCTCCAACATTTTAGTCTGGAGCCCAAATCCATGATCATTCATTAAAACCACACAGGGGGATTAGGCAGCTCCACAAGTAAGGGTCCCTTACTGCCCCAAGTGCTTGAGAATCGTGTGTAGCCAGACACTGTGCTTGCAATAAATCTAAATATTCTTTTCTTTTCTCAGCCCAAGAGCATTAGGGACAAAAGCCTGTTCTATTATATTCACCAGTTTGGGGGGCATATTTGAACTCTTCCTCAGTAGTGTTTCCCTGCTTTTTTTCTCTTATTAGTCATTGATTTGTGAATAATCTATGTAGTTGCTTTGTATGGTACAACTAGTCTAGGAAATTGGACTAGTACTATACAGTTAGCTCTCCATAGTTCCAATGACTTAGTAGTTTTCTTTCTTTTATGATAGAGCATAGATACTTGTGTCATTTTTTAAAATTTTCTTTATCATAAGACCCAAAGCCTTTCTCACCTCTCTCTCATGTACAGTTTACATATGTAAGTCTCTTGGTCTCTCTCCAAACACAATCTACATACATTTCTTCTATTGATTCTGTTTCTCTTGAGGATCCTGATGACCTTTAATCTTGGCACTAAGAGTGGTAATCAGGAGAATGGGATTTTAAGGATGCTTTTGGATTGTTTCTCAGGTTTCAAGAATTGAGTCTCTAATCTGATTATGTTTACAGACTCTATTTCTAACCGAAAGAAAGATAACATATTCTATTATGTGATCGAGCAGTGCAGATTCGTGCAATGTAACTGTTGGATATACCTAGCCAGCCACTAGTAATAGATACGCAGCTGAGTGACAGGCAACAGATGATACTTTCTTATGTGTTTATCAAACTACTAAGCATGAAAAAAATCAGCTTCTGTTTCTAATGTCACTGTACAATGTGAGGAAAGAAAATCATGTGTTAAGAAAAGTAAATTCCCAGTTCTAGCATTGCATAAGTAATTTAAAAGCTTCTATGTATATCCAAAAGGATACTCCATAATCTTCTGGGTGTACAGGACCGAAAGTATTGACAAGTAATTTCGGACTTCTATTCTGCAAGATGAGTTGAAATCTCAGCCATCTGGGTTATCAATTTTTTTCAAATGAGAGATATAATTGGAAAGGATTAGGATACTGAAAGTTGGAATGTGAAAATTCTGTTGGAGCTAAGGACATTGGGTCCCCAAATTCTGATTTTTTGTTTTGTTTTGTTTTGTTTTATTTGTCAGTAAAAGAGATCCCTCCACCTCCTGCTGACACAGTGTCCCCCCTCCAGTCAAAGTGTCCTCATTGCTTCCTACTGAGGCTGGTCCTCCACTGGCTGAGGAACGTGCAATCATTTTCCCTTAGGCTACTCCTGATGCACCCATGCCTCCCCACCCTTCTGTGTTCTGTCAGAGTCCGAGCTAAAACAGCAGGCAGAACAGCCTGATTTACAGCAGCCTGTTTGTTGGGGAAGTGACTCTGCTCTTCCAGAAATGAAATAAATAGGAAGCCCACAACATTCTTTTTTTTTTTTTTATTGTTTCTCAAAGACAGAACAGACCCAGGACAAGTAAATGGAAACCTAACTTAAAACACAAAATCAGAGAGGCAGATCCCCTAAGTGTTTCCCAAACTTGTTTCTAGACCCAGTTCATCTTTTGGGAAGACCCAAAGACTGTTAAAATTGCTTTTCCCTGAGGACCTATGTTTTTGTTTGTTCATTTGTTTTACTTGAGTAGCTGTAATTTCAAAATAAGTAATTAGACTGCAAAGGAACTAATTGGAAAGGTCATTCATTCTAGGAGACCACATATCTTACTGTCGTCTACCAAAGTATGGGCATAGTGGTCAAGTGATCAATGTGGTTGCAACCTGTATGTATTTTTCATCCCAGTGAGCCCATAAATATAACCTGTGACCATTTTCCTGGTCCAAGACACATAACTGGAACAAACTCAGCAACTGGCTGAGTAACCACATTAAATCCCTAACCTGAAGCCTTACAGCACTTATGGTAAGAAAGGGCAAATGTCAGCTACTGTGTTTGCTTCTACCCAAGAAAATAACAAACCAAAGGCAATACTGCATTTCTGCAGAGAAAACAGAGACTGATGTCACGATGAAGGACTTGAGGAATACCACAGCATGGTCCTTCCATCCACCTGTTTGACCTGTGCAGAAGACGCTAGAATGGAATTTAGAGAATGTCAGTGTGTTACTGCCAGCTTAACTAGAGCTGCTTTGCTACCAATATGTTCATTGCTTTAAAAAAATAGCATAGCGTGTCTTCTAGTACTTTTAATGTAGCTATTTAGTTTAAAATAATCCTCTCTCTCTCTTCCTCAGTCAGATATACCACAACCAGGTTTCTTTCACATGCTGAGGCCTGTAATCCACATATTTTCTTAAGGATACACTTCTCCAGTTATGTGTCATAATTGAGTTCACAGGGATCTTAATCACAATACTTTCTCACTGGCTTGTATCGATGGCTTTGCACTGATTGGTCTTAGCAAAGCAAGAAATATAAACTATTCTAGATTTACTGGCTAGATGTTTTTATGTTACAAGATAGTAAATCTGACAATATTCCAGTAAATTTTCCTTTAGTAAATGATATTTTTAGTTATCCAGTGGTGCAGGACAAGTCCAGACATATCTTCGAGTGAAAGGTAAGATATTGTGTCTGATGCTCCCTACAATTAAGTAAGGCACAGTGCCTAGAAGGCTAGCTGGATTTTTGAGGCAATATTGTGTCTGATGCTCCCTACAATTAAGTAAGGCACAGTGCCTAGAAGGCTAGCTGGATTTTTGAGGCAATATATTTCACAATTGTCTCTGTTACTTGAGCCTATTTAATGAGTAACACTAAATCAATTAGTTTTGACGGGTTTCCAGAACAAGTAAAGACTCTACAGCAAGTCTAGGCTGCCACAAAAATTGTTCTGTTCCCTGGGTTATATGACTCAGAAGATAAAACAGTGCCTGTAAGGTGTCAATGGCTGATAGGGAAGCTGCTAGGACCCTGTGGTAACTCCTCTTGACTGTCCACTTGCTTTTGGATTAATGAATGCCCTGTAGACCAGTGAAGCACACCTCTGGGTATATTTGTAATAGCATTAACAGAGGCAGTTTCATCAAAGGACAGGTCATTCAATAGATCAATGCCTTGATGCTTTCATAGTTTGATGGATTTATCAGAACCTGAAACAAGGTAGTTGGTGGGACCATTGCAGGATATAGGTAACCAGACACATGTCCCCATGGTGAGACTATTGCAGGATGTAGGTCACCAGACGCATGTCTCCATGGTGGGACCATTGCGGGATGTAAATCACTAGATGCATGTCCTGAGGAAAAATGAAGAAACAGTCTTTGTTCCTTCTCCACCATGATGAACAGCTCAGCCGTACTCTCCCTGCTCTGAGGGACTTGAACCCTCTGAAGCCATGCACAAAATAAAATTTTTATCTCTTAGTAAGCTTTTATCATGTATTTAGCCACAGTGATACAAAGCCTGACTCCCACAGAGCCTTTTTCAGGTATTATGGGTATGTCATTTAGAGTATTCAACAGAGCCACCATGTTGCCATGCAGCCAGGGCTTCCCACTGGGGACCAAGTGTTCGCTGAAACCCCAGGCCATCGAGGTAATGAGTTCACCAACACACCACCATGTTGAAGTGGTTTATAAAGAGATGCGCCTGCACAGACCCTGGAGGTAAAAATTAGATTAAGAAATGTCTCAGATGCTCATGATCCTCATTCTGTCTCCAAGCTGTAAGAAACAATCTCATTTCATGGTAAGAGTATTGGAGACTCGGAGTAGCAAAAGCAAGGCAGTTTATTTTATAACCTTGAAAAGGCAGACCTCAGCCTAGCCAGACTGATTGAGTACAGAGAACAGTTTATGAACCCTAATATGTGGCTCTTTTCCTCTACTTTGGAGTAATCAGAATGGTACAGCATATATCACCTAGGCCTCGTTATTTCCTGTTGCTTATACTGGCCTTTCTCATTTTTCTTTCCTTTCCTTTGTGGAGGGATGTGAGGCAGGCAATGAGACAGTGTCTTGTTTTGTAGCTTTGGCTGGCCTGGAACTCTCTGAATAGGCCAGGCTAAACTTACACTTGCAGAGGTCCACCTGATTCTTTCTTCTGAGTGCTAGGGCTAATGTCGTGGGCCACCACACCTGGCATTTGTCTTTTAGTGAATACCAAGGGCAAGTCCATCTCTATGTTTTACATCCTGACTATTTTAAAGCTAATCACATACATGAGCTTGATCTTGACTGTTAGTCATGTCCTACTCTAAATGTCTAGTTTGGGAATGGGTGACTTAGCAGAGTTTGGGTTAGTGTGGGGATGGCTAGACTAGCAGACACCAGCATTAGTCTAGTCTGCTCAGGGTAGCTGGACCTAATATGGCTCAAGACACTGTGAAAATGAACCATCCTATTTTATTTGTGTCATCAACCTCCACTTAGAGCCTCGTGCAGAGTTCTTTGTAATTAGTTAACAGAAAGATGGAACTCAGCCTAGGGTCCCAATGGTTCCACAGAACATATTCTTGCTTGTAGGCACTTACTACCCTCAAGTGAACACTGACACTCTAGAAACTCTTTCTAGGACATCTTTGAAGCTCCGACGGAAAAGGAAATCTTCCCAGGGTATAGAACATGTGTGCCTGACTGCTCTCTTTGCTTGAAGGTAAAAGTGATTATCCACAGGCTACATGCATATTCATCGGCCTTGCCCAGGGTCTTAGGAAGAACATGCTTGGGAATTAGCTGTGAGAAATTCTGAGAGCAGGCAGGTGGACAGACTTCTCTGAAAGAGGAAAACAGTGCAGACATTTGCACCTTTGTGATAAAAGGTGACCTCAACCAGAGCAGAACCTTTATAATCCAGTATTGGGATAAATGACCCTCCCAGTAGATACTGGTTAGCTTCCTTTCCTAGTGACTCTTGTCATTGAACAACGTGTTTATGGTGGCAGGGAAGAAAGCTCTACATGGGCTCAGCAACAGAATTGCACCAAGGTAACCTGGCTACATAAATCATTGAACACCCACCATGCCAGTTGTGGAGATCAACACTGAAGACCTGACATGGCACCATTCCCCAAGGTAACAAGCCTGGTGACAGGTTGATTGCATTGGACATCTTCCACAATGGAAGGGGCAGTGTTTGGATCACACTGAATGTACACTTACCATGTCTAGGGACTTGTTTTCCCTGTACTCAGTGCTTCTGCCAAACTGCCATCTAACAGAATGTGGACTAACAAAATGGCTCAGTCAGCATCATGGTACACCATGCAGCATCACGGTACTCCGTGCAGCATCACCTCTGTTCAGGAAATGTGCAATGGATATGTGCTCGGATAATCTGCTGCTCTTACTATGCTCCTTACCATTCTGGCACTGTTGTATTGAATGAACAGCCATTCAAAGACCATGCACAGTACTAGGTAGATATCAGTACCATTCTGACCTGGAACACTGTTAGCCAGAAGACTGTAGATGTTCAGAATCAGCATGCAAGGCATGATACTCTTTCTCCCACAGTTAGTATCTACTGGTCCAGAAATTAAGGAGTACACATAGGAAGGGCACACCCAGTATTATTCTTAGAGCTGTACTAGAACTATATTGGTCTCCTGTTTGATGCCACTATGCTCTGCTGACATAGAGAACGTAGTTCTAATGAGAATAATGCTTCCACCATGGGGTAAAGCAATGATTCTGTTGACCTTTGAGTTAAGGTTGCCAACTGACCAGCTTGAGATGCTCATGCATTGGAATCAACAGGCAAAGAGGAGAATTGCTGAGGTTGTTTGGGTGATATATCCTGACTACTGCTCTCCCAGGGAGACAAGGGAGGTATGCACAATAGATACCTAGCATCCATTAGTGTTTGCAGTACTCCACGACAAAAATCAATGAAAGACGGCACAATTCAGGCAGGACTACTTAGGACTCAGAACTCTATCTAAAAATTGGCATCACCCCAACCCAAGTAAAGAACAATAACTGACTGAAGTGCAAGGCAAAAAGAATACAAACTGGGCAGTGGGAAAATGAGTTATAAATGCCAATTACAGCTGCATATTCAGCTTAGATAGATCTCTCCCTATTTGTCATGAATATATATATATATATATATATATATATATATATATATATATATCCTTGTTTCACTGACTCCCTTCCCCTTACCACATAACATAAAATGTACTGGTTTCATGTCATCATGTGTAAGAATTCCTAATTTTTCTTCACAGCATTTAAGTTATGGAATGTAAAGAAGAAAGGTAAGGATTTCAACATGGCTTATCTCTTCTTCCAGGAAATAGGTCAGCATGAGTTTGGTTAGAAGGAAGATACATGCAACATATCAGCAGAATTATGATTCTGACTGTTGACTTTATGCGAACATTTAGTGAGATGCATATGGTGCCAAAGTGAGGGAAGAAAGATTTGATACACATTTGGATTATTTGTATATGTTAACTCAACTGAGGTTCTGGTGTCCTGATTTCTAGTTAAATACTATTGTAGATGTTCTAGTTCTTTCTGAGATTAATGCTTGAGTCAGTAGATTGGGAAAGTCCGTTGCCTTCATTAATGTGGGTGAACTCGATCCAAGCAGTGAAAGGTCTGGAAGGAACAGGACCTCGGCTTTCTTGACATCAAATTACTCTGCCTGAGTGTCTTCAACTAGAACCAACTAGATTGTTGGCCTGCTGTCAAACCCACACTGAAATGCCAACCTGCCCTACATCTCCAAAATGCCAGCGTTGGACTTGAACTACATTATTCACACTCCTGATTCTCCAGAGGGCCAACTTTTAGTGCTTATTAGCTTGCATACCTGCATCAGCTACTTCCTCTGGCTATCATCTGTCATCTCCCTATCATCTATCCATCTATCTATCTATCTATCTACCTATCTATCTATCTATCTATCCATCTATCATCTATCTATCTATCAATCAATCAATCTATATTCTATCATCTATCTATCTATCTATCTATCTATCAACCATCTATTTGCTGACTAATGCACCTTTGTTTAACTTTCCTGCATATTTGGCCTTCAGCTTCCCTGCCTCCTTCTCTCCACACTCCTCATGTCAGTAAGCTGGCCCACATTAAGGAAAGAACAAAACCCAGTTAGTTACGGCACAATTCATGGTTACTCTTTTCCTCCTCTTTATGAACACCCCTGGCCTTACATAATATCCACACTTCCGTCATTTACCAAAGGCTGCTAGAGCTGGATTCAGGATCTCATAAGCACCCAAAAATGAAGGGACTGTCCCTGCTAGTGGGTAAGTAAAGAAGCAGAAGTCAGAAAACTGGGCTGATAGAGGCATTCACCCAGAGTTCTGTGTGTGATAGTTACTACTTATGATCATGAGGACTTGTTTTGCATTTTAACTGTCCGACTTGTCAACTGGAGGCAGTTAGATTATAGAGCAGAGTCTGAGAACTGTTGCGGAGAGTCAAAGTCGATGTGTTACAAAAGTCTGAATAATTGAACTGTTTATTACTAAACACAGACAGGCAGAGAGAGTGTCTGGGTGCCTACAAAGCCCATTGTTCTAGATTTACTCATTCTATTTTAGGAACTCAGTTTCCTGGATCATATAACTGGGAGGCTAGACTAGATGAGGCCTGTGCATTCCCTCATGATGACGGCTCTAGTGTCCAAAGACTCCAGGTTCCTTTAAAATCCCTCCCATGAGATTGGGTGGCAGATGGTACAAGGGCCTCAGTTGTCACATGACCTCACACCTCTAGAAAAGTCTTTACCTACACTGAATGGTGAAGGATGCTTAGGTCTTGTTTGACTCTCCCCCAGTGCTGACAGAGATTGTGGTACCTCTCATGTCCAAATGAGAGATACCATAGCCTTCCCAGAACTGAGTGTCTAGAAGGCGGATACCCACACGCCTTTGTTCTCCTAGGATGCTCTATTCCATTTCTCTTTTTACCAGCAGACGTTTAAAGATAAAGTATAATAGGTGCTGTTTATGCATCCTGGATGCATGCATTTATTCAAAGATGAGGCTCTTTTTGGATCACTGTCAAATGTCTTTACAGGAGATGAGAATTATCTTTTTTTTACTGTACTTACTTAAAGGAAAAGAGGCAACTATCTATTCCCTTCAGATTCATAAAGACAAGTCCTAAGAAATGAGTAACTTTATCTCTATGTGGCTTGGAGTGGGTGCTATAAAATTTGCAGTTCAGACGCTAGTAAAGAGACATGAAAAAATGGGGAAAAAAGGTTCTGCGTGAGTGCCTTCTCTTTCTCTCTCCCTGCCATTATTTTAAATCATACAGTACAATTCTGCCTTGAAATGGATACCCTGTCTTTAATATTATTGCCTTTGCATGCTGTCAAGAAATGGCTCTTCAAAGGTTTTGATAAAGCATTTGCAAAGGTGTCTGCTTTCTTTGTAACATCTGCAAGTGCCTTGACTGAAAGGCTCTTTATGCCACCTTGAGAAATTCACCTTGGTGAGTCTTGGGAGACCCTCAAATTCCACTTCAATGTGTCTGAAGGGAAGAAGAAATGATTTTTTCTCCCCTAACTTTATTCTATTCTGGAAAGACACAGAGGGCCTCTAAGAGCCAGGCAAGCACACAATGAAAGGAAAATGGTCATTCTGAGAGTCTCTTCTGCAACTGTCTAGGTTTTCTCCTTTGATACTGTGTTGCTAGCAAGTTTAAGTGTTACCTTGGGGACCTTGCTAAGCATTTTCCCCAGCTGTTCACCCACTCTGAAGAGCAGCTCGTTTCCCCATCAGCCAGCACAGTGAAGACATGCCGCTTTAAAACGATATAAGGGACAGTTCTCCCACTCTGACAACTGATATGACATTTCTTGTGCAGAGTCACTGAGATATGAAGATAGTGGCCACTGGCAAGGATGGAAGGAATCATTGAGGGCTAAGCGCTCTGGTAGCTTTCTGTGCACCCCCCATCTTGCACACTGGGGGACGCAGGCACTGCCTTTGGGCTCCCCAGGGCTCAGTTCTGTGAAATGCTGACCTAATAGGAAGCAGCTGAGCGCTAGCTTCCTGGCAAGTAGCTACAGAATTCTCTGCCCTCCCTTCCTCCACGTCATCGCTTTATTATCTTCACAGCTGTTATTAAAATGCAGCTACTGTATACTGAATATAAAACAGGCATTGATATGCTGACAGGCCTGAATCCATCGTCTGGCTCCCACAGGCAGTTCTTGCCTGACCAACCTCCCAGCACCTTCTGCTGTTCACCCGAACTCAGAATCTTACCACCTTCTTTATTTTGCTGTTCAATTTTGTCCCATGATCCTGAGTTCCTCAGCTGCCATTTATTGCATTTCACCTGAATTGTTTTCTCTTTGATATCACAGCCTGTAAGAAAGTTCATGGTTTCCTTACTGCCTGTCCAAAGGCAACTCGCAAGAGAAGCCACCCCGGGCTCCCTATTTTCAGCTTCTCAGTTCTGAAGCTCCACTTACTTGCCAGAAAAATAACTCTGCTACTGCACAGTTGCTAATGAGTTCTGTGTTCCAAACCCTGACAGATTTGTTTCACTTAATCGGCTATCTGTAAAAGGAGTTTGTTTGTATTAGTTGTAGCAGCTGTGTTCTGTGACGTCATCATGCGTGGTGGATTCTGACTTGACTCCTGATCATAGCCCTTAAAAAGACTCTGGATACAGTTCCCCAAAGCCTCTCCTCACATATTCATTAACTGATCAGTACATAACCTTTATGAATTCTATTTAAAGACACTTTAATATATTTGGTTAGTTTCTTAACATTGAACCCACAGCCAAGAACACTGTAACTCATGCCTGCTGAAGCTGATCTGATAAACATTTTTCATTTAAAGCTCATAAAATCCTTCTGAACTCTAGATAGCACTTTGTTGCTGTACTGAAAGGGTCATTCTAAAGAGTGAAACCTTCATCAAAACCCACAAAATTGCAAAATACATGGCATCAAAGAGATCACAAAGAGTGCATTTGTATGCAGACTCAGCCAACATAAGTTGTTATTATAATAATTATTATATAAGCCATGTTATGGTTGAGAATGTACAATCCTTGTCAGTTTGATAGTCTAAAACAAAGAGAATTTGATGAAAACTTCAGAGTATCAACTTGTAGGACCTTCATCCTCAGATGGAATCGTGTGCCTCAAGAAATGCAGTCAGTGCATGTGTGTTGATGAAAGACAACTGATACAGGATTAGAAACAAGATCTAGTGGACGGGCAAGTGCGTGGATGCAGAATCAGCAACTCATAACCCACATTTATTCATACTTCAGTTCTGCTGGCATACTCAGCCGTCCTGGGTCTCCTTCAAGCCTTCCTGCCTCCATCTCTCAGTGGGCAGGTAAGGCTCCTTGGTTGCAATCCACAGAATCTAAATTTGATTGGCATCAGAAAGATAGCTAGGGTTAAGAATACTAACTGTAGAGTTGGTCACAAGCCTAGAGACAGAACCACACATGGAAGTTCAGCATCTAAGGCAATGAGTCTTTTTAGAGTCTGCCTTCAGGGTGATTCACTCAAATTACCCTCTCTAACGGTACATGTCTTCCAAACTCAGACTCTTAGAAGAAACATTATAATTGGCCTTTCTTGAGAAAAGACTCTGATGGAGGAGGGTCATCTCTTAAAGAAAGTGAGGTGCTTATCCCCCAGTAAACAAAACAAGATAGGAATAGCCATTGCATGACATGGATCAATTGTCTACCACATAGGCTCACGTGCAAAGCCTGTTACCAATGTAAGACTGGGATTGGAACTGCCCCTGTAAATACAATAAGCACTCTTTGCTTCCTGTCCATCCCCATAGTCTAGAATTCTATTCATCCTTTACTGCTCATTTAATATGACCCATCATAAAAGGCTTTTGCTGATTCATCCAGCATGATGTAGCTTTCCATTCTGTGAACCTCAAAACACTTGGTCCTTTCTTTTATCCTTTCATATTCAGCCCCACAGTATGGCTAGAGGTGAACCTCTCTCATCATTCACTGATGTATTTTTTCAGGAATTATGAGTTTATTATTTATTATATAGAGAAATTACACATTTTCCTTCTAGAATCCTAGGGGTAGAAACTATTCCTTTCTCATCCTTGAAACACATGTAGAGATTAATAATAGGTCTAGTGTATTCGTTTCATTGGGAAATACCCAGGTAGATTTAGATAGTCTAACAGTAAATCCACTCATATGGGCCACGCAATTTGGCTCCTTGTCAATTTTGACTTACTTGTCAGTGTTATATACCCTAGCAAATGCATCAATCATCTGTGTTCATATGTGTATATATGTGTGTATACACACAGACACACACACACATACACACACACACAAATTGTAAGGGAATAGACAGAATCCAGTCGCTTAGTTTTATAAAGTTGCAAAGCAATAAAATTTGTATATTCAAACACAAAGAATAATAAAGAAAAATATGCAGAGCTATAGGTAGATATGTCAGTTTAACTTAAATATTTGTGGGTAGAGCTGAAAAGCTAGACAAGAATCCCCATGAACTCATGACCCCCAGTCACACACTCCCTTTAATAGCTGCTCACAATGTACTTCCTCATCACCTATAGGGCTCACATCAAAATTTATACCAGTCCTCAAGAATATCCAAAGCCCCTGTCTAAGAAAAAGATATGCTCTTTCTTGCAGGCTCACAACGAAGCACAATGTACCCTGGACAGCACAAGTTGGTATCTTAACCTCCCAGCCCAGCAGGACCACACAGCCTCTTTTATCACTAGCCATTTAGATACATTTGGACTGATAACCTGACCGTCTATGTTCTCTGAGATTTGTACTCCCACACATTGACTGCCACTCAATACCCACCAATAGCTTGCTTAAAACAGCTATAATTTGCAAGAGAGGGTCTAATGGATGTGATAAGAAATGTCCTCTTTGCTTCTGGATTCTCTAAGTGCAGTCCTTCTCATAAAGCAAAATACCTAGACTCCAAGGCTTTGGCTTCCTACAAAAGTGCCTCTGTGAATTTATACCACTCTTAACTTTTACAGACACTGCCCAAGAAGCATTTGTTCCTAACTGCATCCTTGCCTTACCTTCAAGATAACTTGAACGCAATGTCCACTAGATCTCCAACATCTCTCCCAAAATCCCCTGCATCACGGACCCCTCTCTATGGAACTCAAAGAAAAAGTCTCTGCAAAGCCATCCCAAAAGGCATTTGGCTTTTGTTTGCTTTGTTTTTAACCTGATGATATACATCATGCAAACCACCATTTCCTTTCCTGACCTCATTTCCAGAAAACTCATGGGCAGAATTCACTTGACCAGGACACCCACTGTCATTTCCTCCAGAGAGTGGGAGAGACCTATATTCCTTTTCTCTCTCTTCCTTTATTGCTCTATTTTTCAGTATTTAAATTTAAAATCTGTTTCAGATGTTTTTGTAATAAGTAGAGGATAAACCTTAAGCCAACAGAGATCAAATCTGTAGTTCTTGCTGCATTAATCTCTTGACAGTATCTAAAATCAGGGCTAATATCTCCTTGGGCAACCTATTCAAGAGCTGCTTGGCAGCAGGACAGAGCTAGTGGGGAAAATCTGTGATTTACTTTCTTGGCGAGGAAGCCAACAGGAGCATTTGTCTGAACATCAATAACAATTAGATCTTAATTATAAGGATATGTTCCAAGTAACACTCTGCTCCCAAAGGGCCAGGTTTGGATAATCCAAGCCCCAGACCCGCTTTGTCACTTGCCATGAAAGTCATGGACACTAAACTTCAAAGTGGTGAGGAGAAACTGTGGATGCACATTAACCAGGAACTTGCCTCGGACCTCGGGAGCCTCTGCTGAGTTTGTGAAAGCCAACCTTATGGAAAAGGAACATTATGTACTTAACATTTTATTCCATCATCAGTCCATGTGACTATTTGTGTCATCTGTAATTGTGCGGTAATAATTTGGTGATTAGAGTTGACCAGTTCTGTAGTGTGGAGCTGCGGGCCAGAAGACCCTCCCACATCACAGTTCTTATAACTCTGGAGTGATTTCAACCCCTTCAGGATCCTAGAATAAAACGTAGGCTCTGTACCGTGGCCAATACATCTGACATGATGTGCCCCCCCCCCCCGTCTCCCATGACTTCATTTCCCTCCAGTATCTTCTGCCACACTCTGCTCTGTTCATGCTGAAGTCCTGCACCCCACTTTCTCATGTATGGCTGATGTCTGCTAAGGAGGTTCTTGACCACTGCTCCCCAACATTTTCTTCTGCTTCCCCCACACACGTCATCTATTTATCATCTCTCACCTCTGAAGGCAACATCGTGGACACCGCTTGATCCCTGCATCAGGCCCAGAACTTTGTTTCCTTCTTCGGTTGCTTTGTGAGTAGGTACAATAGAATTTTCTCAACAGATAGAACGATCCAACAATCCGAAGTGAGAGCATCCTAGACTTAAATGTTCGTTTGTAGCAATCTACCCACGTTTTCAGGGGAGAAAAATTTGGCCTGTAGTCCAGATAATGGAAAGATAGGGATTCCAGCCACCTTTAAAAAAATGCTCCACTGTTGCATGGCAGTGGTCTCTCAGCAGCTGAAATTTAGCCAATTTATTTCAAATAATTTGTCCTTGTTTACCCAGAACACTTCAGGTGTTTGAGTGGTAAATTCCACATTCCTAGAAACCTTTGAGCCATGTGCAAAGCAGACGGGTGGCAAACTAAATGAGCCAGCATGTGCGTGTGTGCCGGTGTGTCTCCCACCCCTTAGTGTACGAGCCTACAGTGAACAAGCATGAACCTCCCACATTTCTAGCACTTGCAAAGCTGCTCTGACTGTCAACTAGCCATCAACCGAAAACCAGCACTCTGACACCAGACAGATTTTGAATTTAGAAGCAGTCCCTTCTTATGAGAATCTAGTATCCCTTAATCCATTTTGCTGGGCGAAGCATCTCAGTCTACTCAGAATGTTGTGTGGAAATGCTGCAGACTAGGAAGCTCAGACAACAGAACATGTTTTCTTTGTGCTCTGGAGGCTGGAAGAGGGTTACAGCATGCCAGCCCAGACCTATTATGACTTCTCACTGTGTGCTCAGTTTTTCCTTGGTGCAAGCAAGTGGAGACCTCACTTTTGCGGTCACCCAAACTATCAGAGTAGGATCCATCCTCATAACCACATTAAACTTTCATTATCCCTACAAACCCTATCTTTCAACACGGAGATACATGAAGGTTTTAACATATCAGTGGAGGGGGGGGGCACATAATTCTATCTTTGTAAAAACCCGCTGGTTTCTAGTGGTTAGCGTATCATATCCATTTGCTTTGTAGTCTCGGCCTATGAATAACCCTCTAGACCTGCTAAAAGTGTCGCCAGCACCAATGAGACCTTGTTTGGTATTTGATTTTCAGCATGGGCTAGCAGGAGCAACTGCTTTAACAGGCAGGACAGGCTAGCAAGGGAAGAGAGAAGTCTGTAAATCCTGTGCCAGGGACAGAGCAACACAATACCGACACCAGCAGCGTCGACAGCTCTGAGAACCATCTCCCCCTGACGGAGCCAAGCTGTTCGTATTTCAGAGGATGCTGCCTGCTGCTGTGGGTGCAAACTGGCTTGCCATAAGTGAAGGATGGCAGATGAGTGTAAGTAACTTCCAGTTCTGTCTTCTGACCTTTGTCTCCCCACTCTCCCTTCCTCCTCCCCTTCCCCTCATCTATTTTCAATGGGGCCTCACTTTGTAGCCTAGGCTGACATCAAACTTGAGATCCCCTTGGGTTTATAGCAATGAAGACCATGGTAAGACCCTTTCTCTTCTTCACAATTTCCCTCCTCGGCTCCATCCTTTATGATGGTGATATGTGCCTATGCAAGCCCTGATGCTAACACCCATCTAGCTGAACATCATTTCAGAGAGATTCATCGCGAGACTTCCTAAGTGTAGCCATAATGAGCATCACCTCCTCCTTGAAGCTCTGGGTGGCTCTGTATCTGGTTTGCTGCCTCTGTGTCTGCACTCAGAGTAAGGAAACTTAAAATCTTACCCATATTTTGCAACCGCTCAGTGGTTTGGCTTCTAGCAATGAGAGTAACCTCGTGTGTTTCTCCAAGGCTTCTCAGGAATACAGTTGCAGGTCTGGTTGTAGTTTGCCCCTCCCTTCCTTAGGAGTAGCTTCCACCTAGACATCAAATCTGCCCCTCTCCCACCTCATCCTTGTTCAGCCTAACTCTTCTTTGTCTGATTATTCAGATGAAAATGCTTTGTGCCACTTCCTTGTGACTCACAGGGCCTGGGCAGGTGGAGCTCTGAGGGAAAAAAGGCAGAACGTTTAATCCCAAGAAGATTTCAAATTGCTGCATAAACCACATGAGGACCCAAAGGCAGTGTCAAGTGCTGAATATCAACTTACTTCTTAAAATTGTTCTGCTCCACAGTAATCTCACGGCAGCACTCAGGGTCCCCAGATGGCCTTGACCTATCTGAGCACTGCAGATCTATTTTGAATTAATGTTTGGCTTTTTCATTAAAATAATATAGTCATAATTATACTGACACATAACTCATGTGAAGCACTCAAGTGTTGTTAGATTAAGAAGAAGCATCCAAATTAGACTATTTTAATAAAATTTCACGCAAAGCAGTTCGGAGTGAAAAACATATCAAAAACAGGCTGCAGACCTGACTCCATATATGATATTAGGCTTGTTCTGAAATCCATGTGGATAAAAAAGAATTATTCTTAAAAATAATGCAACCATGATCTCAGCCAGGCTAACGTAGAGAATCAGTAAGCTTGGAAAATGTCATCTTCTGGGCCAACAATCAGTCCCTTCTCACGGCACTCAGCTCTTTGAACTCTTTTCTGAGTATCCAGCATGCTGGCTTTCTCAGTAATGCTTACAGGTTGCCCTCAGATCATGTCCATGAATATAGGTATATGAATTTGAGGCCTTGATGAGTTGCTCTTCTTGCATGGCTTTATAGTTAAGCATCGAGTTTAGCTGGAGACAAGTCGTTCCCTCTCAGGAAATAGTTCATATTCAATAGACTGTGAATGAAGTTCCTGGAAATGAAGCTGTACCTTACAGTGAACATTTGCAAAGCTTGGCTGATTCGAATTCAATGGCTGTTCAAAAGTTGGAATGATGCAGATCTGGAGCCTGGTTATAATTTACCTTGGGCTCTCTTTAGCCCCCATAATAGCTATTCCTTGACTAATTCTGTATCTCAACTAAATTCATGAGACTATTGGGCGAAATCTTTTGAGATTTGTTAGTTACCATGGCAGATGACTAACTTCTATCAACCCAAAGCTGAGAATGGCATCATTCTCAAAGCTGAGAACGGTATCTGGAACACACAGCTGAGAGTTCTGCATTCTACTGTAACTTTCCTGCCTGAGACACCCATCAATGGATTTGAAAACATCTTCATTTGTGACATTGCTCTGTCGCTACCACTAGGACATGGAATTTGGGGTAACTTTAATCTGCTTGCCAGGTCATGCTCACCCATAGTTGGCTCTAGGACAAAGCATGACTACCCCATTACGGCGAGAGCTGTGTCTTGTTGACAGCCTTATTTTCCTTATTGAAAGTTGAAGTTTTCCTTGAAAGCATCCATAGGCAGCAGACTCCTGTTGCATGTGTGTGATTGGTGCCTCATGTCAATCTGTCCTGGAATATAAGGGACACCACAGGCTAGAGGGCTTAAGCCATGGAGATTTGTGTCCTCACAGCTCTGGCAGCTGGATACTCAATATCGAAGCAGCTAAAAGTTTGACTTCTCCTCATGCTATTTGCTTTGACATGTGACCTCTTCCTTGCTGGGTCCTTACTCGGCTTTCTCTTGGAGCACACTCACTGGGAACTCCACCTCTCCTTCTAAGGACCCAGGTCTTGCTGGATTAGAGTCCCACCTTTCTGACCTTATTTTAATTTAGTCATCTCCTTAAAAGATTGCTTTGTAAGTCATGTTAGAGCTTTGCCTTGAGCGTGTGCTTTAGGAGAGTGGGACAACACAGCTCACAACCAACCATTGTTCATGTCTCCATCACTCATGTGATTGGTCAAATTCCTTCCAGGAAATATCTGAGCCTTAGGTCTGCTCTGCCAAGCATTTCCCCTTGTGTAGACTGCTGGATCCTATGTGAGTTACGTGGTCAGAAAAGGCATCCTGAGATAAGTGCTGGATTGTTTCTTTGCCTTAGATCAAGTCTTGATTTTGTTTGTTTGTTTCTTCCTTTTTCAGAGGAAGGGAAAGAAATCTGAAGAGCCACTTAAGCTATCACTACCTACATAGAATCCACCTGCTGTTTCTCTTAGAAGGAATGTGAGGAGGCAGCAGCCTCAGAGAAAACCTAAGAGACACATGGGTCTGTTTTCTTTCCCTCTGATTCACTGTGTCTACTGCATGGCTCCCAGTTGCCTTTCTGATGCAATGGTAGAAAGGACGGAGGATGCTGGATGATGCAAGAGAATTTCCCCCACTCTCCTCACTTCCTGCTGCACCTCTAAGGTGTAACTGCCAGGCCTTCCATAGCTCCACAGCCCAGCTTCCAGGAAGCCCCACTTAACAACTGTGATGATACCACTTCCTCATAGGTGACTCCAACCTCAGAGGTCATGCCAGGATTGGCTCAATGCCCCATTTGACTTAATTTGCTCCCTCTAATATAAGCAATTTCCAAAAATTCTTATGTCTGAAAGTCTTAAAGTAGTCCCCATTTCTTAGCTGGAGTCATAATCTTTGCACAGTGTACACAATAAAGGCAAAGACAAAGAAAAGAGGTAGGAATGGAGGGAAGAGGGGATCAAGAGAGCAATCAGCATATTAAGAACATATTAGTCCTACTGAAAGATATGACATAGATAATTAGTTGTATGTGCATTATAGTTTTCAGAAACAGAACTGATAAATCTGCTTCAATACATAATTTAACAATATTCAACCTACCGCTGAGCCCAGCTTCACAGTTCTGACTTCGGGGACTTTTCCTAGAAGAGAGGACAGGGCACGGCAGCATGATGTGTGAAATCACATCGTCCATGTGAGTTTTAGGTGTCATATGAGAAAGGCCTAACACCCTGAGCAATTTAGTGGCAATTGCAATGCTACACAAGGTCTCTAAATGCCACAGCTACTTACACACCCCAGCTCTGGCCCATCTTCTCTAACCACTGATAGTTGATGTCCATGAAGACACATTCTCCTACAACCATGAACTTTATTGTCAGCTGACCCTTTGGTTCCACCTCTTTCCCCTTATTTAGAGGGAGGTGTGCAGTATTCTACTCCATGTCGTGTAGCCAGTAAACCCAACTCCATGTCTCATATTGCCCTAATGCATAATTGTGTACAGTAACTAAACTGTAATGTTTGAGTAAGCATATTTTGGGATACATAAACAGAATAGCCTAGCGGTTGGCCCATAAATGGCTAAATAGTACATATTTTAGACTTTTCTGTTGTATATTCATTTTCTTTCTCTTTCAACATTTCTTTAAATAAACGTTCTTAGCTCAGAGGTTATAAAAAAAAAACAGTGGTCCAGATTTGGTCTATAGACTATAGTTTAGTGACCTCCTCCAGGACTGCCAATTAAAAATAACCCGTGAGTAGGACCCTCATCTGAGTCACATAACAACAGTGCTCTAAGCAGTGTCCATCTCGGAGCACGTCTGAATAATAACAGTAGTCCTGCTGATCACCCCGACAACACACACAACTTTTATTTACTGGGTGTAAGGTATTGTTCTGACATAGTTTACACATTTCCTTAGTTTTTCAAGTATTTAATAGTAGCTTATTGACATGGAGCATGCTCAGAGTGACTGAGACAGTTCAGTGAGTAAATACAGAAAGACACGGGCCGGGGAGCTAACTCAGTCCATAACGTGCTGGCCACACAAGCATAAGGGCCTGGCAGGCTCACCAGGCTAATGTAAGAAAGACAAGCATGGTGCTGGATGGTTGCAGTCCTAGAGCAGAGGAGGCAAGAAGAGGTATCTCCCTGGGTGTAGTGATTAGCTGTGGGCTGGCTTCCCGCCACCCTATGCCCCAAAATAATTACATGGAAACTGTATTCTTTTAAATACTGCCTGGCCCATTAATTCCAGCCTCTTACTCATGTCTTGACTAACCCATATCTAATAATCTGTGTAGCACCACAAAGTGGTGCCTTACCAGGAAGTTTCTAGCGTACATCCATCTTGGGCTGGAGCTTCATTGCGTCTGGCTTCTCTCTCAGGAGAGGCACGGTGGTCTGTCTAACTTAGGAGAGGCGTAGCATCTGACTGAGCCATCTACCTCACTTCCTTCTTCCTGTTCTGTCTACTCCACCCACCTAAGGGCGGTCTATCAAATGGGCCAGGCAGTTTCTTTATTAGCCAATGAAATCAACTCAAACAGAAGACTCTCCCACATCATTTCCCCTTTTTCTGTTTAAACAATAAAAGAAAGGCTTTAACTTTAACATAGTAAAATTACATATAACAAAATAGTTATCAAGTAAGAATTAGTTACAATACTTATATCCATTTTATCTTTATCATAACAAAGGAAAACTTTAACTATCTATCCATTCTTCAACTCCATCAAAGACTCCAGAAGGATATAATATTACCTAAGTAAATAAGAAGTAAGCAACTTACAAAACTCTAGAAATGACAGAGACATCTCGCTGCCTGGACAGTCACCCAAAGTTCCTCTGTACCGTTGGGGCATCCATCTTCGGCCTTCAGGCCCATAGTTTCCAGCAGACATTTCCATAAAGCAAGAAATTTCAAAGACAGTTCAGTCACTTTCTGCTGTGTCCTGCAGAATGTCTTGCAGACTCTTACATGTATGAGGAACCCTGAAAGATCATCTCACCTTTAGGCAAGTTCAGCAGTCCTCTTTCTGTGGGTTCTTTGTGTCCAGTTTATGCCAACAGTCCAGGCAAGAGCAGTTTCTTGCCCAAGTGGCTATCAAACTCCATAAGGATCCTTTTTGATGCCCATCTTCCTCTTGAAGTAGATTGGTGCTGCCAGGAGCTGACGTGTCTCATTGTCATGAAAAGCCTTAAGTTATTAAAATATTAAATGCCATATTTTGCAGTCTTTGAAAGATATGAAGAATGTCTATCTAACTGAAATATATCTCTCTATATATAGAAAATCTAACATGACTATTATTGATGACTATCCATCAACAACCTGTATTTCCTAATTATACATTACATTTTAAATGAACTACACAATCACAATACCTTAGTCAGTATCAGAAATACATATACATATAACAAAACTGACCTTAAATTTAAATCACTAAAGCAAAATCCATATCAATTCTAATTATTCATCTCCATATCATATCCCCCTTTAAATGTAAAAGAGCATTTATAAACAATATTTGGGAATATGGACGCAGTTATTTCTCTCCAAACTGCTTCCTGCTGAATGGGGACGCTGTTAATCAGATCTTTCAAGGTGTAACCTGTGTGCCAGGTTCATCTCAGTCATCAATTGGGTGAAGTAATTTTTCTGAAGGTGTTCACAGCAACCTTTCAGGAGGGCGTGGTCTATCATACCATATTGGGATAGAAGCAATCCAACGGGTCTCATTTTCTGTAAAAATAAAAGAAGAATCTCTTTTCCAAAGTATCATATCCTTAGATCCAAATTCTAAAGTCAAGGTATTTTCAAGATATTTTTCTTGGATTAGTTCAGCAGCATTTGTAAACAAATATCTTTTAGCAGCTGTTGCTCCTTCCTCAGCATTCAAACAATTCAAAAAGAGCATAATAGCATACAGTATCAAGATTCTCTGTGTATTTTCCATCTTTGTACAGCTTTATTTTTACCTCTATTTTGTTTATTTTTTCTTTTATTTTTTAAGACAGGTTCTCTGTATATCTTTGTCCTGGAATAACTCTGTTGACCAGGCTGTCCTTGAACTCACAGAGATCTACTTGCCTTTGCTTCCCAAGTGCTGGGATTAAAGGTGTGTGCTACCACACCTTGAACTCACAGAGATCTGTCTGTCTCTGCCTCCCAGGCATTCAGATTAAAGGTGTGCTACCACACCTTGAAGTCACAGAGGTCAATATATCTTGCCTCCTAAGTGTTGGGATTAAAGGTGTGTACCACCACACCCTAGCTACTTCCTTTTTCTTTTTTCTTTTTTACTTTTAAGAACTTTAACCTTTAGCTTGTGTGTATTTTTAACACACTGGAAAACATTTAGAGGTTTTCTTCATCTTTGAATCTCTCTTTATTGTATATCTCTGTTTTTCTGACCACATAAGTCTTTAATTTACTGAGCAATATCGGTAGGACTAAAGCCGTGAGTTTGGCGGTTGGATCCAGCCCATTCCTTAGCTTTCTGCGATCACAACCTTGTGGCTGAGATACCGGCCAGAGCCATGTTCACTGCCACAACTCTACAGTGTTTCAAGGTCCCTGCCAGCAAGCAAGCTGCAACAGTGTTAAACAACACTCAGAAGCTCCATAGTCAGGACCGCCTGCTTGAAAGAGAGTTTGCCATGGCAGGGCGGCCCAGAAAGCTGGCATTTAAAAACAGCACAACCTTTTTCCTGCTACAGCTGAAAACTGAAAAGCTTTTCATTAACACCGTTTAAGTGTTTCGTGGCAGGACCTCTTAAAAGGGCTGCAGGGTTTTGCAGCTAAAGCTGAGTCAGGAAGCCTCTCTTAGATGAGAGAGCTTGCTCTAGCAAGCAAAGCCAAACCTGAGAAATTGCTGCTACTGAGAAAACATGCTTTACTCTATTCTTTCCCAAGCTTTCTCAAGCTTTCTCAAGCTTTCTGTGGATCCAGTCAGCCACGTGGGCGCCATTCTGTAGTGTGGAGCACGGCGGGCAGGCCTGTTTTTCGTCCCGCCCGGCTCCCTCTTGGTTAGCTTTACCTGAAATAATTACACGGAAACTGTATTCTTTTAAATACTGCCTGGCCCATTAATTCCAGCCTCTTACTCATGTCTTGACTAACCCATATCTAATAATCTGTGTAGCACCACAAAGTGGTGCCTTACCAGGAAGTTTCTAGCGTACATCCATCTTGGGCTGGAGCTTCATTGCGTCTGGCTTCTCTCTCAGGAGAGGCACGGTGGTCTGTCTAACTTAGGAGAGGCGTAGCATCTGACTGAGCCATCTACCTCACTTCCTTCTTCCTGTTCTGTCTACTCCACCCACCTAAGGGCGGTCTATCAAATGGGCCAGGCAGTTTCTTTATTAGCCAATGAAATCAACTCAAACAGAAGACTCTCCCACATCACCTGGGTCTCTCTGGACAGTCAGCCTGACATAATCCACAAACTCCAGGACCTAGTGAGTAATTAGCTCTCAGAAGATAAGGTGGATAGCACCCGAGGAAGAACAGCATTCACGACTGACCTTTGTCCTCCACATTTCTGTCCACACAAACATATGGTTAAAGGGCAGGGGGAGGAGTGGGGAGGAAAGGAGGTTTGTTCTGCAGTGGTTGTTCACAGTAGGATGGTCTTATTCCCAAAAGCCCTGCTGGAAGATGGTACTGTTCTTATCCTCATTTTGGAGATGGGAATACTGAAGCAGAGAGAATGAACCTCACAAGGTCATGCAGATAATATTGATGTGGGATTCCCCTGTGTATGCTGTGAATACCACTGGTTAATAAAGAAGCTGCTTTGGGCTTGTTACAGCTCAGAATAGGGCAAGGCAGGAATTCCAAGCAGATAGAGGAGGAGAGAGTAGGCGGAGTGAAAGAAATGCCACGTAGTGCTGCAGAAGACAGACCTTGTCAGTAAACTATGGGCCTTGTGGTAAAATATAAAATAATAGAAATGGGTTGATTTAAGATGTAAGAGATAGCTAGAAATATGTTTAAGCTATTGACCAAACAGTATTGCAATTAATATAGTTTCTGTGTGATTATTTTGGATCTGGGTGACCCAGAACAAACAAGCAGCCTCTGACAACATAGTATGTGGTAAGATGGCCCACGTAATGAACTTCATCCTGTGCGGTCTTCTTGTCACCAGGGACCCATCAATGCAGTTCTTACCGTGGAGCCCCAAACCTATACATTTTCTGTTCTATGTACACTGACTTTACTGTGGTCTGGTCTTCTTATGGTTCCAAGGTCACTACAAAAATTTGAAGCATTCCTGGTAGACAATAACATCTACCTGAAAGGGAGTTATTCCTGTTGTATGTTTTTTCTTTTATAAAAATCACCGTTATTGAGATAAAGCTTACAGCAGCAATAAATACACATACAAAGGTGTATATACATTTCATTGTGTAGTTAAATAATGTATAGACTCATGAAACCACCACTATAATCTAGCTAATAAAATATTTCCATCATCCCAAAGGCCCCTTGTGTCCACTTACAGACAACGCTTTTTTCCACTGACTGTCAGCTGCAGACAACCACAGAATTGTCATCTGCTAACATATGAGCCCTTTCTATAATCATATAAAAGCAACCATGCATTATTTATCTTTATTTCTGTAGCATTTTGCACTCAGCATGTTTACGAGATTCATCTGTGGAATTTCACATTATCAATATGCCGTTCCTTCTTAGCAATTAGTATTCTGTTTTATGGTTGGGTTTAGCCTCGTTATCGTAGGTGAACATTTGGCTTTCCCGTTTGAGGATACTATGAGCATGTTGTGCTTTGAGTACACACAATCAATACCCAGACAAATATTTTAATTTCTCTGGAATGAATAGAGGGGTGAAGCTGCTAGACAAAGGTGTTAGACTTTATGTGAAATGGAGTGTTTTCCAGAGAAGCTGGGCATTTGAAAGCCTAATGCAGTGTGGAAGACGCCGCCTTCTCCAACATTTGGTCCGTGGTGATTCTACAAACTGGGAAAACAAAAGCTTTTCTTAGGTTGCCTAGCAGACTTGCTCTTTTGGCTAGTACTTGGTGTCATTCCTGTATGTCTGCTGCCTCATTTCAAAGGAATCATACAAAGGCCAAGGAAGCAGAGGGACCAGGCTTGCTACTTCCAATCTGTAGAGAGAGAACTATCCTCTGCTAACAGAAAAGAAGGAAAATATGGTGAGAGGTGCTTCCCTTTGTGCCCCGACTCCTTGCTGGGCATGGTGACAAGTCCCAAGAACTATGGTCCTTGGAGAGAAGAGAGGACTAGTCCTAGTCCTGAACTTGGGTTACTAGGGCAGATGGCCTTGGAGGGAAAGATGTGGAACCTAGTCCACACATTGCACCCACCCCAATTTACTAACTTCAACTGGCTCTTGCAATGCATTTGCGTAATTATTCTTTATCAATAAAAATATCAAAAGTCAGATATCAGGGTAAGAACCTGAATGATCAAAGAAGCTACTGAGATGCTATCAGTAACCTCCTATCTCTCCCTTCTATTCTCTATCCAAAAGGACTAAGATTCCTCTCTCAGTAACTTTACTACTTCCTGTCTCCTAAGCTGTCCACAGTCCTCTAAGCCTCTGCGGTTAATTTTGGTCAGCTAGTGGCTAGCTCTGCCCTCTGACTCAAAGCAAGCTTTATTGTCAAAATGAAATCAAACTATCACACAATATTCTTGTCATTATTAAGGCAGTTGAGTCTTCCAGGGGCTTTTAAAGAACAATTCTAGCTATCTGCAGGGATAGAAGAGCCCTACCCTGGAGGATCTGGAGAGAATGCATGAGCTCTCATGGAGATGATCACAGCACAGCTTCAAATAAGAGACACAGCAATAATCAATGTTTTTGTTTGCTTTCCTGGGGAGTTCTAATGTATTCTCTCATGTATTTCCTACAGAGAGATCCTCCTGGAAGTATGTTTATTTGAGTGAGACCCTCTAGGAAACCCACGGAGGGACTATTGCAACAGTGTCTACTTTACTCCCCAAGTTACAAGCCAGTCACCTGCAGAGGTAGCTGCTTCTGTCTTGTTGGTGTGTTCTGTATCAATCATTTCTTCCTCCCTGAAGGGTGGCTCCAATGACAGTGACAACACAACACTAGAGAGAAACCAAGGCATCCATGTCATGACAATAAAATCATAAATGTAATGGCAAATGATCTTTATTAAACAGAAATAGATTTCTATTTTTATTTATGTAGGCACAAAGGGCTCTTTGGATTAGTAAATTTGTGCTGGCATTTCACGGGGTTCTAAATTGCTTACTGGAATGAGCCTGTTGGACTCAGATGTTGGGTTCTAAATTCCCCATTCATCTTTACACCACTACTTCACACAATAATGGAAACACTTCAGCAGCAGCAACTGGATGAGAAAGAAGAGCGTTGGGATTCAGTCAGCTTCTCGGGTTTGGGTTCCACTGTCTTATGTATGCTGGAGCTGACCTTCCAGGGAACTAAGGTAGACTTGAAGTTCTTAGTTTGCTTTTGTTAATGGCCTTTTAAAAGAACTGTTTATCTCAGGGAAATATCTAGCCTTTTTCCAAGTCTTACCAAGGATTTCTTTGCCTTACTTAAGGCAGAGTGCTACAGGTAAGTTTTCAAGTTTCATCATACATGCAGTGATGTGTGGAGTCCCCCCACCCTCTCTCTCTCTCTCTCTCTCTCTCTCTCTCTCTCTCTCTCTGTGTGTGTGTGTGTGTGTGTGTGTGTGTGTGTGAGTGTGTGTGAGTGTGTGTGTGTGTGTGCGTGTGTAGGAAAAAAACAGTTCTAAAACTGCCTCGAGAAAGTACTTAATACCTAGCCAGTAATAACTAACATATGAAATCTAATTTCTTAATAGGGAAATAGATAATTATGAGCATAAATACAGCACTTTGAGCTTCCTTCTCTCAAATCTGCTAGAAAATATCTATGTTCTAGAAACAATAAATTTTTTCCCCTAAGCTTTTTCCTGTAAGCGTCTACACAACAGTCTGTCTTTGAGGTACAGGAGACATTTTTCCCCACCAAGCCCCTGTCCATTCCTGCCTTCCTCTTGTGATCACACTAACTTGGATTCACTAGTGTCCTAATTTTAAATTCTGCTCCAAATGCTATGTGTGGTTTGACCACATGATAACACACACACACACATACACACACACACACACACACACACACACACAAGCCCACCTCTGTCCCTTCCTTTCTCTATTGTCAGAGGCCACTAGTGTGTTTCCCTACCTCCCTGACTTGAAATAATCACACAGAAACTATATTATTTGCAATACTTTTTAGCCAATAGCTTAAGCGTATCTCTAGTTAGCTCTTATGTCCTAAACTAACCCATCTCCATTAATCTGTGCATCACCACAAGGTTGTGGCCTACCGGCAAAACTCGCATCTTTCTCTTCTGGCAGCTGCATGGTCTCTCTCTGACTCTGCCTACTCTCATCATTAGATGCTCATCTAATCAATGCCACTCATATTCAACCACGGTGCACCAGTTGCAACAACACCCTTTTCCCACTTGTGCATAGAAGCACATCTAAATACAGATAGAAAACAGAAATCTGTTTCAGTGATAATGGCTAATCTGATTTTACTTGCAAAAGCAAACAAATAATTTGCAACCTTCATTATTTTCAATGTTATCAATGACGATTTACTTCTGTCCTGACTTATCACTGGATCTCGTTGAGCTGACTTTTCTCCATTAGCCTCTCCAGATCCTCTCTTCATCCATGATTATCCTACTTTGTGCCCTGGGGTGGGTGAGGCATCTCTGACAAGCTTTTACTCTCTTGCTTCCTGTTGAGCCTGGCAAGTGGGAGAAGCCATTAGGATCCTGCATGGAAAGAGGAAAGCTAAGGCTGGTGTGCTCTCGTCTTATGCTCTGCTGTTTGGGGCCTCTCCTGAAAAGACTACTGAACTCCGGTGATGCCCCGTCCCTGATATTTGCAGTCCAGTTACAGCTACAGCTGTCTTGAGGGTCTAGGAATTGGGAAAGACAGAGAGCAGCCTCCCTGTGTCTTTGAATGCTTTGTGCTCCCAACACAGATTCACTTTTGAACACTTGCTCCCCAGTTGCTCCTGCTGCTTAAAAAGATGTGGGCCTTTAGGTGGTGGGGTCTAGTTTAAGATAAGGAGTCATTGGAAGTGGGTGACAGACCTACACACTTCCAATTTTGCAATCTAGCCTGTTTTTAGCCCTCCATCTGCTTCCTTAGCCACTCAGATGTAAGTAACTCGCCATCACTATGCTTTTCCCACCACAAGCCCTTCAAACAGCAGTACGTCCTTCTCCCCTTAGGTTGTTCCTTTTAGATAGTTGAACACAGCAACACAAAATGTAACACTACATAAACTCCATCTCCTTGGTTCCTCTTAATCTGACTCATGAAATTTCCTTGGACACGTGTGTCAATATACCATCCTATTCCTTTATGGTCCCTGGGTGAGTTCACACTTGAGAATACATTGACTAGCCTGTTCTGGTATTTAAGAGGGTAGCCATGTCTACTGTTGAATAGGATGAAGCATTTCTGATGTCCGTCACAAGTAGTCCTCAAGTGGCTGGGAACTCAGTGGGTGCCCTGCAGGTACCAAACACACAGTGTTCAGAGATGCTGCTGGCCTCCCTCTTGCTCATGAACCCACAGGACACTTCCTCTCTTGGCGTCTTTGCTTGCTCTGTTCTCTTTGCCCGATATTCTCCTATAGTCCAGTTAAAATCACTAAACTCAGTGCCAAGGATTTTTAAAACTGTTTTGAGCCTTTTCTTAACCTTCCTTCAACCCTTCATCAAAGGCTCACAATGATTGTTCAGTGACCACACACACACACAAACACAACCATGACGCTTCTCAGACTATAAAATTGTGGATTACCATCTGACAGATGGCGGGCTGTGATCTGGCCATGTCTTTATTTTGTGCCTTGTCTAAGCTGACATTCTATCAAAGGACTTAAAAGCACACCATTGACTTTGAAGTCAGGTTGACTTTATGGGACACTTAGATCTGCCACCAGATTATTTTATTCTTATGCACTATATAACCTCAGTTTCCTGACAAAAGAACAGGGGAGACATATTGTTATTGGATAGTTGTGAGAACTAACTGGCTCGTTTGTTCTGCTTTTTAAACACAGCACCCTTGCATAGTAAATGCTAAGTAAATATCAGCTTAAAATTATAGAGAACACATTGTTTTGTTTCCATTAGGTACCTTGAAGGGAACAGTCTGTTTTCATGTCTTTATATTCTTCTAAACTGAAGTACAGCATGTATTAAAGAGGGATGGACGGACAGATGGACAGAGCGGGTCTCAATTGGAAATGCATTCAGGCTACATAGATGTTACCTAGAAAACCCACATTTTGAAACTTTCCTTCATCCCCGAAACATGACAAGGCTACTATACTCATGAGCCCAGAGCTGCTGTGTTTATCTGCACAAGATGTGTTAGGGACATATGGGAAGGGAGCTGAATGTGTACAAAGGGAGTGGATTTGATCATGCTGTAGTCATACTTTTTTATTCACAAGAAGGAAAATAACTTTTAAAATTTGTCAGCCATGACATTGAATTACCCACATGTAATTTTTTTCATTCTGTTTAATTGGGTCATATTATCAGTGCACATTGTTGCTCTTTCTGCTTCTTTTTACATTTTATTTTTCTTTAGTAATATTTTGCCAGGACTCAGACTCCCTTCTTCATGTTGTTTCAGGTCATCTTTATCCTTTTTGGGCATCTAGATAGTAGGAATCTTGCTAGAGGATTATTCTCTCTCTCTCTTTCTCTTTCTCTCTCTCTTTCTCTTCTTCTTCTTCTTCCTATTTTATTTATTTATTTTCTTTAGGAAAAAAAGGGAGCATATATTCTGCCAAAGCTAACAGTAGGGGAGAGATCATTAGTTGACTAAATGTTTCCACAGCAAAAGTCGGGAAATTTAGCCCCGAGGATATTGGTATTTCTAACCATCTTCTATGGATCAACAATTGGGTCGAGTTCATCTATTGTTATGAAACAACCCAGAAAAAAATCAGACTTTTATTTTTGCCAAGCAGCAAAACAAACTGAAAAGTACGGCAAGGATCACATAGAGGTTTAAATTATGCATTTCTACATCTGTAACGATTTTCTCTTTAAGTAGTTAGAAACTACCAAATTTAATATCCATTTCTTGCTATCTAATATAAGATGGGCAATCTGTGTATCTATTACAAGAATTCTTTTGCAATAAAATGCAGTTTGATTTAAAATTTTCTCATGATATTTTTATATAATTTAACAAAATGTAGGTTCTCTTATTTGTTTGGGCCATAACAATCTTGTCTGTGATTGAATCTTCAAAGTGATAGTGTCTCCTATTCTTCCATGTAGCATGGATTTGGAAGTCAGTTTTAATCCTGGTTGCCACTATCCGCTCTCTAGTAAGACAATGGTAAAGTGACGCCTCCCTCACTGCATTTGAGGAAGGAAGGCAGGTGAGGTGTTTGGTGGCAGCTTCCTCATTACTTTGTAATGAGGCTGGAACTGTGCTCAGGACAGACTGGACAGAAGTCAGCAGCTTACGACTGTATCTTAGTAGTTTCTCTCACTGGGCATGGCTTGAGCATATATGAGAACTCAAAGCCTGCCTCCACAGTGACACACTTCCTCCAACAAGACCACACCCACTCCAATAAGGTCATACCTCCTAATAGCATTACTCTTTTGGGGAGTCATTTTCTCTCAAACTACCACATTTAGCCAAACAAATGAGAATAAGCCTAAAGCATAGACAACCTAGTCCTATTGCAAATGTAAAGGTAGGGTCAGGTGCCAAATGTGATCCTGTCAGTTCTAATGAGTTCAGAGAGGGACAATGCGGTCCATCCCATCCGAGCATAGGCAACAATTCTCTGTGAATGAAAAGGAGAGTACCACAGCAATCCCAGCAGGCTCCAGTGTCATTAAGAAAACTGAGGCCACGATTAGAGGATAGTAGAAGGATAACTATGTGTCTTTGAACAATGCCGTGTTTAGACACTAACTGGATCAATGAAATATTTTTGTCATCCAGGACAAGAATTGGCAATTCTTCACTGACAGTCATATTTTTTGAATAAAGTTTCATTAGAACATGACCACATGTATCTATTCATGCATCATCCAAGGCTGTTTTATGTCACAGGGGCATAGTTGAGTAATTTCAGCAGAGATATTATTTGCGAAGCAAAAATATTTACGATTCTTTGGAAAGTTTGATGACCCTTGACATAGATAGACCAATGTTTGAATTTCATGCCTACTGTTTTAGAGAAGCCCCAAATACTGATACTTTAAAGTCATGTGCCCCTTCTCGTGAAAGCACAGAAGGTAGAAAAGAACCAAAAACTTACAGCTGTATTTTTCTAGAAGCCATTGGCCAGATTTTCATCTGTTAGCAAATCCATTTTAGCATCTCTTTGGCTGACTGTATACATTTTCTCTCTCTACTTTCCTCTGAGCCAGCTTGGTCATTACGTTGGTCTCATCATTCATTAGTTAATAGAGTAGGTTTTTAAATTCTTACACATTCTTCTTTTTTCTTTGACACAGAATCTGACTATGTAGCCCAAGCTGGCCTCAAACTCATTGAGCAGTATAGACTGTCCCTAAATCCATGTCCTCCTGCTAGGATCAGTTGGAATTACAAATGTCCCAACATGCCTAGTTTCCATATAGTTTATGTAAGTCATGCTTTTATTCTTTGAAGTTTTTACTTGGAGATGAATAAGGTGAGTGAGGCCAGTAACCCAAGCATCTGAGGTCTCTGAGGCAGGAAAAACAAGAATTAGAAGCCAGCTTAGCTCCATAGCAAGACCCTAATTCAAAAGCAAACAACAAATACATATATTCAGAAATGAGGAACTTGTACTTTGATAACTTCAATAAATAAATAAAGACTACCTAGGTTGTTTCTGAGCATGCCTGCTTCCAAAGGAAAACAGTAGGAGAGTGAATGAGCTGAAACGGGGAGCTCTGTCCTCAATGTGGGGGGCAGCAGTTATCTTTGGACTTATGAAACACAAAAGGCAAAAAAGAGATAATCTTCTGTCTCTTCCTGCTGGAGCTAAAACACATCTTCTACTGCCTCTACATGTCAGCAGTAGACACCTGACCTTGGCATTGAAGGACCTATATCAACACCCCCTGGGTCCCACTCCCACTGGCACCAACCCTGAGTGTACCTGTCATTCCATTCAATATGGTATGTTAAACCACACGAAACAGAAACTAAAGAGTAAAATTCACATCATAGAGTGGCTTTGATGTCTTAAAAATAGTGCAATTTAAATATTTAGCACACATATTAGTGCTTAATGAAAGTATTCATTAAAGGAGCTATGCAGTCAATGAGATGGCTCAATGGGCAAAGGTCCTTACCACCAAGGTGATGACCTAAGTTCCATCCCAGGAACCCACATGGTGAAAAGAGAAGATGAACTCCAACAAGCTGTGCTCTGGTTTCTATGTCTTGGCATACACACTCAGCAACAAATATCTGTAAAAAATATAAACTACTTTCAATTATTATTGATGATGACACTGTCCTATGTATTAGTGGTTTCTTTTGTTTTGAGTTAAAGATTTGATTACCACCAGCTTTAGCAATGGAGAGAAGAATCGGTTGGAAAGAATCTTGAAGTCACAGAATCTTGAAGTCACAGAAACAGAGGAAGCTTAAAGTCTCGGCCCCGACTTCTCTCATCTCTACATGGGTTCAGACTCAGGTGTGAACAGCCTGTCATGTTTACAGCTGCTAATGACTCTGGCGAATTAACTTTATCTCTTCTACTTGATGTGTCAAACCAGACACTACAGCTTCCTCATCTTTCTGTCCCCTTGTGCCCAGAATAGCACCTAACACACTGTGCATGCTCCATCAAAGTTTAGCTGTTTTGCTGTAGTTGTTTGTTTTGACCTAAATTACCAGTATGTTGACAAGAAAGACAAATGCTACAACCAGGAAAAGCATCACAATATCAAGGTATAGCTGGAGGCCAGGTTGGGGCTGAGGTCTTGATTGGCAGATGCCTGTGACCTTTTTGTCTTTGGAACTATAAAAATGTTGACGATGACATTCCAAACCCAGCCACAGTGTATAAGGTTCCTGATGATGTCCTTTTATTCATTGCTCACTGGAACCTTCCTCTGCTTCTTGATGAGCTGAGAGGTAAGACCTGCCCCACTTTTGCCCCTTAGGGAACCACGTCGGCCTGTGTTATTGCATTAAAGGAGCTGCCTGCCTCAATTGTCTTGACGAGGCATGTGCGTATGTCCTGATCACTCTAATTAATTTAGTTCCATCACCTGGACATTTTATTTGAGATTGATTTTTAAATGTCTGAGTAATTGAGGTTTGTGTGTAGTTGCTTCTTTGCAACAGAGGTAAGCTGAGGCTGCTTATGTCCTCATTAAAGGCTTATTAGACATGATTGCATTACAGGAGGCCTCAATTTGTATCATTCCTGAGGGTTCACATCAGGACCTGCCTCTCTGCTCAGTGAACTTGGGGAGCAGAGTAACACAGCTCTGGACTTTGTGGTCCCTATGTCTCCCCTACATGTGACCAGTTTCAGCTGGAGACATACACCAGGGCTCCCCATGGAGTACATGTCTGGGATATGTGTGTGTCACTAATTCTGGTGATGGCAAAGTATCAGTTATATACCCATTATTTATGTTCCAGAGACAAGGCCTCTTGTGTGAGGGAGCCTTGGGGCTGTACTTCCCAGGAGGGAAGTTACATGCCTTTTGGTGCTGGTTTTGTAAACTTTAGTGTAGCTTAAAGCTGTCGTTTTGCTCTGTATTTCACAATCTATGCATGCGCTGTGGGACTTACTCTTTACAAAAGTTGCCCTTAATATTTGAGATAAAGTTGTCTAGAGGCCATAAAAGGGTGAGAGAAAGGCTGTGTTCATGAATGATCCTCTATTCTCTAAGCAGTGACTCTCCCTTCCACCTCTGAGATGAGATCTCACCATGCATAGAAGGTTGGCATTGAACTCTCAGTCCTCCTGGCTCAGCATGCCAAGTATCAGGATTATAAGCAAGCACCCCTCACTGATCTGGGGGTACCTTTATTACCATCTATTCCGTGAGGAATAGAGTTGGAAGTTGGAAATAAGGTAGCATCCAAGTTCTGACATTAACCTCAGAAAGAATTGGATTTATGTTGGCTCAACACACTAAAGACTGGTGGAGAGTGGGTAAAATCCTGAATTGCTTTTTGTCTCAGTTTATTCAGTTTTAAACTGGAGACATGAAAATCTACTCTCCAGGTGAGTATGAAACCTTCTGAAATTATGGATATATAGCTGGGCACAGATGAGGAGCCCAGCTAATGTGAGAGCATCGAAAAGAACTCTGGCCTGGCCTCCATAGCCTTTTGTTTGGTTTTTGTTGTTATTGTTGGTTTGTTGGTTTGTTTTGCATCCTCTACCATGAAGCATGACCTCTGAGTTTCATTAACAGGAATCGGCAAATTGTGGTGTTTACCTCCAGCCTCCCACAGTATATACTACCTGAAGTAGCTCATATTTTGTCTGTTTTATATATTTTTCTACGCTATACTTCTATTGAAGGGGTGTATTCTGTTTTAAAAAGAAGAAAACTGGATTGTTTTTACTCCAGTAGGGAATTCATAGGCTCTACAAGGATGAGGAGCACCCATTTGCAATGCCCTTTCGTTGCGCCAGGGGGCAGATATTCCTTAATGGGTAATGAATAAATCTCATAGCCTGTCTATGCTAAAGCTTTTGCTCCAGAGAAAGGAAAAGGTGTCTAAGTGACTGGGGGTTCTTTTCAGTTAATCCCAGTGCAGCAGGCTCTCCCTAGCTCTGATCTGCTCAATGTTCCCTGGATACACTGCTGGCTTCTATTTTAGCACCTTGCTCTGAGCAGACCATTGCATAAGTATCCAGTGTTTATCAGTGAGGTGGTTTCTTTCCAGGCAGATCAGCCCAAGGTCCTGTTAGCCAGGACCCCTAGTCCCCAAGATATTGAGGTGGGGTTTGTCTTGTGTTGAATCTGAATCCGAAAAGAGCGACAGGAAGCTGCCTGAGGAGAGAGGAGGCAAGAAGGTCTTTAGAGAAGAGGGGGAGAGTTGAGACAGACCCTTTGGATGTTAGGACTAGGAAGGGCAGAGAGGAGCCAAGCTCTTCCTTCTCCACGGAACCCAGAGTGAGAGCGGCGTGACAGGTAGGCCTCGGCAGAGTCTGTGAGAAGGAAATGATGTTCAGGTTGGGAGTGGATGAGAGTCAAGAGAAGTAGGAACTTTTTATCCCTGAGTGGTGTCCCAAGATGTTCGGGCCCTTACTTTTCACTGAAGAAACAACATCACAATAACGATAAAAACATGGATCTGTCTTCTACCCCAGGATCAATCCTGTTTTTTTTTCTATATTCTAAATAGAGTGTAAAGAGGACCAAAATGCCAAATTTGTTGAATTTTTAATTCACGGCAAGCAGTTTAACTCAACACTTTGTGAGAGCTTTATTCATTTACCCTTCAAGCAACGGTACTTACATAGTCACTTATTCATTCAATTAAATATATCCAATAGTCTTTCTCTGAGCTCTAAAAATACAACAGTACACACAAGACCTCAAGTCCCCATCTTTTGGGAATACATGTTTTCAGGAGAGAGAGGATCAATAAATAAAGTAGCATTGGATAGGTATTAATAAATCTGAGACATCCATGCTCATCCTCCTCTGAGGCACGAAGAGCCTGACAGAAGCTCTGGTCCACATCTCCCTATCACCTTGAGCAGGGTTAGCCTGTACTTCTTAGATAAAGCTACTCACTGTGCTCAGCCCCAGGTAGCAATGTACAGACTACTGTTTCTGGGCCACTGCAGTGTCCCTGTGACTTAATGACCTAATTTCATGCCATTTTTCTAGTTCAGTTGCTTATTTAATCCTGTGAGTGTTTTTCTGTCACTCCCCATTTCTTAAAGAGATATGCTCATAGCCCAATGTAGAAGGTAGACTATTAAGAGCTCAGAGCAACTCAATTATGAACAAGGTCCCAAAGTCTGCTTCATTTAAGCATCTTTAACAAAAGTCTAATTGAGAACTTCTACCAGATAAATCAAGGTGGGACTTGCCCTGAAAGTGAAGAGAAGAGCCCACAAGTTCCTCCTAGAACAAGCAAGATAAAGTATGCCTTAAGATGAGTCTAAATGATTTATGTTAACAGCCACTTAGAAGAAAGGGGTTGCATTTCTTTTTAAATCTGCATAAATGGCATGAACAATCTAGTGGCAAATGAGTGTCCATATCTCCCACACATGGGTGTTCATGATATCTCCCATACTACCAGACACACCCTTCTTGGGTGTGTCTAACAAGTATTCAAAAGAGGACTTGAACCTACCTAAACCCACCCACTCCATACCCTCTGCCTCCAGGCCACCCAAGCTGTTGACATGGTCTCCTTCAGTGTCTCTCAGCTATAGACGAAATAAGACTTCTACTCCTCTCTTCAGCCTTCCAGATTTCCAGGGCAGGACCAGATCTGTGCTTCTCTTCAGGAAACTCATCCCATCTGTCAGGTAACTCAGTTTCAGTCATCTCCAGAGGATCTCCCAAACCCTCTGTGTCTTTTCCTACCTCTGTCCTCTGAGCTCCCAGCCCTGCAACACCTCTCTTCAGTTCTTCTCCTCCATTCAGCCCATCGTGTCCCCCCAAGCATGCACATTCATACTCACTGACCTGCTAATAAAGGGACTCTCATTGTCCCTTGTTCTGTCCCCACTAGGTGGTACCTTTATAGCATTTAGCAAAGTCTATTCTCTGCTGCTGAAGCTGTGTCTGCCTCTCTGGCTCCAGTTGTGAACTCTCCCAGGGCAGAGATAAACATATTCACCTTTGCATCTCCTATTAGCTTACCACGTTATTTACTCAGGAATGCCCAAAAGGCATTGCTTTATTTGAGGTTGTAAGGATAACCTCAAAGTGGCAGCTGTACAAGGATAACTTAAGAGCCTAAATGCCTATCAGTGATGAAATAGTTCTATAGTGGACCATGGCAATGGAAATAACAAAGTTTATTTGCATGCAGTGCTTGGTAGGACTTATTGCAATGCAACATTAAACTTTTAAGGTCTTCAAACGGTTACATACAGAGCGATATCCTTTCTATAATTTTTGAAAAATTAAATATATATGCATTGTATATATACATGAAGATTGAAAAGGAAATCAGAACAACTAAAGATTGAATAATGTAAAATTGAGAATTGGGAAAGCCACAGGTAGGTTGCTGGAAAACCCCACATAGTCAGATGTGAGTTCTTGACAAGGTTCTAGTTTTTATTCTTAGTGGAAAATTTATGCATGCTTATTAAATTTTAAATTAACTGATGAAAAGTGAAATAACATGAGTCAAGCATTAACCAATGATGAGTCAGATATTCTCATTAATCTCATTATTTTTGCTCATAGTCTGTAAATAACAGGAACCAAAAGAAAGACTTCAGAAATTTAGGCATCCATGATAATTTGGAATAAAGACTCTCCCATTTATCTATGAAATACCTTCTTATTTTATTCTAAGTTGGAGAGAGGATGATCAGATGTGCTCCCTCAAATTTTCCTTTAATAAGATTTGCCCTTTTAGTATTCACACACAAGATCCTTTCATCTGCTTCAGATGCACATTTGATGAAAGCAATCCCAACTGAGTCATCAAGGACTAGCTCATCAAGTACACAACCATTTATAGATCAAGAACAGTACTTTATACTGCATATAGAATGTATTCAAAACCAACCAGCCCTGTGCTCACATTCTTCATGGTGTGTACAGTGTAGTTATGAAAGGACCAAAGAGGGAGAGGTAGGATACAGATCACTGAGGTTCATCAGAGTGTTGTGGAATAATCATTTTGTACATTATGAAAATAAGCTATTCTGATTGGTTTAATAAAAAGCTGAATGACCAATAGCTAGGCAGGATCTCCAGGTACAGAAGATGCTGGGAAGAAGGGCAGAGTCACAAAAGAGACACCAGGCATGTAGAGCAAGCAGCATAGACTTCACAAAATAAAGGTAATCAAGCCACATAAAAACATAGACTAAAAGATATGGGCTAATTAAAGTTGTAAGAACTAGTTATTTAAGCCCAAGCTAACAGCCAAACTTTTATAATTAATACTAAGTCTCTGTGTCATTACTGGGAAGCCAATGGTCCTGACAAAAAGGTCCAGCTACATCATAGGAAGGAGTTTGAGTTTACTGTAAGAATGATGACGGGATCACAGCAAGAGTTTAAGCAAGGAAGTACAGGGTTTCCTTTGCATCTTAAAATGATCCCTCTGGCTGTTAAAGAAAAATCAGGTGAAAGAAGCACACACATATCCTAGAAGAGCACCTAGGAGTACAAAAGCTAAAAGAGGAATAATGGAGCATCAGAATGGGATCTTTAGAGAGGAAGGGAAATTAGGGTTAGGTACATTGTAAGAGAAAATTGGTGTGATGCTGTCAATGGTTTGAAAGCAAGAATTGGTTGGAGGAGAGGAATAAAACCGATTCTTACATTTCTGGCTTAAGAAACCTGTCATTTTATGGTACCAAATACTAGAATTTAAAAGAAAAAAGAAAGAGGGTGAACTGAAGGAGAGAGAGCTTCAGGAAGTTGGGGTCCTCTCCCACCGCCAAGAAAGCTGTTTAATGCTGAGACCTTAACTCTGGCAGGCTAGTTCCAGCCATTCTCTTATCTTTTAATGCCACAGCCTCATTTACAGTTTTGAGGGAGTGCATTGAAGAAGATGAGCTGGAACACTGGGAGATGGTGCTCAAAAATTGGGATTTCTATGGTGTGGGAACAGGTGAATGAGGTGGAGTAGAATAAATAATCAAGATAAGGTTAAGGAAACCATAAATTGACTGAAGTTCCTCACAGACTTGCGGGCCTTCAAGACTGGTGATAAGAGGTTTGGGACCAGATCTGTTCTGAAAGAGTGTCACACATGCTAACTCTTTTCTAGCATGACAGCAGAAAGGCAAGATACATTTCTCATATGGACTCCTGTAGCAGTTTTGAATGAGAATGGCCCCAAAGGATCAGAAATTTGAACACTTAGATCCCAGATGTTGTAACTGTTTGGTAAGGGTTGGGAGAGGTGGTCTTGTTGAAGGAGGTGTGTCACCAGGGGTGGGCTTTGAAACTTCAAAAACCAATGACATTCTTGGTTATCTCTCTCTTTCTTCTTCTGCCTCCAACTTGAAGATCAGTTACTGTTTCAGCAACATGGCTTCCTGGCTGCCTGGCTGCATGCAGCTATGTTCCTCACCATGATCATGGGCTCTAACCCTCTAGACCATGAGTCCCAATAAACATTTTTAATAAGTTGCCTTGGCCATGGTATCTCTTCACAGCAATAGAAAAGTGACTAAGACAGTTCGAGGCCAGCCTGGTCTACAAGAGCTAGTTCCAGGACAGGCTCTAGAAACTACAGGGAAACCCTGTCTTGAAAAACCAAAAAAAAAAAAAAGTGACTAAGACAGCTCCCTGTGGTATCTCTTCTCTCAGTACACATTTATTGAAATTTATAATTAGTCCTCAGTTCTACTCCAGTAACATCCCAGTCAAGGTTCTTAGCAAATCTCAGATTCCATCCCAGTCCGTGTCTAACTTCACTCACCCAAACCTGGACTTCCTCAGAATTAATCAAGAATCATCTGTCCAAACATTCATACTCAACATGAGGGACAGTCAAGTGCCTTTGAGGAGTTACTCATTGTCAACTCTGAAAGTTTCCTTATTTATCTAAGAAGTTGCACACATGTGGTCGTGTGAGCTGCTATTCTGACAGAACGTCCTCATCTGCAGGGTATTCTCTCAAAGCAACCTAGTCCTGCTTTCTGGTTTCAGAGTTTAAGAGCCAAATAAATTTAAAGATAAACATTTGCTCTTCCACCTTGCTAAAGCCAACACGAATTCTTCAGCCATCATCAGTCATTTGCAATTATGGAGCCCTGTGTTGCTTTGTACTTAGAGACCTGAGGACAGTTCAAATAAACAAAACACAAACAGCACTTTTCCTCCCTCTACTCCGGCTGATGGAAACCTTTGAAACTGAGAGTCTTCTTTTATTGCTTATTTGTTACTGTCATTTGCCATTGTCTGTACCCAAGATGATGGATTTGTCAGTAAATTCATTCCTCTCTGAGCCTTGCTGGGAATTGAATTGACAGTCAAGTCCAAAAAGTCCAGACCTCATCACAATGCAGTTCCAGCCCCCATCATCCATGTCCAGATTAATTTCAGTTATCTGTAAACAAGATGTGAGTGGTAAAGTTGGAGCCAATGAAGTAAAAAGATATTAGCAGTCAAGGAAACCAGGAACATCCTAAAGCCATCGACTTGAGTCCCCATCACTTCTTACCACCTCACCAACTGAAATGTTTGCCTCTGAATCTTGGGTATCAATTAGACTCTGCATGGCCATGTTTTAGATGATTGTGAAATTACATCGTGTGATTACATTTTTACTGGAAATTCTACAGAGCAATTCTTTCCCATTTATGATTCCACCAAATGTTGGATGACATATAATAAAAGCACTGAATTGTGTTCCTCAGATTATCACTGCAAAAACTGATCAATAATTTATAGAACACAAACTCACTACCACTAGTTTCTTCATAATGTGTGGTTTTTCTAATAGTATGAAAGAATATCCTCATTTAAACAAAACATTGTGAAAGAAAATCTGTCAGTCTTTCCATGTATATTGTAAACAATTATTCAAAGTGTATGGGAAAAGGATATTAAACACAGAATTAAGCTCAAAGCTCATAATAAATTCTGGCATCAAAGAAAAATGCAGCTGTCAAAAAAATCTGTGAAAAGATGATTGACTCATATTCATTCACAAGAAATTTTCTACAGCAGTTTTTAAAAGTCAGCTTTATAAAAGAAATAAAAATACTTTTATGAAAGCAATAAAAAAAATTTACACTAAACATGCATTGATCTTTGACAAACATCTAAATCCATGCAAACACCACCATGATTAAAATAAAGAAATATTTCCATCATGTTGGAAAATTTAGGGGTTCTCTGCTCCTCCATAGGGAACTCCTGAGTTTTATTACCTCCTTTGTGTGCTGTTCTGATCATTTTCCATTATTGTAAATGAAACAGTACATGTTCAATCTCATGTCTAGTTTCATCAGTCATTATGGATTTTTAAACTTCATTTTTTGAAGTCCATGATTCACTTTTAATTCATCTGTATAAATCGTGAGGAACTAGTTGAGGTTTCTCTCTCTCTCTCTCTCTCTCTCTCTCTCTCTCTCTCTCTCTCTCTCTCTCTCTCTCTCTCACACACACACACACACACACACACACACACACACACACCACAAACAAACACATACACGGAGTGAAGAGAATATACTTTTCTTTGTTTACAGAAATATTGAACACTCATCTAATTGTATATATTTTCACAGTACCACACCTCCTAACTAACAAAGCTTCAAATCAAGAAATACAGATCCCCTACTCAATGCTTTCTCAAGCTGTTTTCACTATTCTGCATCTTTCCTACTGCCAGTTAATCTTCAGAATCAGCTTGCTGACTGAAAGGGAAGAAAGGGTTAGTAAAGTTCCTAGTGTGATTTTCGTGGATTCTTATGCCTATTTTCAGGAAAATGATAATTTAGTGACATGACATCCTCCCATCCATGAACATGACATAGCTCTCTTTTTAAACAAATCTTTAATTTCTCTTTGCAATGGTTTGCAGCTATTAATCCAGTTTTGTACAAAAATATTTTTAAATGAAATTATGATATTTTGACCTTGAATCTTCTGAATGCATTTAGTCACGGAGATATGTTATGAGGTTATTTAGCATTCCCGTCCAGAGACATCTGTGATAATGGCAATAAAGACATTCTTTCTTGGACCTTTCTAATGTCTACACCTTCAACTCCCTAAGGGCTATAGTACAGCTTTGACCAGAATTGAAAAGAATAAGTAACCTTTGTTTGTTTACAAGCTTAATGGGTGACCATTTAATATTTTACAAGTTTTGTATAGTATTTTTAAATATTTCAGAGATGAACCAAGACAAGTTAATTTCCATCTTTGATAGGTTGTATTTTGACTACTATTCAGTGAGAAAGGTTCTGAACTGAAGACTTCCTTACAGTGCTGCTTACTTGGGACTGAGGTATTGTAAATTTGTAGTTTTCTAAATATTGTACTGGCATAATTATTAACTTATTCTGCTGTGGTCGTATAATTTATTTGTGTTAGTGTCTTTTCCATTGTGCTAAAACACCCATGACCAAAGCAACTTATAGAAGATACAGTGTATTTGGGCATACGGTTTCCGAGGGTTCAAAGTCCATCACAGTAGGAAGTTGTGGCAGCATGTGGCAGACATGATGGCATGAGCAGTTGAGAGCTTACCTCTCCAACTCAAAGCAGGAAGAAGAGACTGACTGGAAACAGCTTCAGTCTTTGAAACCTCAAACTCACCCCCAGTAACTTCTTTCCTCCAACGAGGCCACACCTCAAAAGTTTCCTTTAAATGCTTGAGACTCTGGGGGGACATTCTCATTCAAACCCCAAGAACATTTTTACAAGATTCCAGGAAAGTGGGATGGTGTGTGTGTGTGTGTGCGTGTGGACATGGCTCAATGGCTCAGTGCTTAAGAGCCCTTGTTGCTTTTCTAGAGGACCAGAATCCCTGTTAGGAAGCTCATTCAACATCCTTTACTCCAACCTTAGGGACTCCAATGCCCTTTTCTAGCACCTTCTGTCACCAGCTCACATGTGTGGCATACACAGACATGCATACAGCGTATATATAAATAAAAATTTAAAAATTAAACTAAATTTAGAAAAGAAGATTTCAGTGCTTGGGGGATGGCTCAGTCCCCTTTTAAGCAGGAAATTCTGAGTTCAATCCCTAGAACATAAGCTACACAGGCCAGATGTGATGGCATATACTTGTAATCCTAATACTAGGTAGATAGATCTATTTAATACATAGTATTTTGATATATTATTATTTTAATACAGTTCAGATAAAATATACAATTTTAATATATCAGTATTTATTTAGGGATTGAGACTGTACCTCTGCATAGTTAACACCTGCCAGCAATCATTTCTTTGTAACTCCTATTTACGCTATAAAACATATTTACATATTCCATATCCTTTTTCTATTCTCACCAATCTCTAATTATATTATCAGCCCCAAAATACAATGATACTGTATTTCTTAAAAGACCTATGTGTCTTTTAAAAAAATATACAGAAAATATATTCACATTTCTCCAATTATTTCCCCGTCAGTGTTTTTTCCTTCTCGTAGAGTCCAGATTCCATCTGGTGTCAACCACATAGATTTCTTCACCTGAAGAATACCTTTTGCACTTTATTATAATTTAGGATTGGGAAAACTAAATTCCCTAAAATTTCACTGAAGTAAAAATATATTTACCTCTTTTTATGAAGAATGTTTTCTTGAAATCTGGGATGTTAGGGTTTTCTTTTCTACTAGCCCTATTTCCAGTGCTTCTGTTGAGATAACTGGTTGACCTCAGTTCCCCTACGTGCGTGATGCTTTGTTCATCCTCATGACATTTTGTTTTTTTTTAATCCCCAGGCTTCAGTCTTACTAGGTATTTGTCCCATCCCAGATTTCATTGAGAACTCTGGATCACTAAGGTGATGTTTTTCATCTAGTAAAGGAAATATTTGGTCATCAATTTTGAAAAAATAGTCTGCGCTGCTTTCTTGCACTTGTCCTCTTCTTAGATTGTAATGACAGGATCCCTATATGGTCTCAGAAGTCCTTGATATTGTCCTAATTTTGTGAGTCTTTCATTGGAGACTTATCTAGTCAGGGCTTGATGACTTACTTTCCAAGTCCTTCTTTTTTTTTTGTTTCCAGTTTATTTATTTTTTAGTAAAAATTGCCATCTCCTCCCCTCCTCCTCTCCCTTCCCTCCCCTCCCCTCCACCCATACCCCCACTCCCTCCCTCTCCAGGCCCTCTAGAGGGGTTCCCAGGTGTCCAGGAAGACGCCCCCAGCTAGGTCCTTGGGCAGCTGAGGAGAGGGTGCCAGAAATGTCCAGATCCTATTGCCATACTCATGAATATCTTGCATATCACCATAGAACCTTCACCTGGCACTGGATGGAGAAAATGACAGAGCCCCACATAGGAGCACCGGACTGAGCTCCCAAGGTCCCGATGAGGAGCAAAAGGAGGGAGATCATGAGCAAGGAAGTCAGGACCGTGAGGAGTGCGTTTACCCATTGAGACGGTGGGACAGATCTAACGGGAGACCACCAAGTCCAGTTGGAATGGAACTGATGGAACAGGGGACCAAACCGGGCTCTCTGAATGTGGCTGACGGTGGAGGAGGACTGAGAAACCAAGGACAACGGCAATGAATGTGAACTCTACAGCATGGACGGGCTCACTGTGAGCCTTAACCTTCACCAAGTCCTTCTTTTTAAGGCAAAGACTATCTGACAAGATAAGGAAATGGTAGGATATCCCTGATGTCTCTTGCCTTTATCCATGTTGTACTTCCCACATCCCCAGACCTGATTAATACCTAATCATTCTATTCTCACTGCCACTGATTCCTCTTCCTTTTTGCCTCCAATGCATGTTTACTCAGTGCTGGCACAGCCTACACCTCAACAAAAGAAACCAATAATTTTTTTTATGTCCCAAGTATTTTTATTATCCTCTCTGATACATTATCTTATTGAACTGTTTTGCCCAACCCAAATTCTAATCTTTTCCTCGAATGAAGCAATACTTGTCCTGAATACAGGCTGCTGTGTTGAAGTCAGAAAAATATACCTACATGGACAGTTAGGTGATTTTAGGGATTCCCTCTTGAGTTATTGACTCACAAGGATTGTCTTCTCTGGTGTTTAGCAAATGAAAGACATTCCATGTGTATATTATTCTACTTATTTTGCTTGTTTATTACATAGATATTGTTCAGTTAAAATATTCTAGATAAAGTGTGTGTGTGTGTGTGTGTGTGTGTGTGTGTGTGTGTGTGTGTGTATTAAGGTACACTGAATCTAGAGAATAGGTTCCAGAGTTTGAGGACATGGTTCAATAGGGTAAAGTCTTGCTATGAAAGCATGAAGACTTGAATTCAGATCCGCATTTGCCAAGTAAAGACCAGAGCATTTACAACACATGCCCCAGCTCTGAGGAGGCAGAGACAAGAGAATTGCTGTTGAACCAGCAATTGAATCTGGTGTCTCCCCAGGTTCACCGGGAGATCCTGTATCAGAAACTACGGTGCAGAGCAACGGAGAGAGGTATCTGATGTATGAGGAAGCCAGTCTGACCGGTTTCAACTAGTTACACAGCCCAAGTGGAAATCTCCTCAAGGCTAGCTACTAAGACCATGTGCACTAACTTTCCCTAGAGCCAAACTGAAGTCTGCAGCTGGACCTGGCGACTGGCGATATCAGGAAACCAGATTATAGGAACCAATGAGGAGCAGACAACACAGCCTTCCTGATGACAACACCCCTTGGTCCCTGGGATGTATTTGCTATTTACTTCTTCAAAATGCTTTGATATAAATTCTCAAGCAGCATAGGATTAAACAATAATGTATTTATATTATGAGAAGAGAAGTTAGGAAGCATTATTTTTGGTTTGTACCCTCTAAGTGATTATGTTTCTATTAATGTTTCATATAGTGACTCATTTTTTTCCAGCTGTCAGTCTCCCCAAGAAATTTTAGGATTCCATTATTTTAAGGAGGTCAAACTGAATCTTTTCTGTAACTTCTGGATTTTCAGTATCATTTTTTTTTATTCTCTTAGTAATTCAGGCTTCTCTTCCTTAAGGTCAGTATTCCTTCCTGAATGTTAAATCTATGTAGGAAGAATACATAGCTACTTCTTTCGAATATTTTGCTTAAATAAGGATGACCAATATTCTCTCTCTCTTTCTCGTTCTTGTGTGTATGTGTGCATGTGTGTGTATGTGTGTGCATGCATGTGCGTGTGTGTGTGTGTGTGAGAGAGTGTATGAGTGTGTGTATGTGTTGATTTCCAAAACAAAACTTGAACTGGTATCATAACAGTTCCTTTAGGAAGTCTTCAGGCAGCAGCTAATTACAGTGTCAGCCAGATACTCGCCAGTAGGCAGTAGAGGGGAAGCCAACAAAAGCTACAGAGGCTGGGCGTGTGTGTTCACTAGGCCAGATGGTCAAACTGGAAGGCTGAGCCACCTGGACACACTGTGTTATTTTATTGGCCATTAAGCAAAGTGAAAATTTTCAGTAATATTTAACAACATGTTTTTTTTTCTCCCTCATTTAAAACTACCAGACTAAAATGTGCCAAGTAAAATTTCAATTCAGATGAAGCCTCTGTTTCAGGAAATGTCACTAAGGCTTTTGAAACAGCTGTTACTGACAATGCAGTTTGACAAGAGCAAGATGATAGAACTCACAAAGAGTCTTCCATCTGATTAGGTGGATTATACAGACAAGAAGTATCTAATGTTTAACATTATTTATTTACTTTCCTCAAAAAAGGGTATCATGAACACTTAGCCTCTAATACCATTCCTGCTAAAGGAGGTTAGGATTATGGTTCATTAGGTAAAGCATTTGCAGTACAAGAATGAGGACCAGAGCATGGGTTCCCAATATGGATATAGATGTGAGGCAGCTTTGCAGTTGGTCTGTAAACCCAGTACCCAAAAGGTAGAGACAGGGGATGCCCAGAGGATCTTGGATAGCTAGATTAGCCATTTGGTCAAGCACTGGGTTCAAGTAAGAGAGCCTGCATCAGTATATAATTAGAGAGTAATCAATGAAGATGCCCAGAGTCAACCTCTGGTCTCCACATATAAACAAACACAAGACATAGGTACACACCACACATACACACATTTTTAGAATCAAGTTATTTTTTTAAAGGTCATCTCGGCCTTCCCATCACCTGGGTCTGTAAGTGAACCCAAAACTCACTCCCAGCTCTTGAAATTACTACTGTTCTCTGTACAGCACCAGGCTGACAATTTTGGAACTTAAGCTCAAAATCCTGGGTCTCTGTGAGTCTCTGTGTGTCTACATAGACAAACTCATATTGTGGTACTCCTTTCATGGTGATGGACCAAAGGATTACTCCCTAGATGTGTCTATGTATTGGTTTCAGGGCTGCAGCAAAGAGTCCGGAAGGCTCACAGGAGCTGCACCCCATCCAGGATTCCTGCTGCTCTCCAGACAGTGTGTATTCAACTTTCCTCCAGGGTTGCTGCTACCAGTCTCCTCTTTGGGGACCTGCATGGGTCTTCACCAGCTAGACATCACAGTCCCTTTCATCTTCAAAGTGAGCCCTTAGTCACCTTTAAGTGGTCTGAGGACAGAATATGGGGAGCCTTCTAATAAGTGTACGAGACTGCTGCTTTTTTCCCCAGGGTTCCAGTTTCTTGGGTTCAGAACGGAAAGTCCTGCTCGATACCCAAGAGACTGCAAGTGCCAAATTGTTAGAGATGAAAGGCCTTGCTGCCGTTTCACCCAACACTTCTTCCCACACTGAGCATGACTCAGGGTATCTGAATTTGGAGAGTGACTAGGGTCCCTATTGACACCTCGCTCAGGCTATTTTCTCTGCTACCTCACTCTCCCCACTGGGAAAATTTTAGGTTGAAGAGAATAAGAAATGAATAATGAATTCCTAACTATAAATTCTACATGCCATGTTGACATATGAAAGCTGATTGTTCTTATCGGGGCCATCATCACCCACTACAATAAAGTTTGTGTACAAGCTGAATAAGCATCCTTGTGAGCCACTTAGTATGATTCACAGGACAGGGAAGGAAGATGAATGCCGCTGAGTCCCTGCGCAGCTCCTAGTGACTGAACTTGACTGAGGAGGAGAGGAAATGGAAAAAACACTAACACAGAAACAGTCTGGGGCTGTGTGGACTGTGTTGTCTAATGGAGAAAACAAAGCAACCCAGAATCTCAACATGTTTATCACATACAGTTGAATAGAGAAGGTTACTACATACAGATAAACAAGGAGCTGGGCTTATTGTGTAGAGCTGGACCAGGAAATAGGTTTAATCCTGCTAGTAGTAGTCTGTACAGGGAACAGTCTTTAGACCCTGAACACCAAGAGGGAGAAAACTATAGTGGACATCTTTTGTATGCACTGTCAATATCCACACGTGGACCAGAGGAAGGCTTTGCCATTTCTCTGAGCCTCAGGTGAGTGGAAGGTTTTGCAGTGTTTCAGTCGGTCTAAGGCATTGGTGTCCCTGACATGACTGAGCTCATGTCAAGAGCAGACACGTTCAGGACTTCATACACTCAGTGCTTCCCCCAATCCCCACAGAATGCAATGATGTCGAGTGTGCAGGAAGTACCTGCAGAATTCAGGAAGCCAGATAGAAGGCATTTTTACTTATGTTTAACATAGGTTTCTTTTCACTCTGTAAGATAAAGCTGTTTTCAGACAAAATCATCATCTTCTGCTAGAATTCTTTCTGAGTTGTTAGGTGCTTTTAAACTTTTCCACCTCTATTCCAGGAGTCCATAGTATATACCTGATTTTCCACATCTGCGGTTCAGATGTGTGTGTTTGTGGGGGGTCTTTGTTTATTCCAGTTCAATTTTTAATACTGTTAAATTGAGCAGCTCATCTTTGCCTTCTAATGCTCTACTGGCAGGGTGCCAACCGACCACTCTACTCCAAAACAGGGAACCGTCTGCTTTCTTGGAGAATAGAAGCCATCAAAAGATGCTTTGAATTATCGAAGGACTCCACAGGCCTTTCACAAAGGAAAACACCAGAATTCTGTAGCCCAGCATGTTAATGCATGCTTACAGCCCCAGTACAGCAAAGGAAGGAGAGTCGTAAGCAATCTGAGGTCTGTGCTACTTAGTGGGACAGTATCAAAGAAACAGAGGGAAGAGGAGGGGAAGCAAGAAAGATCAGAATCTTACCCAAACACTGCTAGGGTAGGCAAGGATGTGAATGCAGCAGGGAGCATTTTCATGACATGAGGCTCAAGACTCAGAGCCCTTCAATCTATCCCTGTGGGAGGAGTCCTAGCAACGCCTCCCCATCCTTCTGAAATCTTCTCATAGAAAAGACTGTCTACATGATGTGTGCTTCTGTTTCCACAAAGCCTGAATCTACACTTGGAACTGTTTTAAATAAATCAATAAGAGACAGTCTTTGCCCCAAAGACACTTAATTTTTGCAAGCTGTAAAAATGTAGACTCAACGGAATCGATTCCAAGGATAAGGCAATTTCTCATTAATATTTATTATGATAAATTTCTATCTATGAGTGCTTAAAGATACAGTTGAAACAATCAATATTTAGTTTCTTAATTCGAATTATAAGAGACATCTGAACGAAATGGTGCCTACCACATTGATCTTCAGATATTATTTTTCCCACAGTCAAATTTCATGGAACAAATTTATTCCAACTTTTCACACGCAGCTTTGACGTCAATACCTTAATCATCACCAGACGCCCTTTCAAATCAGCTAGCAAAGTTTTCTTCGGAATTGGAGTCACTGCTGACTAAGTCATTTCAACTACAGAACTTTTTGCTTTTGTCAGTAACTCAGTCACTTGAAACTTTATCTCATGACACCAGGACCAATAGCAGAACATAAGAACATATCTTCCCTTTATCCCGTAGGTCTATATTTGAGATTCTTCCCAGCTTATAATGATTCCGTATCTTCTTGAATGACTTTTAGAAATTACAGTGATATCTACAATCTGCAATTATGAAGTCTTGTCCATTTGGGGCCGCATTCAACCCCCATATCTGTCAGATGAACTTTATGAACATCTAGCATTGATTAAGGTTGTTGCAGGTTAACACAGAGATTCTCAGACTGAGGACACACATAAAAGACAGTGGTGCCTGGATTCACCCCAGAGATTCTGATCTCATGGTCTGGGAATGCAGCCTGGGCACCAGGACTTTTTTTAAGTTTTCTGGGTGATACTAAAGAACAGCCAATATCAAATTCATTGTCTTCTGCATCACTGAAAATAAAATGACTCAGAGAAATATATCTATTTCAATATGAAAGGTTCTACAGAGACACACAAATATTCTCTCTATTTTATTTACAATCTATGTGTACATCTGTATGTGAATTTAGTATAGTCATATCTATAAATATGGATGAATATGCCTGTGCACATGGAGGCCAGAGGAAGAGGGACTCTATCACTCCCTATCTATTCCTTTGAGGCAGGGTCTCTCTCTCCAGGTATACCTTAAGGTTTTTTGTTTGTTGGTCTTTTTTTGTTATTTACTTCTTTGCTATTTTATTTTATTCCAACTATACTAGAAACTATAAAGACCTATCAACCTTCTGGCTCCTGTTCCCTTGGTGCTGGTGTTATAGGCATGCATGGAACACCTGGCTTGTTATAACCATGCTGCTATCAGAGCTCGGGACCTCATGCTTGCACAGCACGTGTTTTTAACTGTGGAGCCATATCTCCAGTCTATGTCTTTCTAGTTGATGATTTATACATGTAAAACTATCATTTATATAGGTACTCATATACATTTCATAATATGCATTAAATATTATAAAAATATCAAATACATATGCATATAGTTTTGTAAATTTTTTAACACAATAAATGTTTCTCTTTTAGATGTTGTAGATTTTTCTTAAATAAAATTTAGAAAAGATCAGACTTTTTGCCTCACTTGAGGAGTTAAATATGGACGGGTCTAGGGCCTAGCTTTAAGAGAAACTAACATTTGAGAATTCTGGATAAAGAGGACTCACGAGAGCAGAGATCTACATGAAGGCAGCTACAGCAGGCAAGGGAAATGATGAGATGATACTAAAAACACCCCAAGGTGGGATATATTTGAAATGAAAAGAAAAATTCTTATAAAACTTAGGTGTTACAAAACTAACCAAAGCTATATGTGTGGCTACTCAAAGTGATTGGCTCTTCAAGATTTCTTAGCTGATGGCTTTCAGCTTGGAAGGGTACAACAACATTTGGAAATAGTGATACCTGTAAACGGAAGCTGCTCATTCTTTCCCAGTCACCCAGACCCGAATAATCACAAAGAAGTTGTATTAATTGCAACACTGTTTGGTCAGTAGCATAGGCATATTCCTAGCTAGCTCTTTCAACTTGAATTAACCCATTTCTATTAATCTGTGTATTGCCACGAGGCTGTGGCCTACCGGTAAGGTTTTCAGCAACTACTGGTGTCTCTTTGACTCCAAGTACTCTCTCTCTATATATATTTCTATTTGGATTGCCCACCTGGCTCTACTAAGTCATTGGCTGAAACAGCTTTATTCATTAACCAATTAAAGCAACTCATTTACAGAAGGACATCTCACATCAATAGCCAGTGTAATGTCTGCAATTTACCTAGGATGTATACACACTTTGCTGCCTAAATAGGTCTGAATTCGTGGTTTTTACCATCCTTTGGCTATTTAGATATTTGAGATTCTTCCTTTTGAGGCCCTTTGTTTTTGTCTGTGAGATCGGTTGACAGCAAGTTTTTAAAGCAAGAGTTCATTCTAACTATCACAACTGAAGAAGTCAGATCACACAGTCATTTCTAATCTCACAGCAACTGTTCCCAGTTGAAATGTACTTAGAAAGAAAAAAGTCCATGTACAATCTACGTATTGATTTTCTTTATAGGATGTAGGGATGAGAATAGAAATAAAGATGAAAGTGGATGCTGTCTGTGGTGAATCTTGATTTCTAAACCAATTGGCTTTGTCAGCAAAAAAAATTCTAAACTTTCATGGGTCCAGTTTTTCAAAAGGTGAAAGAAAGCCTATGCTGGAAATGCTGCAATGTATGTGTGCAGTTTCTAGCTTCTGAAATCTTCCTTCACTCTCTGAATATTCCTGTTTAGGAGGTGATCAGCCAAATTTGGCTGTTCTTGTTTATTAGGTAAAATGAGGTTGTAGATATTAAATTCTCTAAGGTTATGAAGATGAGAAAGATAAAGCTCTGTCCATTTCCAGCTCTGTGCTTTTCCAGCACTGAAGAGAACCCTTCATCCATGCTCTGAAAAGGAGTGTCAACTGTGGAGATGCTGAAAGTTCACCTGTCCAAATGGCGAGAAAATTAAGGAATAGGATTCTTGTCAATAAATGAGAGAATTTCTTTGTTTTGTAAATTGTATGTATTTATCAAAGAAATTTCAGAAACAGAGAAAAAACACTAAAAAACTACATGTTCATATTAATACACTTTCTTCAACTATTTCATGCATCCTAAATGTCTTACATTTTTAAATTACACTTATTTGTAGTAGAAGGCCGTTTCTTTGTTCCCAGATGCTCAGCCCTGAAATAACCACACAGAAACCATATTATTTGCAATACTGTTTGGCCTATAGCTAAAGGGCATTCTGGCTAACTCATACCTTAAGTTAACCCATTTCAATTAATCTGTGTATTGCCATGAGGCTGTGACTTACTGGGTAAAGTTCTGGCATCTGTCTCTGGCAGGGCTACATGGCTTCTCTCTGATTCCACCTTCTTTCTCCCAGAATTAAGTTTAGTTTTCCCCACCTAGCTCTGCTTTACCCTATCATAGGCCCAAGACAGCTTCTTTTTTTTTTTTTTTTTTTTTTTTATATGTATTTATGTTTACTGATGTACACAAAGAAGAAAAACTGAAGAGATTTGTATTGTTCCACATTTAACAGTTAGTCTGTAGTCATCACAAACATTCCTATGAGCTCTGCACTTTAGACAGTAATAACGGGAACAGAAGCAATCCTAACTCAGGCAAGTTGATTAATCAAGTTATTTTGCACAAAATTAGAAATTTCCTAGTGTATACATATTTATTTATACTTAAATAAATATAACATGTATGTTTTAATATCTATATGATCATCTACTCATCTTATACATATAACAAAATAAATATCATATTTTAGCTATAAGCATTATAAAAACTATTTAATATTGCCATTTAAATTGCTTTGAGTCTCTTAAACCAATGCGGTTCGTCTTTAAGGAAAGACTATATAAATTTCTGTGATTTTCTTTATAAATGCATATATAGGTATATTCATTTTAAAACATCTAAGAATATCTAACACATCCTCAAGTGCCATTTTGAGGAAAAGTTTTCCTAGAAGCAGCAATAATTTTCACATACATCTGCTAACCTGTGAAAGTACCATATATGATATTTTTTTTTCTTTTTTTTGTTTTTTTTATTTTTTTTTATTTATTTTTTTTCTCATGGTTTATTTCTTTTATATTTAAAAATTTCCATCTCCTTCCCTCCTCCTCCCCCCTCCCTCCCCTCCTTCTCCCCTTTCTCTCCCTTCCTTCTCCCCCTTCCCTCCCCTCCCCTCCACCCATACCTCCCCTCCCTCCCTCTCAAGGCCAAGGAGCCATCAGGGTTCCCCACTCTATGCTAAGACCAAGGTCCTCCCAACTCCCCCCAGGTCCAGGAAGGTGATCGACCAAGCTGAGAAGGCTCCCACAGAGCCCGTCCATGAAGAAGAATCAGAGCCCAGAGCCATTGTCCTTTGCTTCTCAGTCAGCCCCCGCTGTTGGCCACACTCAGAGAGACGGGTTTGGTCGCATGATCCATCAGTCCCATTCCAACTGGAGGTGGTGATCTCCCATTAGTTCTGTCCCACCGTCTCCATGAGTGAACGCACCCCTCTCGTTCCTGACTTTCTCCCTCATGTTCTCGCTCCTTCTGCTCCTCATCGGGACCTTGGGAGCTCAGTCCAGTGCTCCAATGTGGGGCTCAGTCACCTTCCCCATCTGTCGCCAGCTGGAGGTTCCCTCACGGTCCTGACTTTCTTTCTCATGTTCTCTCTCCTTCTGCTCCTCATCAGGACCTTGGGAGCTCAGTCCGGTGCTCCAAGGTGGGGCTCTGTCATTTTCTTCATCTATCGTCAGGTGGAGGTTCTATGGTGATATGCAAGAAATTCATCAGTATGGCTATAGGAACTGGCCTTTTCAGGCTCCCTCTCCTCAGCTGCCCAAGGAACTAACTGGGGGCGTCTCCCTGGAAACCTGGGAACCCCTCTAGGGTCAAGTCTCTTGACAACCCTCAGGTAGCTCCTTAAATTCAGATATATGCTTCACTGCTCTCATATCCACCCTTCCTATATCCCAAGCACCCCATTCCTCCGAGACCAATGGTATTCAGAGCATACAGAGGGGAATCCCACATCACTTATTTTTTAAATGTGGAATGCTATGTTATTAGTATATGTCTTTGTTTTTCATAGTCACCATGAGTATTTACTAGTTCTATATAAATAATATTATATGTTCTCTAATTATAGCTTTTATTTATGGAATGCCCATCAACCATCTTCCAGTCACAGTGATACCATCTCCAAACCAACCATGATGACCTTACCTAGAAATAGGTGTGTGTGTGTGTGTGTGTGTGTGTGTGTGTGTGTGTATGTGTGTGTGTGTGTGTGTGTGTGTGTTGTTTGGGACAGACTTTCACTATGTAGTCCAGCCTGGCCTCAAACTCACAACACTCTGCTAGACTGTCTCTTGAGTGCTGGGATTACAGGCATGCATCATCATTCCTGGCTTAGCAAAAGGACTTAATGGATATCCCTATTACAGGTGAAGAATCACACAGGGAAGGAACAGCTTTGTTAACTGCATAAGCTATAGGGGACAGCTGGCTCAGTCCCTTGGGGCCTATTAAGCCCCACTGTACTGCAGTTTAGACAGTAGTGAAGTTTGTCTAGGTTATCCGGACATTCCCTTTGAGGTGAACAACTGGGTTGCTTCTGATAATGCCTACTACAAATACCACCAAGAAAGTTATTTTTGGATTTTTAATGCTTTTCTAATACTTTTCTCAGGATACATTTCAGAAACAAGATTCCTAGGCCAAAGAACAGAAACAATTTAGTATGGTTTAATTGCCACTTTTTGTTTCCACTCCAGTCCCCAAATATTGTTTGTTTGTTTCTCTTTTTTTGCAATAGGAAGATTAAAAATCCATTTCTCTTCCCAGATGGGCAGCAAAATGTTCATTCCACAGTGGTCTGCCCACATTCATGTTCATTGCAATGTTTAAAACTCCTTGCCCTTTCTACCCTGCTAAATTACAAAAGGAAAATATTGACTAATTGTTTTAAAAGAAAATATTCTGATGTGTGTTTGAACACCTAGTTGTCAGCAGGTGACTTTCCTTCCCACATACATATCTACTTGCCTTGCTTAAGCATTTTCTCTCTATGTCTTTCTACATCCTGAAGTAAAATTATTCACTAATGTCCTATCTGCAAAGCTTTATCATTGGTGCAATTGGATGGGAATTATATATTATATATAGTGCAACCTATAGTTTGTTGGAGCTTAATGTTTACATGAAACAAAAGAAAAAATTATCAGAATAATTTTCCAGCAAAGCCACAGTGTTCAGAGGAGGTTACGGTCAAAGGTCTCCTCCTTCTCTCTCTTCACACTCTCTCTGACAGGAGCGAGTTTTATATTTTTTTCCTCTTCCCTAAGTGCTTTCCAAAATAGCTGAGTCATGTTACTGAATAATTAGAAGGGTGCCAAATGCTAGCATGTATACACAAAGTATTTTTTGTTTAATTAATGGAGGAGGTAAGTACAGGAGAAAGGGCTTGAGGTCTGCTCATCTCATATTGTAAGAATCAGGAAAATTCCTCATTGTAGCAAGAAGCTATTACAATGAGCTCAGAAGCCTTACCTCGTGGTATAGCCCTTAAGTACAGATTATGTCAAATTCAATTGCAAACTGAAAGTGTCTATTAGACCACAGGAGGGAAAAAATGTGACTTGATGGAAGGCTTTCCTGACTGTCCTTATTACCAAAAGCAAAAACAGTAAGTGGGACCATTATGATAACTTAGCATCCCCGGGTGGCCTCACGGAGATGAGTGCCTTGTACTTTTACAAGGACATGGTTTTGCACACATGAAATGGCAGCTGCAAAGGAATTACTGAAATGCAGGGTGACCTCTATTATTTAACTGAGGTCATTTGGGTAGCTATGAGATGGATAAAGACGGGGTGAGTCACTAAGAGTAGAAATGGAGTAATCAAGGGGAGAGACATGGGAGAGGAGAGAACAGGTGCACAACTGGCTTGGGATTCAGCATGATGGCTAGGGATTGAAGGAGTGTGTAGTAGGAGGACCTGCTTGTTCAGTCTGGCCAGCAGGCTAGCTTAGCCCCAAAATAATCACACAGAAATTTTATTAATTAAATCACTGCTAGGCCCATTAGCTCTAACTTCTTATTGACTAACTCTTACATCTTAATTTAACCTATCTCTACAAATCTGTGTATTTCCACGTGGCAGTGGCTTAATGGGTAAAATTCCCAGCTTCTGTCTCTGGCAGCTCCATGGCTTCTTTCTCTGATTCTGCCTTTCTTCCTCCCAGTATTAAGTTCTATCTTCCCTGCCTACCTAAGTTCTGCCCTATCAAGAGGCCAAGGAAGTTTCTTTATTCATTAATGGTAATCACAGCACACAGAGGGGACTCCCACATCAGGAGTGGGCTAACCAGAGTGGCAAAAAGATGGGAGCAGGAAATTTTAGACAGAGGAAGCTGGTGCTCATCAGTGTTTGACACAGACTTATGTGCTCTAAATCCTCTACTTCTCATGCCTGGGTTTATAATTTCATCTTTCACTCACCCCATGCCTTAAATCTCTTTTGAGGAAGCCTTTCCTCACCTCCCAGCTCTGAAGCACAGTTTTCCTCCCCACAGAAATCCTCACTGGAGATGCTATGTTTTAGGCTGTTGAGTGCATGACATCTCCACCCTCTCTCATTCCCCCCATAAAAGTCAGAGTTTAGATGCTGCTGTTTCCCAAGCTTAGCACAGTACACACAACACTCTAGGGCTTATGAGTGTTTGTTTAGTAAGTTAGGTTACCAATGCAATTCAGTTTACCCACTGTCTAAAATTGATCACAAGACAGTGAGCCGTCCAAGGAGAAGACTGTGATGGTCATTTTCATGATAGTGTGCCTGAAACCTGGAAGCCATCATTGAACATCTCTGATTCAAACTTGACCATAAAAGCTAGTGCTAGACACAGGCATATGGCCCTCCAGGCTGCTGTATCTAACTTTCCCCTTCTGTTTGAAAATTTAAAACCCAGAGTTTTTCAAAGAAGAAATAATGAATAAAGTCCTGGGACCTGCTTGGCTAGTTTTGGGGAAGTCTTAAGAATAGAACATTGGGAAGCAATCCATGAAGTTCTAGAATAGGCATCTGTATATAAATAATCTTCGTCAGCAAAGTTTTGCCCAAATCGATTCAGCACAACTTCTCTGTTTTGCAGGAAGAAATGCAACGCTGAGCACCGCTGGCTTTGTTGTGTGTGTCTCTCCTAGCTCATTTGTTTATGGTGTAATTAAAAGTCCAATTAGTATTCATTGTTTCTGGCCAAAGGCTAGACTTTAGTCAGTGGAGTGATCAATATTAGATAGAGAACTAGAGATAATGTGGAAGAAAATCAAATCTGGTTCAGGACAATCAATTCACATCCCTGGAGAGCTGAAGTGCACAGCATCCTATTTAATAGAGGTAAGAAGAGACCCTAGTCTCTTCAAAAAATTAATAATACGAGTCAGACCTGACTTAATGATCTATGTATTAGCCAAGGGTTGGATGTGAGAAGCAACATCTGTTATCCCTAAACATAAGATCTGAGCCTAATTAGCTAAAGGCTGGGTGCTCTGGAATCTGCATCTCCACGGAAACACCCTGCAAGAGAAAAAAGAAGTTTTCTTGGAAGGAGAAATGTACGGTTATACAACATATTGTTAGGACTTGGAGGAAGCATCTTGAATCATAAGATGTAATCCCTTTGCTTGGATTTTTGTTCTCTCGTTGCATAATTAGTATTGTTAATAGCACAGTTTATCTGTTTGTATTCTCTTGAGATACTCTACAGATATTCTGCAGATCTCCTTAGCTCCAGAAATCTCACAGTGTTCCCCAGATATATTAAGTCAATGTAGTTGGATGTATATGGGGTCTTCTGGTTCTAGACATTTATATGTGCACGTCTAAATTTAAAATTATATTTTTGTTTGCATTCCTACTGGAATAGGATTATGTTTTTGCATTGTTTCGTAAAATGATTTTTAAAGACAAAGATCCATCTTAGAGGTCCTTCAGCTGCAGTGAATAAAACTGCTTCATTTTTCATGGGCGAATCATTTCCCATAGTGCAGAAGTTTCTTGCTTTGTGCAACGGTCGCACACAGGTCTTTAGTCTGTCACCATAACATGCCCCATTGCAATGAGTACTTTCTCTGTGTATGGGAGAATTATTTCCTAGGGAAATACCATGGGCTTAGAATTTCCAAATCGGAGAGTACATGTAAAATTTTAAGGCACTGAAGCTCTCCACTGGCAGCAGCATGTAAGTGACATCAGCAGCTCTAGAATTCGTCACTACCCTATTCAGCTTAACTTCTTTTCCTCCTCCTTACCATCCACGTTACGGGGAAGATGTGATTTTTATCTCATTTTAGCCACTCGCATGGCTTCTATGCATAGCCTGCTCCTATTCCTTAGTATTTTATCCTTTACTTAAATTTAATTTTTATTATTTTGAAAATTTCCTGCATGTGTATTGTATTTATACCATTCTATTTTCCCTATCCCCTCAAATACCTTCCATGTCACTGCACACCCCCTGAAATTCACGACTTCGTTATTGTTTTTCACACACACGTGTGTGCGTGCGCACACACACACACACACACACACACACACACAGAGAGAGAGAGAGAGAGAGAGAGAAAGAGAGAGAAAGAGAGAGAGAGAGAGCCCAATGAGTCGATTTGGTGTTGCTTGTGTGTTCAGGGCTGACTACTTGGGGTTAGGTGAGCTATCACAAGGTTTTTCTCTGAAGAAAAGTGTCTTTCTCTCAGTAGCCATTGACTACCTATATATCTTCATAGGGATAGGGTAGGGATAGGACCCTGTGAAACTTCCTCTGTCCATAGGGCTTGTCAACTGATACTGTCATGAGGTCTTTTTAGGCAACTGCATTGTTGAGATTTCATGAGAACAACTTCCCAGCTTTACATAGAAGACTCTGTCTCACAGCAGACACCTTGGTCCTCAAGCTTCAACAATCTTCCCACCCCTTCTTCCATGGCCTCCTTTGAGTCTTGGGTACAGTGGTTGTGCTACCGATGTAGTGCTTGTGATTGCTCAGCTGTGCTCTGGATTTGGGCCAGTTTTGGTTTTCTGCAATAGTTTCTGTCTGCTGTAAAATGAAGCTTCTTTGATGAGGGGAGGCAGACACGCTTATATGTGGGTATAAGGATGAGTATTTAGAATACAGTTACACATATTGGCTCAGGAAAATATCAGTAGAAGACTCTCTAGGTTCAATCAACTCTCTAGCATAGGTGGTTCTTCTTATTAAGAGGAAACTCTTTAAATATTTTTAAATTTGTATTTATAATTATTATTATTGTATTTGTTATGTGTATATGTGTTTTGTTGGAATGTATGTATGTATGTATGTCACATGGATGGCTAGTGGTATGAAGGCCCGGCAAGGGTGTTGGGCCTCCTGGAGCTAGAGTTATAGAAAGGCATGAGCTACGACACGGGTGCTGGAACTGAATCCAGGCACTCTGAAAGAGCAGCAAGCATTCTTAACTGCTGAGCTTCTCCCAGCCCCCAGACTCTTTACATATTTTAAACATTTACCTCCAGACTGAAAACAATTACAACGTATGTTTTATTGCCTTTTAGCTTAGTGAATGATCTTTTGTTAGATCATAACATAATCATTTGCTGTCCCCTTTAAACCTTTTCTGCCACAATATTTACTTAGGCTTTTCTTTAATCATGCTTTTAAGATTTACACTTTTAATTTATTTGAGATAGATTTTTGCACTATATATTTTTATTTTATTTTCTAATTAAAATATAATTACATGTTTTCTCTGATTCTCTCCTCTCTAATTCTCCCATGCCTCCTTGCTCCCTGTCAAATTCACGGCATCTTTTTAATTGTTATGTTACTCATACATATGCATAAGCATGTAAATACAATGTATGTATTCAGACTCCTTAGTCTTGCTTATATGCATATAATTTCAGGGATGACCACTTATATTGGAAAACTAACTAAGGAGCTCGTGCCTGCATAAGACTATTTCTCCTGCTCTCAGCATTTCTTGATGGCTGGAGTTCTCAGCCTAGGTGTAGGAACCTGTGAGATTGCCCCCTACGTACTAACACGTCTACACTGGTGTTGTCCTTATGTGGGTCTTGTTCAGACAGCCACATTGCTGGAGTATCTTGGGTGGAGATTCACATTATTTCTAGGAGACAATCTTACAGCAGATGTCCTGGTCCTCTAGCTCTTAACACTTTCTGCTTCCTTTTCAGCAACTTTCCCTGAACCATCTCTAGACCAAATCAACCTAGAACTCACATGGGATCTAACTACCTCTGGCTTCCCAGTGCTAGGATTAAAGGTATGCACTGCAATGCCTTGTCCAGAAAACCTTAACTTTAACATAATTCATTTTCATATATGGTTCTTTAATGCCCCACATTGTCTTCCTATTAATCAACAGGAGAATAAAAATCCTTCACCATGATAAACTCACCAGAACTGAATTTGTCATTCTCTTTGACACCTAAATAATTCTGTCACCATTCAGTTCTGCTCATCCTAGTCATGTCACCTTGAAGGGTTGATGTCATCAGTTCTTGAGTTCCTCTAGGCAACATCATTTCCAAAATCCCCTGAAATGCCCTCTGCAATATTGCCATTTTGAGAACTCTCTTAACATATGTTCGTAGGGGCCTGATGCCTATGTCGTTGCCACTAGAGCTGGCTATCCCTCAGACCTAAGCTTTCAGCTCAGCATTCAGGCAGTCAGGTTTGTATTGTTTCAGAGATTGTCTGCCAGAGGGATTCGTTATGCACTCAGAGAATCACTTAGTCCATGCCTGGATTATTTACTCCATAACAACAGGACAAAAGATATTGCCTTTTCTTACACTGTTTCTACAATTACACTTGCTTTACAAATATAACTGAGACTTTGTTTCTGTGGCTTGAAAATCTCTTGAAAGAGAGTAATTCTTGAATTAGTTCAATATAAAAGTCTAGACATATGTTTCATTTTTGACTGAGTCATCATCATTAGTCCATACCTTAGCAACTATCAGAAATGCGATGCATGACCACATGTCTCTCTATTTTGATGTCTTTTCTGTGATCCACTTCCGTAGAATCAAAGTCACTCTTTTAAAATTTTTATTTCACTAACATAACAGGTACATCTTCACAGACAGCCCATCTCTATAACCATATCTATGCTACATGATATATCATAGTTCCATCTGAGTGGCCTGAATCCCTCTAATGTCTTAGTTTTCTAACTCCTCATAAAACAGCTGCATCTCAGTCCTATTGTCTTTGACCTCTCCAAATCAGTCCTAAAAACTATAATGGTTTTTCATTGTCTACAAAGTTATGTCCAAACTCTTGACACTAATGTTTAAGACCATGAGTGACAAAAACCTTTACTAGGTAGGTAGTCTTCTATATTCACATAAAATGAAACCATTTAATAAGTCTTTGCATGCCATCCACTTCTGGACTATTTCCATTTTTTGTTATCCCAAAGCCTAGATCCAATACCAGCTACAATCATTTTAAATATGTATGGCAATTAAATGATACTGCCCTTTGATTTTTATGTACCCATTATCCCCGGCTTCTCTCCTAGATTGTTAACTCTCCAAGGTGGAAATTGTTAGCCACATCTATGCTATTTTGCTTTCAGATGATCACGGCGCCTAGATCACATGAGGCTTTCATGAATTCCTTTCCACCTAAATTGGTCATACAAGGAAATTGAGGCTATCAGTGATCACAGTTGTGCTTGGACTGGAATAATTTCCATTCAGAATACACCGTACCTAGTCTCCAAAAGAGTATGTACCCGTTTAAAGCAGACTCAGACATACCAAGTGAACCAATGTTCTTTACAGGTGTGCCTAGAATTAGCCTTTGCTTTTTATCTGTTTGTTTTCTTTTCCTCTTTCCTAGAGTATTTGTAACAGGCCTTGCCCTTTTTAGGGGGAGTGACACAGCTTTCTCTATTATAATTCTAACCCTAATTTTGAAAAGAAAACCACTCATCAGGGGACTCAGCTGCATTTGTTTTCCTTTCAAATTTTAATAATACCAGCAACAGCTCCTGGTAGATAAACATCTTAAAGCCAGAAGTAAGAGAGAGCAGCTTGCAACTCTTTTATATAAATTATTATCTTGGGTACGAGGCAAAGATGGCAGACAGAGAGAAACAGATGCTGCCTGCCCATTGCCCTTTATTCTAGCACTTTGCCAACCCCAGAGGCTCTCACAGCCACACTTGTTCTGCTAACATAAACAAGAGAGAAATGGCCAAAAGGGTCTTCTGAGAGCCTCGCTTTCCTTCACATCCTTGTGAACAAACACTAGAAGAAAGTCACAGCAGAAGAGCATTTAGAGAAGGCTAACGGCAGCAGAAGACCCATGACACATCCTGGAATCTGAGCAATCAATGTTCTAGTCAACCCTGTCCTCTACCCTACACATCAGAACATTCTCCCTTTGTAACGTTTACACAGTCAAACAGGTGTATTACATTCACACTCATCCGCAAAAAGAGACGAGAAAATTATTCATCTGTCGAAAACAGAGATTTCAGCAAAATTTTTATGATGCAAAGATTAAAAATAATCTGCTAAAGATTATCTTCAGTTTACAGGATTTGGGGGTGCTTCTCAACTGAAGATATTATGTTGTTTTAATTATAAAATATTGGTAGAAAAGATATTTAAACCTAGCTCCATGTCAGATATTGGAGAAATATGTATCTGCGTAGGATAGAAGTTGTCAAACACTCTCTTAAGCAAGAAGTATCAAATACCACACACTTTTCAAGATAACAATATCTCTTACACCCACTCAACCTGATAGCAGATAAATGGTGTTTTAATAAAACTTTATTAACAAAACAGTCAGCTAGCCTGCAGACATAGTTTACGCAAATCACCTTTCTTAGTGACCATTAGAAACTACTCTATCTCCATGTCTAGATTAATAATTGAAGAGGTGTATATACCAAATGAATACTTGCAAATAAAATAAATAATGGATTATGTATGTGTGCATGTGTGTGTGTGTGTGTGTGTGTGTGTGTGATCTGTATGCATACACATGAATGCAGCTACACAGGCCTGCACAAGTAAGCGTAGAAGCCAGAGAAGGACACCAAATATCTTACTCTATCATTCCGTCTTACTCCCTTCAGACATGGTCTCTCACTAAACTTGGAGCTCACAATTTTCTTGGCTAGTGAGCCCCAACTAGCCTGCCGATTCTACATCCTAGCATTCAGGTTACAGGCAGGCACATGGTCACTGCTGAGTTCAGGGTATCTAAATTCAGGTTCTCATGCATGAGCAGCAAAAGCTCTTACACAATGAGCCATCTCCTCAGCTCATGATTAATGACTTTTAAAGCCATTTCCTGTCTCCCAAGAACTTATTATCTAGATTTTCATGTAATATAGATAGGAAAATATAGATTAAGGTTTATGAATTAATAGAAAGCTCACAGATTCAACATCAATTCTGTCTACTAACTCTAACCATGATTTATATCTTCATCTATATTGTCATCCTCTCTTTAGCAATTTTTTCCAAGGTTGATTTGTGTGACTCTGTGCTGTGGGACAATGATCTTGTACCCTGTAAAGGTTTGTCAGTTGTACCGGTTTAATAAAATGCTGATTGGCCAGTAGCCAGACAGGAAGTATAGGCCAGGAAATGAGAACAGGAGAATTCTGAGAAGAGGAAAGGCTAAGTCTGCAGTCATCACCCAGACACAGAGAAAGCAAGATGAGAATGCCTGGCTGATAAAAGGTACCAAGCCATGTGGCTAACACAGACAAGAATTATGGGTTTATGTATAAAAGTTAATAAGAAGCCCGAGGTAATAGGCAAACCAGCTTGTAATTAATTTAAGCCTCTGTGTGTTTTTTGGGGACTGAACAGCTGCGGGACTGGGCGGGACAGAAACCTCTGTCAACAACTCTGTGCAAGTATGTTGAGGGGACATGTATGCATGACATACATGTGGAGGTCAGAAAATGGTCCTCAGATGCCTTCCATCTTTTGTTGGAGATGGAGTCTCTCTCTGGACTGGAAATTCGACACACACAAGCTAGGCTAGATGGCCAATGAGCTTCCAGAGAGCCTGTCTCCTCTCCTACCTCACATCACTGGGTTCACAGGTATGGACCTCAATGCCCAGCTTTCTGTGTGATTTCTAGACCTAACTCAGGTGTTCACGCCTGTGAGGCAAGCACTTTGCTAACTGAACCTTCTCGTTAGCCCTACAGTGGCTTTATGAGTCTTACTTTATACCAGGGGATTCTGCAGTTTCCATGTTGACACCAGGCTAACAGGAGAGGTGAGGTAGACCCCATTCCCACCTCTAAGAAGCTCAGTGGAACTCTTAAGAAGGAATGAGTATGGAGATATAGCCAGCAATGGCATACACTATTCAATATGAATCTGCTTCTCCAGCTAATGCAACCCATTTCCTGTAGGAATGGAGCTGTAGACAAGGTGATAATAGGTGTGTTACAATGAGGTAGCCAAAGGAACACTGAGGATAGCTCAAAGATTTACAAATTGACTATTTAAAAACTTGTGGACAAGGGACAGGGAAGCTACAGGGGTGATACAATACTTCATATTTAACAAGAACAGGGACATCAGTTCTTTAAGTCCAAAGAGATCAAAGGAGGAAGGATCATGTGAACCCTTAAAGAGTCATTTAAAGCAGATTGCCCTAGGGGGCTTGATAACCATGTGTAAGGAATGTTGGTAGCTCAAGATGAACTACAGTGAGGGAAACAGGGAGGTCATCTCCCATCTACATGTCTCACCCTTCCTCTAGAATTCTGATTGGTTGAACCAAGTCATAGGCCAGGGAAAAAAACCTGTTTGTGTGATGCTCAACCTCCAAGATCAGAGAATTGGTAGTGATGGTTAAGAAAAGATCCGATGGGACAGACAAAAGATGCTGGTACATCCACAGCCCACAGGGCCTGAGAGCACACTGTACCCATGCTCTCCTCTATGAGGGTTTCTAGGTGCATCTGGATGGCTCCAGATTAATCACCCACACACTCCATTTTTCTCCTGAATGAGAACTCCACATTGTCTACAAGGAAATGAATTGAGCAATTTTCTCCTACCTGCAGTGTAAGGAGATCGCTTGCCAGCCATTCTAATTTAACAGATGGAAGGTAATACCAGAACGCCTATTTGGCTTCTCCTAAAGGAAACAATGATGGGGAATGGGCACTGGAATCAGGAACCAAAATTCTCAACCCAGCTCTGTTCAGAAGTGGCCCCATGATTATAAAGTGGTCACTTCTCTTGGGTCTCAATTTCACTTTCATCACCTGAAAATGAAACAGAAAACCTAAGGATTTGTGGTCAGGTTTTCTAGCATAGGCTGCTACTGAAATTATTTAAAACCTTGGAAGAATTAGGTTTTTGTACATGAGCATTTTTCTGTGAAAATGATCGTGGCTTCCTCCTATCAAGTTCTTACTACCCACAAGGCACTTGGGCATCACACTGAGTCCCTTCCTCTCCCCTCCCATGTTCATTTTCTGTCTAGGAAAGCTCATAAGATTCTCATTTCAAAGTGAGTATACTCTCTTTAACCTCTCAGTGACTTGCTGACTGTTTGGAAGCAGCAGAAACAGGATTCTCAGCAGTCTACAGTCCTCTAGACCAGACCCTGACTTCTCCCTCTTTCTCTCCCTGCCCAGCTCAGACACACATAGATACCAAATAACTATTAACTGCTCCTATAAGACGGAACCCAGGGCAACAATGGGGTGGGCATTTTCTGGATAGAGAAGTCTGGGGGGTTGAGTGTTGAAGTCTTTGATTGTATCTCACAGAATAGGAGAAGCTAGGGAAGAACCACTCGGGACAGAAGTAGTCAAGCTCCTCAGAGCCATGGAGACAAGAGAGGCTTCATCAAGACAACCTAAAGGCCAGAAAGATCACTGCTCAGAACAGCACCCTTCCCCTTTAAAGAGTTTTTCTTATTAACCTACTGTAACATTGATCATCTGAGTGGAAACCTCTTGCCCCCTCCTCTCTGTAGTAATCTTTAAAGACCCTGAAGTACTTCCTGGTGCTAAGGGGTGACTTTCCAAGGATCAGTGGTTAAGAAAGCCTGGTGTTCATGACTCCCTGGATCTGGAGAGCTCAGCAGACTGAGCCAGCAGAGCCCTGCACGAGGACTGCTGCTCCATGCTCTGCCACCATCCGGAGAGCCTCTCTGCCAGGCTCTGGCTGGCCTATGAGTTCCAAGATGCTCTGTTGCTTGTCACAAACTGGGCAGATGCATAAGGAGCAGCTGTCGAGCCAAGATATCTTATCCGTGAAGCTTCAAAAATGTTCTGAGTCCATGAAGGGTTTTGTGGTCAATCCTTTGAGCTTTAGGGGTGGGAGGTGGAATTTCCTGAGCCGCCATACATCTTTCTGCTACCTTTCTTTGTATGCATTGTCTGCCATGAGATATCAGAGGCATAAGCCCCTCAAAATAAAGATTTTCTGGCATTTCTTTGCAAGGGTAATGGGAACTCAAAGTTCATCATCCCTGAACCCCAGGAGTTGGTACTCTGGGTACGAGCAGCCAACAAGTCAGGCTCATTTCCTCTCAGCTGGTAGGACTCATACAGCAGAAAACCTTGGCAGCCGTTGTTTGACCTGCATCATGGATGGGAAATGTTCAGCGTGGCCTAGCAAGAGCCTCTAGATCCTACTGTTCTGCCAGAGGCCTTCTCTTCATGCACTGTCAATCCCTGCAATCCTTTCCTTCCTGTCCCTCTACATAAATAGCTTTAGCAGAGGGGCCATTGGATCTGTCTGAAGCTTACACACTGCTCTGCCCAGAAATACCAGCCTCTACCTGGAGGCATGGTGGACTCTGGTACTCCCTATATAGAAACCAGAATGCAAAGGAATGCTTGCCTTGCTATCTTTAATGCTCCTTTCAGGTAGCTAGAGGGTCAGGAGTCAGGTTGCTCAGTACCTACATCTGATTCCAATTCGACTTTAGAGCTTGCCTGACATGTTAGCAAGAAATAAGTTTTCCTTTCACTGGCTTGCAGATACCCCATTGAGAATCACTCTGAGAGGCCTGAAAATGCCATTCCTCCTTAAACATTTCTTCCTAAGTCTTTAGCACCCTCTCACATGGGACTTCACTGATGAAGAAGCCTAGATACACAGCAACCAAAGAGCCATTAAAGTTTACAGAGCCTGGCAGTGGCAGCTAGAGGGAGGAAAGGAGCCAGACACAGCACCTGCTCTGAGACGGGAGGGAGTCCTGTATAAAGTCTCCTTAGCTCACACTTGAAATGGACATTACTCTTCCTCATTATGGCTGTCACCCATGAGGACACTCAGTCCCAGCATTCAGGAACTTCTCAGCTAATGTTCCTTCATGACACCACGCTGACTTGGATTTCTTCCATCCATTTTGAAAAACCACTTCTTTTCACAATGCCTGAGAGCTCTCTTCTTAGACCTAAGCAGAGCTTCCTTTTCAATTTCACCTCCTTCTGGCAAGGCATTTCTTAGCAGAAACTCCTAAGATTAAGCTCTAACTCTAGTTTGTCTTGCACACCACCGTTGACTATTGCTATGTAAAAGGCAGTAAAGGGCTCCTCAGAGAGGAGGCCTCACCCTACAGAGAGTTAGCAAGTAGACACTAAAGACCCCACAAAGTCCATTGCTGGACAATATGAGAACTGAAGAGATGAAGTTTCAAAATTAGTCAAATTAATTTGGTTATTTATTATTTATGCATTTTAATTTGGTTTTGATTTATTTTACTGTTATATGTAGTGGTTTACAACAACTGACATTAAAAAGGAAGGATTTAAGAAGAAAAACAAATTTTATGGGAGCGGAAGATGAGGATATTTAGAAAACTGATAAAATAACATCGTGTGTATGGGCACTCTCATGCATTCGCATGTATGTTCATGATATGAAATTATAAAAGAATAAACCTGTTTTGTTAAAAATAAAGTAGTGGGACCTTAAAAATTATTAGTCAACACAGTCATCCCAGTATGGCTGCGACTTTTGCGTGACCTAATCCAAATGCATCAACAGTAGGATGAGTAGTTAGACTCTGGCCTAGTCACACGCTTACTGCTGAATGGAGTCCAAGGCCAGGCAGCAAAGAAAGTGATGTCAGGACACAGCGAGAGTAGAAGAAGTAAACAATCTGATGATGAGGAGTGGTGCATTTCCTGTAACAGTAGTATGGCATTGAGTATTTAAAAATTAAGGCTTAGAAAGTCGTTAAAATGATTGCTCCTTCTGCTCTGGAGACAGAGATAAGACTAAGAAGGGGACACAGTGCCCTTGAGGAAAATGTCTTCATTTCCAAGGTGGGCACCAGATAGTGGCTTGTGCTTTATTTTATTTAAACTTTATGTAAATATTTTTCCATTTATTTTGTACATATGTGTCTATCTCAGTGCCTCAATTTAAGACTCGTAAGTGAGTAGGTTTTTTCTTCCTTTGTGTATTGCTATGCCATCAGCAACATCAAGAAAGCATAGTGTATAGGTAGCATTCAGTATATATTTTGAGGGAGTGAATACATTTATTAATCCATTTTTCACAGTTAAACCTCAGTAAATTAATGAGAATAATGTGAGGTGTTTGTCTCCATATTCCACTGACAGAGACTCTTGGAGGCTTGACTCGTTGGTATATGCAGGACCACTGCAACCCAAGCAACCTACACTATTAACCACCTTACCCTACTGTCTGTGGGACATAGAAATGGAGTAAAAAGGTCAAGGTTACCTAAATTGTGGGCTTTGGTTATGAGTTTAGCCTTGTCACCTCACCAATGTCTATCTCTCTGTGCCTGTCCCCTTTTGTCTACTCTCCAAGACCTCATAAAGGTGAGCACTGCCTCTGGAAGTTGGACAAATTCCAAAAGGCTGTTCCTTCCCTGCAAGGTTAATAAGGTTGTATATCAGTTTTCTCATGTGAATTCACTCTGCTTCCCTTTGCTACTAAGATTCTGACACATTTTCATCTTCATTTCAACTGTGAGCTTCTGTTGACAGTGTTTTCCATGACCTTAGATGCCAGCTCCTCTCTCTCTTCCCTCCACATTCTGTAAGGTTCACACAGGAAGTCAATGCTTCAAAAATACCCAGAGCTACCTAGAAAGATATTTCACTTGAAAAGATGGATGGATGGACGGACGGACGGACGGACGGACAGACAGACTGACCGACCGACAGACAGACAGACAGACATACAGACAGATAGATAGAGCTAGATCAGAAATGTATAGGTAGGTAGTAGGTAGATAGATAGATACAGATAGATAGATAGATAGACAGACAGACAGACAGACAGATAGAGATAGATAGATATACTTATTCATAAGCTTTTTTAAATTAGAACTCTTCCATTCTAAATTATACTGAATTTGATTTCTGAGAAAAATGTGAGGAGAAAATATATATCTTATAAACAGAAGAACAGGGTTTTGAGATTATAATAGACAACATTTCTAGCTGCCATCCAGACTATGTCTTTCAAACTTAAAAACCTCTCCTATTAAATTATTTACTACTTATGAATCATTAGAAACTGAGCCAAGACGGACTCAGTTGTGGTCTTTTCCACATTGGGAGCCATCAGTGTTGACTCTGGACTCAGATCACATTGGGTCTCCTCGCTGCTAGCTTATGCCCAGAGAAACCACGCCCACTCCCTGGTGGACTTTGCAGATGTGAATGGAGGGCAGTGTGCAGTTCTGCCAAACATTTATTATGATTTTCCCTTATTGCTGTAATGTGGGATGGGATCCAAAAGAAAACAGACCAGATTGGTGTCACCCTGCTTCTCCCCAGTGCCACAGAGGCCTTACAAGGATGATGTGGTATCACATAGCAAGACAACTGCCAAGAAGAAGACCTTCAGAAGAGTCTCCAAGAGACTTCACACTGGGATCCAGAGGAAAGTCAGAAAGACGAGAGAAGAGAAGGTCAAAGAGCACAGCAGACCATCCCAGGGCAGCATGAGATGGAGATGTAAACTAACAGAGATGGATGGAGCAGCAAGAAGGGATGGTTACTAAAACAACCCAAACTGAAAGTTGGTACCATGAGCTCAGTCCAATGGGAAATCTAATGTTCTAGTGTCTAAGCATCTGTAAAACAATGTCCCTGCAAACGCAGGGTTGTGAAAAATGGTTTCTGCCCCTCACTACACACTACTTTTCCACCCATAAATACAGAGAGATTTGACTTTGATGAATATCTGTCCATGTCTGTTTTTGACAACTGATTCTCAGGTGCTCAGTCATCCCTGATTAGAAGTTAGATGGTGCTAATGCTCCCAACATGACAGCAAGGACAATAACAGCTACCTCTGGTGGTACAGCCGGGGTCACTGAATGCTCGGTGCCAGCCAATGCTCTAAGCATCTTTTAAATATGAGGTCATTGATCTTCAGAGCATCCTCCTTATAGGCTGAGTAGCCATTTATATTTAAGAAATCTAAGGCAGAGGTTCAAGGGCATGTCTGTGTTTACACCACTACTGAGCATTAGTGTATTAGAGAAGCAAAGATTATCATAAGATTTAGGGGAGAAAAGCTAATGGATAGACGGTAGGGAAGACTTGCGGGGTGGGGGAGCACCATAGCAACTACAGGTGAAAGAGAATGAAAACTGAAAAAGATGCTTTTTAGAAATATTGCTATAGGTATAAAATCTTCAAGGACACATGTGAAAGTTGGGCTTCCTTAATATATGATACTGACTGGATCAAGCTTTTGGATAGTAACTATATTGAGATTAGAATCCCTAAAAACTCTGCTCTTCTATGGGCCATGTGCCTAAATGGCTGCATGATTTTATATACCATCTTAGCAGTCAAGTGCAGCAGTCTTGGGAGGCCAGCGTGGAGTGGTAATGAGGATTTGTCAAGGGAATGGCAAGGTGGAGTGGGTGTGAACAAATATTGAAACACCATGCCTTCTCTCGTCATTCAGCTCTGTAATCAGCATAGTGGAGACTCACAAGTGTAAACTGAGCCCCTTTAACGTATGCAGCAGACACGATCCGACCCAGTCAGAAATAGATGGCAGACGTCAATGGAAATATTTTTTTTTTGAGTTTTTACTCTTGCAAGGAGTGAAAGAAAAAAAAAACATAATGAGAATATTTAACTCAGCCTTGGTGGGTGACTAACTCAGTGGTTCTGAGATGGTATCTGTGAACTCCTCCTAAAGTGGATGAGGCACTGCCAGCTCCCACCTACGTCCACCTAAGGGATGAGATAAACCACTCACCAGAAAGGAAAGGGGGAGAGAGTAAAAAAGAATGGGAAAAGAATAGTTAGGTTTCATTAAATGTAAGAATACTGTTGCTATCCACAACCGTAAGAGTCTTTGGTTGGGATACATATTAAATAAAGCAGTATCTACAGAGTTAGAGTATACACCTTGAGTACCCAATAAGTGTTGCGTGTTAGCTTTGTTTCACTGTTGAGCAGCTGACCCTGGAGGCTCTGTGATATTCTTTCAGGTGCTTTTAAAGTCTGGATAGCACTATGGCAGGAATCCACTTTCGTAACAGTGGGCCCTTCACTGACCAGTAGTCCAAATACTAATGCTGAAGTCTAAGAAGACTCGGAGCACACATGCAAAGTGTCCTTCATGGAGACCAGACTCAAGTTCTCTGGACATTTTCTTGCATTTAAAGATGTATTTACTTTTCTTAGTCACAAAAATAAGCATCAATAATGATTAGCTAGTGTTAACTGGATACCAATGCTACAGCCTGTTGTAGGAAACACAACATCAACAATAAATAGACCAGTTTAGTTCCTAGCCTCAAGGTGCTCACTATTTAGATGGGTAGATGATAACTTAATAAACCCAGATCGAAATTCCCAAAGCAGCACAAGGCATGGCCCATGTCTTGGAATGTTCTGATCTCACAGAGAATATACCACCTGGTGAGAAGGCAGAACCCTCAGGAAGATACACAGACCACAGTCTGTGGAGTCCTACAAACCAGCCAATGATGCACACTTTAATGTATTTCTTATGAGTGCTCCTTTTCCATTGTGTCTTCCTGGAGAAATGTGAACCAATAGATACTTATTTCAGGTAAGGCACTGGTGACAGACTGAAGCCTGGGTGGGTGAGCCGGTGAATTAATTTATCAGGGTTATTTACAGGAATATGGGTGACTCAAAGGCAGCTGAATCCTTGGAAAGTCTACCCCGGCACAGATGAGGGTGTTCCTGAAAGCGGAACTCCTTGAACTTCCCGTGGATCTTGCAGGCTGCCAACCCCATTAGGGAAGGTGGCCAGCAACTGTTCCTACTTTTAGAATCTTCCGGGGGCAGGTTGTGCACACCTTGCAACTTTGGGAAGTTTCCTGATGTGTGTAAGTTTTGTCTACTTCCTGAGTTGTAGCAACCTCCTTCTCCCTCTAGGAGGGAGTGCTTCTATTTGGAGGAAATAGCTGTTCAATGAGCCCATTCATTATATAAATGTGGAAACAATTTCTGGAGAACTAGAGAACATGTTTGCAGGTCACTTGGCTGTTCAAAAGACTGCCCAAAGATACATGGAAACATGTCTCTTATCACACCTTCTTTGCTCTTCCCACTACTAGAAGTAAATATAGTTGCGTTTGTGGGGAGCAACTTCTTTAATTTTCCTTTTCCTGTTCTTCCAACTGTAAGACACATTTCATGAACCTTTGCCTCTCCTTGTTGAGCATGATTGAGGGTCAAATGGCATAATTTTTGCTTAGCAGCGCACAGCGGCACTGAGTAAGCATGGCTGTATACCAAACACATATGTCCCCAAGACCTCCTTCCAGCTCCCCATTGTCCCAGGGATGCTATGCTAAGCAGCTCTAAGGACCTGAGGATGGAAGCCCTCAACAGAAAAGGTTCCAACATAAGGAAGACAAGGGGAATCACCTGCTCTCAGGCTTCCAAGAACCCGGTGAATCCTGCCCTCTGATTCCTTGGCCCCCTTAAGGGGTGATACTAATGGGTTTAAAGAGACCATCCTTCAAACTCAAGGACTGTAATAAACACGAGAGAAGCACCTGAAACTACCAAAGTTCATGGCTGGCTGCCACCTCAGGGTGGAAGGTAAGTGGAGCCAAGCTGCTCACCTCCTCATAGCCAGGAAGCAGAGACACAGACAGGACAGCATACCATTCAAGGGCATACTCTCAGTGATTTAATTCTTCCAAGCAGGCCCTACCCCCTAACGATCCCACCACCTCTCAAAATACAACCCCCAGTTGGTGCCCATGTGTTCAACACAGGAGCTTTTATGTGTCGTGGGGGAGGGCTGTTACTTTCTATCCCACCAGGTCAGACTCTTCTATAAGCTGATTTGTCTTTACAACAGAGGCTGTTTTTATGTCCCTTATACCAAAGACACCTGTGCTCATCATTGTTTGCCTCCGTTGGCCCTGTAAACTCACACTGGTCTCACGAACATATGAGATTCCTGAATGGACCCCACAAAGAGTAAGCAAGTGTCCATGACAGTTTCCTTGCTGGCTGGGACAGACAGCTCTGAAATATGCTCTCCCTCATGTTCCAGAGACCCCCAGTTGACCAAATAGTCGCCTGCCCATCGGCCTGTCCTTTTTTACTTTAATGTCCCACCCCCATCTGTGCTCCCTCGGATCATTCATCTCCTGGTTGGAGGGGAGCTTACTCCAGGGACACTCAGCTGGGGACACTTGCAGTCACAAGATGCTAACAATCACTCTCTTCTACTTCCTCTTCCCGCCGGGAATGCGGGACAGCTTTCCTCCTTACGACAAAAGCTTATTACTAAAATGACCCAACCGAGGATACCAGGGATTGGAGCTAAGTCATTGTCACCAACAGTCTCCCGCTGTCTTTGGACATGTTTTCTGCTCTGCCCCTAGCTCTACCGCTGCCCCTCCTTCCTATTCAGTGTGGGGTTCTTGCACCATCTGCTGCATCGTGCTTCTCCCAAGGGAGGGCTGAAGAAAGCAGTGCTTGTCTGTCACATTTCTCAGCTAAGGAGCTTTGAGCTGAGTGGTGGTACAAAATAAGCGGATTTCCTGAGTCAGCAAAGATTTATGCTAAAAAACGTCTTTTATGAAATGACCTACTGCAAAGGAGAGCTTTGTTACTGTAGTTGGAGAGATTTCTCAGAGGAAAAGAGCCATAATTACGCCTCTGGATGACTTTAAGTGCTATGGAAGTCTCCCAGTTGCCAAGTGGACTCTAAGCAAACTGCAAAATAACCCTTCGAAAAGGCATGTCTGATGCTTCATGGGTCCACTTAGAAAACTTTTTAAAATCCTACCATGTGTTCCATAAGCAGTAATCTAGGAAGTGGGGAAAGGGTAGCAAGCAAGCAACTTGGAATCTGAGTCTTTTGCCTTAAAAAGCTTACCCTCTGTGCCACTTCTCTACTGCTACATAACAAGGGATACCACAACATAACGGTTTAGCGCAACAATCATTTGCTCCACATGCTCTAGGTGAGCAATATGGGCTGGGCTTAGCAGACTGCCCTGGTACCACCTAGGTTTGATCATATAACTAGCTTCTTCTTATTTCATTTGGAGTTGTTCAAGCAACTGCAGCCATTTGGTGTTGCATGGAACTTCATAGTCTGAGATGGTCCTAATCCCTCCCACAGGTGGACCTAGTTGTTGCTGGTTGGTCTACTAATCCTTCTAGAAGGTGGGCCTCACTGTGGCTAGTTGGTCTATTAATCCCTCCAACATGCAGACCTAGCTTTGGCTGGTTGGTCTATGGTGCTCCACTTGGGGAAGTTTGTCATTGCTCCAAACAGTCTCTCGCCCTCTATTGCACTAGCCTCAGAAATGCTATGACATCATATCAAGAGAGTTCTGTTAGCTAACATGAGTCACAAGTCCATTCCAGAGACCAGGGTGCTCCATTTGCAAGACAGAAGAGAAACTTAGGACTTTCCCCTTGGCCTTTTGTTTTTCTTTTTTTAATTGATTTTTATTGAGCTCTACATTTTTCTCTGCTCCCCTCCCTGCCTCTCCCCACCCCTTTAACCCTCTCCCTAGGTCACCATGCTCCCAATTTACTCAGAAGATCTTGTCTTTTTCTACTT